>NC_072431.2:78325000-78950000 GCF_028878055.3 Symphalangus syndactylus
GATAGACTGGATTAAGAAAATGTGACACATATACACCATGGATTACTATGCAGCCATGAAAAATGATGAGTTCATGTCCTTTGTAGGGACATGGATGAAACTGGAAATCATCATTCTCAGTAAACTATCGCAAGGACAAAAAACCAAACACCGCATGTTCTCACTCATAGTTGAGAATTGAACAATGAGAACTCACGGACACAGGAAGGGGAACATCACACTCTGGGGACTGTTGTGGGGTGGGGGGAGGGGGGAGGGACAGCCTTAGGAGATATACTTAATGCTAAATGACGAGTTAATGGGCGCAGCAAAACAACATGGCACACGGATACTTATGTAACAAACCTGCACATTGTGCACATGTACCCTAAAACCTAAAGTATAATAATAAAATAAAATAAAATAAAATAAACTGCCCCACCCCTATCTCCCTTTGCTGACTCTCTTTTCAGACTCAGCCAGTCAGCAGCATCATCGTCAAGGGCCCAGTGTTCAGAGGATTAATCATCAGGTGGACTCATTGAAGAAATGTCCTCCCCTCATGCGATTGTCGGTTCAGTTTTTCTCGGCATCAAACCCACCCTGGTGTATTCTGTGAGGCTGGGTTTGGGTGCTGCAAGCTCCACTTCCCACACTCCCTGCCAACTGACTTCTTGCTGCCAATGGGAGACCTGAGAGGGAGACTCAGAGCTGGGAGAGGGGAAGAAGGCACTTCTTTCCTGTGTCTTAGTTCCTGGCAAGGATCCCTCAGTGGTAGACTCCTATGCCTGTTTTTTGACCTTCTGAGTACTTGGTGCAAAATGAATCTCCTTAAAGGTCCAAGCCTCAGCTGTGCATTCCCCTTGTTGAGTGTTTAGCCTTTCAATACCTGCATCTCTATGCCCTGTACTCAACATCTCCTGTGAATAATCTATAATGCCAGTTCTGCTGTCCTGACTAGATCTGGACACACACAGCCTTCAATCAAAAACAAACTCATAGAAGTTAAATTGTCTCCAGTCTCACAGATAGCAAACAGATTATAGAATTCTAAGGTTGGAATGATCCTCACAGATTATGGAATCATCAATTTATAGATGAGTTTTGCATTGTTTTAAAAGTTAGGCAATTTACACAATATGATTCAGCTACTAAATGGCAGAATTAAAGCTCGAGTTGATTTTTTTTGTACATACTTTCATTTGAATTTAATTTTTATGTTCAAAATGCATTGTGGAAGATCCAAAATAACATGCTTTAAATAAAGCTATTGTAAATGAGAGGTAAGTTGAGAGTTTTCAATGGAGAAAAAGGAACCAGTTTCTTTTAATGCCTGTCATTTTGTACATAGAAATTAATTAACTCTCCTAGTCAATTTTCCTTTCAACACAGCCACAACAGACCTTTTTAGTGCAGAGATACATAAACACATTCTCCAGAATCCCCCAGATGGAAGAGCAGAACTGAAGAGATCAAACTGAGTTGAAAATGAATCCATCTCTGTATTGAACTTCTGACCAAATGTTTCCATGTCTCGTCAATTAGACCTCTTGACCGGTGCACTTTTAACGCTTAACATAAGCTCCCTGAAATTCATTGCTCATTAAGCATGTCTAATCACCCCAAAGTCTTGAATAGACAATTCACATGAACAGATTGCCAGCAAGTTTTTGATGTTAAGCACCATTAAACATATGCTTAATATCTCAACATTTCAAATTAATTCGTAATAAGCAACTTTCCATGGTAAAGTTTATATTTTTGACAGGTAAGTTAAATCTTCCTTCTTTGCAGTTCTGCTAATATTTGTGACCTTGAATACTAATAGCAAAATTGACTTAAATCACTATATTATTATTTTTAACAAAAAGTGTTTCATATTGAAAATAAGCTTTTTAAAATAAATTCATTGGAGTGTCTTTCTTACCTAGTTGAAAGAAAAAAAATAATGCTTTGATTTTCCCAAGAAAAGGAGTACCTTTTATTTTTAATGGATATTTCAGCAGTTTTAGCTCACTTTTAATTTATTTATGTCCAGAAAGGCAAGACATGATTTTTATTTGATGCCATAGTTTTCACTTAAAGGAATACAACTATTGTAAACCAAATTCATGCCAAAATCATAATGAAATTGAGATCATAGTTTTGCTTTCTATTTGTTTTGTTTTTATATATGAGAGACTATCTCAGCTTAAAAAACATAATTCAAGTGTTTGAAATTTCAAATGAAGTAAATTCATTGAAAGATTTCCAGGAGAGAAAAACTCATTAGTTTCTATCTTAGTAATAAAAGTGTGCTTATCATGCAAGAAGAAGAAAGTATCAAAATGACTTTGCCTGAAAGCCCCCATCAGCGAACAGCCACCAAGGCTTGACTAGAAACTCAATGCAAAATAAAGTAACTCACTGGGTAGCTGGTGGTGTTCTCCTTCCCTAAAATGTACAGGATAAGAATATCAGCAACCCCCTTAACAAATCATCACTCTGTCATTCTACCTTTTACATGTTGTCCTCTGAGAAAACAAGTCTTTCACTGGATGACAATTGTACTCTAATTTTAAACACATTCATGAAGGTCTATGTGGAAGGGCCATAGGATTTTGAATTCAGGAGCTCTGACTCGGGAGCCACACCACCTGCCTCCTGTGCCTCAGTTTCCACCCTCATGAAAGCAGGATAATAGCGCCTCACTAATGGAAGTGTTGTGAATGGTGAGTTAATATACATAAAACTTAGGATAGTGTCTAACACTACCCCCCAGTCTCTTAAAAAGACTAAATTCTTTCTGAATATTAGCAATTCTATTATTTCATTATTATTCTTATTTTTCTATTTTGTGCAAGGTTTCTAAAAGATGATTTATTCAATATTAATTTTGTAATCTGGAAAATAAAACACCTAAGTTTATTTTTCATGAGAATTTTTGGGTGTATTGGGGCATAAAATCTTGCTTAAAGATTATATCTTTTTAGAAAAGAATAGTTACACTTTCTATCCTAAATATGATTTATTCAACATAAATAGTCACATTGCTCTCTGTCTTCCTATCCCAAAGTGTTTAATCTCAGATCTGGAGTTACTTACTACATGGTCATAATATTAAGTTATTTCAATGAATAACAATTCTCATTCGCAAAACAATACTATGATTCTAATTGTTTTTTACAATGTCATGAGTTTCTTTTAAATGTGGGGTAGTGTTCTAAAAATATGTCCAAAACACTGTGGAAATAAGTTATTCAAAATCTAAGCTGTAGCCGGGCGCAGTGGCTTATGCCTGTAATTTCAGCACTGTGGGAGGCTGAGGCAATTGGATCACCTGAGGTCAGGAGTTTGAGACCAGCCTGGCCAACATGGCAAAATCCCATCTCTACTAAAAATACAAAAATTCCCTGGGCATGGTGTCATGCTCCTGTAGTCCCAGCTACTAGGGAGGCTGAGGCAGGAGAGCTCCTTGAACGCAGGAGAGCTCCTTCAACACAGGAGGCAGAGGTTGCAGTGAGCTGAGACTGCACCACTGCACTCTAGCCTAGGGAACAGAGTGAGACTCCATCTCAAAAAAAAAAAAAAATCTAAGCTATTAGAACTCATTATTTTCAGCCTTAAAGGAATATAAGTATGAGTTCTGTGTGAGATGGCAGGCAGCTATACCTTAGGCGGCTGTAACCTTTTTTCTCTGATTATAAGTTAGTCTTCTTCCTTATCTGCACTGTTTTCTAAATGTTGTAAAGGACTCAAGGATACCAGGGAAGACCCCTTTTCATGTCACTGCTGATCGTCATTATAGATGAACTTCTCTCTTACCTTTCTTACACAGACTTCATGGCTACCACATTGTCTTAAGATGGAATATTGATACACCTTTTTAAGTTGAAAAGAAAATAAAAATCACCTGCAAAGAAAAGAAAATGACCCTTTTGTAGTTCATAAGCAGGATGACTGGGTTTTCATGCTCTTGTGTAGATGTGCCTCCCTCAATGTTGGCACATTACCTGTCTGATGTGAAAAAAAAAAAAAAAGAAGAGGAAAGGAAAATAAAAGAAAGAAAAGGAAAAGAAAAAGGGAAGTAAAAGAGAAATGGAAAGGAAAAAGGAAGAGAAGGGAAAGGAAGTGAAGGAGGAAGGGAAGGGGGAAGGGAAGGGAAGAGGGAAAGGAAGGAAGAAGGAAAGGGGGAAGGGAATGGGAAGGGAAAGGGGAAGGGAAGGGAAAGGGGAAGGGAAAGGGGAAGGGAAGGGAAGGGAGAAGGAAAGGGAAGGGAAGGGGGAATGAAAGGGAAGGGGGAAAGGAAGGGAGAAGGAAAGGGGGAAGGGAAGGGAAGGGGGAAAGGAAGGAAGAAGGAAAGGGGGAAGGGAAGGGGAAGGGAAAGGGGAAGGGAAGGGAAGGGGGAAAGGAAGGAAGAAGGAAAGGGGGAAGGGAAGGGGAAGGGAAAGGGGAAGGGAAGGGAAAGGGAAAGGGAAGGGAAAGGGGAAGGGAAGGGAAGGGAGAAGGAAAGGGAAGGGAGGGGGGAAGGAAAGGGAAGGGGGAAAGGAAGGGAGAAGGAAAGGGGGAAGGGAAGGGAAGGGGGAAAGGAAGGGAGAAGGAAAGCGGGAAGGGAAGGGAAGTGGGAAGGGAAGGCAAGTGGGAAGGGAAGGGAAGTGGGAAGGGAAGGGAAGTGGGAAGCAAAGGGGGAGGGGAAAGGAAGGGAGAAGGGAAAGGAACAGAAGGGGGAAGGGAAAGGGGAAGGGAAGGGAGAAGGAAAAGGGGAAGGGAAGGGAAAGGGGAAGGGAAGGGAAAGGGAAAGGGATGGGAAGGGAGAAGGAAAGGGAAGGGAAGGGGGAAGGAAAGGGAAGGGGGAAAGGAAGGGAGAAGGAAAGGGCAAAGGGAAGGGAAAGGGGAAAGGAAGGGAGAAGGAAAGGGGGAAGGGAAGGGAAGTGGGAAGGGAAGGCAAGTGGGAAGGGAAGGGAAGTGGGAAGGAAAGGGGGAGGGGAAAGGAAGGGAGAAGGGAAAGGAACAGAAGGGGGAAGGGAAAGGGGAAGGGAAGGGCAGGGAAAGGGGAAGGGAAGGTCAAGGAAAGGGAAAGGAAAGGAAAGGGAGAAAGGAAAGGGGAAGGGAAGGGGGAAAGGAAAGGGGAAGGGAAGGGGAAGGGAAAGGGAAAGGGGGAGGGAAGGGGAAAGGAAAGGGGAAGGGAAGGGAAAATGGAAAGGAAAGGGAAAGGAAAAGGGAAGGAAAAAGGAAAGAAGATGGCCCAGCATGCTGGCTCATGCCTGTAATCCCAGAAGTTTGGGAGGCCAAAGTAGATGGATCACTTGAGGTCAGGAGTTTGAGACCAGCCTGGCCAAAATGGTGAAATCCTGTCTCTACTAAAAATAAAAATACAAAAATTACCTGGGCATGATGACTGGTGCCTGTAATCCCAGCTGCTCAGGAGGCTGAGGTAGGAGAATCGTTTGAACCCGGGAGGCAGAGGTTACAGTGAGCCAAGATCATGGCACTACACTGCAGCCTGGGCAATAGAGCAAGACTCCATCTTGAAAAAAAAAAGGAAAGGGAAAAGGAAAAGGAAAGGGAAGCAAAGGAGAGGAGAGGAGAGGAGAAGAGAAGAGAGGAGAGGAAGCCATGGGGAAAAGGAAACAAACTGTAACTAATTAATTTGCTAACTCTCAAACCATCCTTGCATAGAAAATATTGCAATCCTGTAACATTTGTTTTTTCTGCCTACAAGCAAGAATGTAACTTTTAACTTCAGAGCACGGAACCCCTTTCTCTGTAGTCCATGTGTCCCAAATGGACATTCTCAGCTTTTTGCTTGAATAAACTCTTTAAAAGTAGATTCTGATTTTTAAAAAAACATTTCTGGTTTACAGTGCTATGCTTAATATATTATGTTAAAAAATAAAACCGTATACTAGACAGAAAAAGGAAGAAAGACTAGAAAATTAGGAAGTCTCTTTTAGTATTTAATAATTACTCACAGAGGTTGGCATTAGGGTGGTAGTAACTGCATAATACCTACCTTTTAACGGACACTAAAGTCTTTTTCAGTGTGTGTATGACAGGAACAGTTAACATGAAGACTATCCTCTTAACATATTTTTAAGTGTACACTACATTATTGTTTACTATAGGTGCAATGTTGTATAGCAGATTTCTAGAGCTTACTCATCTTTCTTAGAGTTCAGAACAAAATATTCCAAAATATGGCACCTGGGCACACTGAGTATTTTAAGCTGAGGAAACTGAGAAAACCATAGAACCAGAAGATAATTCTCTGACTTTCTCTCAGCTTTCTCCTTTAAGGCCATGAAAAGAATTCTCTGATCTATCTTATCTGGAAGTAGATCTTAAGACCCTCATTCCACAGGGATCTCACTGTATACTCAAAAGTCAAGAAGAATCTGGACAAAGAGGCCTTGCTAAGTTCCCTCCAGCTTATTAGTACTAGGTCACATGCCCTTTTTGCAAGAGGGTTGCAAAAATAATTTAGCAGATGTACCCAGACATATATTATTTCCAACTCTGTGTGCTGTTACTAACTCAGGTGAAAATCTTGCTACATTTGCATGTAAATGCTGATTAGTAAACATTACTCATGTATTGATTGATCATTTCTGCATGTGCAAAAATATTATTTCTAAAGAAAAACTAACTGTTGCACCTTTCCTTTTCTAAGATTTTGGGGATACTGGTGGTAGCATAGTTCTATACACCTTGAAACTCTCAGCAGAACAGGGTTTTCTTCCACTTACAGAGACTTAAAAATGAGGAAACAGTATGAAAGTTTTATATTTCAAAGCTACTGACATTCCTTCTTTTCTGCTTAAAAGTGAGGCCCAGAACCCATAGCCTTTGTTTTAGCAGAAACTTTAAAGAGTCTTTTGATATACAAAGGCAGACACAATACAAGTACAAAGTGAAGAGCTAAATTTCTCTGTAT
The DNA here is from genome assembly GCF_028878055.3 of Symphalangus syndactylus. Lineage (NCBI taxonomy): Eukaryota > Metazoa > Chordata > Mammalia > Primates > Hylobatidae > Symphalangus > Symphalangus syndactylus. The sequence goes on from NC_072431.2 coordinate 78,331,893, forward strand.
AATAAAGTAAAGAGAATTGACAGCCAACTGAAAGAAAGCAAGAGTGAGATTAAGAGGTCAGCTGAAACGGGAATGGAGGAGAGTCAGAAATGACCATGAAACATAGAAAGCACAAAGGAACTGCATAATAGAACCAATTTGATTTAAATTGCAAAGAACAGGGTGACCTTAGCTAATACCTAGGTTATATTAATACAATTGAACGATCTTACCATGATATGTACAGGCTAAGCAAAACTTCCTCTCCATAGACTAAAACATTGGGAATTGAGACAATTTGTCTTGATGTGATGAAAGTCATAGGCTCTTGGTCCCTTAAAGTTTCATTACAAATCACTGACATGAAACAGATTGATTACCAGAAGAAAAAGCATGCAAATTTATTTAACGTGTATACACAGGAGCCTTCAGAATTAAGACCCAACTTCCCGGTGAGTTACAGAATCTTACAAACCATTTTGAGGTCACAAAAAAAGGGGGCTTAGATTCTGGTAAAACAGGTCATGGGAGAAGGGAGAAGAGGCTTGGCGAGCAAAGGTGGCCTTGTGATGAAGGCCTTCCTTAGATGAAGCCATCCTTAGAGGTAATAGAGGATAAATGTTTCATTTTGGACTTTTAAAGGTGTCAGACTGAATGTCTCCTAGATCCAGAAAAATTATAAAAAGAGGGAGACCTGGCTGCATTAATGCAGATTCCCTAGAGATGCAAATTTTCCCCTCAAAAGACAGCTTTGCAGGGCCACTTATGCCTCCTGCCCAAGTGGCAGCTATGTCAAAATATGTCAAAGAAATATATTTTGAGGTAAAATATTTTAATTTCTCTCAATGTTTAGTAGGAATAAGTTCACTAGAAAGTGGCTGGGAGTTAATGCATTTCTTTTCCATTACTTATTCATATACGTGTAATGGCCCAGTGGGTACATCTTACCTGTTTCACAGATAAAACTAGTTCACTGAGATAGCGGTATTGCAGTAGAAAGAGGGTTTAATTAGCAGAGGGCTAGCCAAGCAGTAGATGGAAGGGTGTTACTCAAATCACCCTCAGAGTACTCAGAGGCTAGAGTTTTTCAAGGATTTTTTGGTAGGCAAGAGGCTAGGGAGTGGAAAATGCTGATTGGTTGAGTTGGGGATGAAACCTCAGCAGCTCAAAGCTGGCCTCTTGTACTGAGTCATTTCCTGAGTAAGAGGTCACAAGACCAGTTAATCCTATTTCTCCACATGAGTGACCAGTCCAGATGGCAAAACCTGGTCTGTCAGAATGCAAGGTCTGAAAAATACCTCAAGCACCAGTCCTAGGTTTTACAATGGTGATGTTTTCAGATTATGGCCTGTGGACATGAGGAAGCAAGCTGTGAGACATCCCAGCCCCACCCCAGGGAAAATTGCTCATGTCTATCCTAATCATTTTCTGCTGTCAGTTTGTAGGTGTATGTCCTTGGGGAAGAGGTGGACATTGTTCCCAATATTTCTGTTTCTGTAATTGGCTGAGAGCCTGAGGTGTGCACAAAGTTCCTCCCTAGTTGGTGTCCTTTCGACTAACTTTGATTGGGTCAGTTACCAAGAACTTATGAAGGCACTGTGTGTTTTCTATGAGCTCCCAGTCCCGAGTCCTACCACCTCTCTGAGTCTCCATCTACTGAAAATCAGTGTGTTGCTTCTGTGATTGGTGGAAGCAGATGATAGGTGGGGGTCTGAAACCAAGATAAACCAACAATGTTTTCCTCAAACTGTTACATTATTACAGGATTTCTCAGTCTAAACCTAAATCCATAACTCCTTTGGGCTGAATCCCTGTCTCTTACATGAATTTATACCATAATTTGAATTTCGGTTACTATCTTTTCAAAGAACTTTGATACACCAAGAATTTTCTTTTTTTTTGAGACAAGGTCTCATTCCACTGCTCAGGCTGGAGTGAAGTGACACAGTCATGGCTCACTGCAACCTCCGCCTTCTAGGCTCAAATGATCCCCCCACCTTAGCCTCCTGAGTAGCTGGGACTACAGGAGTGCACCATCATGCACAGCTAATTTTTCTATTTTTTTGTAGAGACATATGTCACCCAGGTTGGTCTCAAATTCCTGAACTCAGGTGATCTGTCCACCTCAGCCTCCCAAAGTGCTGAGATTATAGACGCGAGCCATAGTGCCTGGCCAAAAAAATTTTAAATATCACAGTGCTACTCAGGAAAACTTTTGATAAAAATAAAATTGTTCAGAGGAGAGGTCTCTTAGGACAGAATGGGAATAAAATTACATTCATTAGTCTGCATTATTTATATTGAAATGAGGAAACTCCCAAATGAAATTCAGATACCAAAATCACTTTCTTATAAAATTATTGAAATAAAATAAAGATGTAAAATATTTTAAATTATTTCTTTTGGATTAGGCCAAATGACAAGTTGAAATTGGTGGTCTTTAGCCTACTATCCATCCTCCTCAGTCTTATGTGTATCACTTTTCCTCTACCTCTACCCTTTTTCCAATCCATGTCCTCCTTTCAACACAGCTGGAAATCCCTAAAGCTTAATTGGTCCTTATATTTAAATCCCTTTATAACAGGCCAAATGCCTCAGGGAGTTTTTCAGCCCTGGTCCCACTCTGGGCTGACATATATAATCACATATAATCTCTGGCTACCAGAGATGATTTTAGATATTACCAGGCAAGAAAGAGAGAGAGGAGAAATGGAAGGAAGGAAGGAAGGAAGGAAGGAAGGAAGGAAGGAAGGAAGGAAGGAAGGAAAGAAGGAAGGAGGAAGGAAGGAAGGAAGGAGGAAGGAAGGAAGGAAGGAAGGAAGGAAGGAAGGAAGGAAGGAAGGAAGGGGAGAGAAAGAAAAAGAAAGACAGAGAAAAAGAGAAAAGGATGGAAAATCTGAGTCAGAAAATGCTGAGAAATTGCAGAGAAGGTCAGAGAGATTTGGAAAAGCTGTAGGTAGTGGCCAACATTTTGGAGGCTACTTTCAAAGTCTTCTTGTACAAATTGACTGGGCACTAATCCAAATGCTTTAGAGGCTTTAAGGATAGGGCCTTTCACAACTTTATAGCAACATCTAATAATAGATCCTGAAGCAAATGTGACCCCGGCTCTTTCTTACTTTTATTGAAAGATCTTAAGTCAGAAATTGGGTATTTAATATGTAAACATATACAGACATATAAAACAGCCCTGTTGCCAATCTCTTCACAGAACTCTTTCATAGGATTTTACAACAAAGGCCATAAAACAATCAAATAACAAAAAACTTCTCAATATACTAATGGCCTTACAAAGACAGCAACTAGATGCTCCAATCCAAGTCATTCAGTACCTGAGGAGAGATATGCTTGATTCTGTGAATACTGTAACTAAATAAAAAAGAACATTAGCAAAACAATTGTCCTATACTGCTAAAAAACAAAAAGGGAAAAAAATGAAGCAGGTAATGATTAATGAAGGTTTATTATCCTCTGAGCAGGAAACAAAGTTCAATTTCATATTTTACCCTTAATTCTTATTAGTAAGAGTGCTACACCAGTCTTGCACCATGTTACATTCAGAGCCCATGACTGTCACCACTGAACCGTCTCTGGGAATCTTTGCTCCTGTGGCCCCATGCCTGCTCTCTTCATAGCTCGGGGTTTACTGTGCAGATGGAGTCTCCAAAACAAATGCTCCACCAATGGCATTTTTGCCATTTAAATGACAATTTAAGATCTCCGTGAAATTTGAGATGTTTTGTAGGGGAAAAAATTTATGATTTCAACTTCAGTGTTACTAAAGGCTGAATATTTTATTATTATAGATCTTTTTACTGCTTTCTTCAGTTGCTCTAGATCAAGAGAATCAGGACTTGACTTTTTCTACAAAATTCAACACTTTACCTGAGCAGTGATGCCTCAGAGGCTCACTGAGGCAAAGATTACTAACCAGGACTATCAGGACCTTAAATTTAAATTTATCTGTGACTCTGCCTTTAAGTTATACATAGGTGAAATGTCATATTCCAAAAATAAATGGCCACTGAGATTGATTGTTCCTATCTACTCATGTTTTAATACTGTTTCAAAGGAAAATTTACATTTTTTGGGGAAAAATATATTAGATGGACCATGATTAATTCCAAAGATTAAACACCTCCATCCCGAGAGATTAGAAGCCACTCAAAATTTTTCTTGAATTCTGATCAAGAGACAATTTAGAGATTTTCTAGATTTTGCTGTCTACTGTAGCCAGCAGGTATTCAATTTCTTTATAATCACCACATATGAATGGCATTGCAAATTTCTGGTATTTTAACTTCCCCCTAGAGCCTAAATATGGAGAGTATTTGGTGACTTAAAATCAAGTCTTCAGGCCGGGTGTGGTGGCTCACACCTGTAATCCCAGCACTTTGGGAGCCGAGGCAGGCAGATCACGAGATCAGGAGTTCAAGACCATCCTGACCAGCATGGAGAAACCCCATCCCTACTAAAAATACAAAATTTATCTGGGCATGGTGGCACATGCCTGTAATCCCAGCTACTCAGGAAGCTGAGGCAGGAGAATCGCTTGAACCCAGGAGGCAGAGGTTGCAGTGAGACAAGATTGCGCCACTGCAGTCCAGCCTGGGTGACACAGCAAGACTCCATCTCAAAGATTAAAAATAAATAAATAAATAAATAAATAAATAAATAGATACATAAATAAATAGATAAAATCTTCAGTGTCGCCCCACTCTGGACGTTTCTAATTATCATAAATCTTTACACCTCTTTGTACATGAGCGATCCGGGCCAAAGTTTGGTGTTCTGATTTTTTTCAAAGGAATATTGATAGACTAGATTCTTACTTCAGCCTTTCTTTAGATCTAGAGGGAATCCAACTCACCAGGTCTATGCAGCCAGACCCAAATAAGTGAAGGCCTCTACTGACTTAAAGTGTCTTTGACGCTGGTACCTTAGGCTGTGTGATCCTCGTTCACGTTTTTCTGTATTCAGGCTTAGCTCTTAAGGAATTGAATTACTTTATTCTCAGTACATTTCTATCAATTGTGACAACACTTCAAATTGCGATACTCTTCTTCTTTTACCCTAATAAGAAAGGATATCTATGACTCTCTTCTCTAACTGAGAATTGACTATCTCAAAAAACTATTAGATGATCCTTAAAAATTCCAGATTTAATCATGCTTGTTGACAGGTCATATCCTAAGATTAAAATGGAAAATTCTCGGGCAAGATATACCTTAACAGATTTCAATTTATTTCTAAATTATAGCCCCAACCTGAGTAAAAGTTGCCCATATGGCAAACCTATTTCACTCACAACAGACGACTGCCAAATGAGAAGAGATAAGAGTTATAGTAAACACAGATAACAAGTATGACTTTGAAGCAGTCCAAGGTTTTGAAATGCTATGGAAAAAAGAGTTTTCAGCCTCAACAAGAAACAAATTAAAAATGGTCAACATATTAATGAACTGTGGAATGTTCTAATGCTTTTTAAGATGGTAACTATCATAAAAGCCTAGACAAAAAAGGATAGCATTTAGGTAAAAGAAAATGCCCTAGTTTATCTTCTGCAAGTAGGAAACTCCTGACCCAACTCCCCAGGATCCCATGATATATTAAGAAGTCAGATATTTGAAGTTCAAAAAGTTATTAGAAAGTACTAGTTATTGACTCTGGAATCTGAAGAGTTATTGGAACATTTGGTTGAAAGCTATATGACAATAATCTCTGAAACTTTCCTGAAAGCTACTAGCTTGTGTCAGAGAATCCCAAATCAAACTTGCCAAAGATTCTCCATGAAATACACCACTCAAGTAATGCCAAATTGTCTACTTTTGTCGACATTAATGGAAACATTTTACAAAGATTGCTGAAAATGTCTCTGCCTCAAAGCTCATCTATTATTAGCATGTGATAAAACTAAGAAAGTGGGAAGTAAATAAGAGCCTCAGTTGCCTCTACGAACACTTCCACATTTCTTCTTTCTATGGATCTTCATTCTTTTTATTTTAATTATACTTTAAGTTCTAGGATACATGTGCAGAACGTGCAGGTTTGTTACATAGGTATACACATTCCATGGTGGTTTGCTGCACCCATCAACCCATCATTTATATTAGGTATTTTTCCTAATGCTATCCCTCTCCTAGCCCCCCACCCACTGACAGGCCTCGGTGTGTGATGTTCCCCTCCTTGTGTCCATGTGTTCTCATTGTTCAACTCCCACTTAGAGGTGAGAACATGTGGTGTTTGGTTTTCCGTTCCTGTGTCAGTTTGCTGAGAATGATGGTTTCCAGCTTCATCCATGTCCCTGCAGAGGACATAAACTCATTCTTTTTTATGGCTGCATAGTATTACATGGTGTATATGTGCCACATTTTCTTTATCCAGTTTATCTTGTTGGCTTATTCTCAAGGTGGATAGAAGCTTTTCTTTGCTGAAGAGTTACAGCTCTGACATCAGGGGAAAAAATAAACAAAACAAAAATATTATATTTTCTAACATGGGGATTCCAACCTCTATCTAGTGATATAGCCACTCTTTTGGCTGACACTGGTATTAGAGAACTTTTCAAAGCCTTGCCACTTACTCAGAAACTGTTTTCTGCTATGACCCCATCACTCTCAATCCTCTGGGGAGTACAGACAGCCAAGTTATTTTAAAACTCAAATGATCAGAATGACAAGATGAACTGGAACTCTCTGGCTTTGTCAACTGAGAGTGTAATTTCTTGGTCTCAGGACCCTGGAAACAACATTCCACCCTGCATTAATTTGTTTCAGGTTATCCTGTAAGGTTAAATATTTCTCTCCTGATCTTCAACTCCACCTCATTTCAGTCAGACATGGCAAAGCACTGCAACCAACTGATGGAACATATCAGTATTATTACCAATAAGCACAAGATGTCTTTCCTTTACATCCTCTCAAGAAGTCTTCTGCCCTGAAATCATGTTGAAAAAGACCTTGTTTATTTTTATCCTTAGTACAGCAATTAAATGTGAAGGTGTACCTTCTTGGATTCATGTCTCTAAGGTAAAAAGAAATGATGTTATAACATTCAACACTAGGAGTACCATTTTGTTGTTGTTGTTAGGGAAGGATATATAACTAAAAAGTCTAAGAATACTTCAGAAGCATACAATCTTCAAACAAAGACAGCTTCCAACATATCTTCAGGTCGAGAGGTTCCATGACACAAACAGCTTCCCCCTAAAATCTATAGAACAAGATCTAGACAACTAACTAGAGCCAAAGATTGTCATCTGTGTTTTTCTTGTTTGTTTCTGTTTTTTGTTTTTCATGCTTTTGTTCTTGATTTTCTTAGCTATTTTATTTCATCTTTACTGAATTAAGGTTTTGGATTGTAAATAAACTTTATGTTTCAACTGTAATCCTTACAAGATCTTTATCCTTTGTATTGTTTTTTGCCTTCTTAGTTATTACTTAGTATGAGTTCAAAATTTAACTGCAATTTCTTTGCAGTTTGGTTAAAATAACTAATTAAGACGTGCTTGGCATGATGGCTCATTCCTGTAATCTCAGCACTTTGGGAGGCTAAGGTGGGCAGATCACTTGAGTCCAGGAGATTGAGATCAGCCTGGGTGATATAGGGAAACTCTGTCTTTACGAAAAATACAAAAAAAAATAGTCCCCAAACATTAGCCAGGCATGGTGGCATGCACCTGTGGTCCCAGCTCCTCGGGAGGCTGAGGTGGGAGGATTAATTGAGCCCGGGAGGTGGAAGTTGCAGGGAACTGAGATCATGCCATTGTAGACCCCATGAAAGAAAGAGAAAGGAGAAAGAAAGAAAGAAGGAAAGAGAAAGAGAGAAAGAAAGAAAAAGAAAGAAAGAAAGAAAGAAAGAAAGAAAGAAAGAAAGAAAGAAAGAAAGAAAGAAAGAGAAAGAGAGGGAGAAAGAAAGGGAGAAAAGAAGGAGAAGGAAGGAAGGAAGGAAGGAAAGAAGGAAATTAGTAATTAAGATGAGTCATGTGCACACATTTTCCTCTAGTGCCCAACAACTTTTTATATTATCAGTGCTTTATAATTAAATATTTGACTTTATCAGTGTATTAGTTGGTTTGGGTTGCCATAACAAAACATCACGGACTATGCAGCTTAAAGAGTTGTATTTCTCATAGTTCTGCGTGCTGGAAAGTCTAAGATCAAGGTTGTGGCCAACACAGTTTCTGATGAGGGCTCTCTTCTTGGCTTGCAAACAGCTACCTTCTCACTGCGTACTCACTTGGCTTTTCCACAGCAGGTTTGACAAGAGAAAGAAAGAAGATGCTCTCTGGTGTCTCCTCTTATAAGAACATTAGTCTTCTCAGATAAGGGCCCCACACTTATGACCTCATTTAACATTAATTGCCTCATAAAGGACCTGTCTCCAAATACAGGCATATTTGAGTTAGAGCTTCAACATGTAAACTGATGGAGTAAAGGGAAACAATTCAAATAATCACTGAATAAGCTCATGAATAAAGTAACCATGATGACAGATATAGAAGGTATTTATCAACTCAGAAATTTAGACTTTAACTCACCTAGGCCAACCTGCATATGGTCAATGCTGAGTGCCCAATCTGCCAGCAGCAGAGACCAACACTGAGTCCCATATATAGCACCATGCCCCAGGGTGAGCAGCCCACTATTTGGTGGCACGTTGATTACACTGGACTATTTCCATCATGAAACGGACAGTGTTTTCTTCTTATTGAAATAGACACTCTGCATACAGATTTTACTTCCCTGCATGCAATGCTTTTGCCATGGGCTTATAGAATGCTTTATCCATTGTCATGGTATTCCCTATATCATTGCTTATTGATCAAGGAACTCATTTCACAGCAAAAGATGTATGGCAACAGGCACATGCTTACAGATTTCAATGATCTTACTATGTTAACACCCCATCATTCTGAAGCAGCTAGTTTGCTAGAAGAGTGGAACAGTCTTTTGACTGGTTTGCCCTACTTAGGTGGCAATAACTTGCAGGGCTGGAGCAAGCTCCAGAAGGTCTTATATGATTTCAATCAGCTTCCAATATCTGGTGTTTTTTCTCCAGGATTCTCAGGTCCAGTAATCAAGGGGTAGAAATGGGAGTGGTACCACTCACAATTTTCCTCAGTGCCCCATTAGCAAAATTTTGCTTCCTGTTTCTATCTGAGGACAGACCTTATGCTCTGCTATTGGTTTCAAGATCTTAGTTTCAAAGGGAGAAATGTTTCCATCAGGAAAGACAACAGTGATTCCATTGAGCTGGAAGTTAACACCTTCCCCAGCCACTTTGGGTTCCTTGTGCCTCTGAGCCAAGTAGCAAAGAATAGAGTTTTAGTGCTGGATGGGGTAAATGATGCTGACAAAGGAAAATTCCACAGTGGACTCCTATTCCACAATAGAAGTAAGGAAGGGAATGTCTGGAATGCAGGACATCCCTAAGAGTATCTCTTAGTATGAGCATGCCTTGTGATTAAGGTCAATAAAAAACTACAGCAACCCAATGTAGGCATTTGCACTATTGGTCCACATCCTTCAGATGTGGTTTGTGTCACACCCCCAGTTAAAAGAACCATGACTAAATCAAGTGCTTGCTGAAGGCAAAGGTCATATAGAATGGGTCATGGAATGAAAGGTTGCTATAAATATCATGTGACCAGTTCCAGCAATTAGGGCAATAATTATCAGTAGTATTTCCTCTTTATTTTGTTATAAACATGTAGGTGTGTGTATACAATGTTTTTGTTTTCTTTCCAATCATATTTCTTTATCATATGACATAGGCTGTATTGAGTTTATATCATAGTATTTAAGTACTGTTAACTATGCAGTAGTATTTAAATTATACAATAGCAAGATAAAGAGTAAACATCATGCAAGTGTTTTGCCTTTTCTTCTGGGAGAAGGGTTAGTGAGTTTGGGGATGTGTGCAGAAAGGATTTGTGCTGTGAAGTAGAACTATAACCTTGTGTTTTCTTCAGTTGGATATTAAGCATGGTTTTAAAAATGCATATGAATGTCACATTGATGAGTAGCGAACTTGTGATAGTTAATTTTTTGTGTCAAATTGACTAGGCCACAGGTTGACTAAATATTTCATCAAACATTATTCTGGATATTTCTATGAAGATATTTTGATGAATTTAATAATTAAATCAATAGGCCAAGTAAAGCAGATGGCCCTCCCTAACAGAGGTGAGCCTCATCCAATGAACTGAAGGCCAAAAGGAATGAAAAATTTGACTCTGCCTCGAAAAAAAAAGAGGCAGTTCTTTCTACCTGACTGCCTTTAGGCAGGGAAGTGGTTTTATCTCTGAACTCTTAGCTGAAACATCCACTCTTCCTCACTCTGGTTCACAAGCCTGCCAGCCTTTGGACTGGAACTGCACCTTCAGGTCTCCTGGGCCTTCAGCTTGCCGACTGCCAATCCAGGGACTTGATAGCTTACATAATGCTGTAGGCCAATACCTTCTCCTCTGTGAGTGTGTGTGTTTGTGTGTGTGTGTGTCCATGTGTATCCCACTTATTCTGTTTCTCTGGAGAACCCTGACTAATGCAATCAGTAATTGGGCTTAAGTACTAATTCACTTTTTATATGGCAGATAATACCATAGGCCAGATACCCAGAGATCTAAAGCTACCTGTAACATCATATCTAAGGAAAAGTGGTTTCTGGATCCTCCAAAAACAAGCTCAGAAACCATTTCTAGAAATGAGACTCTGCAAAGAGACTTTGAAAGAGCAAGGGTCGAAGGAGACAGAAAATAAATACCATATATTTAATACTTGACTATGTGTACAGAACTTACAAGGAATGCTCACTATGTAGGTGAATCTTCTGCTTCACTATAAAATCTAACCGTTCATCTATGTTCATCTATTTCATTTTTCTACTTTATGTTCTCTCATCTGACACTTGGGTACTTTTGAGTCACGCCATAATTATTAACATTAGAATTTTAAAACTTCATGGTGGATATGGAGGTATTTTTGCCAAGAGAGGTCATTGAAGAGCTCCAATGACTCTACTGAATTTGTGGTGCAAAAGTTACATCAATAAGATCTTTGTACTTTTAACTTGATATGTATCTTTGGGATGGTTTCTGATATCACTCAGGGTACATTTTGGCCTGCGCTTTCCTCCTTATGGGAAAGTAAAGTCACTGGAAAAATTGATTCAAGAAAGGAAAAAAACTGGACCTAATTTTGATCCACACACTTAACCTTTCAAGGAGATTTTCAGATGATGCTCCACTTTCTTAAAATCACTTGCTACTGTAAGAGTCATACAAAATCGAGACAATCCTAGCTAGCAGAGAAGTTAGACCACAATGTGAGTAAGGCCATCGAACTACCATCTGAGAAGCTAATGAGATTTTATCGGTATTTGTTCAAAATAGAGGATTCCTAGACACCTATCAAGAATCACTCTTCATTTTTAATGGGAAAATGTGTATGTACAATGTTAGTAATTTTGTCAAGATATTTAACATTCCTAGAAAGATCAAAAAATAAATTCAAAAATTATAAAATTACTCTTATATTTGTTTCTTTGAGCTTTTTGAATTGGGGATGGAATCTTCTTTGTTTGTTTTTTGCCCATTTGTTTAATTTGGAAACTCCAGGCCTATAAACAGGAAGTGGAAGAAAGCTCTGATTATCGCTTCCTTTTTGTATTTGTTGATGTTACCATATCTATGTGTGATATCCAGATTCTTAAATACTGTTGCACAACCACAGATTGGTGAAGTAAGTGAAAAAGTGATTACTCAACAAAAACAACAGGAAATTTATATCAGTTGAAACGGCCACCACCAGAAACCAGACATACCATAATGGTTTTCCTAACAAAAGTGCTATCTGTTAGGGCTGCCATAACAAAATACCATGGATTTGGTGTCTCAAACAACAGAAAATTATTTTCTTACTATTATGGAGCCTGACTTAAGCAAGGTGCCATGATGGTTGGTTACTGGGGAGGCCTCTCTTCTGGTTTGTTGATGGCTGACCTCTTATCCTCAGGGCCTCCTCTCTGTGCATGTGTGGAAAGGGAGACAGAGATCCCTGGTGGTTCTCCCTTTTCTGTTGGACCTATTGGATTAGAGTCCCATCCTTATGACTTCCCTTAGGTTTTATTACCTCCTGAAATGTCCTGTCTCCCATTATAGGCATACTGGAAGTTGAAGCTTCAACATAGGAATGTGGAAGGCACAATTCCATTCATAACAAGTGTGGATATGAGTTGATCAGGTCTCCAGGAACAACAATTCATAAATCAACATAAGCTGAGAAATGACTGAAAGGGAGCATTGAGAACTGAGACCATCTGTGTCAACAGGGCTGAGTTCTAGGAATAATAAGACTTACATCAACATTTTTTTCCAGAAAGTATGTATTTATGAAATAAAAGGATAAAGAAATAAGTAACTACTATTTGCTTCAGAAATTTTCTGTAGATAAATTTATTGGACAATTTACCCACCTGAGTAAACCACTCACAAATCAAGCAACAGTTTACTTCATAAACTTGTTTCAAGTCTCCCTCAATTCATTGCCAAAACACCAAGGGTTTGGTCTGTCCTACTGCTCGCCCCACAGAAAACCAGTAACTGAGACAAGTATTGCCAAGGAAGAGGCTTTAATTGGGTGCCACAGCCAAGGAGATGGGAGCTCAGCCTCAAATCCATCTCCCTGATTGACTAAAACTAGGGGTTTGTATAGTGGGGAAGAAATGTAACAAAGTATAAGAAAACAGGAACTAGGGAAGGGCAAGGAAGTAGTCATGATGAATGTGGGCCCTCCCGCCCCCCTGCATCTGGTGCAGTGATCTGGTGAGTTATAGTTCTTTGATACTTTTTTGTGAGTCCTGAAGGTTGTTTCCTGATGAAGGAACTCAGATAAAACATATATGTTTCAAGCCTCAAGAAGTGTCCGTTTCTATGTTTATTTAAAAAAATCTATCTATAGGACTATCAAATTCAGTGTTCCCAACAATCCTAAACTACTATATCATGAAATTGTTTGGGTTCTAGTTATTAATTCTCTGGACCGAAATACCTGTCTTAAACTACTTTAGCCCAGATGCCCAAAGCCTTACAAATTCTCTATGGTTGACTTTCCACTCCTAAGATCCAGGTAACACCCTGTTTAGGTGGTGTCACCCCTTATTGTTTTACTAATGTATTGCCTGGAACTGTTTGGGTTGGGGGGAATTCTAATCCTTTAAGAGTATTTTGAAATTTTTCCATGATGCAGTTTAGCATCTAGTTCAATTAAAATTTCCAAATCACGAGATTTTCTTCACAGCATATGACAAAAGAATATTATCATGACAACAACATATCTATCACTATCCATTAGTAGCTTTCAACTATCTTTTTATGGCCTGCAATCCAAAGGATTATGGATACTGTCTGAGATTACTGCACACCAGACAATAAAGTTTTTCACTTCGACTTCTCCTCATACCTCAGTTGAACATACTTGTAATTCAATCTTGAAATGCTGAACTTGGGAAGTACATATTGCCATACTATACTTATTTACAGCCAATTGAAAAATCCATAACTTACTTTGAAGCTCAAAGTAATATTTAATGACCTAAATTACAGTTTATTTATAGAGTTTAAAAAGTAATTAACTTACCAATAGGAGCTGGGCCTCCATCTTCATGCAAAATTAATGAGGAGAAAGTGAGTGGTGGGAGGGTGGATTAGTCAAAATTCTAATTTTACCCTTACCTGCCCTCATAGGGCCTTATCTAATAACATCTCCACTCAGAGGCAAAGAGGTGGTGAGATTTGGAGTCCCACATTTACCATGAATGTATCAGTGCAAACAAGCGGGGAAGCTAAACCTCCATCCCACTCATCCACTGAAGGCTGCCATTAATTAAAGCCCCATTTTTGTTTGGGTGGCATCACTGGAGCCCAGTAGAAGATGAGCATAAAGCACCATCCTCAAAGTCTTGGGGCAACACCTCAGTAGAGGACTATTTGTCAAAAAATTTTAAGAAAAATGTTTAAAAGATTCAACAGAATATAAAGTTTAAGAATATATACAAAAAGTTCAGGACAAAATTGAATAAAATTTCTCACCATATCAAGAATCAGGAAAATCACAACTTTAGTGAGAAAAGATAGCCAATAGATGTCAAGAATAAGATGACATATTGGAACCATGCCACAAGTATTTCAAAGAAGCCATCATGCAAATGGTTAAGCAATCAATTACAAATCTTCTTGAAACAAATAAAAAAAGATGAAATCTCAACAAAGACATAGAAGTTATAAAAATTACTAAATAAATAAAATGGAACTTATATACTAGCCAAAATTAAATTTAAATAATGAAAAAAACCTCACAGATGGTCTAATTGTAGAGTGGAAATGACAAAAAAAAGAGAGTCATTAAACTTGAGGACAGATCAATACAATTTACTCAAATTGAACAACACAAAGAAAATAGAGGGGAAAGCTGGGCGCAGTGGCTCACACCTGTAATCCCAGCACTTTGGGAGGCTGAGGTGTGCAGGTCACGAGGTCAGGAGATGGAGACCATCCTGGCTAATATGGTGAAACCCTGTCTCTACTAAAAATACAAAAAAATTAACTGGGCGTGGTGGCAGGTGCCTGTAGTCCCAGCTACTCGGGAGGCTGAGGCCTGAAAATGGTGTGAACCCATGAGGTGGAGCTTGCAGTGAGCCTAGATTGTGCCACTGCACTCCAGCCTGGGTGACAGAGCGAGACTCTGTCTCAAAAAAAAAAAAAAAAAGAAAAAGAAAAAGAAAACAGAGGGGGAAAAAGTCTCAGGAACCTGTAGAAAAAAGAATTAATATTCATTATCATAAGAATTCAACGAGGAGAAAGAGAATGAGACTTTTTCAAAAGTACATAAAGAAATTTTGCAAACATCCCCAATTTGGCAGATGACAAAAATCTGTACATTCAAGAGGTTGAACCTAAATAGGATTAACCTAAATAAGTCCATACTAAAAAATCACAATTGATATGCAGAAAGTAGACAAATGAAACTCATGAAAGTATTCAGAGAGAAATGAGGCACTACTTATAGGGGAATATTAATTTGTATGACAACTGATTTTTCATCTAAACTATTGAAGCCAAAAGGAAGTAGCACAGTATTTTCCAAATGCTGAAACAAAATTGTAAAGCACAAAGTCAATATTCAGTTGCAGTACCTATCAGGCATTAAGAAGAAATAAATACATTCTCAGACAAAGGAAACTTAGACGAATTTATAGTTAGCAAACCTACCCTAAATCAAAGGCTAAAGCAAGTTGTTTAAACAGAATGGAATGATAAAGTAGAATTCTTGAATCTTCAGAAATGAAAGAAGAATATGAGAATGTATAAAAATTGGTGCAAAAATAAAACAAATGTCTCTTTCTCATGAATTTATTAAATTATATTTGATGGTTGAAGCAAAAACTGTACTACTATCTGATGTGGTTCTCAATATATGTAAAGAAAAGATGCAAGAGAATTATGTTTTACAAATACAGATGATAAAGAGAACTAAATGGAAGTAAATTTTCTACATTTCATACGAAATTGTAAACATAGGTACAATAGGCTATGCTAAATTACACAGATACAATAAAATACCTATCTAAATTGCAGTTCATTTATAGAGTTTAAAGCAACCACTAAGAAAATTATACAAAGCAATAGACTTAAAAAAACATTCTTCATAAGTCAACCAGGGAGGCTAAAATGTATTTATGCAACTATTGGAAAGTAAAAGAACTTTTTAAAATGTGAAACAGATAATAAAAGAAAACCAATATAATAAGCAATAAAGTGACACACCAAAGCCATAATATTTTAAGGATTACCCTAAATTTAAATGGTCTAAGTATGCCAGTTAAAAAATATATATGAGCAGAGTAGGTTAAAAAAAAGTAGACTGATTTTATGTTGTTTACAAGAAATTCACTTAAAGCACAATGACAGGCCGGGCACAGTGGTTCATGCTTGTTATCCCAGCACTTTGGGAGGCTGAGATGGGTGGATCACAAGGTCAGGAGATCGAGACCATCCTGGCTAACACGGTGAAACCCCGTCTCTACTAAAAATAATAATAAAAAAATTAGCCAGGTGTGGTGGCGGGCACCTGTAGTCCCAGCTACTTGGGAGGCTGAGGCAGGAGAATGGCATGAACCCGGGAGGTGGAGCTTGCAGTGAGCCGAGATCTCTCCACTGCACTCCAGCCTGGGTGACAAAGCAAGATTCTGTCTCAAAAAAAAAAAAAAAAAAAAAAAAAAAAAAATTGCACAGAGATAAGTTGAAAGTAAAAAGATAGACAAAGTATACTATGCAAAAATTAGTTAAAAAATACACAGAAGTGGCTATATATTTTTTGAAAATTCACAAGAGTGGCCATATTAATATCAAGTACCTTAGACTCTGAAGCAAAGAAAAGGATTATAGAAAAAAATTACATGTAATTATAAAAAGATGAACCCAGTAAGAAGGCATAATGAAATCATTATATTATAAATGTCTTTGCAATGAAATATAGAGCTTCAAAACACTTAAGACAAAACCTGATAGAGATGAAAATAGAAATAGATAAATCCTTAGTTATTGTTGAGGATGTCAACATCTCACTGTCAGCATTTAAAAGCACCAGTATTCAGAAAATCAGCAAGGATATAGAATTGAACAGCACAATCAACCAATAGGTTTAAACACACTTATAAACCCTCCACACAACCACACCAGAATGCACATTTTTCTCAAAATATGTAACATTCACCAAGTTGGACCATATCCTGGGCTGTAAAATGAACCTCAATAAGTTATGGAAAACTAAAATTGTACCAAGGATGTTCTTTGACCATTATGGAATGAAACTATCAAACATGAACAAAAAATAAACACTAGAACATTAACAAAAATATAGATCAAAGAGGCAGTCTCAAATACATTTTAAAATATACAAAACTGAATGAAAATAAATATATAGCATATTAAAATATGTATGATACAGATAAAGCATTGTTGAGAAGAAAAGTTCTACACCAAATGCTTACATTGCAACAGAGGACAGTTCTCAAGTTAATAATCTAATTTCCTGCCTCAACAACTTTGAAAAGTAGAGAAAAAATATGCACTAAGCAAAGAGAAAAATTGAAATAATAAAGAACAGAAATCAGTGAAATTAAGAAAAGGAAAATAATAAATAAAACAAATGTACCAAAAAGATTGTTTTTAAAAATCAGTAAAATAGATGAAGCTTTAGTAACATTGGCAGAGATAAAAAGAAGACAGAAATAGCTATTTTCAGGAATTAAATGGAGGCTATCACTACATCCTGCAGCTACTGAAAGAATAGTGAGGAAATACTATAAACAACCATATGCTTATAAATTTGATATCTTCAAAAATTTGACCAATTTGTAAAAACTCATGAAGTACCAAAACTCAATGAAGATGAAAGAGGCAATCAGCTAAGCAATTGGTCAAGCAATAAAACCTCATCTAGTAGAGCCACTGCAGTTGGAGTCACCACCTGGTTAAACTCATGATAATACACTGTCATTCTCCAAGACCAATCCGTCTTCCGCACAAGCCAGATAGAAACATTGAGTGGGAATGCAGAGGGAATCACCACCCCTGTGTCTTTCACGTCCTTGATATGGCACTAATTTCTATCATCCCTCTGAGAATGCACAATTGCTCCTGATTTACTATATATATTCCTAGGTAGAGGCAGTTCTACGGGTTTCCACTTGGCCTCTCCCACCATAGTACCCTTCACTTTAGAGGCCAAGAGACCCATGCAAGGGTTCTGCCAGCTCCCGAATATGTCTACTCCATTTGTGCATCTAGAACTGGAGAAATGACCACAGGATGAGAACAGGGACCCACTGGATTGGACCCACTGTGAGGTGCACTGGAGCTAAAATTGTATGATTACCTGCCCCCTTTCTTTTCCAAAGAGTCACCTCACATTAACAGTAGACATCCTGCAAGGCTGGGAATTTAACTTGCAAATCTAGGAATTTAATTCATCCAATCACAAGCTGTGGTACTCTTTGATTTTTCAGCAATTTTAATCCTATAGCTACAGAAGATAAGACTCTCAATCAAAACACACCTAGAAGATCTTAGGTTATTTATGTGGCACTTGAGCTGAAAATCTGATTCCTTGAGCTCATCCTTTTCTTTCACCACCTTGTCCAGTAACACTAGGAGCAACCAAGCAATGTTATCATCATTATATTTCTTAGTTTTGAAAAAAAAAATCAAAAGTATTATAGTCACAGTCACTTAGCTCTTTGTTTCTTTTAATATTTGATTATTAGAGTGTTCTATGTGGATATTTTAATATCTCTATAAACATTTTATACCATGGACTATTAGTGTTCTCTTTACTATGAGAAATAGAATTATTGATGTATTTAAATCTGATTAGATTGGAGAGTCAATTCCAGCAAACCCAGAGCCAACTAAGAAGATGCATTTTTAAAATTCTATTCCTTTATAACCACTCTTGGTACCAATATCTGTATTAGTAAGGTTTCTTCAGAGAAACATAAACCATACTAGATATATATTTATGGGTTTTTTTAACTTATAATGGGAATTGATTCATGTGGTGATGCAGGCTGAGAAGTCCCATGATCTGCACGTGTAACCTGGAGGCAGGGGAGTCAGTGGTGTAATTTGTTGTAAAACTCAGAATCTAAGTCTGAAGGAATGGGACTCATGAAAGCTGGTAGTGTAATTCAGTCTGAATCCGAAGGCCAGAGAACTGGAAGTGCCAGTGTCTGAGGCTAGGAGAAGATAGGTATTTCAGCTCAAACACAGAGAGTGAATTCACCCTTCCTCCTCGCCTTTTACCTCTATTTGAGTCCTTAGCACATTGGATGATGCCTGTCCTCGTTGGTGAGGGCAATCTTCTTTACTTGGTCTATTGCTGGTCAAATGCTAATCTCTTCTGAAAACGCCCTCACAAATACACCCAGAAATAATGTTTTACCAACTATCTGTGCATTCCTTAACCCAGTCACAGTTGACACACAGAAATCATCGTCACAACAGGCTTAAGACATGAAGGGACAACTCACTGAACAGTATATACAGATGACAACATTGTTAGTCATCAAAGAAATGCAAATCAAAACAACAATAAAATACCACTGCACATCTATCAGAATGGTAAAATATAAAATAAGGATTAACACCGCATGCCGGTTGTAGAGAAACTGGGTCACTTACACATTGCTGTTGGGAATACAACCACTGTAAAAAAAAATTAGGGTAGTTTTTTTTGTTTTGTTTTGTTTTTTTGAGACAGAGTCTTCCTCTGTTGCCCAGGCTGGAGTGCAGTGGAGTGATTTTGCTCACTGCAAGCTCTGCATCCCAGGTTCACGCCATTCTCCTGCCTCAGCCTCCCGAGTAGCTGGGACTACAGGTGCCCGCCACCACACTCGGCTAATTTTTTGTTTATTTTTGTATTTTTAGTAGAGATGGGGTTTCACTGTGTTAACCAGGATGGTCTCAATCTCCTGACCTCATGATCCACCTGTCTCGGCCTCCCAAAGTGCTGGAATGACAGGCGTAAGCCACCATGCCTGGCCAAATTAGGGTAGTTTTTGAGCAAAACTAACCATATGCTTACCATATGTCCCATAAATTTTGGCATCATCTCAGATAAATGAAAATTTGTTTTCAAAAATACGTTTATCAATGCATATAGCACCTTTTTAAAAAATGGCCAAAACCTGGAAATGCAAATATTTATCAATGGGTGAATGGTTAAACAAACTGTGGTCCATTCATTCCAAGAAATACTACTCAGAAATAAAATAAACTTGGCTTTATATAAATAACAACTTGGATGCATCTCAAAGGAATTATTCTTAGTGAAAAGACTGAATATCAAAATGTGACTCATTGTATGATCGCAGTTATATTGAGTTCTCAAAATGACAAAATTATAAAGTAGGAGAACAATTTAGCAGTGAACACAGGCTGGGGAGGAAGGAAGGAAGGGAGACGGATGGGAGAAGACAGGGAGGCAGAAGGGAGCTGTGCTATAAAATGGTAGCATTAGAAATCTGTGATGGAACTCTGGTATGTCTTGACTATGTTTGTGGTTACATGAATCTACACACATACAAATAAGTACACGTAAAGTTGGCAAAATTTAAAGGTAAATGGATTTTGTTAACATCAAATTCCTGGTTACGATATACTATATTTTTGCAAGATGTTGCCATTTGGGGAAATTGAGTGAAAGGCACATAGGGTCTTTCTGTATTATTTCATACAAATGCATGTGAATCTACAATTTTTTAAAAAAAAAAAAAACCTCTGCATTAAATATCAAATCAAAGATTTGACTGGTGTCCAGTGTTAAATTCTCAGAATGAGTAAAGCTGTTGCAGAAAGATCTAATTAGATTGTGGCAATTTTTTTTTTTTTTTTTTTTTTGAGACAGAATCTCACTCTGTTGCTCAGGCTGGAGTGCAGTGATGCAATTTTGGCTCACTGCAATGTCTGCCTCCTGGGTTCAAGTGATTCTCCTGATTCAGCCTCCTGAGTAGCTGGAGTTACAGATGCCCACCACCATGCCTGGCTAATTTTTGTATTTTTCGTAGAGATGGGGTTTCACCATGTTGGCTAGGCTGGTCTCGAACTCCTGACCTCAGGTGACCTGTCCGCCTTGGCCTCCCAAAGTGCTGGGATTACAGGCATGAGCCACTGCATCTGGCCAGATTGTGGCATCCTTTAGCCTTCTATTTCACTAGTCATCAGTGGTATCCACAGTTATCCCCAACTCCTGGGGAATCTAGGGAGTAGATATTTACCTAGCCATAGTGATACTCTCAACAACAACAACAAAAACTGAGGAGAAAATCAATTCCATAATTCTCATTAGAAACACTACATTTGACCAATAAGCCCTATAGGTTATTCATAAATAAAGCCTATCAAAGCAGCATTAATAATAACAATAAACTAGAGCTCATTAAAGAAAGCAATAGCATTCTAACTACAGTTTTCAGTGATTGTGTGCTACTAATTAGCATGAGTTGTGATAACATAAAATGGTACCTCCCAATGCACCTGATACATTTATTTTATGTATATATATAGTATATATATCATATATATAGACATTTATATATATATATGTGTGTGTATATATATAGACATTTGCTTGCAATCATTCAAAGTTTATAGAAAAAAAAGCCTACCAGATGGTGGAGTTTAATTTTTAAAATGTATTTTTATCTTGATAAATTAGATATTTAAAATCCATTTCACAAACTCCCGTATAAATTTTAGAAATTATATAAATTAGGTAAGATACTAGTAAATACTCTTGCAACAGTAAGCAAACAAACATACAAACAATAAAATTAGAAAATGTTCAGAAAACCTGATGAGACATTTCACCAAAGAGGTTATACATAAGTAAACATGAAAATATGTTCACAATCATTTGCTATTTTGAAAAATCAAAATTAAAACAATTTGATGAATTTAAAACATTAAAATTGTGTTAGATATCACAACATACCTAATCAGAATGCTAACATATAAAGAATTTTGATCAAAATACCATAATTCTGTCAAGGATGCTGAGAAACTGGATAAACCATATGTTTACAGCCACTCTGAAAAAGCGTAAGGTACTTTCTGACAAAGTAAATGAGCAACCCAGAAATTGCCCACTTGGACATTTATCTTAGTGAAATGAAAAATTATATTCATACAAAAACCTGTGCATAATGTTCACAATACCTTTACGTTTAATAGCTAAAAGTGGCAACAACTCACATATCCTACAAGATATGATTACTTGTTGAACAGTGGTACATTCATATCATGAAAACCCACTTGGCAATAAAAGGAAGTAAAAATTGATAGACACAAAAACTTAGATGTATCTCAAGGGAATTATGCCAAGTTACAGATAAGTGCCAATTTCTAAAAGGTTACATACTATGTGATTCTATCCACATAACCTTCTAGAAATGACAAAATTATAGACATAGAGAAAAGATTATGGGTTGCCAGGGTTGATGGAAGCACGGGAGACTGTTGATGATGGAAATATTCTGTATCTTAACTGTGGTAATCAAAAGAATCTACACATTTGATAAAATTGCACAGAACACAAGTACACCAAAACACAAAATACATACACAGAAGTATTTGAAAGATCGGTACAATCTAAAAAAGGCAAGAAAAGTGTTTCAATATCAATTTCTTGTCAGCACTATTGTGTTATGGTTTGTGAAATATTACATTAGGAGAAACTGAGTAAAGACTACATGTGATCTTTCAACGTTATTTCTTGTGACTGCCTGAATCTACAATTATCTCAAAGTGAAAACCAAGAAGTGAAAAACAATCTTAAAAACTATTTTTAAAAAATCCTCAGCCAGGTGTGGTGGCTCATGCATGTAATCCAAGCACTTTGGGAGGCTGGAGGGTGGATCACCTGAGGTCAGGAGTTTGAGACAAGCCTGGCCAACATAGTGACTAAGATACCAAGTATCTCCAAACTCTTGGGCTGCAGCTAAAGCTGCATTCTTTTCATTAAAGGCCAGGATTTGATCTAACAATAGCATGTCATCTCTCCAAGTGAGATCCAAGGTTTGTCCTAGACCTGAAGACATCTATGTACCTATTAGGATCATCTGAAAACTTCCCCAAGTCTGCTTTGATCTGCTTTAAATCAGAGAGGGAGAACAGGACATGTACCCGGGTTGGGCCAAATTCCCCTCCCCCTACAGCTTGAAGGCGACATAACTGATAGCCCAGGGGTTTTTGTGGTCCTTTGGAGATTTCTTTGCTTATTTCCTTCTGGGTGGGGGAGATTAGAGGATTATCATTAATAGGAAGGGGAGCTATAGGAAGGCTAGGATATGGGGGTGAGCTGAGAGGTCCTCCTGTGGGATGTAAATTGCAAGCTTTGCATAGTTGTGTATTCTTCAATGAAAAGAAATCTTGGACATAAGGTATTTCACTCCATTTGCCTTCCCTCTTACAGAAAACGTCAAGCTGCAGGATAGTATTATAATTTGTACTTCCCTCAGGTGGCCATTTTTCCCCATCAGAGAGAGAATATTGGGGCCAGGCCATAGTGCAGAACAAAATGAGCTGCCTCTTTTTCAAGGTTTGTGGGTCAAATTGGTCCCAATGGCTTAGGATGCATTTCAGGGGTGAGCCTGTTGATACCTGAGTATTTCCCGTTTGAAAGACAAAACCGCCCACAGTTTTGGTTTGTTTTGTTTCTCTTCCTGCCCAAGAACCTGCAACAGTCCCTGGACCCTGCTGATTGGAATAGTTGTACTCACCGACGCAGCAGTAGCAGAAATATTAGTTTTTCTCCAGGACCACAAGGAGGACCGAGGAAGGTCAGATTTAGTGGCCCTTACCGATGAATTCTCAAAACCCTGCACCCTTGCCTGTCCTCCTAGACCACAAAGAGGACCGAGAAAAATTGGATTTAGTGGCCTTTACCAATGCATTCTCGAAAACCTGTTAGAATCCTAAGCATTCTCCTGTTAGTACTGGGACCTTACCCATGTCCTACAATGATGTTATGCCCCAGAAATGAAGTGGAGGGCCATACCCTGAGGGAGGGGAAGGATCTCCAGAGTTGGAAGAATGACACCTTTTGTCCTCACTTATATGAACAGGAAGGATACAATATCTGAGGCTCCCCATATCCTAGCTTCAGGAATAGTTTTAGTTAGGCCTGCTTGTCTAAGGAGGGATCCTAAAATTCCAGATAGTCCCCCCTACAATGGCGCTTTGGGCAAAAATTATGTCTTTCTGATTGGTGAGCCCGGGTGCCCAAAGAAGGTGACAGAGTCCTGAAGTTTATACCAGAAGTCATTCTTATAAGAGAAACTAGAAAAGCACCAGAGACAGGGAGCAGTTTTTAGAAGCAGGGCTGGCCTCAGAGAAGAGAGGCAAGAGGAAGTTTGTCTGGCAGGCATTAGGACCCAGGGGTCAATGGTCAGGATAGATAGGATAGATGGGCGAGTCTCACTTGGGCGACATGCCTTTGAGAGTTCCGCTCATGGCCACATCCTCAACCAACTTGTTGTCAGGACCCTGGAGCTGAATGGCTTTCCTCTCTGTGGACCCTCGGCTCAGCCCAGAAGTATAGGAAAAGCAGAAGCTGGTTCCAGGCAAACCAATGCTCCCAACTCTGAAGAGTCGGGGATTGTTAGAGAGCCCTTTTCTAGAAAGCCTGACACCCGTGTCTTTAGTCTGATGGCCATGCTAATTGCTTTTAACTGCAACAGGTGCCCAGTATTTAGCCCCCAAATTCTAAGGAAAAATAGGACAGAATAGCAAGTAAAAAGGGTCCAATGGTACTCACCGCTTGGCGATAGGTGATGGTCCCATCTGGGTCGCCAAAATGTGTCCGGAATTGGTGGGTTCTTGGTCTCACTGACTTCAAGAAGGTAGCCACGGACCCTCACAGTGAGTGTTACAGCTGTTAAAGGCGGCATGGTCCCAAAGAATGAGCAGCAGCAAGATTCACTGCAAAGGGCAAAAGAATAAACCTCCCACAGCATGGAAGGGGACCCAAGCGCGTAGCTGCTGCTGGCTCAGGTGGCCTGCTTTAATTCCCTTTTTTGGCCCCACCCACATCCTGCTGATTGGTCCATTTTACAGAGTGCTGAGTGGCCCGTTTGACAGAGTGCTGATTGGTCCGTTTGACAGAGTGCTGATTGGTCCGTTTTACAGAGTGCTGATTGGTCTGTTTTGACAGAGTGCAGATTGGTCCATTTACAAACCTTTAGCTAGACACAGATCACTGATTTGTGCATTTACAATCCTTTAGCTAGACAGAAAAGTTCTCCAAGTCCCCACCCCACCCAGAAGCCCAGCAGGCTTCACCTCTCGACATCCTGCAGAAACATCCCTATGGAATCTTCACACACATGATTCCTTGGATTTTTTTTTTTTTTTTGAGACGGAGTTTCACTCTGTCACCCAGGCTGGAGTGCAGTGGTGCGATCTCAGCTCACTGCAAGCTCCACCTCCTGAGTTCACACCATTTTCCTGCCTCAGCCTCCCAAGTAGCTGGGACTACGGGCGCCCGCCACCAGGCCTGGGTAATTTTTTGTATTTTTAGTAGACACGGGCTTTCACCATGTTAGCCAGGATGGTCTCGATCTCCTGACCTCATGATCCACCCACCTTGGCCTCCCAAAGTGCTGGGATTACAGGCGTGAGCCACCACACCCGGCCGATTCCTTGGATTTTATGGTTTGATTTCCCAGATTTGACTGCATTCATACACTCTACTGCAAAATATGAAGGGCCAGTACTAATCTAAGTTATGAGTTTTTTTAACTACATAGAAGGATTCTGACCAACATTAAGAGTCACTTGTTAATTACATAGTATGTCGGTATATCATCTGACTTCCAATAACTCAAAAACTACAAATTAAAATTTCTGTACTAAAAAGGGTTGTATCTCCTTGGATTGGAAACAAATATAGTAAAAGGTTGCAAATACTAAAGATACCTGCGTTTGGGAAAGACAAGGTGATTTTATTCTAACATCTGCTTATTTATTTTTAATACCAAAATATAACTACACATTAGCAAGGATAATTATTTGTTGATTTATTTGGAAAATATACTACATCCATAAGCAGATATTGGAAAGAATGATGAAGAGCAGTGATTCTCAAAGTTTACTGCATATTGAAAACCGTTATCTCCCTCTCAAAAATCCTCGGGCCTTTTCACATCCCAGACTAATTACATTTGATTTTCTTGGGGTGAGATCCAGCCATCAGTATTTTTCAAACCACAATGTGACTCTAAAGTTCAGCAATGTTTTAGAACTACTGAAATAGAGCATGCTGTTTTAAGAAGTGATTTTAATTTCAGAGTAACCAGAAATCAGCTTCTTATTCAAATTAATGAGAAAAGAAAAGCAGGTGCCAATTTCTACTCATTTAAAAAACAAAGGAGTGATATCATACTAGAAATGCAAGAGAATAGTCTTGGCCAGGAATGACCGGTAATTGAAAAACTCAATAAAGAATTAAATGTAATTAATTTCAAAGTTGAGGAGATTGAGACTCTGGATTGGAAAGTGTTATATATGCCAGAGGCTGATATGATTCAATGTTAGTGCCTTTGGGCTTCTGAACTTGTAAGAAGCAGGCTTGCCCAGGCTTATTCTGTAGAAATACAGAGCTCTTTTAATTATTGAAAACCACTCTCTTCTTTGCCTTCTTATTACTGCAATACTGTGCCATGAAATGTTCTGCAAATTTAGATCTTCCTTACCTGAAAGACTCATGGAATAAGTGGAAAAAATTGTTTTACTGTGTCCAGAATTGGCGGGTTCTTGGTCTCACTGACTTGAAGAATGAAGCCACGGACTCTCACAGTGAGTGTTACAGTTCTTAAAGATGGCGTGTCCAGAGTTTGTTCCTTCTGATGCTCAGATGTGTTCAGAGTTTCTTCCTTCTGGTGGGTTCATGGCCTCGCTGGCTTCAGGAGTGAAGCTGCAGACCTTCACAGTGAGTGTTACAGCTCTTAAGGTGGTGCATCTGGAGTTATTCATTTCTCCTGTCCGGAGTTGTTCATTCCTCCCGGTGGGTTCATGGACTCACTGGCCTCAGGAGAGAAGCTGCAGACCTTCACAGTGAGTGTAACAGCTCATAAAGGCAGTGTGGGCCCAAAGAGTGAGCAGAAGCAAGATTTATTACAAAGAGCGAAAGAACAAGGCATCCACAGTGTGGAAGGGGACCCGAGCAGGTTGCCACTGCTGGCTCGGGCAGCCTGCTTTTATTCCCTTATCTGGCCCACCCACATCCTGCTGATTGGTCCATTTTACAGAGAGCTGATTCGTCTGTTTTACAGAGAGCTGATTGGTCCAATTTGACAGAGTGCTGATTGATGTATTTACAAACCTTGAGCTAGACACTGGGTGCTGATTGGTGCATTTACAAACCTTGAGCTAGATACAGAGTGCTGATTGGTGTATTTACAATCCCTTAGCTAGACATAAAGGTTCTCCAAGTCCCCACCAGATCAGCTAGACACAGAGCACTGATTGATGCATTTACAAACCTTGAGCTAGACACTGGGTGCTGATTGGTGCATTTGCAAACCTTGAGCTAGATACAGAGTGCTGATTGGTGTATTTACAATCCCTTAGCTAGACATAAAGGTTCTCCAGTCCCCACCAGATCAGCTAAACACAGAGTGCTGATTGGTGCATTTACAAACCTTGAGCTAGATACAGAGCGCTGATTGGTGTATTTACAATCCCTTAGCTAGACATAAAGATTCTCCAAGTCCCCACCAGATTCAGGAGCCCAGCTGGCTTCACCCAGTGGATCCCGCACCGGGGCCACAGGTGGAGCTGCCTGCCAGTCCTGGGCCGTGTGCCTGCACTCCTCAGCCCTTGGGTGGTCAATGGGACTGGGCACCGTGGAGCAAGGGGCGGTGCTCATTGGGGAGGCTGAGGCCACGCAGGAGCCCATGGCCAAGGGGGAGGTGGGGCTCAGGCATGGCGGGCTGCAGGTTCCAAGTCCTGCCCAGTGGGGAGGCAGCTGAGGCCCAGCGAGAATTCAAGCGCAGTGCCAGCAGGCCAGCACTGCTGGGGGACCCGGCGCACCCTCCACAGCTGCTGGCCTGGGTGCTAAG
Organism: Symphalangus syndactylus; assembly: GCF_028878055.3. NCBI lineage: Eukaryota > Metazoa > Chordata > Mammalia > Primates > Hylobatidae > Symphalangus > Symphalangus syndactylus. Next base: position 78,359,550 of record NC_072431.2, read on the forward strand.
CTCCTCACTGCCCAGGGCCAGCGGGGCTGGCTGGCCGCTCCAAGTGTAGGGCCCACCAAGCCCGCGCCCACCCGGAACTCGTGCTGGCCTGTAAGTGCCTCGCGCAGCCTCGGTTCGTGCCCGCGCCTCTCCCTCCACACCTCCCCTCAAGCTGAGGGAGCCAGCTCCAGCCTCAGCCAGCCCAGAAAGGGGCTCCCACAGTGCAGCTGCAGCCTGAAGGGCTCCTCAAGCACAGCCAGAGTGGGTGCTGAGGCCAAGGAGGCGCCAAGAGTGAGCGAGGGCTGCGAGGGCTGCCAGCACACTGTCACCTCTCACTACCGAAAGAAAGGACCAATGCATGTTTTAAGATGCTGATAACAAAAGACAAAGAAACAAAAACAATTCTACAAAATTTATTTTCATACCAACTTTAAATGTGATTATATGGTTTTGTTCACTTCTGTCACTAATTTTTTCCTTCGATGTGTTTTTGTTGAAAACAAATCTTGTTTACAATGATAGGTAGCCATATACAAAGAGAAAAACACACAGCCATCTAGTTTGAGATACAGATTAGGAGCCATGTCTTAATTGACTCCTGTATGACATTCTGCTATCGCTACTTCATGTCCCCAGCAATAGTTTTCTGAAATCAGTGATAATCATTTTATTTTATTGAGACTCTTTTTGTAGCTGTAAATATATTGCTCAGTTTTGCCTGCCCTAAAACTTTAAAAATGAAACTGTAACATATATATTATTCTGTGACTGGTTTCTTCTGCTCAGGACTGTATTTATGGTGTTTATCCATTGATTCTTTTAGAAATAGTTCATCAATTTGCACTTTTGTATGGTATTTCATTGTATAAACAGCAAAATTTATTTCCAAATTTTACCATTAATAAATGTATTGCCATTGCTTTTGTCATTATGAAAAATCCTTTATCAGACACACACACACACACACACACACACAAAATTAGACATGGATCATAGACTTAACAGTGAAAGGTAAAAATATAATTATTTTGAGAGACTACAGAGGATGATATCCTCATGACCTAGAGTTAGAAAAATGTTTATTAAACAGGACATAAAAGTCATAAACTATAAGATATATTAAATATAAATTAAACATGAACATTTAACCAACCATTAAAAAATTAAAGAAAATTTGATAAATTAAGAGTACATTTAAACTAATAATTTAAAATTTTTTTTTCTTTTTCATTACAAGCCACAAGGCTAATAAACTAATAATTTTTGCTCATCAAAGGACACCATAAAGACTTTCGCTTTTGGTCAAGAGGGAGCAACTGATGACCCTCTTTCCTGACAAAGAACTACAAAACTGGGAAAAATATTCTATACCTTGATATGGGTGGAGATAGGTAGGTAGATCATAGGTGGATAAGTGGGTAGGTAGATGGGTAGGGAGATAGGTAGATAGATAGATAGATAGCCAGGTGCGGTGGCTCACGCCTGTGATCCCAGCACTTTGGGAGGCCGAGGCAGGTGGATCACGAGGTCAGGAGATCGAGACCATCCTGGTCAACATAGTGAAACCCAGGCTGTACTAAAAATACAAAAAATTAGCTGGGTGTGGCAGCAGGTGCCTGTAGTCCCAGCTACTCAGGAGGCTGAGGCAGGAGAATGGCGTGAACCTGGGAGGCAGAGCTTGCAGTGAGCCAAGATCACGCCACTGCACTCCAGCCTGGGCAACAGAGAGAGACTCCACCTCAAAAAAAAAAAAAAAAAGACCGATATATAGATAGATTGATAGACAGATAGATAGATAGATAGACAGACAGACAGACAGACAGATACACTTCCACCCAACAATGCTAACTTATTCATTTTACTCTGTGTAAATGATAACTAAATAAAATATTTTTAAAAACAAAAAAATGCTTTTCACTTTTTACCATGAAATGTCATTTTGTTACAGTATTCTTTATGGAGAGAGATATTCTTTATCAAATTTTAAAAGGTGTCCTCTCTTACTATTTAGCTGCTTTTTTATCATTAAGATATGTTGCACCTCATTAAATGTTTCTTCTGCCTTTGTTCATATCATCATTCCTCCTAATAGGGTAAATTACATACATTTACTTTCAAGTGTTAAGTCAACTTTGCAATCTTGAGGTAAATCTAATTTGGTCTTTATGTTTGATCTTTCTTAATACACTATGGAACTTGGTATGATACTATTTTATTCAAGATTTTCTTCTCCATGTTCATAAGAGTGATCAGATTATTTTCTTCCTTATGCCTTTGCGAGTTACAACATCAAGAGTATGCCAGTCTCACAAAATGAGTGAGAAAATGTTACCCCATTTTTCTCAAATATGAAATAATTTGGGGAATTTTAATTTACTTGTATCTTTAATGTTTCATAGAATTGCCCAGAAAATTATTTCAGTTTGAAACAAATTTTTGTGGGAAAATTTTTAACAAATTTCTTATTTTTTGAACAAACTACTTTTCAAATTTCTCTTCTTTTTAAGATAATTTTAGTGAGTTTTGAACTTTATTTATTTATTTTTTTGAGACGGAGTCTTGGTCTGTCACCCAGGCTGGAGTGCAGTGGCACCTTGGCTCACTGCAACCTCTACCTCCCTGGTTCAAGCAATTCCCCTGCCTCAGCCTCCTGAGTAGGTGGGATTACATGTGCATGCCACCATGTCTGGCTAATTTTTTAATATTTTCAGTAGAGAGAGAGTTTCACCATGTTGGCCAGACTGGTCTCAAACTCCTACAAACTTAGTGTAGCTAAGTAGGTAGCTGTTTCTGTGGAATCTTGAGACGATGGAAACAACATAGTAGTAAGAAATTTACTAAACACCTGCTAAGCAAGACACACCAAAGTTGCACATAAACAAAGATGGCAGAAGACCATTGAAACATGGACCTTGGAGCCAAATGGACAAGTGTGTGCATTAGGGTTCTTCTACTTACTGTTAGAAGGTAGCTATGGAGAAGTTAATTACAGGCTCTGGTCCCAGTTTCCTCATATATTAAATGAGAATAATACTACTAATACTTACTGTTAAGTCTAGCCTATGTCTGCCCAAGTCTTATTAGTGTGCAAAAAGTCTTACATTAACAATAGTTCCCTAAATTCCATAAATTGTTACCACCTGATTTCAAACTATAGTGCTTCTAAAGGCCCTCAACTTTTACTCTGCCATTTTTTGGAATGTACAGGGTTGTATGATATGAGCCAGGAAACAGAATTCTCAAATTCTCTTCTTGCCCTGTCTTTGGTATTTTTTGCCTTTCAGACAGATAAGGTTAGTGCCTAACAACTGCTACTTAGTGATTGACGTGTCAATTTTAAAATTTGCAACAAGTGCTTATTTTTCAGAGCTGCTGAGGAGGCAAAAAACCTTCAGGGTGCAAACAGGGCACTGTGTCCCTGGAGATTCTCATTGTGCTGAAACCATATGAATTTTCATAGAGAAATAGGAAGAATGTGGTTTTTTTACTTAAATCAATGCAGCCATAACATACCTCTGGGTCTCCCAGAGGCTTTAGATAAAAAGATTTTTCAATTATTCTCAGAAGCACCCTTTTTATAGGGCTAGCTTTAGGATCAGGCCCCTGGAAGAGCACACACTGCCTCCCCTCTCCTTTCCTATATCTCTTAAGATACTAATTAACAGAAAGCCAAACACGACATAAACAAACATCCTATAGTCAAAAACCCTAAACAAAATGAATTTCCAACTGGGACTCATACGTGCTCTAAAATAAGCCTAAATCACACCTCAGGTTCCAACTTGTACTCTACTGCATAATAGGAATCTTGCAAAAGGAGCACATCAAGTGGCTGACCTAATAAGGGACCCCAATCAATGTTTATTGTTAAGAACTTTGGCAAGAAATTCAAAATATGAAAGTAATGCCTTTTTTTCATTTAAGAATTATAGTCAAGGTCATTTGGAAGAAGACAAGGTAGATGGAAATTTGTCAAAATAGGCCACCCCAAATGATGCTTGCAATTTCTGTTCAATCACTCCCATCCTTCAGGGCATCAATTAAAACCATTTTAATCTATTTTAATTTCAGGTCTGCTTTAATCTACTGTTTATTTACAGAAGTTCAAATGTCACAAGCTCATTGGAAAGCAATCATTTTGTCAAAAATTCAGTCAGATTGAGAACATCGAATGATGCTAAATCATTAGTGATAATGTCATTGGACATTGTTGGAATATAACTCTACTGGGACCAGTGTAGTGAGTTTTCTCTCCACAATAACTCATTAGCTTCACACAGAGAGAGCTCTCGTCCTCAGGTTGCAGACTGGACTGTTGACCTCAGCCAGCCGCCTGACAAACATCTGCCACCAGGCATGAGAGCACAGGCTGGGAGAGGTCAGCCCCATCCAAACATCTATATGAAAAGTAATTTGCTGCATTTGATTTACACGTGGCATTGAAGCTTGTTATTTATTATTTTTTGTATTAAAAACATAGAATTTCAGGTCTCTATTTAATTCATAGAGGGAAAACACTATAAATGTGGTAGTATGTCTTTATAAGTAGCAAGTTTTGCTGATTTTGATGAAGATTAAAAGTTAAATTTTGGAATGAAATTTTTGCCTCTAATGACGAATCCGTAGACTGACAATATAGGGTATTAGAACAGATTAGAGATCTAACCCTAAAATAAGAAAAAAGAATTTGATACTAGGTAAACAGAGAATACAAATAGCCCCAATGAAGCAGTTGAGCACATGCAGTGGCTGACATTTAATTCATAGCCCACTCCTCGTGCTCCACGGACAGGGACGCAGCTCTGTGTACTTCCCCACCGTCTGCAATGCCCTAGGGGTCCCTGCCTTCAACTCGTAGCTGTGAGGAGTGTCTGAAATTTGAAAGGGCTAGCCAGGGTTCCCGTGGAGAGCACATGTATGGTGCGAAGGGCAGTTGTCCAAACATGTGAATATTTAAATAGAATTAAAGGCATACAGTCAACGTTGAGCCAGTGTTCGCCCATATTAATTGTGACAAATAAAGCTGCTTTCTGTTAATTTTGTAAAATACAATACATTGGAGAAAGATGAGTTACATCATCGACTTTGTGACTTATTGCAAATACTCAATAATACCTAATATATAATGCCCACCAAGTACAGCAATGGAATAGCAATTTTCATATATTTTTAAGAATACAAATTGGTAGATGGCTGGCTGCAGTGGCTCACGCCTGTAATCCCAGCACTTTGGGAGGCCAAGGCGGGCAGATCACGAGGTCAGGAGGTCGAGACCATCCTGGCTAACACGGTGAAACCCCGTCTCTACTAAAAATACAAAAAAAAATTAGCTGTGTGTGGTGGTGGGCACCTGTAGTCCCAGCTACTCGGGAGGCTGAGACAGGAGAATGGAACAAACCTGGGAGGCAGAGCTTGCAGTGAGCCAAGATCCCGCCACTGCACTACAGCCTGGGTGACAACGCGAGACTCTGTCCCCCCTCAAAAAAAAAAAAAAGTTGTATTCCTATGGCATAAAACAAGAAGAAAAAGTAAGTAGAACACAGAAAATTTCAACATTCTTAAGTAGGTATAATTACTAAATACTTTACAATGCTTAGGTAGAACGTATATGTAATTCTTTCAAATGAAAATGGAATATTTATGAAAATTGGACACCTAACAAACCAAAAAAAAATTTAATAGTTATATCATTAGAAATGCATGCTACAAATCTCAGAAAGTAACTATTATTAACCACTCATAATTATTAATCAATTTTATGTTGTAAAATTAGCATTTAAATTAAATTGCATTTAATCATAATATTAAATAAATAGCATTAACAATTAATTAATTAATCTTCAATTAATAGTTAATGACAAGAAGGTTTTATTAACTCTTGTGAACCACAATGTTCAGTGGTCATTGGTGAAACCAAGAACCAAGAATGTAATCATAATCACAATAATAACACATTAGACAATAATAGTAATCACTACCACTATTAGTAATCACTTTAGAATAAGCATCACTACTTATTCTAAAGACCAAAACCTAAACAATTTTGAGAAAAAGCCAAAGACTTGAATATTTTTCCTTAAGAAGGAAGAAAACATGGCCAGGCGAGGTGGTTCACACCTGTAATCCCAGCACTTTGGGAGACTGAGGCGGGTGGACCACTTAAACTGCTATATAATATGGTGGTTTAAGGGTTAGGTTCGGTCCATGGAATTTTTTTTTTTTGCTTGTTTGTTTTTAATCCTAGTTCCTTTATTAATTTTGGCAAAAATCTTAATCTTTCTGGGCCTTAAATTTCTATAACTACATAATGGTGACATTAATATATACCTTACTGTGTTATTGCTTTAATTAAATTATATGTTACGTAATGTTCATAACCCAATACTAATAAATAGACGAAATAGGCCAAGTGTAGTGGCTCATGCCTGTAATCCCAGCACTTTGGCAGGCCAAGGAAGGCAGATCACTTGAGGTCAGGTGTTCAAGACCAGCCAGCCAACATGGTGAAACCCCATCTCTACTAAAAATACAAAAATTAGCCAGGCGGGATGGTGGGCGCCTATAATTCCAGCTACTTGGGAAGCTGAGGCAGGGGAATTGCTTGAGCCTGGGAGGCAGAGGTTGCAGTGAGCCATGATGACACAACTACAAGCCAGCCTGGGTGATAGAGTGAGACTCCCCTCTCACGCTAAAGAAAAAATAGAACGTAAAAGTGAATAGCTTAGTACTTCTTTTTTTTCTTTTTTTCTGAGAGGGAGTCTCGCACTATCTCCCAGTCTCCGCTCACTGCAAGCTCCGCATCCCGGGTTCACACCATTCTCCTGCCTCAGCCCCTGGAGTAACTGGGACTACAGGCACCCGCCGTCACGCCCAGCTAATTTTTTGTATTTTTAGTAGAGACGGGGTTTCACCATGTTAGCCGGGATGGTCTCAATCTCCTGACCTCGTGATCCACCCACCTCAGCCTCCCAAAGTGCTGGGATTACAGGCGTGAGCCACCGCGCCTGGCCATGAATAAATTAATACTTCTAAGCAAAGGAACAAAATATTTTAAAAGAAGATTAAGATTGAAGAAATTAGAAAATAAGAAATAAATTAGAAAAATGGGCACATTGGAATTTATAAAGAAAAGTAAGAAATAGATCCCTTAAAATTTTATCAAATAGATAAGACATAATGAACTTGATAAAAAAACCATAAAGAAACAAATAGATATAAGAAATGTGAAACTGTTCCTTGAGAAGTTAAAATATGAAATAAATTGAAGATTAATTATGAGAAGTGCTATTTATATGGTAAGATATTAAAAAGCCTAAATCTAAAATACATTTTAAAATTTTGGTAGTGTTTTCAAATATTACGAAGATGTAGTTTTACCTTGGTAAGTAAGCTATTTCAAACTTCAAATTAAGAAACAAAGACCTTGAACATACAGAAAGCAAAGCTTCCTATGACATTCTACAAATTAAATATAGCACTGATTCTAAAATATGATAAACGTGCCACAGAAAGAAAACTACTTGTTAGCAAAATAGCAAAGGAAAATACCAACAACCAATAGAAAGCACTTAATTGAATAAATAATTCATTGTGATCAAAAAGGTCCAAGTTCAGAGATGCAATGATAGTGTTCAAAGGCATTCAGGGGCCACCCTGCACAGGATGAGTAGGGTGGGATGGTGGGACAGTGAACAAAATGAGCTGGTACAATCCCATGACATGCGTAGACAAGGTAGAGAGAATGAAAGGTGTATTGCAGTTGATACACTTCACACACCAGTACAGGAAATGGGGTTAAGAGACAAAGGCCAGTTTTGGTGAGCACCGGGCACTGTTCTGCAGTGTCAGCACATGATTTTAGGCAAACATGGGTCAATACTTTCCTCAGAATGGTGTGAGACTAGGCACAGAATTTGCAATGTATTCCAGACTCTAACTTGCCATGAATTAGAGCATTTAAATTTAGCTATGCTGAGATGTTCAAAACTTCCTGTGCTTGCTATTTATTTTAAAACCCAAGTTTTTACAAGCTTTCATAAAGTAAGCTTTTATTTTTACTCAAATATCTTCTCTGCCACCTCTCCGCAAGCTGTCCCTTCCATGGACTCCCACTGTGTTTTGTCATCTGAAAAAACATTTCATTTAAAACAAAGGAACAGCAACAAGAACACACTCTGTTGTTATAAAGCATGATCTAGGTATGTACCTTACTGGAAGATTAGGGCATGCATTTTGAATGTTCTCACCACAAATAAATGATACATGTTTGAAGTGGTAACACACTAATTACTCTGATTTGATCATTTCACAATGTGTATGTATATCAAAACATCACATTATATCCCATAAATATGTACAACTATTATGTGTGAATTAAAAATGAAATAAAACTTTAACTGACTCAGGCATTAAGTAGAAAATTCTTTATTGTCTCTTGTAAGCAGAAAAATCCATGATTATCTAATTGTAACTTGAAAGAATACAAGAAGATATGACAACTCTTCCCAAGTTATAGATTTAACACATTTCCAATTAAGAGCCTAATGAGATACTTTATGAAAGCTGACAAAATGATTCTAACACTCATTAAAAAATAAATGAGTAAGACTGCTTAATAGATTCTGGAATAAAACGAATAGTAACGAAGGAATGAAGATCTTACCAGATATTAGAAACCATCATATATCAAAAATATTAAACTTGTGGTGAAGGAACATAAAACTCACAGAAAAAAAATCACTGAAACAATGTAAAATATAAACCAAGGATGATATGTGCAGGAAATAGTTTGAATAATTCTTAAACTGAGCAAACAGTTCAAAAAGGAGACAATTAACAGTGTTTGTTCTTCATACAACTGGGTAGCAATACACTTCCAAACTACAGTACAGTATAGAATGCAAAACTTCATCTTCCCTTTATGAAGCTACAGAGTTTGATATAGTTCATTATTTTACAAGGATGAGCTACATATTGTGGTCCTGGGAAGACAGTCAGAAAAATGTGAATTGTGACCAGTACTGAGGTATCTATCTATTATCTGAGAAAGTAATCATCATCTACAAAGAGCAATAACCAGTATTTGTATTAATTTCCTACCTAATGGAAATAAGGAAATGCAATCAGTTTTCTTGGAGCATTTTAATACCATTTCAGTGACATTAGTCTTTTTCTATATATATTAGATCCAGAAAGCATTGGATGTGTGCAAAAAGTAATACATGCAGAATTAATCATAGCTTCAAGGCCAATAGTACTCTTTGTTATAAATATGCTTTCACTGGACTTTACATATACTGCATCATTCTTAATATTTACTTTTTTTCCCTCAGGCAATAGCCAAATGGGAAAATATATACAAATACATACATAATCATCCTGCTGTAATTCCTGGCATTAAAATTTTTCTGTGTGTAACCAAAGTGAAAAAATGGTGGTGAAAGTTTGTGAATATGAACCCAAAAAAATAAAACAGTCAAACAAATTACTGAGGCCGGGCGTGGTGGCTCATGCCTGTAATCCTAGCACTTTGGGAGGCTGATGTGGGCAGATCACAAGGTCGGGAGTTCGAGAGCAGCCTGGCCAATATGGTGAAACCCCGTCTCTACTAAAAATACAAAAATTAGCTGGGCGTGGTGGAGGGCACCTGTAGTACTAGCTACTCAGGAGGCTGAGGCAGGAAAAGCGCTTGAACCTGGGAGGCGGAGGTTGCAGTGAGACAAGATCATGCCACTGCACTCTAGCCTGGGTGACAGAGAGAGACTCTGTCTTAAAAAAAAAAAAAATTACTGAGTGCTATAGAATAGTGAGACAATGGGATGAGAGGCCAACAGATGCATGTCTGCTGCCATAAACAGATAGCACAGAGACCTCCTAGTCCCACTTCCCACGCATTCACTCACAAGTCATGTAGGCCCTGGTCCTACCTCTCCTCCCACTCTTTGCAGCCTCACTAATCAGAGAGGATCTATGGAGCACCCGGTCCTGTCTCTCTTCCCACTCATTGGAGCCTCTCTAATCAGAGATGATCTATGGAGCACCCGGTCCTGTCTCTCTTCCCACTCACTGGAGCCTCTCTAATCAGTCAGAGAGGATCTATGGAGCCATTCTAATCAGCCAGAGAGGATCTACACCCCTGAATAAACTTGAAGCAAGAGTCTCCCAGGCCTGTTTTATGCTCCAAGTCAAACCACAATATGCTCTAAGTCAAACCACAACTGTGTCCTTCCAGGCAGACCAAGGTCTTCACATGTATAAGAACACTGAATAACTGTAATTACCAAATGTAACATGCATGCCTCTAGGCTCATGACATTATTCTAATCTTGTGCATTTGCTTTATATCATCTCTGTGACATTTCAGTGTAATTTATATCAACCCTCACATAAATTGCATGTGAATCATGAAGGAATGAACTCAAGAAATACGGAAGTGCTGGGCCAGTTGAATACATATAAGAAGAAAATGGTTTGTAAGAAAGAATGAAAATAGTCAAGGAGTGTTAAGGCAGACAAGATCGCTGCATTTTATCACTCAAGAATTTGTTTTGGCAACTCAGTGAAAAGTATCTGGGGTATTAGTGCACATGTGAAAAGAGAATGTAGAAAGTTCTGCCAGCTACCAATGAGATGATACAGGTAGAAATGTTAAAACCACAGGGAGGAAATCAACAACATCTAGACTGTAAGAAATTATACAGCAATGCTGCCTACTGTGGGAAGGACCAGTTTTTTTGCGTACTTAGTTGTAATTTCCAATCCATTTTACATTTCCAGTAATTTAAAATATAAACACACACACACACACACACACACATAATCACATACTTAAATTGTAAAACAGCTAAAAAAAGGTTTTTAAATCCTAATTCCTTTTTACTGTTGTTTATTTTTGAAATTTTACAAATAGCAAATTCTAAATATTGCATGGGGATAATGGAACAACAAACATATAAAGTTTGAATTCTGCTGTACAATCTAAAAAACAAAAAACAAACACATATGCTAAAAAGTATCAAAAATGCCTTGTATAAAACATATAATATTAACATTATTTCCCAAATAAATAATACTAACTTATTATTTCTAATATATATTAATTATATTGATATAATAATATTTTAAAGTATATATACATATTCAATTAGTATTTTTCCAAGGAAAATGTACTGTTTTTCACAGCATTCCTACCTTTTCACTGAAATAGATGTATAAACATTAATCAGAAGTCAAACTATCCCTATTTGCAAACAATATGATTCTATACCTAGAAAATCTCATAGTCTCAGATCTGATAAACAACCTCAGCAAAGTTTCAGGATACAAAATAAATGTACAAAAATCAGTAGCATTCCTATGCACCAACAATAGCCAAGCTGAGAGCCAAATCAAGAACACAGTCCCATTCACAATAGCCACAAAAAGAATAAAATACCTAGGAGTACAACTAACCAGGGAGGTCAAAGATCCTACAATGAGAATTACAAAATACTGCTCAAAAATTCAGAGATGACACAAACAAATGGAAAAACATTCCATGCTCATAGGTAGGAACAATCAATATTAATAAAATAGCCATGCTTCCCAGAGCAATTTGAGGATTCAGTGCTATTCCTATTAAAATACCAATGATATTCTGCACAGAATTAGAGAAAATTATTTTAAAATTCACATGCAACCAAAAAAGAGCTCAAATAGCCAAGACGATCCTAAGTAAAAGAACAAAGATAGAGGCATCATGCTACCTGACTTCAAACTATATGACAAGGCTACAGTAACCAAAACAGCATGGTACTGGTACCAAAACAGACATATAGAGCAATGGTACAGAATATAGAGCAATGGTACAGAATAGAGAGCCCCGAAATAATGTGGCACCCCTACAACTATCTGATCTTTGACAAACCTGACAGAAAGAACCAATGGAGTGAAAAGGACTGCTGGGATAACTGGCTAGCCATATGCAGAAGCTTGACACTGGACCCCTTCCTTCACCGTATACAACAATCAACTCAAGACAGATTAAATCTTAAATTTAAAACCTACAACTATAAAAACCCTGGAAGATAACCTAGGGTATACCATTTAGAGCATAGAAACAGGCAAAGATTTCATAACGAAGATGCCAAAAGCAGTTGCAAAAAAGCCCCACAAAAATTGACAAGTGCGACCTAATTAAACTTAGGAGCTTCTGCACAGCAAAAGAAACTATCAACAGAGTAAACAGACAACCTCCAGAATGCAAGAAAATATTTGCAAATTATGTATCTGACAATGGTCTAATACCCAGCATCTATAAGGAACCTAAACAAATCTACAAGCAAAAAACAAACAACCCCATTAAAAAGTAGGCAAATGACATGAACAAATACTTTTCAAAGGAAGACATACATGGCCAACAGCCTATGAAAAAATGCATGACATTACTGATCATTAAAGAAATGTAAATCAAAACCACAGTGAGATACCCATCTCTGGCTTTAGTAATAAGCCAGAGTGGTTATTATTAAACTGTCAAAAAATAACAGATACTGACAAGATTGTGAAGGAAAGAGAATGCTTACACACTGCTAGAGGGAATGTAAATTAGTTCACCCACTGTGGAAAGCATTTTGGCAATTCCTCAAAGAACTTAAAACAGAAATGTCATTTGACATGGCAATCCTTTTATTGGGTATCCATCCAAAGGAATATAAATTATTTTATCATAAAGGTACATACACATATATGTTAATTGCAGCACTATTCACAATAGCAATGACATGGAAACAACCTGAATGCCCATCAATGGTGCACCGGATAAAGAAAATGTGGCACATATACACTGAAGAATACTATGCAACCATAAAAATGAATGAGATCATGTCCTTTGCAGCAACATGGATGGATCTGGAGGCCATTACCTTAAGCAAACTAACACAGGAACAGAAAACCAAATATACATGTTCCCACTTATAAGTGGGAGCTAAATGATGAAAACCCATGGACACAAAGAAGGGAACCAAAGACACTGAGTCCTACTTGAGGGTTGAGGGTGGGAGGAGGGAGAAGATCAAAAATCTTCCTATTGGGTACTAGGCTTATTACCCAGATGATGACATAATCTGTACACCAAAACCCTGTGACACACACTTTACCTACATAACAAACTTGCACATGTACCTGTGAACCTAAAATAAAAGCTAAACGAGATTTTTTAAAATTAAAAGTAAACATTAATCAAAAACATGACTCTAAATTTATGCAGCTGTGTCTATGATATTGTAATTTGGGCTCTTTATTTTTAATCTGTTGAATAAATATCTTGAGATAAATTCCTTTGAGTAGGATTACTAAAAAAAAGAAGCAAATTTTTTACTGGAATTTGGGAAATGTTATTTCTATTCTGTTCTCTGAAAGAATGGGAAAATTTTATAATGACAGTAAAGATTTGTCCATTTACCTAGAGTTTGACTAACAGTGGATTTTATAACACTTTTGAAAACTTAACTAATTAAAGATTATTTTAACAAACATTTATTGCGAAATGTTACATACAAATTAGTAAGTTAGGTTTTGAGGAAGTGCTGTATCTCCACATAGGTACATCATCACCATGCCTGTTGATCTCTACTAAATCATTAAATTTGGAAATTCTTAAGGATCAATCCTGGTCTCTCTTCTTTGATCAATGTATAATCTCCTCCAATGCAAACTTATCTGTACACATGGATTCTCTGGCATATATACATACATGGCTGATTCTCTCTCTCTCTCTCTCTCTCTCTTTTTTTTGCAGTAGTTATGTTCTATAGACTTGCTGTAAACACTGAATTAGTGAATGCACTGAATTAGTGATGCACAGCTTTGAAGGGAAACATGGGGCTAAGTACTTGTGAGCCTTCTGATCACAACATTTCCATCAACCAATCAATACAAAACCTTGTTTTACGTGTGTATCTGTTTATGGACAACATATTTATTATACACTGTTGATTAATTAGCGTGGAACCCGCAGCCAACAGTACTGTAACTCATGCCTTCACTAAGTTTCTCTAACACTTGTATTTTCTTCATAAGGCACATCACAGTCATACTTCGCAGGTCTTCTAAATAGCAAAATCACCAACAAAAGCAGAAAATGCAAAACTATGCCACTAAACAGACTGTGACAAGGCCCGTTGCTTACATTATGAGAGCTGAGACAAGAAAGCAGAGCATGGCCTGGTTGCCCTCAGCAGGGAAAATCTGTACCAGGAGACACAAGAGCTTTTGCTGCTCTGGGCATGTCCATGAACGACCACAAAAGCACCATGGGTATTGACTTGAGGGGTTACAAGCAAATTTTAGCAAATAGGAAAATTGAAAATGTGAAATCTGATAATAATGAAGATTGACTATGTTGAAAAAAATAAAAATTCTCTCTACTTCAGATTATCATCTACTGGGTATTTTATAAGTGTAGAATACTCTGTTGTCTAAAATTAGAATCATGGCTTTCCACCATACACATTTCCATTGTAAGTGACAGGTAACATCCTCCACCCCTCATGGCAAGCAGGAACCTGGCAGTCACCCTTGGTAACTCCCATGACTGACCCCCACACCTTCGATCACTCCCCAAGGTCAGCTGATTATACCTAACTACTGCCAGAGGTTGTCTTCTCTCCATCACTATGATGAAACTGATATTTACGCCAAGATGATCTCACCTGGTTACTTGCAATGGCCATGTCGACCTTTTCAATTTGTTATCTACCCTAATAACAGAGTAACCTTTTAAAGCCCAAATCAGACATATCACCTACTTTAAACTATTCACAGTTTTCCATTGCTTTCACTGTAAAAAAAATCATGTCAATAGCATGGATTTTAAAATCATGTACATTTTAAAAAGGATGCAAGTACTTTAGATACAACTGGGTGACGATGAGATGCTTGGAGCTCCTATAATCATTATGCAAAAAAAAGAAAGAAAAACCGAAAAGTACAGGCAAAAATCTGAGGATGACAAAGCAAAAAAATGGATAATTAGGTGTGAATGTGTGTATGTATGTTATTGTGTGTGCTGCAGAGATTTACTGAATTATTCACATGCTACAAAAAGGCACCTAGATTTTCCTTTCCAAGGGCGATAACTGCTTCCTGTTTCTTGATTTCTTTCCAGGAGTATTCTGGGTGGCTATATAAACACATCTTCCTTTTCAGTTGCGGATATGAACATTGTAATACATCTTGCTTTGTTCACTTCATATTCAACTTTTGGAGTTACTCCACCTCAGAATAGTTAGGTCTATTTAATTTGTTTTTATTGGACACATAGCATTACACAGAATGACTGACACCATTTATTTTACTAGTTCTTTTTTGTTGTTGCTGTTGTTGTTTTTGAGATAGAGTCTCACTCTGTCGCCAGGCTGGAGTGCAGTGGCACGATCTCAGCTCACTGCAACCTCTGCCTCCCAGGTTCGAGCGATTCTCCTGCCTCAGCCTCCTGAGTAGCTGGGACTACAGGCACGGGACACCATGCCCAGCTAATTTTTATATTTTTAATAGAGACGGGGTTTCACCATGTTGGTCAGGATGGTCTTGACCTCGTGATCCACCTGCCTCGGCCTCCTAAAGGGCTGGGATTACAGGAGTGACCCACTGTGCCCTGCCACTAGTCCTTTACTGAAAGACATTTGTATAGTTTACATAATTTTGTCATTACAAACAGCAATGCAGGGAGCATCCTTGTACATATGCTCTCGTTTAGCAGAGCAAATATACCTGTGGCAATGCTGGATCAATATAGGCATGTTGTTGTTGATTTTGTCAGGTGAACTAAGAATCCTTCTGGAGAATTCCTGCCAGTGAGCAGCACGGGCTTGTGGTACTGAGTAAGAGTGCCTCAATGCCACGCATTATCTGGCCCACCCCTGCCAAGACTGGCCAACCATAGAAAAAGCAGGGCAGCCATGCTGGAAGAGTCAACACAGGCATTATCTGGAGTCACAACCTCACACCCTGTGAAATTTACAACCTGTCAGCCTCTCATGGATCAGCTCGGCAATGTCCCGATGGGTCCGTGTTTCTAACCTCTCCAGTTTCTTGGACGTGTCCCTCCTGAGGACCCATCCTGGCTTCCAGGGGGCAAATGGACAAGGTCACTTCCACGATGAAGACTCCACCTAGCTGGCGTCCACTGGGTAGGGTTTGGCTGATGCCTCATCTCTTCCAGGACTTGGTTCTGTAGTTAGGCCACCTTGTGTCTCTGTTTCTACATTTCTCTTAGATACTTGATCTTTGGCTTTTTATTTTCCTTGTCCTTGCTTTCTGTCCTTTTCCAGGAAATCTTCATCCACAGATCCTCTTCCTCCAGCTTCGAGTTTGCTGAGCTAGCTGGCTCTAAAACTGTTTTGTCTATATCTCCTTGTTCTATGAAAGAATAACCACTTCATTATTCAAGCCAATGTTAATAGGGTTTTCTGATATTTGCAGTGGCAGCCATCCTGAAACCTAATATCAAGAGTTGGAAAGAGAGTTTTGAAGTAAGTTATCAGCAGATTAAGGTCATGGCACCAGGATGATGTTAACCTAAATTAAGCCCTGAGGGAAAGTGGCTCCTGATTGAGCCAGTAAGGGTGAGGGGTCACATTAAATTCCCTTCCATGTAACAAGGGGCTGCTTCTAGAGCAGTGTGCAAGACACAGGGCTGTGCCCAGTGCTGTGCATTCAAACTTCCTGAGAGAAACCAGATTTGAAGAGCAGTTTTCAAAACAACAGCAACAAAGTTAGCTCCAGCAGGGCTGAAAGATTTCCTTCTGTGAAAGGAGTCATGAGATAAAAATGCTTCGCAGCTTTGTGGCTGCAAGAGAAGCGCTCACTGATGGCAGGGATGTTAGGAGTGAGCAGAGTGGAGACCAGAAGTAAGAAAGGCAGGATTGTTCCAGGGAATCTGGCCCCTGATGCCCTGACCACCCTCATGAGTGGCAATGCTCCCTGACTCTCTGAAAGCAAGGAAGATCGAATAGAATGAATATCTCAAGGAAAGGAAAATTTACAGCTGCCACAGGTCTGGAGATGCAACGTTTCTTGGGTAATGTTCAAGCATTCTCGTGGTGTTGAGTTGGAGAATAGTTCTCATAAGAGTCTAGAAGAAAAGGCTTCAATTATTTGTATTATGATTACTAAATGTTATTTATTTTCTGAGTAATAGATGCTTATAAAAATCCACAGCAGGCCCAGCGCAGTGGCACACGCCTGTAATCCCAGCACTTTGGGAGGCCGAGGTGGGCGGATCACGAGGTCAAGAGATAGAGACCATCCTAGCCAACATGGTGAAAGCCTGTCTCTACTAAAAATACAAAAATTAGCTGGGCGTGGTGGCACGTGCCTGTAATCCCAGCTACTTGGGAGGCTGAGATAGGAGAATCACTTGAACCCCAGAGGCGGAGGTTGCTGTGAGCCAAGATCATGCAGCTGCTCCCCAACCTGGTGACAGGGCGAGAGTCCAGCTCAAAAAAAAAAAAAAAAAAAAAGAGAAAGAAAAAGAAAAAAAATCCACAACAACACTTATTCTGAAGTATAACTTTAAAAAATGTGTGATAACCTAAGGCTTTATATTGAAGGAAATTGTCATTTGACCCTAAATTATGGATCATAATTTTATATTTATTATGGGAAGAAAATATAATAACAAGAATATTTACAAAATTTTCTCTAAGTTCCCCACCTTTATACACAGTTTCTTTCTTTCCCTGTTAATATCAATTCACCACTAATATGCAATTTACAGACCTGTAGTCACATTATATGATCAAGGTCATTAGTACTTTTTTTTCAACTAGCCTTGCAATAAATTATGTATTGACAACTGTCCATGATTTCCAAACTTACATCGGGTAACAGGTATAAGATATTAAATCATTTCTTATTCTTCACTCTTCCAAAAATGTGCTTTTAAAATTTCTTTTTCTACAGCGTCTGCCTCTGAGGAACGAATTCTTCACGGAAATTCCAAGATGGAAGTCATTAACTTATCTAATGTGATGTAATCTTTCCCGATTAAGGATTCTAACCCTGGCATGAGAAATGTGGTCAATTATTTCAAAACTTTTCCAGCAACAGATGTTACATTTTGAAATATTGGCTAATTAAATTTATGTGAAGGTTTAAACTAATAGGATATGGAAGAAATGATACCTCGCTGTCGTTTCAATGTGTAGCTCTTTATGAATGAGGCTGAGTATTTTACATTTGCACTCCATATTTGTATTTCTGTGTCTGTGAAATGTTTGGTCAGATCATTTGTATATATTTTTGGTACTGAGTGATAGCGACTTTTACAATTAATTTATAAGACTACTTAGTGTATTAAAAGATTTGAACTTTTGGCTGTGTTATGAATTGCTGATAATTTTTTCATTTTTGCATTTATCTTTCGAATCTGTGTATACATCTATAAATTAGGCTTAGTCCAATTTATCAACCTTTATTCTTCTAATTAGGGCTTGAAGTTTTATTAATATATTTGGAAAGATAAATATTTTATTGATTTTTTATGTAATGTGTTTCATTTTACAATGACAAGTCAAAAAGAAAAAAACATAAGCAAAGTTAAAAGACAAACTGGGAATAATTATTTATATCTTATATTACAAACAAAAGACTAATCCCCCCAAACACAGAGATCGCTGAAAAGATCAACATCCCAGGAGAAAAATGAAGCAAGTTCCCAGAACAGGAAACACAAGTGGCCCTTCAACAAATGCAGAGGGGCTCGGCCTGTCCTGGTGAGATAAAAACCTGGAAGGTCTAGCCTAGAGTTCCCTTAAAAATCTAGGCTAGGGCCGAGTGCGGTGGCTCACACCTGTAATCCCAGCACTTTGGGAGGCTGAGGTGGGAGGATCACTTGAGGTCGAAAGTTGGAAACTGGCCTGGGAAACATGGGGTAACCCTTCTCTACTAAAAATACAAAAATTAGCCGGGCGTGGTGGCGCATTCCTGTAGTAGTCCCAGCTACTCAGGAGGCTGAGACAGGAGAATCACTTGAACCTGGTAGGCAGAGGTTGCAGTGAGCCGGGATCGTGCCACTGCACTCCAGCCTGGGTGACAGAGTTAGACTCCGTCTCAAAAAAAAAAATGTAGGCCAGATTGTTTTCACTTCCCGGTTTAGCCCTTGCCAAGGGCCGCCCATGGACTCGGGCCTTTGTGTTTTTGTTGACTATAATCTTGGTGTCCTACCGTGTCAGACGAACACGGTTTTCCCCTGGCGCAAAGTGGGGCTGCGCACTCCTCCCAGTCCTTCCTTCCCGTGGCCCGCAAGCCCTGCCGCCCGCATGCAGCCCTGTGGTGCCAGAGGAGGCGCCGCAGCTAAGCACGAACGCGCCCCACGCGAGAGTGCTGTGGGGCCGCGGCCTAAGGAGGGGTTTCAAAGTGGTGGCTGTCAACACTCCTCAGTCCACCTCTGCAAACTTCTCACCTAACCACTGGGGACGCTCCAGTCCAGGGATGCGGACGGGGCCTCGTCTGGGGTGGGGCAGGGGCCAGGGCTGTGTGTGAAGGAGAAGGCAGGGATGAAGCAGCGGCGTCTCAGACCTGCTGTGTCCCGCCCCGCCTCTGCACGCCTGCTGGCAGCTCGGGCACCAAGTGCCTCAGTTTCTCCCGGAGCCCAGGAGCTGGCTTGGACCGCAGCTCCTGCAGTTCTGGAGGCTGGAGAAGCCTGCGGGCGCTGCAAGCCATCCCGGGGGCCGGCTGGGAGCTGCCGTATACAGTCGGGGGCCAGGATTCCCCGCCAGGTCAGGGAATGCCGGGGCCTCGCAGGGATCTGGCTCTGGGGTCTTTGTGGAGTCCTTGTGGAGTCCTTGCGTCTTGCGGGGCGCCAGCTCCGCCGAGTACTGGGCGCCTGCGCTCAACACACTGAGGCTCTGGAGTCCGTCCCGGCCTCGCCGGCATAGAGCTGACCTTGGCGCTAGTGCAGGACCGCAGCATCAGCCGCAGCCTAGCGGGCTAGCGCCTCCTTCCCAGAATGACGGAGCGCTGCACCAGGTCGCCGAGCCCGCTCCGCCTGCAGGGCCCAAGCGCCAGGTGCATTCCTGTCTCAGGAGGCCTGAGTGGCCTCCTTGCCTTATGAGTTCTTACTACATCAAGGGCTCTTTATGGAACTCCATGTAAACAAAAACTTTCCTGCCAAATTTCATAAAAATGTGTATTTTCTAACAAGAATAATTTGTGGTTAACTGCGATTTATGACGCTATAAAATAGTGACAGTAAAAAATAACAAAATTAGTTTTAATTTGTTTATTATTTTGTTTATTTATTTTTGAGACACAGTCTCATTCCATCACCCAGGCTGGAGTACAGTTGTTCCCAGACCAAACTGAGGGTTGGGCTGCTATTTCTCGTGGCCCAATAAGGAGAAGCAGAGGAGCTGGGAAGAGAGTTTTTATTTCTGCAACTGGTTACGGGGAGAAGGCCTGGAAATTATCGCCAGACCAAATCAAAATCGCAAAATTTTCCAGAGCTTATATACCTTCTATCTGTAAGTGTGCATTCATCTGAAGACATAAGTGATTAACTTCTTTTAATCTGTAACTAAGATCTGAGTCCTGAGGACCTTTCTCCTGGAGCCTCAGTAAATTTACTTAATCTATATGGGTCCAGGTGCTGGGGCGATTACCCTTGTCTCCTACTAAATCACGGAGGTTTGGGGAGTTCCTTCAGACCCCAGACCACCAATAAACTTGTTCATGGAGGCCTGGGGAATTTCTTCAGACCCACAATACACCTCATTTAATCCTAAGTGGGTCCTGTTATGAATTCCTTCGTTATTTTGTCATGGTTTAAGGCCCAGAAAAGGCCTAGACAAAACACTTGTTGGGCTTTTGTTATATCCCAAGACTTTGTATAAGGGGAATGGCTTTAATATTTAACTTAACCACTCAGTCAGTACTGAAACAGTTGTTATGGAGGCCTGTGTCAGTGAGACCTGGCCTGCCACACAGCAGCACTATCTCGGATTACTGCAACCTCTGACTCCCAGGTTCAAGCCACTCTCCTGCCTCAGCCTCCAGAGTGGCTGAGATTACAGGTGCCCGCCACCACACCCGGTTAATTTTTTATTAGTAGTAGAGATAAGGTTTTGCCATATTGGCCAGGCTGGTCTCGAACTCCTGACCTCAAGTAATCTGCCTGCCTCAGCCTCCCAAAGTGCTGGAATTACAGGCGTGAGCCACTGCACCTGGCCTGTTTCATTTATTTATTAATATTGGGCTATGAACATTATGTAACATATAATTTAACTAAAGCAATAACACAGTAAGGTATATATTATTGTCACCATTACAGTTATAGAAATTTAAGGCCCAGAAATTTTAAGATGTTTGCCAAAATTAATAAAGGAACTAGGATTAAAAACAAGCAAACAAAAAACTACTCGACTGCTGAACCTAACCCTTAAACTGACATTATATAGCACAGCTCTTAATGTGTAATTAAATTTTTTGATATGTTTATGCTTATTGTAAATGTCTAAGGGGAGATACACATTGCAGGTTGGTTCAAACTTATCTGGTAAACACTTTGTTAACAGTACTGAGGAATTTCCATGGAACACACACAGCTGAGTGCCATTGTCATCAGGCACAAAGTGTAGCCAAACATTAAGTCACTTAGTAAATATTTACTGAAGGCCAAGAACTGGGATATGGTGATGGCAAAAAGAAATATATTTTTAAATAAAATGGCTTAAAGGATAAAAAATAAGTGCCATGTTGGCTCAGGAAACAGTTCCTCCATTTGTAGGAGATGTTGAATAATGTATGAGCTGGAGAAATAAAGCCTTGTGAGTTAAGGGGAAATTCATCTGTGACTCTGAAGCAGGGTCCATCTAGTCATTACTGGGATTCCTGCTGTCTACCTTATTTTCACCAAGCTAAAGCATGTAATTGCTGCTCTGAGACTTTGCATAATTCTGGCCCTGCTGCCTAGCCTATGTCCCTAAGTGATTAGGGGCAGAGACTTCTGCTGACCTAGGTTGAACCTGCATAAGGATTGTACGGTAATTGTCTGTTATATTAATCAGCCGAAAAGTGGGAGCTGTTTGTTACTACCGCAAAACTTGGATCTTTAGTGTTCTGACTGATAAAACCTGCCAGCCTCTAGGAACTTGGGGTTATTGTCAGTTTCATCACTATGCCCTTGCCCTTTTGTAACTCATCTCACTGGCCATCACTGGCCTTATGTCACAGGTTTTGGAATACCATGAAAGCAGGGATCATAGAAAAGTATTGTGTTGCTGTGTCCCCAGCATATATATTACATGAAGATTAGCACAATGTAAGTGTAAAATATACATTTATGGATGAATTAATGAATACATAATCCAAAGTGTTACATACTTTCTTTACTTAATGAAATCACACATCATATAAGGAAATAACTCCTTAGACATTACCAGGACTTAAATCTTGACATAAAATATATAAATGATGGTGTTATATAATCTTACAATTCTAAATTACACATGCCTTTTGTTTTACCAGACTTTCTGAGAATAAAGCAGGAGGCAAGCTCTTCTTTGGATATGACACGGGAGCGGTAAATGCCTTGTGTTGAGGATGTGTTTGAGCACACTGGTCTGGTAGCTCTGTTCCTGTTGAAATACCATCAGGAACATCAAAATTATCATCTAAATGCCCATGTTCACAACCATAACATTAAATGGTATTTTTCATTACGTATCCCTCCATCTCCATCACACCTTCTTCTCTACTAAACATCAATTTCCCAAACTAAATATAAACTGCCTCATCCCTGATCCAGATTGAAGGCTGAGGCTGCAGAGCTGTCTACAGCACGTCAGGAGACCTCTGGAATACTAATCGCGGCAGCTCCACTGGAGCAGCACGGAGCTCTGGGCTCTGCGGACGCTGCTTCCCCTAATGTTCTGGGAGAGAGGTCGTGCATGCACCTCACCACAGGTGGGGAATCAAGGGCATAACGACACCAATTGAAAGTTTCCCAGCTGACACAACACTGCGACATTTTCAGAGTTATGTTATCTCTGTATTAAAAGTCTATCCTCCTCCTATTATTTGAGACAAGCAGGGCAACTTGCCAGTAACTTTGGGCCTGTGGCATGGGCTTTGTGAGGAAAAGGAAAAGCAAGATTGATTGCCTAATGGGAACTCGGGCGGATGCCACAATCCTGCCCACCAGTTGGTCAATTACTTACCATGGTGAGCACTTCTTTTGGATAAGTAGCCCTGCCCCTTGTAGATAGGAAAAAAGAAAGACCATATGCTCTTAAACTAGACTCAAATCCGAGTTACTCATAGCATATGTTAGCATCATGATTTTGGCTAATCTGTACTGTTTCCTGTGAAGCAAAATAAATAGCTCTAGGCCTAGCTTCGAAAAGGTTAACATTTCCTGTGAAGGGTTTTGAAAACATATTTGTTTTAATATCTATAATTCAATATATCTTGTGAGACTTTATCTTTTAAACATACAAAAAGATTATTTAAGAAATAACTTTTGCAAGGTTAAAATTGTTCTGATTTTGACCAATGTAAAGTCTGGTTATTTTGAGCCTAAACTAGAAAACACTGTAGATATGTATTTCATTAAGTAATAATTGGCCAATTATGGTTTTAGAAAGATTACCTCAGTCACTTCCTCTTCAGTCAGAGGAGTGTATGCACATTCCACCATAAGATACATCTGTTACGTTGTATTTTACTAGAATAGTAAATAAAGAGAAAACTAGCAATCTTGTAATTTATCCCCCAATGTCCAGATATTTGTGGTGATTCAAAATTCCTCTAAAGACTGAATAAATAATGACACATTAGAGGAAGCTAAAGGAGTAATAGGTCATACTGAGTGATCTGATGTCTTCTAGAAAATATATAAAGCAAGCTGCTGTGAGAGTAATATTTTGATTGGGAAAAAAACTTTCTCATTAATTTATTTATTCAGCAAATATTTGTGCATCTTCTGTGCTCATATTTTGCTGGGCCTAGAAGGGAAACACACAGTAGGCCCCTTGCTTACTATAAGCTTATGATATCCACAGACACATTATATTCTCTTCATACCACAGGATTTGGTGACAAAAGATAAGTAGCATAAAAAAAAAAAAAAACACAAGATGCAGTAAGTTGGAGAGTAAATCCATCTATCTGGCAGACCTGGAGCAGTTAGTGTCCGCTGCTAAGGTTTCCATTACAGATGTGAGAAAAAAAAAGTGTTCTTCTGCTTTCTGTTTGTCTCAGTGGCAACCAAGAATGAATGGGGGATATGAGAGAAGAACGTGGTAATACAGGAAAAAACATGGACAGAGAATTTTCACAACTCAGAAATAACCTTGTAACCAGAAAAAGCCCAACTACCGTAATTTACTGTTGAAAAAAAGTTATCATATGTCTTTAGTAATGGTTGTATTTTGAAAAGACATTTAGCTCTGCAATCTCATTCCTTGAGAAAAACATTTGTCTCATATATATATATTATATATACACATATGTATATATTATATATATATAATTTTGTTGCAGATATGATAAAAAATGCTACAAGGAAGTTTTCAGAATCTTACAATCTAATTAGTATTTGGATGCAGCAGTTAAGATTTTAAAAACGGGAAAATATAACTTTCAGAAGCTTTTTTAGTAAGGGTCTCTGTGTGGTCTTGTTTCTAAAGTATATAGATTTTTATTATTTAGATTATAAAGACAAAGTAAAACTTAGCTTATTTGCCCAGATTTGTTTCTTTTCTTGGGGAGAATTTATGATGCTTGAAAGGATCAATAGTTCTTGCAACAAAAACCCTATATTTATCCAGAGAACAGTAACAGAATGTCACAATAAATAAGTGCTACTATAAGGCTCAACCTCTTTCTGCTGCAGAGACCTGCGGGCAGTGCTTGCCTATGGCAAGATTGAGGAGTAGCTGCATTCTGTGCCTGGTGTCCCTGCTTCTGCAGCTGAGGCTTTTGCTCTCCTAGCTTGCCTTCCTAGGGCACTGCCTGTCCTTACCCTACCGACACATAGATCAGACTCTCAGAGAGGCTCTACGATGCAGTACATGATACTCCAGATAGTCCTCCCTTTAGTCTACGCTGTGAGCCATGCCCAGCTCCCTATATGACAATACCTTGGAAAACCTCTGACAAGGGCCTACCTACCTGCTCTTCTCAGGGAAGTTTGCATTTGGCAGAAAAATCCTCAAACTTTAAGTTTGTCAGTACTTTATAAAGTACTGAGAAATGGATATCAATTGGTGATTTTCAGTGAACTGAATAAAGGAAGTACTCAAAAGAATTGCTGTGAGCCAAACTGGACCTCCATCTGAACGCTGAGGGAGATAAGGTGGGTGGACACCTCCGTGCCTCCTTGCAGGAAGAAAGCACATCCTTCTCTTTTTGTCCTCTGAGATGTTCCTTTATTCAATGTGACATTTCTGGTGATATGCTGTACTTCCTTTTATCTCATAACTCCATAGATATGCACAGAGATTTTAAAATTTGCTCCCTCATCAGTGCTCAAGTAAGTTTTGGAAACTAAATTAGATAAACCAGTTTCTTCACTGCAGGAATATTCAGAAGACTCAAAAGAATAAAGCACTATGCAAAGGAATTATATTGCTCACGCCTGTAATCCCAGCACTTTGGGAGGCCAAGGCAGGAGGATGACTTAAGGTCAGGAGTTTTGAGACCAGCCTGGCCAAGAAGGCGAAACCCTGTCTCCACTAAAAATACAAAAATTGGCCGGGCGTGGTGACACGTGCCTGTAATCCCAGCTACTCAGGGGGGCTGAGGCAAGAGAATCGCTTGAACTTGAGAGGTGGAGGTTGCAGTGAGCAAATATCGTGTCATTGCACTCCAGTCTGGGCAGCAGAATGAGACTCTATCTCAAAAAAAAATATGTGTATATATATATATATATATATATATATATAAAATTGTTTTCCTTCTTTATATTTACTTTTTATGATCTGTGCTGTCTTTGTATTTGCTCACTCATTGATGATGATGAAAGTGGCAGAAAACACATGGTTCTAAGCAATATCTCTGCCAGCAGGACCTCAGGAGAGCCCTGATCCAAATGCAGATTTTCAAGGGAGGATTCCACGGAATTAAGAAGCACAGAAAACTGAGAGCTTCCAAGAGAATGACATAGGAGTCCTGAGAACAAACCTCCCTGAATCGTGGGTGACATTCATCTTGTAGAGGTGTGTCTGCTGCCTTTCTTGATGATGGTGTCTCTGTTTATTGCAGACTATGGGTTGTTATGGTGATGGACTCTGGAGTAGGCCAGGGAGAATAGAGTAATATGGATAGAGATTTGGGGCTGTGAATAATCACATTTTGGGGTTGGGCTTACGGCAGCACAGTTCACAACCAATTCACCAATGTGGGAACTATAAACAAAAGAACTTCCGAGGCCGGGCGCGGTGGCTCACGCTTGTAATCCCAGCACTTTGGGAGGCCGAGGCGGGCAGATCACGAGGTCAGGAGATTGAGACCACGGTGAAACCCCATCTCTACTAAAAATACAAAAAATTAGCCGGGCGTGGTGGCGGGCGCCTGTAGTCCCAGCTACTCGGAGAGGCTGAGGCAGGAGAATGGCGTGAACCCGGGAGGCGGAGCTTGCAGTGAGCCGAGATTGCGCCACTGCACTCCAGCCTGGGTGACAGAGCGAGACTCTGTCTCAAAAAAAAAAAAAAAAAAAAAAAAAAAGAACTTCCGGCCGGGCATGGTGGCTCATGCACGTAATCCCAGCACTTTGGGAGGCCAAGGCAGGCAGATCACCCGAGGTCAAGAGTTCGAGACCAGCCGGCCCAACATGGCGAAACCCAGTCCCTATTAAAAATACAAGAAATTAGCCAGGCATGGTGGTGGGCGCCTGTAATCCCAGCTACTCAGGAGGCTGAGGCAGGAGAATCACTTGAACCCAGGAGGCAGAGATTGTAGTGAGCTGAGATGGCACCATTTCACTCTAGACTGGGTGACAAGAGTGAGACTCCCCGTCTCCAAAAAAAAAAAAGAACTTCCTAGAATGATATACACTATACCACTAGACTGGCTTCTGTCTTCAATTTATCATTTTGTATCCCCGGGGAGGTCCTGATTAGAAAGTCAAACATCCCTCTACTAAGAGTAGAACACTGAACTTCAGAAAATGCAAAACAGGGCCAGAGATTTGGTTTGGCAGATGGGACAGTTTTGCATTTTTCAAATCACAGCACATGAACAACATCACCAGTATAACTCTACTTCCATTCTTTTTTACCTTGACTTGTGTTATGCTGTGTGGTGATTATGTAAATTAAGGACAAGCTAAATTAACATTTGTTGGTGTGAAGGCATTCCACAGGAATAGGCTGAAAGGGCTAATGAATTTCTTGAAATGTTAGAGATGATGATATCTTTGAACTTCAGAAAATTCAATTAAGTTTGACTTTGTTATATTTGGCCATGGACAGGAAAAACCTTTAGATACAGTAATCAGAAATAACATCTACTTAACATTTAAATATATACTAGCTTTGATTAGAGGCAATTGAATGTCCTCTAAAAAAAGACCATGAGTACTCATAGGTTCTATAGAGGTTAAACCACCTACATAAAGAACATCACAAATGTAATGTGAATAATTTGTTGCCTCTCCATCAAGAAAAAATAAAATCAAAGCACGCTATCACAATTTCGTCGTCTATATATGCAGAATAAGCACATTTAAATAGAAAGTATTGAAATTTGTTTCATTCTCTATACTAACAAAACTTTTACTAAGCGAAGAATATGAGCAAAATGTAAACTTAACCTATAACTTTGAAAACATCTGTCTAGCTGAATAGCAATTATGAATTTTATATCATGCAACTGTTCCATGCATGTTGAATGGAAAACAATGTAAATTAACAAGATATGATTTCTTTTTACAAGAAATTCGGTCTGTGAATTGAATAATACATATTCAATTAGTTACAGTACTGTAAGACCTATATGTAGCATGCTTTGCTGGAAAAAAAGAAAATGGGCTCTACCACTTGCTAATTGGGTAGCCTCTCTTATGTTTCCTTTGTTCATCAGCACAATGAGAACATTTTACTTGTTTTAGTCTCAGTAGCTGGGACTAGAAGCACACACCACACACATTTTTGTGTGTGTGTGTGTGTTTTTCTATATAGAGATGGAGTTTTGCTCTGTTGCCCAGGCTGATCTTAAACTCTTGAACTCAGGTGATCTACCAGCCTTGGCCTCCCAACGTGCTGGCATTACGTGCATGAGCCACCATGCCTGGCCAAGAATAAGTGTTGATATATAAATGTAGTTCCAAATACCGATTGCCACTACTTTTACTGGAATAAATGTCGATATGCATGGATGCTACAGGAGTGCCAATAATAGAATTCCTTATTAGGCAAAGAATTTTGAGGAGCTACATCAAAGAAAGCTTCACAGAGGAGAAGATGTTTAAGCTAAATCAACAAAGACAAAATTAGAAGGAGTTTGCAACGTAAGGATTTGGAGCAGAAAATCTCTTGTATACAAAAGAAGAATCACAGTTCCTCGATATTTTCCTATTTTGCTAATTCAAGTTAAGTAAATACATGTGGAAAACCTTCTCTAAGCTCTCTAAAGAGGAGTGTAGTGAAGAGATGCCTGGCAGCAGTCTGCTTGGCCATGCTACAGATGAGCCTGGGAAAAGGAGATGAGCAGGGAGCTGCTCCATATGACCCCTGAGATGCAGCCATGAGGCCTATCTCAGACAAGAAGCAGGAGCCCAGCAGAGGGTGACTGGAGTAAGGAAAGCCTGTGTGCTGAGCAAATCTTGACCCTAGCTCAGAACTCCAGTTGCCCTTGAACTATTAAGCTACATGGAGAACTCGCTCTCCAGTGGGGGACCACATATTTACGATCGACTTGGTTGAATGTGATGTGTTATAAAGGCACAAGATAGCTCTAGCTGTATGTCTGCCTGTGCAAGAGCTGCTAGTGGTGGGAAGGGGGTTGGGAGAACATGTGTAGATGTCACGAACTCCTTTACTGAATTCATTTACTTCTTAATTCTGTTTCTTGAAGATGTTTACTTCTTTTAAGATGTATCTTGGATCAAACAAATGTGACCAATGGCAGTGAAACTGCCTGGAAGATCTGTTACTGTGGCTTCCCCACCTTTTCTGGATAACCCTAGTGTGTATCACTATCTTTGAAAAAGTTAGATAAAATTAAAATAGTTAAATTATTTATTTATTTATTTTTTTAAGACTGAGTCTTGCTCTGTCACCCATGCTGGAGTACAATGGCACAATCTCGGCTCACTGCAACCTCCACCTCCTGGGTTGAACCGATTCTCATGCCTCAGCCTCCCAAGTAGCTGGGACTACAGGTGTGCACCACCACACCTGGCTAATTTTTGTATTTTTAGTTGAGATGGGGTTTCACCACATTGACCAAGCTGGTCTCGAATTTTTTTTTTTTTTTTTTTTTTTTTTTGAGATGGAATCTCACTCTATCTCCAGGCTGGAGTGCAGTGGCACAATCTTGGCTCACTGCAAGCTCCACCTCCCGGGTTCACGCCATTCTCCTGCCTCAGCCACCCAAGTAACTGGGACTACAGGCACCCGCCACCACACCCGGCTAATTTTTTGTGTTTTAAGTAGAGATGGGGTTTCACCACGTTAACCAGGATGGTCTTGATCTCCTGACTTCGTGATCTGCCTGCCTCGGCCTCCCAAAGTGCTGGGATTACAGGCATGAGCCTCCGCTCTTAGCCACTCGTCTCAAACTCTTGACCTCAGGTGATCCACCACCATCAGCCTCCCAAAATGCTGGGATTACAGGCGTCAGCCACTGCGCCCTGCCTACTTGAATGTTTTGATCAACCTGTTTTCCGACTTCAGCTTTAGAACAGTTTACACTACTGGATGTTCACTTATTTATTCTGCAAGCTCTGCAAACCTGTCATCTCCAGGTTGTAAGTAAGTTACAATATTTAGCTAGTAAGAACCATGTCAAATAACTACTTTCTTCTGGAATGTTCCAAGTATGAGCCTATCAATTTTTTAAGAATTACTTCCAACAAAGGGAAGGATCCTTCAACAGTAATTCCAGCCTCCATAGCTATTACCCTTGTGTTGCATTTTCTAATCAAGTTATACAAGACACCATCACACATTTCCTATAGAGAAATTGCTTATAACAGTTCATTTACATTTTTAAGAAATTCATTGTCTCCTAACCATCCTCCATTTACTACCTGGCCCCAACTACAATGCCACATGTTTTTTTAAAACTGCATGGTATCATCCAATTCTAGGGTCAGATTTCTGTTTCAGTTATCTATTGCCTAAAGAAAACCTCCAAAACTAGTGACTTAAAACAACAGTGACTTACAATTTCTCAGTTTGGTGGGTTGACTTGTGGTACCTCACCTGAGCTTGAAGATTCAAGATGGAGATGCTGACTCAGTTCTTCTTGACCAGGCCTCTTATCCTAGAAATCCAGTGGCCTAGACCTGCCACCGTGCAGGACTCCAGGGTTCCCTGGCTTGCAGATTGACCAAGGAGAAAATCCTACAGCAGTGGGTAACTGTGTAATAGGTCACAACAGGAAACCTATAGGACAGATTCTTAAAATGCTGTGGCAGAAAGTCACCTTACACACAGCCGATACAGATATAAGAGTGATTTCCAGTAACTGAGGCAAGGCTAAGTACTTGAAACATAGCAGTCGGAGCAGGAAGAGAGAAAAACAAACAAACAAACAAACAAAACAAAAACAACCACTTCCCCAGCTTTTGTCTCTCTGTAGGTAGAGAAGCACTCTACAGTGATTAAAAGGCTGGAGAAATGCTCCATGAACCAAAGTTATTTAACCAAATAATTTTCCTCAACATTTATTCTAAGACCAAGTTTCACCACAGTGTGACAGTGCCGGGGAAGGAGGGGGACAATAATGGAATCTGCAGCAGAATGGGGCTGTGACCGAGAATGTGGCCGAGAACAGGAGCCCCAGGTGCTCACACCTCACATTTCTGGGCTTATGTTTCTCCTTCCTAGATAGAAGAGTGCAAGAAAGGAGTGACGGCTGAAGTCAGGAGTTTGAGGCCAACCTGACCAACATGGAAAAACCCTGTCCACCCGCCTCGGCCTCCCAAAGTGCTGGGATTACAAACGTGAGCCACCGCGCCCGGCCTGAAGTAAATTTTTAAAGAAACAATTTAGAAAAACTCAAAAACAATAAAAGATACCTGGAGAAACAAAAGAAAAGAGAAAGTTTTCTTTTAGAAAATAGTTAACATAAAACTTCAAATTTAACAGATGCTAATCTTTAAAAATAAGATAAAGTAGGTCAACCTCAACTAAATCTAATCAGAAATATGGAAAATATACTAAACATTGAATAAGAAAGAAAATCTAAGTAAATATAAAGAGGGCATTAAAATTTAAGAGATTTTTATGCAGAACTATTTGCCAATAAATTTAAAAACGGACCATTTTCTGGGCAATTAATTTAGTTAAATTAGCAACAAAATGAATAAACTTGATTAGACCAATAACCATGGAAATTCATAGGACATGTTGACAACTTAACTCTAAAAATGCTACATGTACATTCCATAGCTAATGTCCATCAAGCAGAGACACCAAGAATAAAAGTGCCGACCAATTATTTCCATTAATATAGAAGCAAGAAGACTAAATATAATCCTGGCATGTGATTCCCAGTATACATTAGGGATTAATGCAGCAGAGCTGGCCGAGTGGGCAAAGCAGCTCCAGAGTGGACAGCTGCACTGTTCGAAGATGTCAGTCGAGAGGCCGGTAGTTGGCGTTTTCCCCTCTCCTGTGAAAATCAAACTTGGCGTAAGTCTGAGCCCCTTTGCTGATGGAAAGTGGATGCCAGGAGGAAGTGGGGGGATGCGTTTTCTTTTTGACGTCCAGAAAGAAGAGGAGGGCTGGCTCTATAACTGTCAACTGTGATTAAAGAATGTATTTAGTTTTCAGCAAACCTTTCCTCACTTCTGTTTGGCCAGAATTGGGTCACATGTCCACTTCTGACCTAATAATTCATGGAATGTGTGGAACTCTCCTTAGCCCAGCTAGTCACACCTACATGAGATTGTTGTGTTTGGGATGTGAATTAAATAATAAAATAAGGTTTCCTTACAAAGAAAAGAAGCAAGTTTGATGCTCATTGGGCAAGTTACCAACATTGGGCTTGTTTATTTTTTTATTTTTTATTATTATCATTATTTTGAGACGGAGTCTCGCTCTGTTGCCCAGGCTGGAGTGCAGTGGCGCGATCTCGGCTCACTGCAAGCTCCGCCTCCCGAGTTCACGCCATTCTCCTGCCTCAGCCTCCCAAATAGCTGGGACTACAAGTGCCCACGACCATGCCCGGCTAATTTTTTGTATTTTTAGTAGAGATGGGTTTTCACTGTGTTAGCCAGGATGATCTCAATCTCCTGACCTCGTGATCTGCCTACCTCGGCCTCCCAAAGTGCTGGGATTACAGGCTTGAGCCACGGCGCCGGACCTATTTTTATTTTCTTTAACCGCCTGAATCGTAGTCCCAGCTGTTCTCTCTCTCAGCTTTGATCAACCATTACCTGGAAAAGAGCTCTCAAAAGTACAACAGAAGTTATCAAACAAGGCCACTTTTATAGATTATGTTATGTAGTGGAGAGGAATTGGAGTGAAGCACAGTTCAAACCCAGTGGAACTGTATACTCGAGATGGACTTCCTGAAGTGTCTTTGAAAATTCCCTGACAATGGAGATTTCTCATCTAAGACATTTCATGGCACCACATTCCTCTGTTATTTTGATATCTCTCTTTTTTACTCTCAAATTTATTCTAGAAAATTCAGCTACCTCAAGTCCCCTTTGTGACTTCCTCTTCTTTCAGGACATGCACTCCAGGCGTCTAAGGAAGTGTTGTTAAACATCTACCCTTGCAGGCAGATGGCGCTCTTCCCCTAAGAGGCTTAGCAGAGATGACTAAGAATTTTTGCTGCTGTTTTGTTTGTTGACACATAAATACCTCAGAAAACAAAACTGCGAAAAAGGGCATGCACACGTCAGCAGTGGTTCATTTGTGGTGGTGGAACTGACAGTCATATTTATTTTCTTCTTTGAGTGCTTCCACACATAGTAGGTATGAAACTCTGTTGACAACTTGGATGTGGAAAACACAATTTCAATTTTCTAAGATTAAACTTAATTTACATTTTTCTGAGAGAGAGTCTCACTCTGTCACCCAGTCTGGAGTGCAGTGGCACAATCTCTGCTCATGGCAACCTCCACCTCCAGAGTTCAAGTGATCCTCCTGTCTCAGCCTCCCAGCTGGCTGGGATTGCAGGCACACGCCACCAATCCCAGATAATTTTTATATTTTTAGTAGAGATAGAGTTTCACCGTGTTTGGCCAAGCTGGTCTCAAACTCCTGACCTCAGGTGATCCATCCACCTCAGTCTCCCAAAGTGCTGGGATTACAGGCGTGGGCCACTGCACCCAGACTTAATTTACATTTTAGATTCCCACTTCTCCAGAGTAGTTACGAACCTGTCCTTTAGTAAAGAAAAGAGTCCCTCCAACCTCTCCCCATTATACAAGATTTTATCTAATTTCCAGAATATTATGGATGGAGGCCAAAACTCTTTCTCAAATGTATACGTCAACACAAGCACCTGATATTTGGTCACGTGCCCATGGTCCTGTCTGTTCTTTGACTCTTATTGTGGTCTGCCAGACCCTTCCAGGTGCAGCTTGTGCTCACCTGCTCCTGTGCTTATCTGAAGAGCTAGAATGAGAATTATGCTGAGAATTCTGGGAGATCTCTGCATAGATCCATTCGCTTGGTTATCTCTTCTCCCTCTTCTGGGCCTGAAGTGCTCATTTATTAATGTTTTTTCTCACTAGTAAGTGAAGCATATTCTCAAATACTCAGTTCATGCTATTTAATCTGTAAGGATGTACACATTATGGAAAATAAAAGCTGGGCCGAGATCTCGAGATGATGTGCCTCCTACCTGCTGTATGTCACACCTCCCTTGACAAAGTGAGGAAATGAGAACTTGTCCCCAAGAAGCTACAAGTTATTTAGAGAAGTGGTTATATTTGTAATGCACTATGTAGAAAGTTAGATGTAAACAGAGTGTGAAAAATGTGACCCAATGAGGAATTGTGGGAGTCTGTAAGGCATATCAGCTTTCCCTCAGAACTAAGCTTCCTGGGTCCTGGGATGGGGAGAAGATATAGTTTGCGCATTTTTTTTTGAAATAAATAGGTTATGCAAATTATCTGCTTTTTCTGTCTGTATGCATTAGGTCAATTCCTATGGGCCAGTTACTGTCCCTTACTTTTCCAGTCATTAGTACTTCTTTGTTTTTAATTAATCATATTCTCTTAAGAAATATACTGAGTCCCTTCGCTATGCAACTTCAACTTAATTTAGTCTGTCCCTGAAATCCATTGTTCATTTTCTGCCAGATTAATGACCCTGAAACAGTTAACCATTTTTAATATTACTGACAGTTTCCATGACCCTAAGAGTTCTATTAAATAGATGATTAAACTTAAATATTATCACCCTGATTTTAATACCTTCTACACAACCCTGTCTTATGTCAAAATACCTCTTGCTTCAAGGCACTCAAATTTGTTTGAGTGACATTAGGAAGACGTGCTAGAAAGAAAAAAAAAAGAAAGTGTTCACCCTTGGGTAGATTAGAAAAGGTGTTCACCCTTGGGTAGATTAGAAAAGATACACAAAAAAGGAGAAGGAATTTTAGTTACAACTTGAAAGTGGGTCCATGACTTGCAAGTGGGTAGTTCACAGGCTGTGAACTACCTTAGCAAAGGCATGGAGTGGGAAAGGAGTCGGATGGGAGCGAGGATCTGCTTACCACTGGCTATTGGGAAGGCTCTAGCAGAGAAAGGTTTAGTGGACAGCTTCAATTCTGATTCTGGCAAGTGCCCAATCCCGGCACATTTTCTGAAATTCCATTCCCAAGAGCAGCAGGGACTCATAAAACCCTAATTGGCTGGCTTTTGGAGAGGGAGTTTACGATAGTGGCTAAGATCCAGGGTTCAGGAGTTAGAACTCTGAGGCTCTTATCCCACTCTGTCAACTGCTAGCCATTACCTCTGATAAGGTTCCTAACAATTCACCTCAGCTTCCACATTTGGAGAAGAGGATACTAATAGTGCCTGCTTCCTAAGATTGTTATGATGAGTAAAGAAGTTCCTATACCAAAGCACTCAAAACAGTGCCCAGCCTGTTATTCAGTAAGTGTATTAGTGTGTTCTTTCACTGCTTTAAATAAATATCTGAGACTGGATAATTTATAAAGAAAAGAGGTTTAATTGGCTCGCAGTTCCACAGGCTGTACAGGAAGCATGGCTGGAGGCTTCAGGAAATTTACAATCATGGCAGAAGGCAAAGAAGAAGGAGGCATGTCTTCACATGGCCAGAGCAGGAGGAAGAGAGTGAAGGAGGAGGTGTCACACACTTTTAAACAACCAGATGTCACGAGAACTCACTATTCCGAGAACAGCCAGGGAGACGTCTGCCCCTGTGATTCAATCACCTACCACCATGCCCCTTCTCCAACACTGGGGATTATAATTTGGCATGAGATTTGGGTAGGGACACAAATCCAAATCATATCAATAGTTGTTAGCTATGATGATGCAACTTTCATCTCCCCAACAGACTATAATGACCCTCAGGATACAGCCTATGTGTATATGTTTTCTTCAACCTAATGCATTACATAAGTGAGGCATAGACTACGTGTACCAGAAATGCGCCCTTGTCTCATTTATAACATGGTGATGCAAGTCAAAGCAAAATGCATCATAGAGGAGAATATGGCATTTGTCCAAGTTGGCTCTGATTATTTTTTAAGATCCAGATAGAAAACAGAATTAAGACTCATGAGAAAAGAAAAGAAAGATTTGGGAAAAGAAATAGCACCTAGATGATCTTACAACTCGATGAGATAGGCACTTCAATTGTATTTGGCTCCTGCTGAACTACTTTCCCTTAAGAAGATACTTAAGAAGCTAAATTTAAGCACAAGTTAAATCAGAAACTGGAGAGCCACCTACTGAAGTATTTTCATACCACTTGACTTCCCTAAAGATATTCAGAAATTTTATGGCTATGGATACTCAGACTGGGAATTCAAAGCTGAACTCTAACTTGAGGTCAATAAAGGCAAGGAGGTCATTCTCCCTGCTTAGGAAATGATGGGGATTCCAATCTGAGGGTCGATATTACTAACTTTGATTTTCTCCTGATGTAGATGCCTTACTGACTGTGATGTTAGGAGGTAAAATAAATGGCACATTCAGGAAAGAAATGTTATCTGTTAGTACTATGAGGCTAAGAAATATTTATGTTCTATAAATGGAATGAGCAAAGGCTACAGTATGGTCTGTAAATCAAAATCATCAAAGCAGTCTGAAGGGACCAGACAGGCTCTCATTTTCTTTGTCTCTATGTTCATGAGTGTGTGTGTGTGTGTGTGTGTGTGTGTGTGTGTAGACTCCACAGGCTTGGGCTGGGGGGAATTGTATGCCTACCCTTCAGGGCAAGGGTGTGGGGAAGGCAGAGTTCTTAAGAATACCCTAGGAGGGGTGAAGAACCTAGCTCACCTTTCTCACTAACTCCAGTGGGAAAGAGACACACATCAAAATCAAAAAAGATCACTTACAGTTGGAGAAACCTTTGAATTTTAATGTTGCTATTAATTCCTTTCCGGTGTTTCAGGCAGTCTGCTGAGTAAGTGAGGTCCTTAGCAAAGCAGCAAGCTGGATTTTCTTCAGTCCAAAAAAGCCATTTGCCTGCTACAGAGAACCTAAAGTGCTTTTCCTTTCACTATACTGTAACTTAAAACTGAGTAAAATCCCTGACATGCTATAGGATATCAGCCCGTCAGCTTCAAAACAAATGGTGCAATTTTAGCATAAAGCTCTGGATATTTTCTAGAAAGAATTGAATTTTTCACACTTAATCCTCAAACCCTATTGTTGCTTGTTCTGGTGACAATTTAAATCAGTTATTCCCGCAGTTTTTTACAAGAAGAATGAAGGACCTTTCGAGGATAAAGAGTATTTACAGATTTAGTTAGTAGATACACTCATGAAAGCATTTCTGGTCATGACACGGCCAGAGAGTCCCACAGAGAGCCTCTGGGGGCAGAAGTATAACTATATTAGCTATTTACCACTGTGTAACAGACTACCTGCAAAATACTCAATCAGTTTCTGTGGATCCGAAATTTGGGAGCAGACTGGCTGGGTGGCTCTGACTTACTGTCTCTCATGAAGTTGCAATGAAGATACTCTCTGGAGCCAGCAGTCATTGAAGGTTTGACTGGGGCTGGAGGATCCACTCCTAAGGCAGTTTTTTCATAGGCCTGGCAAGTTAATGTTAGTGCTTTGCAGGAAGCCTTAGTTCCTGCTAATGAGCATCTCCAAACGGCCACTTTGGGGTTCCCAGAGGAAAAACTGGAAGCTGTGATATCTTTTATTACGTAATCCTGTATGGCTGTCAGCTTTTCAAATGGCTCCTAATCATCATCACCTGCTGGTATTTACCTCTGATGTGATCCCTTCTCCTTGTGTGTGGGCTAGACCTTGTGACTTGCTTTAGTGGATAGACTAGAATGATGGGATGTCACTTCTTAGGTTAGATTATAAAATAGTCTTGTGTCCTGCTTACATATTATATACGTTCTCTCTCTCGCCTGCTTCCTTCTCCTTTTTCTTCTCTTTCTCTTTTGCTCTGTTTCTCCCTCTTTCTTCTCCTTTTTCTTTCTACCCCTCCATCTCCTTCTCACTTGCTTATTTTGATAGAACACACTGCCATGTTGTTAGCTGCCCTGTGGAGAGGACAACAGGACACGGAACTGCGAGACGCCTTAGACATTTGGCCCCAGCCAAACAGCTTGTGAGATAATGAATACTAACAGCAAAGCCTGGGTGAGCTTAGAAATGAACCCTCCCAGTTCAGTCAAGTCTTAACTCGACTTCAGCTTTTTGAGGGACTCAGCCATAAGAACCAGTTAAGACACTCTTGATCCCTGACCTACAAAAATAGGGAGATAATGTGTATTTGTTATGCAAAAATGGACAACAATAAAACTTGAACAGTCATTTTTGCTATATTCTATAACTTACACAGCTCAGCTCTATTCACTGTGGGAGAGGAACACACAGGCCTGAATGATAGGCAGTGAGAGTCTGGGAGCAGGGTAGGGCCTGCCTACCACAATACACATCATGTCTTTTCACTCATCTGCTCTGAGGGAAAACCATGAAAAGAAAAGGTGACTGTGGTTTACTTCTGTCCAAAGACGACATGGCAAGGCACTACAGGGCCTAGCTCCCTCTTCAGTTAGCTAGAGAGAAAAACACACCATAATTCTAAACTGGATTGTAACCCACTTGCATGGCAAGGAAGGAAGGAACAACTTCAGTGAGGCTCTGGGGCTCACTCTGTAGGGGTCAACAAACAGCAAGACTACGGCAGATGTTTCCAGAGCTCTCGGAGAACACATTTCCCGTACTCCAGTGAAATGATGGTGGACAAACATTAGCAGTTTCTTGAGAGCTAAGTGCACCCCATGAGCTCCTGTCGCTAAGTGGCAGTCAGAACTGGCCTTTGGAGAGATTGTAAAGGCAAAGGACCCATGCATACTGACGCCAGGAGCAACTTGGAGTTATGCAGGCTTTCCTACATAAGGTTCCTGTTAAGTAATTCCTTTGTCATGAAATATAAAGCTTTAATAATTGTTCACTTTTCATATGAGCTTCACAATATTTATTATTTGTAGATTTGGGGTTTTGTTTTGCTGTGTTTTGTTTGGTTTGTTGGTGTTTAGTATTATCAATTAGATGCGTCAATGTTCTCCAAACCAAAAGTGCTCTTGGCAAGATCCCCAGTGGCCTCGACATGTGAACCTTGGTGGACAGAAACTGATCCTCATCTCCATTGATTGCCTGTCGGCACTGTTGTTCATTACACCAACCTTCTAGAAACACCTTTACTACATGTCTTCCAAGACAACATACCCTGCTGGTTTTAATTTTAGCTTGCTGAATGTTCTTTTCCATTTGTTTTTTTTTTTTTTTTTTTTGAGA
Organism: Symphalangus syndactylus; assembly: GCF_028878055.3. Lineage (NCBI taxonomy): Eukaryota > Metazoa > Chordata > Mammalia > Primates > Hylobatidae > Symphalangus > Symphalangus syndactylus. Next base: position 78,398,659 of record NC_072431.2, read on the forward strand.
CAATCTCGTTCTGTCACCAGGCAGGAGTGCAGTGGCACGGTCTCAGCTCACTGCAACCTCTGCCTCCCGGGTTCAAGCAATTCTCCTGCCTCAGCCTCCCAAGTAGCTGGGACTACAGGCATGCACCACCATGCACAGCTAATGTTTTTGTGTGTTTTTAGTAGAAATGGGGTTTCACCATGTTAGCCAGGATGGTCTCGATCTCCTGACCCCATGATCCACCCACCTCAGCCTCTTAAAGTGCTGGGATTACAGGTGTGAGCCACCATGCCTGGCCTGAATGTTCTTTTCAATTTTCTTCTCTGCATCTGCACATCTCCCAGCCTGTAAAACTTGGAATACCCAGCAGCTCAATCCTTGGACTACACTCTGGCTTCATATACATCCTCTGGCTTCATATACATGCATCTATATGCTGATGAAACCATATGCATATCTAAAGCATAGACGTTACCCTGAACTCTGGTCTTGTTTACCCACCTGCTTCCTTAATATATTCATTTAGATAGTTACAAGTGTCATGAACTCCACAGTGCTAAATTCATTTCCTGATCTCCCTTTCCTAGCTTACCCCTGAATCCCTTTTCCTTCCATTGTTCCTATCTCACTGCAATGCCATATCCCCATTGCTCAGTTTCTGCCCTTGGCAGCGATCTGTAGTTCTCTGTCTGTCATCCATTCCATTAATAAAACACCTTCCATTCTACCTTCAGAGTAGATTCAGATGCTGACCAGGTGTCACCACCTCTTCTCCCACTGCCCTGCCATAGCCACCCTCCGCATTCCCCTGGACTATTGTGATCAACCTCTGAACTGGTTTCTCTAAGTCTACCTCAGTGGCCCTACAGTGTATCCTCAGAAGTGCAGTGAGTAATCCTTGTAAAATATTCTGTATCATATCAGTTTGCAGACCACACCTCCTCTATGGCGCCCATCATACTCAGGGTAATCCCGAAAGCCCTTCAATGACTATAAGACCTCACAGTCCAGCCCTCCAACACTTCTCCAAGTTCAATCAGTTAGATTTCCCTCCCTGCTTTTCCTCCAGAACACTAATTATGCTCTCATCTCAGGGCCTTGATCTCACACTTGTATCTCCTCTGGCAGACATACTTCCGTCACCTTCTTCTGGCCATTACATAAATGTTTCTGTGAAATTTTACCTCCCGACCCCTCATTCTCTTTACCAGTTTTATCTATACCACGTAATTTACAATATATGTTTTTCTTATTTATTTGCTTCTTTTCTTTTCCACTCACTACAATGTAAACTAGATTAAAAACAGTTTTGTCTATTTTGCTTGATTAATGTATATATTATTTGAATAGAATAGACTCGATTTCACGTATGACATTCAGATGTTTGAATATAAGCATCACCTTAGCAGTGTTGATGAGACAACCAGTTTATACATACATATATGTATATGTATACATTTGTACATACATATTTTTATATGTACCTGTATAAAATTTATACATATATGTAAAAATATGTATGTATAAATGTATACATATATGTATAAATTGGTTAAATCTCAACACTGATAAATATATGTGTATATGTGTGTCTATACATATATATATCCACAAAATGTTTACAAATGTCTACTGCTGATCACCAATATTTCATTGGGCAAATAACCATGAGTCCCCTCACAGGCCAGCAGCAAAGACTCCTGCTAAGAATAGTTTATTCTTTTACATCACTGTCTTTGGGCCAAGAGTTATCACACCTGTGGGATCTGGTCCATAAAAAGTCACTCATCTGGAATTATAGGTGGCAGGAGAAAGGTAAAGGAGGCCTTTTTTCTCCCACTTCTGCTAGTATTGCCTGTGCTTTTGTTTTAAAAGCCTAGATATGAAGTTTGGTTAATTTAGGTGGCCTCTTGCAGTTTGGGAAATAGAAGAAATCTCAGTGTGCCAGGGGAGAATCTGAGGAGAAGCTTCCAGCATCAGGTGATCACCAAGGAACCCAGAACATTTGCTGCTGAGATTCTACTGCAAGAGACGGGCTGTTAGCCCATGCCCATGTTCAGGCTTCCTACACCTTTGGGCACATGTGGGACAGGGACAGCTAATGAAAATGGCATCAAGCCAGTTGGTAGGTCAGCAAGTTGGCTGGCAGGGTGGAGGCCATCCAAGCAACTCCCAGCCATGCCCAGTTGGGGGTTACCAGAATTGAGTCAGCCAGGAGAGCAGGGAGAACGACGGCCTGGGCAGCACCTATTTAGTGATTGCAATAACTAGAGCTAGTATGGGTGTATTTCAACAGCTAGTTCAGATGATTATTAGCCTAGGTCATAGGGATCATAGTAGATAACAGTATGGACAGTGTGCATCCTGAGCCTTCTCCCCTGCCAATAGCCCACAAAGAGTGATAAGAGGACTGCACTGGTAGGCATGAGAGCCAGTGCATATCCAGCCTGGTGTCCTGAATCTCAAGGCCCAAGACAATGCTAGCACTCATTAAAATCCATGTGGCTGAAAGGAATGAAACAGAGAATGAGTGAGATTGGTGTGGGGCTTGGACTCTCTTTCCAATGAGATTCCTAGTATAGAAGTCTAATGAGCCACACTCCTGCATTACTCTCTTCTATGTTCATTGGTCCAAGCGGCACAGCCTGCATCAATATAAGTCCCCTGGAGGGCTCATCCTGGGTAGGAAACTGATTTTAGAGAAGAAACAGGTCCTGTGTAGACTGAATGAAGGGTGGACTCACACCATTTCCAGATGGTTTAGGAATTAATGCACTAAAATGGAGTTCTGAAGGCTCATCCTATATTTTTCTTCTGAATCGTAGCATACCCCCTTTGATGCTTATGAGAGATTCCCAGATAAGATATTTATGACGGGGTCTGAATATTGGTGATTTTTAAAAATCATTGAAGAATAGAAGGTAGTAAAAAAAAAAAAAAAAAAAAAATCACGGCTCAGATAGTTCTCCTTGTCATTGACTTTGTTCAGGCACAAGCCATACCCTTACAGCTTTTTGGAAAATACGTGGTCTCAGAGGATTTTGCTCCATTTTCAAAGGAGGCTGCACTATCTTTCCTATCCTTAAAAAATAAATGAATACAAACAACAGAGCTTGACTTTCCAAAACACTACCTTAAATGATAAATGCCCACTTTTCTAAGTGTTGACTTTACCACTCACAAATCTAAACCTATCCCTATAGCTTACTATCTTTCACCTAGAATCTTAAAAATAGCAAAGTAAAATAAATTTTAAAAGTATTTATCATTTATCAGCTCTGTGTCTAGAGGAAAACAATATATGCATTTATCTTCCTGAACATGAGTTTTTCAGGTGGGAAAATAACTTACCTATTATCTTTCAAGGTCATTTTAAGAGTTAAATAAAATATTAAGTGTTAAATTACTTGTGACCCCCAAAATATTGAGCAAGAAAACATACTGGACTTTTATCCCGAAGGTAATAGGAAATGCACATAGTTACAAGTGAAGGAGGGAAAACTAGGAACTTTAGTGTGGAGGTAAAGCTGATAGGCAGCAATTGTAGGAGTCTGGGCACCAGCAAGATGAATGCAATGTACGTGTCTGAGATGATAGCTGCCCTTGACTGTCAGCAAGTCTCAATTACCCAAATCCCCAGCCGTTCTCTTCAGGGTGATGTTTCTGTTTAGCGTGATGTTCTCTGGCATGCAAGGGGAGAGAGGCACAGCAGTGTGACATGTGACATTTCACTCTCATCAGATGTTCCTCGTAAATGGATCACAACAGCTGCAATGCCCCGTAATGACATTAAAATGACTGCAAATCCTAAATTGTTTCCTTCCACATTTAGGAATTTTCTCCTAGACATTTTCTGGCGATCCCACAGGGTTTTCTAATATTGCATTTGCTTCTCTCCACTGTCGGACACTGGTTGAGAAGAGCCAGAGGGCTTTTCACATTAAATATAGTCTTTTAAAAAATCCATGACACTTGACAAATTGGTTAAAATTAAAGTCCTTTCTATATTTTAGGGGAGAATATTTAGCCAATTACATACTGTAGCCTAAACAAATGCTTCAAGACCTTGAGTTGGGCATATGAAAAGAAATCATTCTGGTATCTTCTATGTTTAATAACAGGTTACAGAGCTGGCAAGTAAATGGTGGCAAATCTGAGAGAAACCACATAATGAGAATGAACTAACCCATGCGACATAATGAATTGTGCAGAGCTTCCTCCAGGAAGGACACATGGCAAAGTAATGGCAATCATTGCTATGAACAACTTGGTTTGTGACTTTGCTTCCCCAGACAAAAGGAGAGGCTGTTAGCAAGGCTGCTGCCCATGCCATTTATAATCTCAGTACTCAGACCTGCTGCAATTTCCTCATTTTTCCCATAATCCCAGCGTCTTCCATTTGTCATTCTTCACAATTATTATTTGATGTCATGAATTTTGGCACATTACAGAGAAACCCTCTCTTCCGGCTCTGCGTTGTCTTATGAGTGAAGGTTGCAGCTCTCTTACTTTTTGGTGTCAGATTTAGTTGATTAAACATAGCATTATTTTAACAACCTGTGACAGGTTACATGGAGAGGATTTATAGAACATATCCTGGGAATGCATTCTCCATCCTTAAAAATGGTACCTGGTGTGAGGCTATTAGTCAACAACATGGTAGAAGTACTAGCAACAGCACTCACAATGTAGTAACTTAATTTATGATATTCTTAATGCAGCAAAATTGTTTTAGAAGATAGATTACGTTATCATGTTATTTTTATCAATATTGCTAATGTTCTGACGTGTGTTGTTCATCTTTGGATGCCAGTATCCTAGAAAATAGCTGCAAGCAAGTGAGTCCAGAAAAAGAGAAAACTACCTTGGGTTATAAAAATCTCAACTTCCCAATCCTGAGAGTAACCAGTGACGTGTCCTCTGGAAGATGGTACAAAGTTTAAAGTGTGGCCCCTGCTCTTTTGCAAATGTTCTAATTAAAATGAAGGGAGATTTATGACCTCAAGGTATTTAAAATGACTCAAGTGGCATTTTTCATAAGGTAAAGCAATAATGACAAGAAAATCAAACAATGGACATTGAAATACACAGTGAGCCCTGTGCTTGGAGGAAAGGCTGGGCCATGCCTGGTACATTCTCGTCAGTTACACATCCACCTCTGCAGCCAAATGCATAAACCCTGGGATTACCAAGGTTAACCTTTCTCTTCATCTGAGTTACCAGCAGTTAGGTTGACAAGAAAATTAAGAAACCCGTCCTTTTGAAAGGCCTTTGCATTTTGCTTCTATTCTCTCTTCAAGTTTCTTCATTTATGAAGAAGGCAGTCATTCCTGTCAATCCTTAAAATTAGGGGTGGTGAACATTACGCATTAATCAAAATTGTTTCCATTGCAACTTGAAAGATTCCTTTTGAGGGAGTTTGCTTGGTATGTTCAACAGCAGACTGATAATCAATTATCGTCTCTTGCCATTCTGTGATTTATGATTTGTTTTTCTAATGCATTTTGAATTCTATGTCTCATCAGCTAAATTATATTTTTGGATCCTAACAAAGCCTTAAATTACATATTAAGAATAAAACTGCTCTCTCCTTTAATCATATTATGACTCATGGTCACTTTTATTTTGTTTTGTTTTTGAGGGGTGGGTGGTGAGAACAAAATGAAAAGAGCCAAAATGTTCACCTTCCTGAGAATCCCTTATACTAGAGACACACCATTTTCTTTGTATCCGAAACAGAACAGATATCAGGGCTCCATGTGCACACCAGGTAGAGAGGTTTGTAATCGACAGGAGAGGGGCTCAGACACTGTTCTCCTACCCTGTCATGGTCTCATAGCAAGCTCTCAGAGGAAGCCTATGTATTTGGCTAGCTCTGCCTCCTTACATGGAGTCTACGCGAGCAAATTTATAGGCAGAGGTGTTCTCTTGCAAGCCCTCAACATCCACACAGATCTACTCTAAAGCAGGAGTCCAAGTTAATTAAGAATAAAAGGCATCCGTGACTCTACAGAATGGAACTTGCCCTGTTTCTGACAGGTTCGTTCCAGTAGATTTGTTTGGTAATTTTGCCTTGCATGGCTCTGATGGCTCATTGTGGCCCCTTTAGTGCATTTTTTCTCTTATTCACGTATGTTTTAAATCTGTTTGAAATTAATTTTCTAAAATTTGGAATAAATTTTCTGAGGAAAGGTAGAAACAGATCCTTACAATCAGCTCCTGGTTTGTTACTCAGATGTATCTGCCTGAGCAACATTAGGATGAGATGCTGCAGTCCATGATCAGAGTTTTCCATTTTGCTTTCTCTCCGTATATTGCTCTCTGGTTTGTCCTCAGCAGTTAAATATCTCAGCCATTGGAACTGTCACCTTGACCTCCACCTGACCTACTTCCCATGCCACCAGCGTGATAATTAAACTGCAGCCATCACATAGCATCATTTACCCATTTTCCATCCTCCCTCAAGATGATTCCCCATATAGGACCATATAATATGTTCTTTGATTATATATGATTACATATGATCTCAGAATTTCATTTTGAGCATTCATATTGTAGGATACTCTCTCATAGCAATTATTGTATTAGTGAGAGGCTCAAGATAAAGCATACAGTACATGAAAAATACAATACTTTGAGGAGCGTTTGCACAAGAAGAGACTCCCTACAAAGCCTGGGATACAGAGTACACAATGATAGTGCAACAACCTGGAACTCATAGGGGCCTAGCTGTAGTCACACCTGAGACCAAGAGATGATGGAGTGGAGCAGCTGCTGGAACCCAGCAGAGAGCCACTGCTATGATTAACTTTATGTGTCAACTGGGCTGGGCCATGGTACCCAGTTTTTTATCAGACACCAGTCCAAATGTCACTATGAAGGTGTTGTTCAGATGAAATTAACATTTAAAGCAGTAGCTTTGGGTAAAGCAGATGACCCTTCATAATGTGGGTGCTCCTCCAATCAGCTGAAGGCCTTAAAAGTAAAGACTGAGGCTCCCCAAGGCAGAAGAAATTCTGCCTCCACATAACCTTCAGATGTGAGACTGCAAGATCAAGTCTCCCTAGGCCACCAGCCTGCCAGCCTGCCCTGCAGATTTCAGACCCGAATGCCCCCATATTCACATAAACCAATTCCTTGCAATGAATTAGTCTCTCTCTTCCTCCTCTCTCTCTGTTTATATAATGTATACTATATTATCTATATCATTATATAGTATGTTATATATTAATATATTATATATAATATAAGATAACATATTATATTAATAAGATTAAATTATATATAAACACAATGATATATAAAATATTAATATATTACATATTATCAATTATATAATATATGCAATTTTATATAATATAGCACATACTTTTATATTTTATTACATTTTACATTTTATATATAACAACAATATATACATTGTACATACCATATTATATATGGTAAATATATATGTATATACTTGTATGTATGTGTGTGTACCTATTTCTTCTGTCTTTCTGGAGACCCTGACTATAATGTCCTGATAATGAATCTCTTCCTAAAGAAGAGCAGTGACCTTTGGTCTCAGATAGCCCAGGTGAAGGGACTCAGGTAACCTCCTCAGGAGGAAGCCAGGCTTATGAATACTCTGGCATCTCTCTACTCCCTCCTTAAATTCCTGGTAGAGCTTGCCATTGGCTAAACTCAATGAGGAAGAGAGACAGCCTTCAGTTCATTCACCTCAGCTTCCCAGGATGACCAGGGGAGAAATGGGTAAAGAGAATCTAGGGGGAAGTCTATGGTTGGGGCAACACTATCACTTGTTCTCTACCCTTCACTTGTGCAACTCTGAACCTTACTGGTAGACTTGAGAAGAAAAACCTGGATACACTTGGTCTCCCTTTATTCCCTAGGGGAAAGCAGCATTTTTGGGGAGCAAGTGCCCTCTGCTCCTCATGCCAGAATCTGCCATATGCACTGAATTGGCACATCCTTAATAATATTAACACAACCTTAACAATACCAGTGGCGGTATGTTCATTTCCCTTACCACTCACTTGGCTTATTTCTCTATTTATTTACAACTTGTATAGGAAAAAGGAGTCCTGTTAGTAATGATAGTAATAATGGCAATAATGAGATATTGGTCATTTTGTTCTGCTAATTATTATTCAAATGTTGTTTATGTAATTATTCTACAGCTATATGTGGTCACTTTATTTCCATTTGACTAATGGCAACTTGAAACTTGCAGTGTGATGGTGATTTCCCTTGAATATTAATTAGAACCCATCATTTTCTAATTCCAAAGTCAAGCTTTTCCCAATAATATAGAACTCCCTCAACTTATAACACAAAAGCAAAACCAAGGAAATAAAATAAGTTATATTTAGAAATTGTAGCATTGACTGGGATTCCTAAATTGAATCAAGCACATTCTACTATTGATATAGTTTGGCTCTGTGTCCCCACCCAAATCTCATCTTATAGCTCCCATCATTCCCACATGTTGCTGGAGTGATCTGCTGGGAGATAATTGAATCATGGGGGTGGGTCTTTCCCATGCTGTTCTCTTGGTAGTGAGTAAGTCTCATGAGATCTGATAGTTTTAAAAATGGGAGGTTCCCTGCACACACTCTTTTCTCTTGTTTGCCCCCATTTGATATGTGCCTTTCACCTTCTGCCATGATTATGGGGCCTCCCCTGCCACATGGAACTCTAAGTCCAATAAACCTATTCCTTTTGTAAATTGCCCAGTCTCAGGTATGATTTGTCAGCAGCGTGAAAACAAACTAATACAAATATGTTCCTTTACATACAAATTATACAAAAAAAGTAACCTATATATTCCATGGAGACTACAGTGAAGCATCTGATGAGCTGAGCATTGAAGATAGAACTAGGTCTATACTGTGTTCACATTATATCTAAATTCCAGTGGAATAATCATGACTCATTTATTGTCTTCACATGCAGTTTTTCAGAAGGAAAATAGTGACATCTCAGAAACATGTGAAAACTGAGGGGACATGCTGAACTCAGTGCAAACTGACCACACAAGACTGATTTTACCTGGGGCCTGTCTATACTTTCCTCTACAACTCCTACTTTCTTCACCTGGGGTAAAGCATGCCTCACAATCATGGCGGAAGGTGAAAGGCACATCTCACATGGTGGCAAACAACAGAAGAGAGAGCTTGTGCAGGGAAACTCTTGTTTTGAAAACTATCAGATCTCGTGAGACCTATTCACTACCATGAGAACAGCATGGGAAAGACTCAGCCCCATGATTCAATTATCTCTGTGGTAAGGTAATAGTAGACTATGCCACACCCTGGATGAATTTCTGATGATGTCTTTAAACTGATTTCCATGAATGTTTTGACCAAATCCCCAAAAGGATGAGTGGCACTGTTCAGATGGAAATGCTGTGAGATAAGGGACACAGGAAGGACATCTTTGGAAGAAGCCCAGCCCTCTGCAGAATTGCTAGATATAGGAGGAATAGGCACAAGATGAGCAGAAAAATCTGAATTTTAGGTAAACAACAAATAGCATTTTGGTATCAGTATGTTTAATGCAATATGTAACTGAAAAACATTTGTTATTCATCTAAAATCCAAATGTAACAAGCATCTTGTATTTTCTCTGGTGACTCCAGTTCTGTGGCAATGACAAAATAATGATGATCTCTCTTTAAATGAAAATAATCATCAGCCTGTTAGAGGGCGGCTTCACATGAGCTTATGGCTTTCAGAGATCTGCAATGCAACAATGGCTCACTAGTCAGAATAAGGCCTTGGCCCCAATCTGTCTAACTATGGGTCCCAGTTGGAGCATGGGTTCATACTGTGGTTGTTTTCTCAGTCCCAGATTGCAGAATTCCCATATCAGCTCTCTGGCCCTGGGGATGAAGGTTGTTGTGATAAGCAAGCTAAATGGAAGCCCTCTGCCGCATCACAATAAGAAAGCAAAAGCAAAACTACATCCCTGCAGAATGCCCAGAAATTAGTGTTGCCTTAAAGACCCATTCCTGCCACATCCTCATTTACTGGATTAGCCACTATAAACCCGAGGTGTGTGGTGAAGGATGGCTGTGGATGGTCATAAACTGAACCAGGGACTGATGATCATGAAGGCTGTCTTATTGGATATGTTTACTGGAGAAACCAACAATCCGCCCCCATCACACACACACACACTTGGCAGGGCTATTGGCCTAGAAAGTCTTGTCAGGAAGAGAATTCAGAAGCAAGTTTCAATTACATTGCAGGGACAAAAAAGTAGCCTCATTGTTTTGCTTCAAGACTGTGACCACTATCCTGCTGGTTCCTAAAATATAGCTCAGAGGGACTTTGGTTAGCTTCACATCCCATATCATTTATTTCTAGTTTACTATATTTTAGACATTATTCTACCTTGATCCAGTGAATATGAAGTAATAAGCACCAGATACTGTAATAAGCCTTCCAGAGGTGTGAGATTAACCCTACAAAATTTTAGGGTTTGTCATACTGTGACATTTCTAGAGGGATAGTGTATTAGGATATCTATTCCAACCAAATGGGAGGTGGGGACTTTACCTTGTATCCTTCACAAAATATAAAGATGCAGCAAACTTGGGGAGAGTTTGGGGTGTGCTTCTTCCACTCACTTGCCCTGGGAAGCAGTAGCCTGGTGGTTTTGAATGAGAAAAGGAACAGCATCAAAGAACTTCTGGGCAAGTCTAGGCAGCTGCACAACGTGCCCTGCGACTTAAGCCTTGGGACCTGGCAGGACTGTTAGTCTTAGCGGTGTCTGGAGCAGAACGCAAAATGCTGTTTGGAGTCTGAAAAATGGCAACGGGAGAAAGTGCAAAGCACAAGGATTATGGAGTCAGGCTCTGGCGTTCTATGTTGCCAGCAATTCTCTAATTGAAAACCAGCTCCTGACTTGTAACTGGGCCTTGATAGAGACTGACCGTGGACCCAAAACACTGCAGGACTCAAACTGTCCACCATACAATGGGTGTGGCTGTAGTGACAAACTGCACAAGTGGATGTTCAGAGCAGCGTGCCCTATGATGTCATATTTAAAAGGTATATATCTGAGAGCAGTCCCAGGCAGGTCCTGAAGAAGGAATAATCTACTTGAGGAGGCAGGAGGCACCCCAGCATCCTGCTTCTCTGCTTTGCCGCCCCATGGGACACCCACTCTGTGTCCTCAAAGGAGTTCCCTACAGCAGGCACTAGGAGTGGGAGGCACGGAGCTGTTTCCCCATGCTGGAAGGCAGCCAGGCCAGCAGCCATGCTTTCAACCCCACTCCATGGTAGAAGGAAGTCTGCTCAGTGGGCAGGATTTGGGGCTGCTAATTCAGTGGTTCACCTTTTGTGGAAGTATATGTTAATTGATATTAATTACCAGAGGAAGATTGAATTGCTGTTAAGCTAAATTTTAAATCTAGTGGAACACCTTCTAGTACTTCCTTATCTAGTCATAGTTTTGATAGAAAACTACAGCCATCTAAGAATTAATGCAGCAGGGACTCAGCAAGTGGTTAACTTTGGACCCAGAACTTAACTTTGTCTGTGAGGAAATTTCCACTACATGCAATCTCCTTTCTGCAGGAAAATTACTGGACTCTTTGCTGCTTTCTTCTAACATTGATAAGTATGCAAAGTGGCAGCAGGTTTTGTTGCAATGGCCTCTTTCCCTAACATATTCGAGACCAGTTAGTTTCTGTCTCTTCAAGGCATGTATTTCTGACATCCAAGTTCTCAGCTATTAACAAAGCATGATAACTTCCTTGGGGGACAGAGTGCTGTGTCACAGGACTCTTGCTATAAATCTGTCTAGGGAATCTAGGGAATTGCCATGGAACAGTCTAGGGCAAAGACATCTAGATACTAAGGAATGCTTCTCAAAACTACATGATTAAGCAACCCAGAAATAAGTAGAAACCCTCCCCTGTCATGTGGACAGACCGTGGGAATCCCAATTTAGTATTTCCTTCCTTGCTGTAACCACATGATGGAGTTTGAGTTGACTGTGCAGTCAACACCAGCCTATTTAGCCTAGGCGGAAGATAACTTTAGTTGGTGCTCTGAAGTTTAAAAAGAGTGAATATTCTCTTCTGGATATATATCCAAAGGAAATGACATCAGTTTGTTGAAGTGATATTTGCACCTCCATGTTTCTTGTGGCATTATTCACAAAATCCAAGACGTGGAATCAACCTAAGTGTCCATCAATGGATGAAGGGACTAAAAACTCTGGTCCAGTGGAATATGATTCTACCTTATAAAAGAAGGAAATCCTGTCATTTGAGACAACATGAATGGACATAGAGGACATTAGGTTAAGTGAAATAAACCAGGAACAGAAAGACACATCCTGCATGATCTCACTAATATGTAAAATCTAAACAATTGAACTCACAGGATCAGAAAGTAGAATGGTGGTTATGAGGAACAGGGGGTTACCAGGGGTAGGGGTTAGGGAAATGTTAGCCAAGATACAGTTTCAGTTAGATAGGAGGAAGAAACTCTGGAGATCTATTGTACAGCATGGTAACTACAGTTAACAATGGTGTACTGTTTACTGGAAAATTGCTAAGAGAGTAAGTCGTAAATGTTTGTACCACACCAAAATGATAAGTCTGTGAGGAGATGTATATGTTTATTAGATAGATTTAGTCTTTTCACATGTACCTATATGAAGATATCATGTTGTATATCATAAATATATACAATTTTAGTTTGTGAATTAGACCTTAATAAAGCTGAGGAAAAACAGTAAATATTCTGTTCCTTGATATGTATGAGGCTAGTATAAGACAGTATCTTCAGTCTATAAACTGAGACATCACTTCTGATGTGCCTGCTTAGGTAAGACTCCATCTGCACAGGAAGTCTTAGTTCTGAGGCTGCCTGCATCTGCAGAACCCAACTCAGAAGCCACAGCACAAAGAGGTCCAAGAGCTTGCAGAGCCAGGATGGCTACGGAGCCAGAATGTTGGAGGCACTCACACAGCCTGCATTAAATAAGAAAAACTCTCCTGACCTGTACCTTTACAGAAGCCCCTAAAACTGGGCTTGTTTGCTGAGAGCTGAAGCTTATCTCTTATACACATTTGATTCAACAGAGGATTTGCAACTACATCATAAAGAACAACCACTTGTCTTTGGGCAAAGTTGCAGTCTGGTATCAAGGTCATTTGACTATGTCTTTGGGCTTGAGATCTTGTACCTAAGCTAAAATAGAGAAACCCAGTCCAATATTAGCCTCCCTAATCCCCCATTGTGAAAATTTCCTGCCCATACACTAAGTCAAAGACACAATCACCTGAGATCAGCAGAAATCTCAGTAATTCCACGTGTTATTTTGACTCCTCTACACTCTATTGCATTCCTTGATTCTCCTGGCGCATATACCGGGTATACACCAGGGGTCTTTGAGGGGCTAAATAAGTAACACGTCTCATTTACATCTGCATTCTGAAAAAATTCAGTAATAAAACGATTGACTGCCTGATGGACAAAATAAAACTGTACTCATATTCTTTGCCTCCTTTTCCTTTCCTTAGTTATTTTCTGAAATTAGATACTCCACCAGTGAAACGGATCTCATTTCCTTTTGATATTTGATGAATCCGAAACTTCCATCCTCTGTCTTCTGCACTTATCCATTGTTTTAGTCTGCTTTGTGTTGCTGTGACAGAATACCTGAGACTGGGTAATTTATAAAGAAAAAGGTGGCCAGGAGCAGTGGCTCATGCCTGTAATCCCAGCACTTTGGGAGGCCAAGGCAGGCAGATCACCTGAGGTCAGGAGCTCCAGACCAGCCTGGCCAACATGGTGAACCCCCGTCTCTACTAAAAATACAAAACTTAGCTGGGCATGGTGGCAGGCACCTGTAATCCCAGCTACTCCGTAGCCTGAGGCAGGAGAACTGCTTGAACCTGGGAGGCAGAGTTTGCAGTGAGTGGAGATTGCACCACTGCACTCCAGCCTGGGCTATAGAGCAAGACGCCGTATAAAAAAAAATGAAAAGAAGAGGGTATTTAGCTAGGAATTCTGTAGGTTGCCCACCAGCATCAGCTTAGCCTCTTGTGAGGACCTCAGACTGCTTTCACTCACTGCAAAAAGCGGAAGAACAGCAGACACCTGTAAAACAAAGATATCACATGGCAAGAGGAAAAGCGAGAGAGAAAAACCGAGGAACCCAGATTCTTCTTAACAACCCACTCTTGCAGGAATTAATCCATTCCAGCAAGAGTGTGAACTCATGCACCCCCAAGGGAAGGCAATCTATTCGTGAAGAATCCACCCCCATGAACCAAACACCTCCTACTGAGCCACACCTCTCAACACTGCCATATCGGGGATCCAATTTCAACATGAGTTTTGATGGCGTCAAACCGGGTATAAACCATAGCATTCATTCATTGAAAATATTTATGATGGACCTATAGACACTAACAGCTAAGTGCGAGGAATACAGAGTAAGCACAATTAGGAGAAAGCACTGCCTTCATGGCGTTTGCATTTTAGAGGGGAAGATACAGATAAAAAGGAAATAGGTAATTGCATAAAATATTAACAAGACATTTTGTCTGGAGAGGTATACAGCAGAGATTTGGACTGATGAATGCCGAGGAATATTTAACTATAAATAGAACATCAATGTAGCCCCACTCAGAGTGTGACATTTCATCAGCAATGTGATGAACCACGTGTAGCTATTGGGGTTTTTCAATCCCAATATATTGGCTATGAGAATGCTCCAGGGAGAGTGACAGTCCTACCTGGTGTGCTTGGGGCAGGGTGAGAGCACAGGTGTGCCTGGGAAAGGGTGGGGAGGACAGGGCAGACAAGACAGGGACAACAAGGGCAGGTCGCATCAGGCCTCCTTGGCTTTTACTCTGAGTGACATGTGGAGCTATTGGATCCTGCTGCAGAGAAGACCGACAAGCTAACATATTTTCAAAAGAATATTCTGGCTCCTAGGTGAAGAAGAGACTGAACGGTCAGGTTGGAAGCCAGGGTCCCAATTAAATGGCTCTTGCAATAATTGAGAAAATAAATGATCATGGCTAGTGGCAGTAGAGATGATGATATATCATTGAATGGAATTTGTACTCAGAAGCATAGGGAAGATTATAGTGTTTCCTATGCTCCCCTGCAATCATTGACACATAAGCATTGGTGTGTGCAGCCATGGAATGCTCTTGTTCAGGCTCTCAGTTGCATAATGCTGGGCCATGATACTACATACACATGCTCCACCAAAGAACCAC
Organism: Symphalangus syndactylus; assembly: GCF_028878055.3. Taxonomy (NCBI): domain Eukaryota; kingdom Metazoa; phylum Chordata; class Mammalia; order Primates; family Hylobatidae; genus Symphalangus; species Symphalangus syndactylus. Next base: position 78,413,897 of record NC_072431.2, read on the forward strand.
AACCCAGCACAGTCTCCAGCTCCCTCTATGCTCTATATAATTTATGGACACTAAATAACAGGTAGCACTTTGCTACTCCAAGTTCTTGCAGCTTTAAATAACAAATTTATATGTACATATAGTTAAAAACATTAACTTACATATCTATTATGGTAGGACCCTCCATATAATGTGAGTTAGTCTAGTTTTGTCATTTGATAAATTTAGTTGCATGCATTTTCCTTTTAGTTTGATATGTAAACATATTTCGCAAATAATTGCATTAATTTTTCAAATCCCAATATATTCGATTAGATTCTTTTCCTAATTTTGCCTATCATAAAAGCAACTATTTATTTATAGAATCTGCCCAGTTAAATTCCCCATTCCATGAAGTCAGTTTGTATTTTTCATCTTTCCTAATCTCATCATCCCTCATTACCTATCAACAGAAAGCTGCATTTACTTGAAGCTTATCCCTTCATCATATAATTAATAAGTTAATTAATAGCAGTCTCATTGTTGGCCTCTGTGACACTTAATTAAATGCTTCCTTCCTAAAGACACTGTCACTTATTTCAGTTGTTATTAATGGTCTTCCAACATCAGTTCTTTTTAATGTCAAAACTCATATTTAACCCATATTGAATTAATTTTGCAGGTGAAACTTCATTGAACGGTTATTGTATTAATTCTTGACCTAAAGCGTTGTATTACCTTCTAATATGTGGGCTGAGTTTGTTTTTGACTACCTTCAAATTCCAGATACATGAATGGCAGTTCAAAGTTTGCCAGGCACTTTCTTTCTTAGCTGTTATTATATATTTTATAATTTTTTATTTAATGCAATGAGCACAGCAAACTCCCCTTCAGTTATGACAGGTTTAGCAGAAATTTCCACTACCTCCTTGACTTTACAGAAACTTGATTACTAGGTATACCACTTCTATATACTTCTCTTTATACTTTATACATATATAATATTTTATATATATTTAAATGTTGTTTATCTTTCATTGGCTTCCTATCTCTTGAAATTCGGGGCAAAATTGTCCTTGTTCCCTATTGCTTCTTCTAGCAAATGCATGTTTCTCCTTCATCTCTAATTCATTACTACACTAAGACTTACACTTGGCCTACCATTCCAATTCCTCTGCTGTAGATCAATGGCCCTAAATGAATCACCTCCTGTATTAGTCTGTTCACACACTGCTATAAACAACTCCTTGTGACTAGACAATTTATAAATCAAAGAGGTTTAATTGGCTCATGGTTCTATAGGCTGTACAGGAAGCATAGCTGGGGAGGCCTCAGGAAACATTCAATCATGGTGGAAGGCAAAAAGAGGCAGACACATTTTCATGTGGTGGATGAGGAGAGAGAGAGAAGGAGAAAGTGCTGCACACTTTTAAAAAACCAGATCTCATAAGAACTCACTCACTATCGTGAGAACAGCAAAGAGGAAATGTGCTCCCATGATCCAATCACTTCCCACCAAGCCCCACCTTTAACACTGGGCACTATAATTCAACATGAAATTTGAGTGGGAACACAAATCCAAACCATATTATTCTGCCCCTGGCCATTCCCAAATCTCATGTTCTTCTTATATTGCAAAATATAATCCTCCCTTTTCAACAGTCCCCCAAGTCTTATTTCAACATTAACTCAAATGTCCAGAGTCCAAAGTCTCATGTGATACAAGACAAGTCACTTCTGCCTATGAGCCTGTAAAATCAAAAGCAGGCTAGTTACTTCCTAGATACAATGGGAGTACAGGTATTGAATCAACACATCCATTCCAAGGGGGAGAAATCAGTCAAAACAAAGGTGCTACAGACTCCATGCAAGTCCAAAATCCATCAGGGCAGTCATTAAATTTTAAAGCTCCAAAAGAATCTTTTTTGACTTCATGTCTCAGATCCAGGTCACACTGATGCAAGAGGTGGGCTCCCAATGCTTGGCCATTTCCACCCCTGTGGCTCGGCAGAATACAGCTCCCTCAGCTGCTTTCATGTGCTGGTGTTGAGTGTTTGTGGCTTTTCCAGGTACTTGTGACTTTTAAGCTGTCGGTGATCAACCATTCTGGGGTCTGGAGGGCAGTGGCCCTCTTTGCACTTTTCTCAGAACTCCACAGGTAGTGCCCCAGTGGGGATACTGTGTTGGGGCTCTGACCCCACATTTCCCTTTTGCGCTACCCTAACAGAGGTTCTCCATGAAGGCTCCAGTCCTGCAGCAAACTTTTGCCTGGACATCTAGGTGTTTCCATACATCCTCTGAAATGTGGGCAGATCTATCATTCTGGGGTCTGAAGGATAGCTGCCCTCTTCACAGCTCCACTTGGCAGTGCCCCAGTGGAGACTCTGTGTGGGAGCTCCAACCCCACATTTTCCTTCTGCACTCCCCTAGTAGAGGTTGTCCATGAGGGCTCTGCCCCTGCAGCAGATTTCTGTCTGGATATCCATGTATTTCTATACAACCTCCAAAATATAGTTGGAGGCCCATAAGTCTCAACTCTTGCCCTCTGCACACGTGGAGGTTAACACCACATGGAAGCCACCAAGGCTTACATCTTGCATCCTGTGGAGCAGCAGTCTGAGATGTATTGGAGCCCTTTTAGTCATGGCTGGAGCTGGAGCAGCTGGGATAGAGGGAACAGTGTCCTGAGGTTGTGCAGGGCAGCAGGGCCATTGGTCCAGCCCACAAAACCATTCTTCCCTCCTATGCCTCTGGGACTGTGATGGGAAAGGCTGCCATGAAGGTCTCTGTAACTCCTTTTGTTGTGGCTGTTAACATTTGGCTCCATTCTCACACTCCTATAAAGAACTGCCCAAGACTGGGTAATTCATAGAGGAAAGAGGTTTAATTGATTCACAGCTGTACGTGGCTGGGGAGGCCTCAGGAAATGTACAATAATGGCAGAAGATGAAGCAAACATGTCCTTCTTCATGTGGTGACTGGAGAGAGAAGTGCAGGGCAAAAGGAGGAAAGTCCCTTATAAAACCATCAGATCTCATGAGAACTGACTCACTATCATGAGAACAGTATAGGGGGAGCATACCTCCTATGAGATTCCTCCACCAACACAAGGAGATATTTGGATTGCAATTTGAGATAAGATTTGGGTGGTGACACAGAGCCAGACCATATCAGGCTCCTCTTTACTTATGCGAATTTCTTCAGCCAGCTTGAATTCCTTATAAGAATATGAGTTTTTCTTTTCTACCACACAATAAGGCTGCAAATTTTCTAAACTTTTATGTTCTGCTTTCCTTTTAAATATAGGTCCCAGTTTCAGATCATCTCTTTGCTTACACATATGATCATATGCTGTTAGAAGCAGTTGGGCTATATCTTGAATGCTGTGCTGCCCTAGGAATTTCTTCTGCAAGATACCCTAAATCATCACTCTCAAGTTCAAAGATCCACAGATCTCTAGGGCAGAAGACGATGCCTCTAACCTCTTTGTTAACAAATAACAAAAGTGACCTTTGCTGCAGTTCCCAATAAGTTCCTCATCTCCATCTGAGACCACTTCAGCCTGGACCTCATTGTCCGTATCACTATGACCATTTGGTCACAACAATTTAACAAGTTGCTGTAAAGTTCCAAACTTCCCTCATTTTCCTGTCTTCTTCTGAGCCTTCCAAACTGTTCCAACCTCTGCCTGTTACACAGTTCCAAAGCTCCAAAGCTGCTTCCACATTTTCAGGTATCTTTACAGGAATGCCCCACTCCCAATACCAATTTCCTATTCTCACATTGCTTTAAAGAACTACCTGAGACTTGGTAATTTATAAAGAAAAGAGGTTTAATTGACTTATGGTTCTCCAGGCTGTACAGGAAGCATTGCTGGAGTGGCCTCTGGAAACTTTCATTCTCGGTGGAAGGTGAAGGGGAAACAGGTATGTCTTCACATGGCAGAGCAGGAAAGAGAGAGAGAAGGGGGAGGTGCTGCACACTTGAAACAACTGGATCTCATGAGAACTCACTCTTAGTAGAACAGCAAGGGGGATATCCAACCCCATAAGCACCTGCTCATGGGGGCTTATTCTGTCTCCTGCTGCTCTTAGAATCAGGTTGCCATACGAAAAAGCCAGCACTAGCCTGCTGGAGGTATGTGGCCCCCAGCACAGCTGTAACAGCTCATTACATAGTTAATCATGTAAGTAAGGCTACTACCTCATTCACTCCAATTAATTGACCTTCCAGACAGTTGTATCTGCACATTGACTCCAGATAAGACTAACAGAAGAACAGCCTAGAGGAGCCCAGCCCAATTTGCTTACTCACAGAAATATGAACTAATAAAATAGTTGGTTGTTCTGAGACACCAAGTTTTCCCACTTATCTGCTAATGGCCAGGTTTCATATTTTAATGGAAAACAGAGGCAACAAATAAAAACTACCTTTTTCTCCCTCCATCAAAATGAGTGAGGTCCCTGTTGTCTGTAGCACCCTCTTCTGTGTGTCAAAATGGAGATAAGCATAATTGCTCATCTAAAAATTTGCTTCTCTGTGAATTCTATGCACCCCTTCCTCTATTGCCTTCTCTCAATCTTCACATTTTTAGTTAAACTAAACCTTTCTTCTATATCACCATGGTCTCTTATTCTACTTAATACATTCTGGAATCTTATACATGCGTAGTTAGTACCCACTTTCTTAAGTAACATTTCTGCCTTTACCCTTCTTGCCCTTGTAACTACTACCCATTTTTTTGTTAATCTTTAGAGTAACCTCCTTTAAAGAGCTTCCCCAAATAATCTTGGAACTTTCTGATTCACTGATTTCTTAAAGCACCACAACTGGCTTCTTTTCCACCACATAACCAAAACTGCTTCTTTTTATATCACCAACAACTGTGCTGGCAGGTCTACAGCACAGTCCATTGTGTTCATCTACCAAAACTGCAGCTTCATTGTAATGGACACGTGCTCTTTTCCACAACAGCAACTCTATTGGTTTCTCCTGGATTCCTTCCAAGCTCCCTGGATCTTGATCAATCTCTTCTTCTGGCTACTGGGTCCCACTGCTAAATGTTGCACATTCCAAAGTCTAACCCAGTGTCTCCATCCTCTTTCTCTTTTTGTTCTCTCCATAGGTTTTCTTGGCCATTTTCTTGTCTTAATTAGCAGCTTGTTTTGGTGTCCTGATTTCTCTCTCTTATGTATGTTCAACTTCTACCTAACACATCCTCTTGGATGTCCATGGGCATATAAAAACAGCATGTCCAGAAGATAATTCCTCCATCCTACCCTCAATCCTAACCCATTTTCATCCCTGCCTTCTCTAATTCAGTTCTCAGGAAATCAAAGTCTGATCTGCTAAGCTAGTTAAGCACAAAACAGAGACATAATTCTTCATGTCTTTTTTCTCTTACTTCACAGTCAATTCTTCAAGTCCAGTCATTTCATAAGATTAAGAATATCTTATTTTGTAAGTTATGTAAATCCATCTACTATCAAATTTTCCAAATACACCACCATCTCTCAGTGAGTTGCCACAATAACCTTACTGGACTCAGTTTCCTCTGTGTCTTTCTCAAATCTACTCCCCACATAGACAACACAGCAAGTGCAATTGTTTTAATTAATAAATTGAACAGTGATGCTTCTACCTAAGTTCTTCAAGGGATATCATTATATTAATAAAACCCAAAGTGATTATTGAGACTTACATATAATTTCTTTGTTATCTGACTCTTGATGAAACCCACAACTTCATCTCATATCACTTTTCACCTGGTGGCCTTCTCCTGTGTGGCCTGGTTTCAGATGCATCTCCCCTCTCATTTCTTCATTCATTTCTTTATCTTTGTCTGGAAGATTCCTTCTCATCCTTTAGACTTCAGCTTGCAGGCCATGTTATCAGACAGCTCTTTAGCCACTTTAGACCCTTTCATTATCCCTTATAGACACTCTTTTTGGAGGGAATATATATTCCAAAGGTTGTCATGAAAATATTTCTGCTTCTTTTGGTATGCTTTTTATTGTGTATCACTCTCACAGAATGCAAACTTCATAAGAACACTGGTTGTGTTTCTACAATCTACCACTGCATTTTCAGTGCAGAGTGCAGTGCCTGGCACATCACAGGTAGTCATAAAAAACTGTTCAATGAGTGAAGAAAACTATTGTAATTATAACTTAAGAGATGTGAAGGTTAAAATTTAGAAAAACATAAGAAATGCCATGTTCTAGCAACATTCTTTGCATTTATCTCATTTAATTTTCATAATACTTTTGGGGAGTTGTGCGGTTAATCCCTTCTGAAGATATAGGCCTATTATTCAATGCTTACCTTGGGGAGAGCAGGCACAGTCCCTACCACTTTACGTATGTTCGCTCAGTTTTTTTATGACCTGGGCTTGGCTATTCCCGTTTTACAGAAATAGCCTTGAGGAGGTCATGTTAATTATTAAAGTATATCCTCAGTGACAAAATGACGCAGTCAAACTTGAAATATGCTCAAGCTTTTATCCATGACCTACACAGCCTCCCATTCATAGAAAACTTCTGGGATCCTACATGTGTTTCCTAGAATTGTTGTAACAAATTACCATAAACTGAGTGTCTTTAAACCACAGAAACGTATTCTTTTACAGTTCTGGAGGCTAGAGGTCCAAAATCAAGGTGCTGGCAGGGTCATCCTCCCTCTACAGGCTTCTCGGAAGAATCCTTCCTTGCTTATTCCAGCTTCTTGGTGGCTCTACGAGTTCCCTGGTTTGTGGCAGTGTCACTTCATTCTCTGCCTCCATTCTCCCATGGCTGTCTTCTGCCTGTGTTCTCCAAACATCTCTCTCTTTATGAGGACACCAGTCATTGGATTTAAAGTCTAATCTAAAATGACCTCATATTAACTTCATTGCATCTGCAAGTAACCTATTTCTAAATGAAGTCATAATCACAGATGCCAGAGGTTAGGAATTCAACATATCTTTTTAGAAGGACACAATTAAACTTAGAACAAAACCCTCAAAAACAGAAAGGATCCAGAAATGCAGACAGTGCTCTAACATGAAAACTTCTTTCAGCAGGAGTTTCCTTGACCTGTGTAGATCCCTGTCAGAACAGGCAGGACTCAGGATTCACAGGCAAGTCCCAAATGTCATTAATTCCTAACATTCTCAACCTTCAGACCAAAGGCAGCCCTGGTACAAATGTGGAACATTTTTAGTTAAAGACAGAAACACAAGATTCAAGCAGGATCATCCCCACTTCTCCAGTTGCTATTCTTGGGATAGTACCTGAGATGTCAATACTTACGAATTCTCATTGATACACCGTAATATAGCAGTCCCCAACCCTGGGGCCACACAGCAGGAGGTGAGGAGCCAGGAAGTGAGATATACTGACTGAGCTCCGCCTCCTGTCAGATCAACAGAGGCATTAGATGCTCATAGAAGTGTGAACTGTATTGTAAGCTGTGCATGCAAGGGATCTAGGTCGCACGCTCCTTGTGAGAATCTAATGTCTGACGATCTGAGGTGGAACAGTTTCATCTGGAAACCATCTTTCTATCCCCACCAGTCTGTGGAAAAATTGGCTTCCCTGAAACTGGTCTCTCGTGCCAAAATTTTTGGGGCCCGTTGCTCTAATAGGAAGGTAAGCACATTGAGATAAATGCATGTAGATCAGGAAAAATTTAACATAGAATTCTTCAAAATCAGAGCATAGAAAAACTCTGGAAACACTCAGGGTCTCAGAAGGGGAAAAATGGCCAAGCTCCACTCCTATTATGTGAGTGAAAGGATCCAAAGCCCATGACTCCCTTTCACAGGAAAAGGATATCCCACAAGGAGATGGAGTCACCTGAGGCAAGACACTTCTCTAAATTGCCAAAAAGTGGTTCAAACACTATTTTTCTTTTCTTTTCTTTTCTTTTTTGAGAGAGAGTCCTGCTCTTGTCTCCCAGGCTGAAGTGCAGTGGCCTTATCTCGGCTCACTGCAACCTCTGCCTCCCAGGTTCAAGCGATTCTCCTGCCTCAGCTTCCTGAGTAGCTGGGACTACAGGCACCCAATACCATACCTGGCTAATTTTTGTACTTTTTCGCAGAGGCGGGGTTTCACCATGTTGGCCAGGTTGGTCTCAAACTCCTGACCTCAGGTGATCAGCCCACCTCGGCCTCCCAAAGTGCTGCGATTATAGGCGTAAGCCACTGTGCCTGGCCTCAAACACAATTTTTCTAACAAATGATGAAGGCAGGGGAGCACTCACCCATCTGCCCATTTGTGACAAATATTAGGCCATGAAGATGGTGCCTAGCTGTCATACTGCAGTTGGGAGAAGAACAGGCCTCAGCAAAATGAGAAGAGAGCAAATTAAAGTACATAAAATGTCTAAAAGGAGCTGCCAACACGAAGCATGAACAAGATGTAAAGAAACAGCTTTGTAATTATGCACATATATTACAACCAAAAGGAAAGCAGCTTAGCAGGCACACAACAATTAAACAATCCATTCTGTACTCCCTCTATATATACTCTGAGTGAAAGAAAAAGATGCGTAATAAGTCCTTTTTAATTTAGAAGTCCTGAGGAAGACATGACTTCAATAAGAATAAGATAAAAAGGTGAAATAATTTAAGAAAATTAAAAGGGAGACCAAAAGGGATTTCATAAGAAAATAATTTGAGGACCAAGGCAAATCATGAGTTAGAAAAAACTCAGAAATATTAAACAACAGACTAGACAAAGCTTAAAATTGAAATGCTCTCGTAGCTTGAATTAATTCCATTAAATAAAATACATGAAGCAAAAAAAGAAAATATAGGGAGAGGGTATTTTAAGTGGAGGGATATTCAGCATAAGTTTAATGATGTTATATGGATTCAATTCAATATAAGTTTAAGCCCTGAAGTGAAGAAACCAATGAATGAAATTGGTAAAATATTTTTAAAAGTATAAAAAGATATTTTTTTCCTAAAACAAAGAAAATGAAATCTAAAAATCAAACCAGTCTCATCTATTCCCAGAACGAAAACAATTCAATATTCAACATTATGAATTGGTGACCAAACTTCAAGAATAAACATAGAGTTCTTCGGGTTTACAGAAATAACTTCCACAGGAAGAACATAGTCAGACCGAGCTGAGACTTTTCAAGGCAGTTTTGGATCCATTGAAAATATACCTCCCTTCCTAAAGCTTGGTGTGTGAGTGCTAGCAGAGGAGATCACAGTGTGGACTGTTGCCATTATCAATCTTTCATAGGCAACCTCAGCTGAGCCTGGCTCCTCTTTCTTTATCTCTTTCTCTGCTCTCATCTCTTCCCTCCCCTTTCTAACACTCCCCTTCCCTTGTCTCCTCTTTCCTTCTCTCTCTCTCTCTTTTTCTGAAGAGGTATGATCATGTCACCTCCTTCACAGAGGAAAAACTAGGGCCAGCAGGATTTAAGAGATCTCAACTTCCTATCCCTAAACATGCAGATGTTCCAATAGCTGCATTTATCCGTAAGATATCCACTTCCCTGTTCAAGCCTACTGTGCCTTCATGTATCCCTGAACCCACAATTTTTTTGGTTCCTAAATGCTATGGAGCAATGCTTTCCACCACGCTCTTTAGTCTGGAATGAAAAGTCCTCCATCATCTCATTCCCACCTTTCTCTCCCTGCCCTTCACCAACTTCACCCTCTCCCCTTCCCACACCCACAGAATCTCATCCTCCAGCAAATCAATCCACCTAAAGATGCCTTAACATGCAATTTCTTTGCTAACCCTGCTTTCTCTCCTTGGAAGACCACCTCATTTATTTTCATAATTTAATTTGAGGGTCATAACTCTATGAAAACTCTTTTCATCCTTTTGGTTGGTATCACATTTATTCATTGTATCCTACTGAACTGATACATAATTGTATCATACAGCACTAGTTTTTACTACGAACGGCACATTTTTGTCTGAAAATCTAACCTGTCCTACTGACAGCTGCAGCCATAAGGGTAGGGGCTATTTGGTGTTCTTTGATTCCCCGAGGTCTGTCATTATGGAGGCAACCTGCAGGAAGTCATTAGGTGGTTTTTGAATTGAGTGAATTGACTGAGATAAAGGTAAGCTAAGTAGCAGGATCACAAATCTAATGTGTGAAAATTCCCACGTTCCAAGTCAGGCTTCTTAAGGCTGTAAAGTAAGAGTTCCTTACACTGTGCTGTGATCTCACTGAAAGAAATGTATTTCTTAATATTTGTGGTTTCTTGTCTGAGTACAATTCAAATACAAGTGTTAGGGAAAAACTGAAACCAAAAGGCATGAGGAGGCATGAATCTTACTCAGTGCAGAGTGGTTCAAGACCTTCCCTGGGCATCAGCGTCTGTGCCAGGCATAATCCACTCTCCAAACAAAGGTGATTTTTGTTTTCCTTTCTGAAGGCGATGGATTCAGGGGGGCAAAAAGGTATATGTTCACACACTTTCCAATGTCTTTTTGTTTAGGGAGTTCACAGATGTTTTATTGCTCATAACTGGCAAAAAAACAAAAAACAATTTCAAGGAAAGCTTATATCAATATCCATTGAGTTATAAGCCATGAGATTTAAATCTCTGTTTGATGAAAACAAAAATAGGCTCTGAGTGGTAGACACTAGAATATTCAGAATATTTGTTCAACAAAGATTTACTGGTTAAGAATGTAAAATATGAACCCAAAATAAAAAGGGAGAAAATTCTAGAAATATTGAGTATCTAATCGCAAGGCAGGAAGAAAGAATTACGGATTATTTGATAATTGTTTCTGATTTATCAAAATTAGGTGATAATTCATCTTTGCTTTTTCTAGTGTTTTATTTAAAAAATATTTGGTGAATATCTTACATCTTTCATTTGTTTCCTTATATTTTTTTCTCCTCCCACAAAATCTTTCTATTATCAAATATTCTGGTTAGCTACACAATAATCCAATTGATCTTTGCTCTGTTGCACAGAGTAGAAAAGCCTGATGCTATTATTGAAACAATTGTTTTACACAATTCTTGTTTATTATCCAATTTACCCCAATATTGGATGCAAAATGGTATTGTGAGGCAGAGAGATTTATCCAAAAACGTATTTTTTCACTCCAGACATTGATATTCTCATGCCTCAGGCAGTGGTTTAAAGAGGGTTTCAGCAAACCCAGGTTCAAAGCTTGATTTCACCAGATGCTTTTTCTGTGATATCACAAGTGTTTCTAAACATTTGAGCTCTGATTTCTACAGAGTTTTTAAAGCATTTTCTCCCACACAGTGTTGTCATGCAGATTAAATGAGATGCAGACAGGTGGATGAATAGCAAAAACAAGACACACACTGGACTTCTAGGGTAAGTTTGAGTGCAAGCGTATAAGGTAAACGTGTGGGTAATTACAGGCAGCAAGCTGTTAACTTGTTTTTCACCCAGCCCCTTACGGACTGTGTCTCAATAAATTTATATATCTATTCAATATATTACAGGTTCATTCATCTTTAAAACACAGCTATCATTAGTACTCTCATAGGATCAAATCGGAAGCACACAAGTTTGAATACAATAGATGTTCCCCAATCACCGGTTGTATCTCTATTCATTCAAAATCCTTAATTCTCTTACAGTTAATACATGAGCAATGCATTATTTAGGCCTTTCAGAAAAATTTAATTTTTATTGTATCTGATTAATGATATATACTGTTCATAAAAGCCCTGTGCATATTTACAAAATAAAGACTTCTTTATATCAAAATTCAAGATAGGAATTTTTTAAAGACAAAAATAATGACTTTGAGAAAACAAATGAAATTTTTGAGGCTGAATTTACTAATAACGGTGGAATATCTCTCACAAAATAGGTGCTCCATAAATAGTTGCTGAATAAATGAATACTAAATTAATATATGCATTCAAATTTTACATTTAAATTTCTGAAGAGAAAAGGTCAGAAAAGTGGTGAATAATCATTTTATTCACCTAAGTGTGAAAAAAATTATTATTATATTATTATTAGTAAGTCATCTAAGCTGAACCTAAGCTTCCAGCCGCCAATATCAGAAGGTAGATTCACATAAAGAGAAGGAGAACAAGGTCATTCTGATGAGACAAATTTCTATGCTCACCGTTAACTGAGCTAACAGAATATGGTCTTACAAGTACTTGACCGTCAGCCCCATTGCTTATTTCTGAATTCCTCAAGAACAGGAAATATGATGATGTCCATGACCTGTGAGATGTCCAGAACATACTCAAGAGATGTTGTTGTAGAAATTGCTGAAATAATGTGACATAAGGAAATGCATGAACTGTATTAAATACTTAATATGATCTTGTGCATGTTGGTCTTAGCTGCTCAAGCAAGGGCAAGAAGTGTTTCGGTATGCCTTGAATACACTCTTGTGCCTAGAGAGTGGCTTTTTTATGACCACTGTCATTGTAAAGACATGTATAACTTATCTTCTACATTTACTTTTAAATAAAAAGAAGGTAACATTTTATGCTTGACCATTCAGAAGAGGTAAAGGAACAAATCATTGTGATTGTGTCATTGTTTTCCTAGAGGATAGATATTTTACTTAATTCCAAGTAGTAATATTTCAGTTAATTTTGTTATTTATATGGTTTTCAAATACTTTCTCCCAATCTGTATTGTGTCTTTTTATCCTTATATGCTTTCTCAGAACAAGCATTTTTTAATGAAGCCAAATTGAGAATTTTTTCCGCTTCTGGATAATGCTTTGGTGTCAAGTCTAAAAACTTTCTCTATTATCTTCTAAAAGTTTTATAGTTTTATTTTTTTCATTGAAGTCCATAATCTATTTTGAGTTAAGTTTTTTTATGTTGTTGGGTTTAAGTCACGGTTCATTGTTTTGTCTGTGGATATCCAAACACTCCAGCATCATTTGTAGAAAGGGCAATTCTGCATCTTTGTCAAAAATCAATTTGACACATTTATGGAAGCCTATCTCAGTTCACTGCTTTGTTCCATTGATTTATATGCTTTTTTCTACACAAATAACACATTTTCTTGATTACTGTAATGTAACTTTATGTTAACCCTTAACATACAGTAGAATGATTTGTCCTATTGTCCCATTTAATCCTTTTATCTTTCTTTTTTTTTTTTGGAAGACAAGGTCTCACTCTTTTTTTTTTTTTTTTTTTTTTTTTTTTGAGACAGAGTCTCGCTCTGTCGCCCGGGCTGGAGTGCAGTGGCGCAATCTTGGCTCACTGCAAGCTCCGCCTCCCGGGTTCACGCCATTCTCCTGCCTCAGCCTCCGAGTAGCTGGGACTACAGGCGCCCGCCACCGCGCCCGGCTAATTTTTTGTATTTTTTAGTAGAGACGGAGTTTCACCGTGGTCTCGATCTCCTGACCTCGTGATCCGCCCGCCTCGGCCTCCCAAAGTGCTGGGATTACAAGCGTGAGCCACCGCGCCCGGCCGTCATTGGTGTTTTAGAATTTGTAGTATATAGATAGTGCAAATGGCATCACAGATTTAAACCTATGTATTTTGTTTTCTTAGGAGCTATTGTAAAATGGTATTGTCTTCTGATTTCAGTCACCACGTTTGCTATTTATATATAATATTCTGATTACTTTGCATGTGTTGAGTTTGTAGCCATTAATGACCAATTCTTTTATTAGTTCTAGAAATTTTTGACTAGAGCTTTTGAAGTTTTTTATGTAGCAATCATGTTATCTAAAAATGACAACAATTTTATTTCTCCCTTTCCAGTCTACATGACTTTTATTTAATTTTTTTTCTTGCTTTAACATGCTGGCAAGAATTTCAGTACTATGTTGAAAGATCGATAAGAGCATATATCCTTTTCTTATTCCTAATCTTAGGGGAAAACATTCAGTCTTTCATTACTAAATCATATTATTATAGATTTTTTTAGATGTTTGTTATTGTGTTAATGAAATATTTTTCTAGTGTATTTAAAGTTTTTATTTTATTTTATTTCATTATAGTTGGGTTTGGATTTTGCAAAAACTTTTGACATAATAGATTTGTTTATGTAATCTTTCTTTTTTAGCCTATTGACAAAAATATTCAGATTGTCATTTTTATCTTGGGTAATTTTTGATAGTTTGCAGTTTTAAGGAATTGGTCTATTTTTAATAAGCTGATGAATTTATGATAAAAAGGTGCTTATAGTATCTTCATTTTTTTATGAAAGCAGGATCTGTAGTGATGTCTCATATTCTTGATAATGGTGCTTTGTGTGTTTACCGTTATATTTGCTAGGCTTGCTAGAGTTGTATCAATTTTATTGCAAAAATAGTTTTTATAGTACTTTCTCAATTGTTTTCCTGTATTTTAAAGAATTTTGTTGATTCTCTAACCTTTAGGTTTTTTTCCTTTGTGATTTACAATGGTTTATTTTGCTTTTCTTTTTCTATTTCCTCACCATAAAAACTTAGATGATTGCTTTGAGACCTTTCCTTTTTTGAATATAAGGACTTAGAGCTATAAAAAATCCCTCTCAGCACTGCTTTGGCTGCTTCCCTTATATTTGATATAATTTATTTTCATTTTCATTAAGTCCTATATTGCTTTTTTTTTTATTATACTTTAGGTTTTAGGGTACATGTGCACAATGTGCAGGTTTGTTACATATGTATCCATGTGCCATGTTGATTTCCTGCACCCATTAACTCGTCATTTAGCATTAGGTATATCTCCTAATGCTGTCCCTCCCCCCTCCCCCCACCCCACAACAGTTCCCGGAGTGTGATGTTCCCCTTCCTGTGTCCATGAGTTCTCATTGTTCAATTCCCACCTATGAGTGAGAACATGCGGTGTTTGGTTTTTTGTCCTTGCGATAGTTTACTGAGAATGATGTTTTAAAATCCCTTTAAGTTTTTTTTTTAACCCATGGATTATTTGGATGTGTGTCAGTTAATTCCAAGTGTTTGAGTTTTATTGTTTATTTTCTTCTATTATTGATTCCTACACTGTTGATTCCATTTTGGTCAGATAGTATATTCTGTGTGATTTCTAATCTTTTGAATTTTGTTTTGCGGAGAAAGGTATGGTCTTGCTTGGTAAATGTTCCATGGGCTTTTGAAAAAAACATGTGTACCTACTGTGATGGTCTGTTCTATATGTGTGCTAATATCGTGTTGGCTGACTGTATTGCTCAGGCGTTCTATATCCTTGCTGATTTTCTGTTCATTAGTTCCTCTAAATACTGTGAAGCCCCTAACTCTTACTGTAGATGTGTTTACTTCTCCTTTTATCTTTTAGTTTATGTCCACCTTTCTATTGGGCACTCCAGATACTACTATGTGAGAGCGTTGTGTGCCCACTATTCTATGGGACCAGGGCCTGGGGTGAAAAATCCCCTTTCCATATAGTCACACAAAAACTTCGGCAGAGGCAGTTTTTATTCCATTGGTACTTGTTTTGAGTTAATCAGATATTGCAAAAAAAAAAAAAAAATCTGTATTTTAGTCTACTATTCCAGTCCTTTTGCTAGAGAGACAGGCTTTTGTGGAACAATTTTTGTATACGACTTCTGGCTGTTCCAGTTTGGAGGCTTTTGTTGTACCTGCCTGGGATATAGGAGAAGCAATGAGGAAACCCAGGAACTCAACGCGAGGACATTTCTCAAGTCCCAAGACCTTCAGGTGGCTTACTTTCTTCTTCCTGCTTTTCTATCTTCCTATGGCGGCTTACTGCATTGTGCTCAGGGCTTTTTATTTGTAAGAGGGAAGACTAGGGAGGAATAGAGCTACTCCATCTTGGCCTGAAAAACTATGTTTTTAATCTACCTTGCTTAATTTTGTTTTTTATAGGTTAGGGGTTACGATGTAACTAGCATATGAAGCTCTGTAATTCTGCACCTGTTTGACTTGCTCTATCCCAAGCTTGTCCAACCCATGGCCTGCAGGTCACATGCAGCCCAAGATGGCTTTGAATGCAGCCCAACAAAAATTCATCAACTTTCTTAAAACATTACGAGTTTTTTTGTGATTTATTATTATTATTATTTTTTATCTCATCAGCTATTGTTAGTGTTAGTGTATTTTATGTGTGGCCCAAAACAATTTTTCTTCTAATGTGACCCAGGGAAGCCAAAAGATTGATTCACCCCTGCTCTATCCCTTCTCAGTCCTTCCTATAAAAACCAGCCACCCCTTCTTTGAGCTTGTATATTACAGTTTCTTTTCAATTGCAATTTGTTGTGACCAACTCTTACCACATATGTTCTATTTTTTCAACCTCTTACTTAAAATTACAGATTAAGTGAATACATTATCAGCCTTCCAAGATATCCCAGGCAAGAGTTTTAGCAAATGTTTCCCACTGCAGAAAAGGGTCACTATCAGGCCAGCCTCCAATATACCTTTCTTTATTATCTGCCACTGAGCATGAAGCCAGTGTCTCACATTTTAGGCCTCTATTACAGGCACACAAGTCATCCAAAGCCAACTTCTAAATTAATCAGGTAACAATTCCCAAAAGTCTGTGTCTGAAAACAACACAAACTATATATTTTTATTTTCATATAGCCAGCACCACCACCAGGGAACTCTGCTTCATGCTGCCTTCCTTTTAGACCCAGGCTGATGCACTAACCACCCTCTTGAAAGTCCCCTTTCTTATAAATGAAAACAAGCAGAGTTTGGTTTTCTGTTCCTGATTTAATTTACTGAGAATGTTGGCTTCCAGCTTCATCTGTGTCCCTGCAAAACACATGAACTCATTCTTTTTTATGGCTGCATAGTATTCCATGGAGTATATGTGCCACATTGAACAATGAGAACACGTGGACACAGGGAGGGGAACATCACAAACCAGGGCCTGTTGAGGGGTGGGAGGCAAGAGGAGGGAGAGCATTCGGACAAATACCTAATGCATGTGGGGCTTAAAACCTAGGCGACAGGCTGATGGGTGCAGCAAACCACCATGGCACGTGTATACCTATGTAACAAACCTGCACGTTCTGCACATGTACCCCAGAACTTAAGTTAAAAAAAAGTCCCCTTTCTTGTTGTGACAGAGGGAAAAGGAGTACATGGTGAAACACGTATTGGCTTTTAAGGCTTTAATCCAGAAGCAACACGTGTTACATGTCCTCACATATCCTTGGTCACACGAAGTTTGGGTGGAGAAGTTCAATCCTACCACGTTTGTCAGAGGAAAAAAAAAATACTATGAAAAGGCTTAGTGATTTGACTTCCACAGTAATGTTTCAGAAAAGGCTTCCATGATCCAGACATGTATTTTAAGCTATATGCAGTATGCAAATGAGATTGGAGGGCGTTACCTTTGGGGCCAGAATGACTTTGTACTGTGTATGGGAAGAATGGTGGTGGTGGGCATTGGCTGATCCAAGGGTTGAGGTAGGCTAAACACTGTTACTTGTTTGAAAATAAGTATTCTTCTCTGGTTTCTTATTACACAAAATTTCAATTTGGGTTAGAGAACTAAGGTCCTAGTTAATAATAAGAATGGGGAGATTATGTGTGCTGGTATTAGATGGTGCTGCTTTCAGAATCTTCATTGTTACCTTGATGAAAAGGGTCTAGTAAGCCTATCAAGCAACCATTGATTTTCCCATATGCTTCTTTTTGCCTTACAATGGAACAATCATATGTGACCATGAAGATAAAAATAATAATCTGCAACATATAGTAGATCAGAAACATAGAAGAGCCTAGGTACATAACAGTATTGCAGAGGCATACATTTAATCCTGGACTGCCAAAATTGGGACTTTATTGACATATAAAAAAAATCTAAATGATTAAGCCATCTTCTCTCAATTTCAGTAACATGCACCTAATATAATGTAAGTTTAACTGATACAACAATTCAGAGGCATCTCTATCTAATATTTAGTCAATCCAACAATATACGTAAATAGATAGAATCTATCATCTATCTGTCTATCTATTGAAAGACACAAAGAGACACAGACAGAGATTATGTAATTTGTCAAAAATCAACATCTAGGAAATGGCAGACCTGAGAAACAGATATTTCAGTTCAAGTCTATAAAGCTGTAAGTTATGTTCTTTCTGTTAACAATTAAATACTCTCTGTAATTTTATTTTCAAATATCTGCTTTCTATTTTCCTATGAAAAATTTTCCTAAAGTATTTGAAATGTTATAGAAATAAAGTACAGACAAGCTCTTCATTATCCCTAACCCCTCAATGTTTCCTCACAGTTTCAAACAGCTAAATATTAAATTGTAAAGAGTATGTGAATGCAACATCTAAAATGGGAACTATTCCCCAAATAAATGCCATTAAACGTTAGAATCAATGAGAATGTTTAAGCCTCTTATCTATGCCTACTACTGTGCTACATGGAGGATAAATTGTCATGAAATAATACAGACTTAATAACTCATTTTAAACAGCAACAATTTATCTAATCTTATAAATTTTCTACATAAACAGCCATATCATTGACAAATAATGGCAGTTTTTTTTAAAAATTTTATCTCTCATTTCTTTTCTTTGCCTCACTGAATAAAAGAGATGGGAAAGACAGGTTTTTTATATGGTTGACCATTTAAAAGAATATTTTAAATGTTTTTCCATTAAATATTGTGATTATTACAGGTATTTTTTGAATACTGTTTATTCACTAAAGAAGTGTCTAGTTATTTCTATGTTTCTAAGTGTATGCGCTTTTTTCTTTAATTTGTAAAATTTATTTTATAGTAGTTTTAGGTTCACAGTAAAATTGAATGAAAAGCACATGTTCAGATACATGTCCATAGCTTCCTTTATTATTATTTTAATTATTTCTTCTGCCTACTTTGGATTTAACTTACTCTTACTAGTTTTGGGTCTTTCTTCTTTATGCAAGCATTTGATGTTATAAATTTTCCTCTAAGCACTGCTTTTGCCACATTCTACAAAGGTTGTCAAGTTCTATTTTCATTTTTATTTATTTCAAAATATTTCTTCTTTAACCCATGTGTTACTTAGATGTGTATTATTTAATAATCAAGTATTTGGGGATTTTACTACTATCTTTCTGTTAGAACTTCTAGCTTAATTTCACTGTGGTCTGAGAGCAGACACTTTATGTTGAGCCATCTTTTGTGGCCAGGAACATGGCAGCCTATTTGTGAATGTTCTGTGTGAACTTTAAGAAGAGATGTGTAATCTACTATTGTTGGATGAAATCATTTATAGACGTCAATCATAACCAGTTGATTGACGGTGATGTTGAATTTAAATATTTCTTTGTTGATTTTCTGCCTCTGGATCTGTCCATTTCTGAGAGAAGGATGCTGAAGTCTCCAGCTATGACAGTCGATTCATCCATTTCTCACTGACATTGTATTACCTTTTGTCTCTTGTATTTGGATGCTGTTGTTAGGCATATACACATTAAGAATTTTATGTCTTCTTGGAGCATTTACCCCTTTATTATTTTATAATGTCCCGTTTATACCTAATAGATAATATTCCTTGCTGTGAAATCTTCTCTGTTTGAAATTAATATAGCTACTTTCACTTTCTTTTAATAAGTATTAGCATGGTACATTTTTTCTTCATTCACTTTTGATCCATTTGTTTCTTTATATTTAAAGTAGGTTCCCTGTAGACAACATATAATTGAATCTTGTTTTTCAATCCACTCTGAGAATCTGTCTTATAATTAGCATATTTGGACTACTCGTGTTTGGAATGATTATTGATATAGTTAGAATTGTATCTACCATAATTGCTATTGTTTTCATTTGTTGTCCTTTTGGTGATTGCCCTAGTGTTTGCAAGATACTTTTATAACTGATCCAAGTCCACTTTCAAATAATACTAGACCACATCACACGGAGTGCAAGTACGTATTATAAAACAAAATATTTCTAATTTCTCCCTCTAGCCCCTTGTGTCATTGTTGTCATTCATTTTATTTATATATAAAATATGTATCTTCATTTTATTTTATTACATAAATATATATAATTTTATATATGCAGTCAAATAAATTGTGGTTATTACTATTTTGAATGCACAGTTATCTGTTAGATAAATTACACATAAGAGGAATAAAAGTTATTTTGCATTCTTTTGTTCATTTTCTGATGCCTTTCCTTTCCTTATGTAGATCTGAGTTTCTGACCTGTATCATCTTCCTCCAGTCTGAAGGACTTTTTAAATATTTCTTGCACGACAGGTCTGATGTTCACAAATTTCCTCAATTTTTGATTATCTTAGAAAGTATTTCTCCTTCACTATTGAACAAAAATTTTGCAAGGCAAAGAATTCTAGGTTAGTGGAGTTTTTTTACTCTCAATGATTAAAATATTTCACTCCACTCTCTTCTTGCTTACATTATTCCTGGGGAGAAGTCAGATTGCTCCTCAAGATAAAGTGTTCATTTTCCTCTGGCCTCTTTCAAGATTTTTTTCTTTATCTTTGCTTTCTGAAGTTTGGATAGAATACTTGTGTGTGTAGATTTTTTTGACATTTATTCTGCTTGGTGTTCTCTGAGCTCCCTGGATTTGAGGTCTGGTGTCAGAAATTAAATTGGGGAAGTTATTAGTCATTGTTTCTTCTACTGTTACTTCAATTTTTTTCTTTCCTTTTCTGATATTCCAATTGTGTGCATGTTACACATTTGGTAGTTGTCCCACAGCTTTTGGATATTTTGTTGTTTTTTATTTCACTTTTCTTCTCTTTGCTTTTTACTTTTAAAATATCCTCAAGATTACTGGGACATCCTCAAGATTACTGCTACATCCTCAAGATTACTGGGACAACCTCAAGCTCAAGGATTCATACTTCAGCAGTGTCCAGTCTACTAGTGCACCTATTACAGGCAGTCTTCATTTCTGTACAGTCATTTGATCTCAAGCAGTTTTCAAATTCCTTTTTAAAATTTTCACCTCTCTGCTTTCATTGTCCATCTGTTTTTAGATGGTGTCTAATTTTTGCGTTAAAGCCCTTAGCATATTGATTACAGTCTTTAAAAATCTGTGGTCTCATAACGCCAACGTTCTTGCCATATTTGACTTTGGTTCTGATGCTTGATCAGTCTGTTAAACTGGCTAGTTTGTCCAGTTGGTTGGTTATTTTTACCTTATGGTTTACCTTATGCCTTATGGTTTTTCCTTGATAGCAAGGCATGATGAAATGCATGAAAGAAACTGTATAAATAGGGCTGTAGTGCTGTGGTAATGAGGTATGGAGCAGGAGAAGCATTCTACAGTCCTACGAGCTGGTCTCATCCTGTGGCGAGCCTGTGCCCCTGCATTATAAACTTCAAACGTGTCTAAGATTTGCTTCCCATGAATGTGGGACAGAATGGCTAGAGGAGACTGGTTTGGGGTGTTTTCCTTCCCCCAGCAGGGGGGGAGTTTCTTCTGAGGTAGGCCTTGTTAAGAACAGAATGTTCTGGAGGATTTAAAAATTATTGACTGGGTGTGGTGGTTCACACATGTAATCCGAGCACTTTGGGAGGCCAAGGCAGTTGGATCATTTGAGATCAGAAATTTGAGACCAGCCTGGCCAACATGATGAAACCCCGTCTCTGCTAAAAATACAAAAATTAGCCAGACCTGGTGGCAGGCCCCTGTAATCCCAGCTACTTGGGAGGCTGAGGCAGGAGAATTGCTTGAGCCTGGGAGATGGAGGTTGTGGTGAGCCGAGATTGTGCCACTGCACTCCAGCCTGGGCAACAGAATAGGACCATGTCTCTTTATCAGAAGCAAAGAAAGAATTTTTTTTAGATATTTACTATGTGGTCCTGTTAGGCCTCCTATGGGTAAAACTCACAAAAGCAGGGGTACTCTTATGACTGGGCCCCTTAGAATTTTAAATCTGAGACTTGCCCAACCTATGTCTGCAGCAATTCATCAGCTGCAGGTCAGGATTTTCTGCCCCAGCACTGATCCCCATGGAGGTTTGCGCTCATGGGTTCCTGCTCCAATAAGCTAATTCCCTGTATCTGGCTGCATCTCCAGTCTTTGGGACAGGGTTTTATGTTGTGTTCTTACTTATTTGATGGCTCTGTGAAGAGTTGTTGATTGTTTTGACTTGTTCAATCTGTGTCCTTTAATGTTAAATGCATTTTTGTATCATTTTGTTGCTACTTTATTGATAATATGTACATATTACTATATTTTATAATATACTCTCTTGACCTTACATTAGAAAAGATCCAATATTAAGTATCATAATCTTTCTGTTAAGCACAATGCTTAGATACTTGAACTTGAAAAGCCAGTTATCTACTGTCTTTTATTGTTCTCCATTCTTTTCTGTACATCTGTATTAGTCACAGCTCTCCAGAACCAATAAGGGATGGGATGGATAGATAGATAGATGATAGATAGATAGATAGATAGATAGATAGATAGATAGATAGATAATAGATAGATAGATAGATGATAGATAGATAGATAGATGATAGATAGATAGATAGATGATAGATAGATAGATAATAAGAAATTGGCTATGTCATTTTAGAGGCTGAGAAGTATCAAGATCTGCAGTCAGCTAGCGGAGACTCAGGAGAGCAGTTGATATAATTCTAGCCCAAAAGCCTGCAGGCTTGAGGCCTAAGAAAAGTTAGTGCTTCTGTTGGAATTCACAACCAAGTAGAGACTTATATCCCAGCTCAAGATCATCAGATAGGGGGAATTTCCTTTTACTTGTGGAAGTGTCAGTCTTTTTGTTCTATTCAGGGCTTCAACAGATTAGATAAGGGCCACTTGCATTAGGGAAGGCAATCTTCTTTACTCAGTCCACCAATTCAAATGTTTATCTCATCTATGAAAAGCCTCACAGACACATAATAATGTTTGACCAAATAGCTGAGCAGTCCATCGCTCAGTCAAGTTGACACATAAAATTAACCATCACGATATCCATGATTCTCTCTGAGATATTTCTTGCTTCAAAATTACCTTTTAGTCATTCTTATAGTGTAAGTTTTGCAAGTCATAAATTTTTTAAGCACTTGAAAATATCACTTTATTGCCTTCTTGCTTTCATTCTTTTTTTTTTATTATTATACTTTAGGTTTTAGGGTACATGTGCACAATGTGCAGGTTTGTTACATATGTATCCATGTGCCATGTTGATTTCCTGCACCCATTAATTCGTCATTTAGCATTAGGTATATCTCCTAATGCTCTCCCTCCCCCCTCCCCCAACCCCACAACAGTCCCCGGAGTGTGATGTTCCCCTTCCTGTGTCCATGAGTTCTCATTGTTCAATTCCCACCTATGAGTGAGAACATGCGGTGTTTGCTTTTTGTCCTTGCGATAGTTTACTGAGAATGATGTTTTCCAGTTTCATCCATGTCCCTACAAAGGACATGAACTCATCATTTTTTATGGCTGCATAGTATTCCATGGTGTATATGTGCCACATTTTCTTAATCCAGTCTATCGTTGTTGGACATTTGGGTTTGTTCCAACTCTTTGCTATTGTGAATAGTGCCGCAATAAACATACGTGTGCATGTGTCTTTATAGCAGCATGATTTATAGTCCTTTGGGTATATACCCAGTAATGGGATGGCTGGGTCAAATGGTATTTCTAGTTCTAGATCCCTGAGGAATTGCCACACTGACTTCCACAATGGTTGAACTAATTTAAAGTCCCACCAACAGTGTAAAAGTGTTCCTATTTCTCCACATCTTCTCCAGCACCTGTTGTTTCCTGATTTTTTAATGATGGCCATTCGAACTGGTGTGAGATGGTATCTCACTGTGGTTTTGATTTGCATTTCTCTGATGGCCAGTGATGATGAGCATTTCTTCATGTGTTTTTTGGCTGCATAAATGTCTTCTTTTGAGAAGTGTCTCTTCATGTCCTTTGCCCACTTTTTGATGGGGTTGTTTGTTTTTTTCTTGTAAATTTGTTTGAGTTCATTGTAGATTCTGGATATTAGCCCTTTGTCAGATGAGTAGGTTGCAAAAATTTTCTCCCATTCTGTAGGTTTCCTGTTCACTCTGATGGTAGTTTCTTTTGCTGTGCAGAAGCTCTTTAGTTTAATTAGATCCCATTTGTCAATTTTGGCTTTCGTTGCCATTGTTTTTGGTGTTTTAGACATGAAGTCCTTGCCCACGCCTATGTCCTGAATGGTATTGCCTAGGTTTTCTTGTAGGATTTTAATGGTTTTAGGTCTAACATTTAAGTCTTTAATCCATCTTGAATTAATTTTTGTATAAGGTGTAAGGAAGGGATCCAGTTGCAGCTTTCTACATATGGCTAGCCAGTTTTCCCAGCACCATTTATTAAATAGGGAATCCTTTCCCCATTGCTTGTTTTTGTCAGGTTTGTCAAAGATCAGATAGTTGTAGATATGCGGCATCATTTCTGAGGGCTCTGTTCTGTTCCATTGATCTATGTCTCTGTTGTGGTACCAGTACCATGCTGTTTTGGTTACTGTAGCCTTGTAGTATAGTTTGAAGTCAGGTAGCGTGATGCCTCTAGCTTTGTTCTTTTGGCTTAGGATTGACTTGGCAATGCGGGCTCTTTTTTGGTTCCATATGAACTTTAAAGTAGTTTTTTCCAATTCTGTGAAGAAAGTCATTGGTAGCTTGATGGGGATGGCATTGAATCTATAAATTACCTTGGGCAGTATGGCCATTTTCACGATATTGATTCTTCCAACCCATGAGCATGGAATGTTCTTCCATTTGTTTGTATCCTCTTTTATTTCATTGAGCAGTGGTTTGTAGTTCTCCTTGAAGAGGTCCTTCACATCCCTTGTAAGTTGGATTCTTAGGTATTTTATTCTCTTTGAAGCAATTGTGAATGGGAGTTCACTCATGATTTGGCTCTCTGTTTGTCTGTTATTGGTGTACAAGAATGTTTGTGATTTTTGTACATTGATTTTGTATCCTGAGACTTTGCTGAAGTTGCTAATCAGCTTAAGGAGATTTTGGGCTGAGACGATGGGGTTTTCTAGATATACAATCATGTCATCTGCAAACAGGGACAATTTGACTTCCTCTTTTCCTAATTGAATACCCTTTATTTCCTTCTCCTGCCTGATTGCTCTGGCCAGAACTTCCAGCACTATGTTGAATAGGAGCGGTGAGAGAGGGCATCCCTGTCTTGTGCCAGTTTTCAGAGGGAATGCTTCCAGTTTTTGCCCATTCAGAATGATGTTGGCTGTGGGTTTGTCGTAGATAGCTCTTATTATTTTGAGATACGTCCCACCAATACCTAATTTATTGAGAGTTTTTAGCATGAAGGGTTGTTGAATTTTGTCAAAGGCCTTTTCTGCATCTATTGAGATAATCATGTGGTTTTTGTCTTTGGTTCTGTTTATATACTGGATTACATTTATTGATTTGCATATGTTGAACCAGCCTTGCATCCCAGGGATGAAGCCCACTTGATTATGGTGGATAAGCTTTTTGATGTGCTGCTGGATTCAGTTTGCCACTATTTTATTGAGGATTTTTGCATCAATGTTCATCAAGGATATTGGTCTGAAATTCTCTTTTTTGGTTATGTCTCTGCCACGCTTTGGTATCAGGATGATGCTGGCTTCATAAAATGTGTTAGGGAGGATTCCCTCTTTTTCTATCAATTGGAATAGTTTCAGAAGGAATGGTACCAGTTCCTCCTTGTACCTCTGGTAGAATTCGGCTGTGAATCCATCAGGTCCTGGACTCTTTTTGGTTGGTAAGCTATTGATTATTGCCACAATTTCAGAACCTGTTATTGGTCTATTCAGAGATTCAACTTCTTCCTGATTTAGTCTTGGGAGGGTGTATTTGTCGAGGAATTTATCCATTTCTTCTAGATTTTCTAGTTTATTTGCATAGAGGTGTTTGTAGTATTCTCTGATGGTAGATTGTATTTCTGTGGGATCGGTGGTGAACACAGGAGCACCCAGATTCATAAAGCAAGTCCCGAGTGACCTACAAAGGGACTTAAACTCCCACACAATAATAATGGGAGATTTTAACACCCCACTGTCAACACTAGACAGATCAACGAGACAGAAAGTTAACAACGATACCCAGGAATTGAACTCAGCTCTACACAAAGTGGACCTAATAGACATCTATAGAACTCTCCACCCCAAATCAACAGAATATACATTTTTTTCAGCACCACACCACACCTATTCCAAAATTGACCACATAGTTGGAAGTAAAGCACTCCTCAGCAAATGTAAAAGAACAGAAATTATAACAAACTGTCTCTCAGACCACAGTGCAATCAAACTAGAACTCAGGATTAAGAAACTCACTCAAAACCGCTCAACTACATGGAAACTGAACAACCTGCTCCTGAATGACTATGGGTACATAATGAAATGAAGGCGGAAATAAAGATGTTCTTTGAAACCAATGAGAACAAAGACACAACATACCAGAATCTCTGGGACACATTCAAAGCAGTGTGTAGAGGGAAATTTATAGCACTAAATGCCCAAAAGAGAAAGCAGGAAAGATCCAAAACTGACACCCTAACATCACAATTAAAAGAACTAGAAAAGCAAGAGCAAACACATTCAAAAGCTAGCAGAAGGCTAGAAATAACTAAAATCAGAGCAGAACTGAAGGAAATAGAGACACAAAAACCCTTTAAAAAATTAATGAATCCAGGAGTTGGTTTTTTGAAAAGATCAACAAAATTGATAGACCGCTAGCAATACTAATAATGAAGAAAAGAGAGAAGAATCATTCTTTATGTTAAGTAGTCAGTTCTCAGCGTAATTTGGAAAAATTTTGTGATTTTCTTCAAAATTTGCTTCTTCCTCTATTTAGAGGCTACTCAATCTTATAATTACTACCTCTGCATTATATAGTGTTTCCATCTCTACATTTTAAAGTAATTTTTAAATTATTGTATTTTTATTTGCTTTAGAAGAATTCATAATTGTTAAAGCATTTTAATCATGGCTGCTTTAAAATCTTTGAATATTCTAACATCTGATTCATCTCAGTGTTGACGTTTTATTTTTAATAATTTCAACTTTTATTTTAGATTAAGGGAGTACATGTGCAGGTTTTTTATGTGGGTATGTCATGTGATGCTGAGGTGTGGGGTACAATTGATCCTGTCACCCAGGTAATGAGCATAGTACGCAATAGGTAGTTTTTCAACCATTGCTCCCTTCCTCCATTTTCTCTCTAGAAGTGCCCAGTGTCTGTTGTTGCCATCTTTATGCCCATGAGTACCCAAAGCTTACATCCATGAGTACCAAAGCTTAGCTCCCACTTATAAGTGAAAACATACAATATTGGTTTTCTCTTCCTGTGTTAATTCACTTAGGATAATAGCCTCCAGCTGCATTAATGTGGCTGCACAGGACATGATTTTACTCTTTTTTATGGCTGCATAATATTCCACAGTGTATAGGTACCACATTTGCTTCATCCATTCCACCACTGATGGGAACCTAGGTTCACTCCACGTCTTTGCTATTGTGAATAGTGCTACGATAAACATGTGAGTGCATGTGTCTTTTTGGTAGAATGATTTATTTTCTTGTGGATATATAAACAGTAATGGGATTGCTGGGTCAAATAGTTCCATTTTTAGTTCTTTGAGAAATCTCAAAATTGTTTTCCACAGTGGCCAAACTAATTTACATTCCCACCAGCAGTGCATAAACAGTCTTTTTTCTCCACAGCCTCACCAGTGTCTGTTGTTTTTAGACTTTTTAGTAATAGCCATTCTGACTACCGCGAAATGGTATCTCATTGCGGTCTTGGTTTGCATTTCTCCAATGATTAGTGATGTTTAGCATTTTTTTCAGATGTTTGTTGCCCACTTGTATGTTTTCTTTTGAGAAGTAACTGTTCATATGTTGGCATCTTCTGATTATTATTTTTTCTGTTTAGAATTTTGATTCATCTTTTTAGTATAGCAAGAGAACTCTTTTAGTACAACAAGAGGTGTGCATTTTTTTTAATTTTATCCAAGAGATTTTGGATATTATAAAAATCCTGTTATTATTTAATCTTTATTCTTGGCAGACAGTCTCCCTGTAAAGTTCTAGTATGAAAGTCAGGTGGTTGTATGTGTGTAGCTTTCTGCTGGCCCTGCCAAAACTACCTAAACAAAAGTGGGGAACTGAATCCCACTGCCTCATTGCTGATGAAAACGGTGGACCTTGATCTTCCTCTTGTGCCCCATTAGTGCCAAGGAGGGGGGACGCTGAGGGCTGACTCACACTTTCTTGTTGCTACAGGGTGAGGAGATAAGCCCAGCTCTCCACTGATTCTATAAAAAAGGAGAGGTGGAAGTGGTTCACATACCAGCCCCAAATCCCTTGACCTTTATTTTTTTTTTAACTCATTGTGCTGAGTGAGGCTGGAGGCTCAGCTTCTCAGTGCGCCCTGCTGACATCAGGTAGTTGAGGGGAAATAGTCTTGCTGAACCCAGCCGCCCACTGCCCCATTCAGTCTTATTGCTGCCTAAGGGTGTAGAAGCTCAGCTCCCATTGGCCCCATAGCACTGGGGAGTTGGTGTGCTCTGAGTGGTGACTGTCGTTCCTTGAGCTGCTTTGTTACTTTTGTTGCCATCAGGTGAGTGTAGAAGCTGAGATTCTAACAAGATTCTGTTGACCCTATCCTGGTAGGAGAATCAGAGAACCATGTGCTTCTGCCAAGCATGGGTGGAATATTGCCTTCCTATTTGGCCCCACTGACACTACTTCAGCAGCTGAATTAAACTGTTGTCTGCTTCCACTGGGCAGAGGAGGAAGATCAGCTCTCTGGTCTGCCCTTCTGATATTACTCTTCCAGAAAAGTTGGAGGACTGCTCATGTCCACTGAGTGAGGATGAAAGAATACGATGTGCTGATTCCTGGTGAGGGTACTGGAGGGAGAACTCTGAGGGCTGCTTCCCACTCCCATGGCGCAAGGCTTGGATTAAAAAAAAAAAAAAAAAAAAAAAAAAAAAACTGCTTCTCCTCTCAGCCCTGTTGGAACCACAGTGGTGGTAGAGGGCAGTTTTCCATTAGTGCTTGTATACAATGGAGTGGATACTAACAAAAAGCCTTTGCGTCATGTGATAGACACTACCCTTTTCCGAGTTCTTTGGCTAGAAAAGGGAGACTTTTCTTGGACCTTTTTTGTCCATGCCTGTTTGTGGTTCCAATTTGGAGGCTTCTGGTGTATTTGAGAGGCACAAAGGAAGCCAAGTGAACATGCTTTCATGTTGTTCCTCAAGTCCTGAGCCCCCTAAACAGGTATCTTCTCCTTGTCACCTTTAAGAGTCTTTCTATGTTTGTTGTTATGTCCAGGGACTTTTACTTGTAAGAGAGAGACCTGGGAGAAATAAGACAATTTCACATTGGCTGGAACCAGAAGTCCTCCTTTTTTCTTAAAAGAGAGAGAGAGAGAGAGAGAGAGAAAGAGAGAGATGTCTCCTCTGTAATTGTAGTTTTTATTGCATCCATCTTTGGCATGGAGACATTGTAGGGTTTTGGAACCTCTGCAACATTCACTTTTGCATGTTCTATATAGCTTCCACATTGTGAAAATTTAACAAACAAATTTTGAATAAATTTACAATATCATCCTAATGATATCTGAATTTGATGAAATTTACAAAGCTTCTTTTAAATGGTAACTTTACTATAATATTTTTAACGTGCACACACACATTTGGGTAACAGGCATAAAACTATAGATGCTTATTGATAATTAGATTCTCATACAGAATCAAAAAATAATTCACTTGTAAGATGAAGATTTGCAGTTAGTAACATTCATAACTCAAAATTAAACTGGAAATATTAAAAATATTCCCCACTCTTGGAAGGAGGACAGCAGGGAGCCAGGGGCAGGGTGTGCAGAGAGGAGGAGATACCTGTGGAACTAGAAAGCAAGGTGCACATGGGCCAATGACGGAAGTAATGGACTTCAGAATCAGGAGGGTCTGGGTTTGAATCCATTTTTACTGCACTTAGTCAAGTGCAGTAAAGGCATGTAGGCACTGCGTATAGGCATTTTATTAGACCCTTCAGTTCATTTTCTTCATTTGTAGAATAAGAATAATAATTTGAAACACTTTGCATATAGCAATGTTTTCTTTCCCAAATCCATACTCTCCTCATGAATTCACTGTTGCATTATGGAGAAAGATGGGTTACCTCTTATTTAAGGTCCTGCTCTCATTCCATCTACTCTTCCACCTCCACTCAATCCTATTATCAGACAAAAGTTACTGGCAGCAGCATTACTTGAAAATCAGCACTCGCAAAGAAGGGAGAACATAAATATGTAAAGCATCTTCCTACAATATGCAAATTGCACCTAACATAAATTCCTCCCTTTCCAAGATTCTCCCTTCAACCAGTTTGGGAATGAAAAACATCTTGTGTTTTATAACTACATTCGTTATTACAAAAACATGCGATTCTATAAAAAATGAGTGCCACACAACCCTTTCTTTAACAGTTCTTTCCTGCAGTCCGGGAGGCTTTATCACAGCACTGATAATAAAGGCAGAGCTAGGCTCATTTCCAGTAACTTAATGAGTTTTCCCAGCTGCTATGACTAGCAAAATACCCTTAAATAGGAAGATAGAGTTACTTTGAAAGCCTATGCTGATTTCTATCCTCTGACTCCTCTTCTGTGGTGCACAGGAACACATTTTCTCAGATGGCTCCTTTATAGCATGTAAATTATGACCATTGAAAATAAATGCTCACTTATAGTGCTATTGGCTTTCCTATGTTTAAACAAGCCCTCTTGCATCTAATACTGTGATGGTTTAGAATAACCACCTACATGTCATCTGACAAAGTTACACTTGCTACATTATTACCAGTTGCAGGGGTCATTTTTCAAATGCTTTTCTGGTTTAACATTCTTTCCTCTTCCCTTAAAAATGCCCAAACATAAAAGGGAACAATAAGTACTCCAGGCTATAATAAAAACTTAATTTGCTCATTCTAAATGTAAATGTACATAGACAACTGAGATAAAATTGACATTTTAATTATAGGTTGCAAAGGAAAAAGGCCATGTTTCAATGAATATTTTCAAGTTATTGCATTTAAATGGCATTGCACATAGAGTAGCCCAATCAGTCATTGCTGGAGGCTTGATGATCTTGGAGAAATGTGGAAATTTGCACTTCTAAATAATTAGTTTAAGTATCATTAAGCCTTTTAAAACTCATTTCTGCTTATTATAGTTTACATATTTAAATGTATTTACTGAGGTTTTGGATTATCTCACGTGTGACAGGCGATAGACTAAAATATATTAAACTACCACTCTCTCAACTGATGCAAGCTTCCAACTGTCCGCCTGTGTGATTGTGCTGCCTTTCCTCCGGCCCCTGCGGCCACTCTTCCATTGTACTACGGTATGAAGATAGCAGTTAGTATATATGATATATAATACCGAGTCTATATAATTTCTGGGCATGTGGTCATGTTCCTGTTCAACACTTGAGACGTGAAGAAACAAACTCTGTGCAGAGATTCCATAGGTCAGTATGTGTTCAAGAATGCTGACTGTAGGCTGGGCGCAGTCGCTCACACCTGTAATCCCAGCACTTTGGGAGGCCGAGGTGGGACAATCACAAGGTCAGGAGTTCGAGACGAGCCTGGCCAATATGGTGAAACCCCGTCTCTGCTAAAAATACAAAAAAAATTAGCCAGGCATGGTGGTGCACGCCTGTAATCCCAGCTACTCAGGAGGCTGAGGCAGGAGAATGGCTGGCTTGAACCTGGGAGGTGGAGGTTGCAGGGAGCCAATATTGAGTCATTGCACTTCAACCTGGGTGACAGAGGAAGACTCTAACTCAAAAAAAAAAAAGAATACTGACTAGTTGAGACTCCTCCACTGGCTGAGGTTTATTTGCATATGATCATGTATGTTCCCATTTGCTGAGTACCGAACCAATACTGTTCCCCAAAATTTAATCACTTCTAAGTCAAAATAGTATCTGCTTAAAAATGTCATTCCAGTTCTCTACATTTTCACTAAAATAGCCAGGAAAATAATCAAAAATGTAAAAACTCACTTGAAAATATGGACTAGCGCTATCTGGCATAAATAAACATTCATAAGAAAGATGAAAATAATGTAATAAAACTTCAGATTTTAAATCATAAAAATTATACTTCTATGATACTATGAAATGATACTATAAAATGATTTGTATATTTCTATCATCAGTGCTGTAATTATGAAATTTGAAACCAGTATCAGCACTACTCAACATGTCACTCTCAGATACTTTAGGACCCGAAGACCGTCTCAAGCGAGTTTACAGGTCAAAATTACTCCTTTTTTTAAATTTTTTTATTTTATTTTATTTTATTTTTGAGACGGAATCTCACTCTGTGGCGGGATCTAGGCTCACTGCAAGCTCTACCTCCTGGGTTCACGCCATTCTCCTGCCTCAGCCTCCCCAGCAGCTGGGACTACAGGCACCTGCTAATTTTTTGGTATTTTTAGTAGAGACAGGATTTCACCGTGTTAGCCAGGATGGTCTCCATCTCCTGACCTTGTGATCCGCCCGCCTCGGCCTCCCAAAGTGCTGGGATTACAGGCTGAGTCACCGCGCCCGGCCGGTCAAAATTATTTCTATGTCAATACTAAGTGTTGACATTTTCTCTGATGTTACCAAAGTAATAGTGCGTGATTTGTACACCTTAGCATAAATCATGGCAATAGCAACAAGCTCTACAAATAGTCATTATTTTCTTAACTGCTATCTACTTGGAATTTAAAAAATAAAAAAAAATGCCAATTTCATTTAGGAATATTTTCAATCTTGATGAAGCAGTGAAAGTTATTATTTTTAAGAAACATCCTGGAGTATATGTCTTTTTATATATTTGGTTTGACAAAATGGGACTACAGATAAAACACTTCTGCTGATCAATGTTTGTCTCCATGAAAACATGTGTAAACTAGACTGGTTGCTTTTTTCATGGAATACTATTTTTAATTGAAAGAAAAAGATGGCAGACAAAATAAGGCCATTCAGATTTGAATATTTAGAAAGATTTCTTTTTGAGAATAAAAAAAGAAGTCACTTCCAGGAAAACAACTGACAGTATTTTATTATTATTTTTTGCAAATGATAAAATTCTAACCACCAAGGTAAAATTGTAGAAGTTTTCAAAATTTGAATTGGCCACCTTGAAGTCAGCAGCTTTCTAAAACTTATACCTTTCTGATGATATTGGTAATGATATTAATAACCATAATATTTTATACACATATTTTTGTATGTGTCAAAATTTCAGAGATGAATAAATCAGCAAATCCGTTTTTTCCAAATCACTAATGAATGAAATTACCTAGTTGTACATGAGTAAAAGAATCCATTCAAAATGCAAAGTATACACTGAATTTCAATGTAACAGAGTGTGAAAAAGTTATTAATATGGATTTAGATTCTACAATACACCTTTTAAAAAACTGCCACCTGCTGTGTTTTAGTATAATCTCAAAGAAGAAGAGCTAAAATATTAAACAAAGCCAATAAAATATTCTTCCC
Organism: Symphalangus syndactylus; assembly: GCF_028878055.3. Lineage (NCBI taxonomy): Eukaryota > Metazoa > Chordata > Mammalia > Primates > Hylobatidae > Symphalangus > Symphalangus syndactylus. The sequence continues at coordinate 78,447,255 of NC_072431.2, forward strand.
TCTTTCAACTACACATCTGTGTGCAGCCAGTAATTCTTCCTATACATCAATAAAAACAATACATAGCGACAATCTGAATGCAGGAACAGTTATCTGAATCCAGCTCTACTATTTAGCCAGACATTAAAGAGATTTGCAAAAATGTAAAAAAAAAAAAAAAGACGGTAAAAATTCTTACTTTTCTTCAGGATAATATTGAAAATATGGACTGGAGCTATCTGGCATGAATAAAGATCCATAAGACAGACGAAAATAATATAATCAAACTTGAGATTTTAAATAATAATTATATTTCTATGATACTATAAAATGATACTGTAAAATGATACTGTAAAATGATTTGTATATCTATCATCAGTTTATTGTTTATTTTCATTTAAAACATGCTAACATTAACATATAATCAGTTTATTATAATTTCTAGTGAATTAATACATATTTTAAAATTTCTCTCTTAATTTTATATACAGTCAATATCAGAATTATAATTCATGTAAACAAAATCTCTATAGGTCCTTAATAATTTTAGGAATGTAAAGTTGGAGGACTACTAGCTTATAACAGAGCTGGCCGTAAAAATGAGTAAGAGAATTTACTTAATATTCAATGGAGATGAGAAGAATTATGTTTGGCATATTAGTGTACGTGCTACCCTTTGGTCATATTCTTACATATTGGTAGAGACTCTACACAATGAAACTGTCACAAAATGATCAAATCAGAATAAAGTTATTTTTAGAAATAGGCTTCAAACTTTAGTTTGTATTTCACAAGGCTAGCAGAAATGATGTTCAGCCAAAATAAGACAGTGTGCAAGTCTGAAGAAAATCTTGTCCTGTTGGGAGGAGTTCTAGAAAGCACCAGAAGAAATTTTATCAAGTGGAGGGAAATGACAGAATGTCTGATATATTTGAATACATCTGTAGAGAACAGTAGTAATTGGGAGGGGATTTGATAATTAACTCATAAGTTATTTAAAAAGTGAAACAAATTCTCAAAAATGATTACTAAACACTAGAGAAAATTAAAAAAGCAGGAATGAAAATGTTAAACCCTAAAATATGCCTCTTTTACTATTAGTATTTCATAGTGCTGATGAAATAGAGAGAACATGAAATTCCTCTTTGTTTCTCTGTCTCTCTCTTTTTATCTCTCTCTCTCTCTTCCCACCATCTCTTTCTCTCTCCCTCTCTCTCTCTGTCACTCTTCTATATGGGTGGTCAATGGAAAACACCAAAAACAAAAAAAATTAAAATTTGCACCAGTTTCAGCGTGTCATTTAGAAATGTAGTAATAAATATATATTTTTTAATTTACAACAGCTAAAAGAATTGAGCAGATTTGCTCTGTGGAATGAAGAATACAGGACGGTATCAAGATATTTCTGCTTTTTATTGTTTTGTTTATCTTGTTTTTTAATGTTGTGAAAACTCTTTAATTCTAAATTGTAGGTAGGTATAGCTTAAAATAAAAATTTTAATTAAAGTTGAGTAAATGAAGACAAAAACGGAAGCTCCTTTATTTCATGGAAAGAACTCACTTGATCATGACAACAAAAAGAAAATAGCCGTCAAAAAATGATTTTGGAAAAAAATACATTTAGCCATCAGTATCTATAAAAAATACTCTTTATATCTTCTGAAGCTCTGGGGAAAGAAAATGAAGGCAAAGAAAACAAACAACAATGCCTTAAAAATGGGAAATTTAAAAATGCTGATTATTGAATTGTCAGTTATAAAAATAAATTTTAACTAAATTATATTAAGAAACTAAAGAATATTTCGATTTTTTAAAAGATAACAAAATTCAAGCACATGATATTTGTAAGACTTTCTTCTAAAGTTATATAAAATATTTTCTCAAATATACAAAATTAAAACTCTATCTTAGGCTTACACCTCTAATCCCAGCACTTTGGGAGGCCGAGGCGAGTGGACAGCTTGAGCTCAGGAGATAGAGACCAGCCTGGACAACATGGTGAAATCCAGTCTCTACTAAAAATACAAAATTAGCCAGGCATTGTGGTGGGTGCCTGTAATCCCAGCTACTCAAGGGAAGATGGCTAGAGCCCAGGAGGCAGAGGTTGCAGTGAGCAAAAATTGCACATTGCACTCCAGCCTGGGCAACAGAGCCAGACTCTGCCTTAAACAAACAAAGAAAACAAACCAACAAACAACAAAAAACCAACTCTATCTTCCATATTGTAAGAAAAATAAGGTATTATGATTATAATACCCTTCAAACAAAATAAAACTTTAGAAATAAACCAAAAATTGTTGTTTTATGTTGGTGGAGAAGTCTTGAAGTGAAATCAAAGGAACTAATAGAAAGTATCACGGCACTGCATGTGTGTTTCAAAATTGTTAAAAGAGGAAGATGGGGGCGCGGTGGGCTCATGCCTGTAATCTCAGCAATTTGGGAGGCTGAGACGGGCAGATCACCTAAGGTCAGGAGTTCAAGACCAGCCTGGCCAACATGGTGAAACCCCATCTCTACCAAAAATACAAAAATTAGCCCAATTTGATGGTGGGCACCTGTAATCCTAGCTACTAGGGAGGCTGAGATGGGAGAATCGTCTGAGCTCCAGCGGTTGCACTGAGCAGAGATCACGCCACTGCACTCCAGCCTGGGCAGCAAAGTGAGACTGTCTCAAAAAAAAAAAAAAAAAAAAAAGAGGAAGATGTAATGCAAGACTGTAATATATATCACTTAAGCATTAAACTGGTAGATAGAAGACCTGAGTAACGTAGAAGAAATTATGTAAATCTACTACATTTATATGTTTTATTACGCATAATATAAGCAATTAATACATTTCTTTTACAAAACCCGCAGCACATTTACAAATTGATAATATGTTGGCTTCATAGTTGCACAAAGTAGGCAACCATTACTTATATTAAGAATATTTGGCATTTGATATAACTAAATAAATGTTATACCTTGGAATTGGCCACAGGATCTGGCCAGAGAAATATCTTTATTTCTAATGTCAAAGTCTACATAAGGAAGGTAAAATGGTCAAGACAAAAATGACTAACTACCCACTTTTCTTCTGGAACCTTAGAAAGAAAAGGGCTAAAGAAACATGTTTCATTTTCGAATAGATGAGTTTGAGGGCTATGAACCAGTCAGCTATGGAGCTGTTTCTAGTAGACAGTGGCATGCATGTGTGTCAGGGTCAGGTGCCTGATGGTGGAAGACAAGAGAACACTGTCAAGAAGTGGGTCTGTAGTAATCACATTTTTTGATTTCCACAACAATACAGATTCTTTCCCCTTTCTAAAAGAATCTAGGAACCAAGAGTGAAGAGGCCAGCATGGTCAGGTGGTACGAGAGATATCACTATATCCACATGGAAACAAAATGCTCAGATAGTGCAAGGCCTCTAATGTGAAACGAGTTTGCAAGGAAGAAAAGCAGATGAACAACTGTTACAATTTCTCCTTTCTTTTCCTTTATTTTTCTCCTACAAAATAAAGATGACGATCTTTATTTTTCTATTTCTGTTTTGCCTGTAAAAGTTGATGCCTTGTATTAGCGTGGTACGTTTATAGCAATTGATGAGACAATTGAATACACTATTATTAATTGAAATCCATAGTTTACATAAATGTTCACTCTTGGTGTACAATCTGTGAGATATGACAAATGTATAATGACTTGTATCCAACATTACAGTGTTGGGCAGAAATAGTTCCACTGCCTTAAAAATGCCCTATTTACCTCTTCCTTCAACTCCTGGAACTCCTGGAAAGTAGTGATGATTTTATTGTCTCCATAGATTTTTTCTCTTCCACAGAGTCAAATAGTTGAAATCATACAGTATGTAGTCTTTTTTCAAACTTGGGTTTTCACTAAGCCATATGCATTTAAAATTCCTGCATGGTTTTTTGTACCCCTTTATTTCTTAATCACCAAATAGTATTATATATTATGAATATACTAGTTATTTTATCCATTCACTTGTTGAGGAACACCTTTGTTGCTTTAAAGTTTTGGCAATTATGAATAAAACTGCTATAAATGTCCATGTTCAGCTTTTTGTGAGGACACAACTTTTCAACCCATCTGGGTAAATACCAGAGTATGACTACTGCATCATATGGTAAGAGTATGTTAGTTTTGAAAGAAACCGCAAACTATCTCACAAAGCAGCTGTGCCATTTTGCATTCACAACACAAGTAAATGGAAAGTTCCTGGTGAACTGCATCCTCCCCAGCCTTTCACGGTGCTAGTGTTTTGTTTTAAGCCATGCTAAGAGGTATGTAGTGGGATATCTCTATCCTAATTTGCAATTCCCAAATCGTATATGATGTTGAACACTTTTTCATATGCTTATTTGCCATCTGTATATCTTCTTTGGTACAGTGTATATTCAAATCTTTTGCCAATTTTTAAAGTTGGATTTTTGTTTGCTTGTTGTTTAATTTTAAAGGCTTCTGTATATTTTTGATAGTCCTTTATCCGATATGTTTTTTGCAACAATTTTCTCTCAGTGTTTGGCTCAATCTTTTTTTCTCTTAAGGAATGCTTTTGCAAAGCAGAAGTTTTTAATTTTAATAAAATTCAACTTATGCATTTGTTCTTTCATGAACTGTGTTTTTGATATTGTATCCAAAATGTCATCACCAATACCAAGTCCACTTAGATTTTCTTCTGTTATCATCCGGTAGGCTTTATGGTTTTGCATTTCACTTTTAAGCTGACAATCCATTTTGAGTTAGTTTTTGTGAAAGGTATAAGGTCTGTGTCTAGACTTTTTTTCAGTTTTGGCATGTGTATGCCCAGTTTAAGAAACATCACCGGCCGGGCGTGGTGGCTCACGCTTGTAATCCCAGCACTTTGGGAGGCCGAGGCGGGCGGATCACGAGGTCAGGAGATCGAGACCACGGTGAAACCCCATCTCTACTAAAAATACAAAAAATTAGCCGGGCGTGGTGGCGGGCGCCTGTAGTCCCAGCTACTCGGAGAGGCTGAGGCAGGAGAATGGCGTGAACCCGGGAGGCGGAGCTTGCAGTGAGCCAAGATTGCACCACTGCACTCCAGCCTGGGCGACAGAGCGAGACTCCGTCTCAAAAAAAAAAAAAAAAGAAACATCACCATTTATTAAAAGTATTGGCTGAATGCAGTGGCTCACACCACACTATGGTAGGCCAAGGTGGGAGGATCACTCGAGCCTAGCAGTTTGAGACTAGCCTGGGCAACATAAGTCTATCCCATTCTCTACAAAAAATAAAAAATTTAAAGAAGATTAGCTGGTCTTGGTGGTGAATGCCAGTAGTCTCAGATACTCAAGTAGGCTGAGGTGGGTGGATTGGGCAAGCCTGGGAGACCAAGGCTGCAGTGAGTTGTGATCCTGCCACAGCACTCCAACCCTGGCAACAGAGCAAGATACTGTCTGAAAAAAAATAAAATACCTATCTTTATTGAATTCTCATTGCCCTTTGTCAAAGATTGACTGATAGTAATTGCATAGGTCAACTTCTGGGTTCTCTATTCTGTTCCATTGATCTATTTATCTTTTTTAAAAACGAATACTGGCCCGGCGCGTTGGCTCACGCATGTAATCCCAGCACTTTGGGAGGCTGAAGCAGGCAGATCACGAGGTCAGGAGATCAAGACCATCCTGGCTAACACAGTGAAACCTCATCTGTACTAAAAAATACAAAAAATTAGCCGGGCGTGGTGGCAGGCGCCGGTAGTCCCAGCTACTGGGGATGCTGAAGTAGGAGAATGGCGTGTACCCGGGAGGCGGAGCTTGTAGTGAGCCCAGATCACTGTCACTGCACTCCAGCCCAGGGAACAGAGTGAGACTCTGTCTTGAACAAACAAACAAAAACTAATACTATACTGTCTTGATGTCAGATAGTGTCAGCCTACTGACTTTGTTTTTCCTCCTTCAATGTTGTTGACTAGTCTTAGTCTTTTACCTTTTACCTAAATAAACTTCAGAATAAATTCATCAGTATCCACAAAATAACTTGCTGGAAATTTTATTGGGATTGCATTGACTTTATAGATGAATTTGGAAAAAAATAGGTTACTGACAATATAAAGTCTTCCTTTGCATGTACATGGAATGTTTTTCCATTTATTAAATCTTTAAAATTCATTTCATTAGATTCTTGTAGTTTTTTTCATACAAATGTTGTGCACATTTTCTTAGGTTGCCAATATATTTTTATGTAAGAATGAAAAGATAAAGCACATTTAAACTGCAGTAATTAACTGCTAACTGCTGATATGAAGACAGTACAATGTTATGTGCCAGCAAGCCTAGATACATATTCAAATTATTTATGAGAATTTAAAATAAATTGATAAACATGTAATTTTAAATATATAAAGAAAACTTGCTTTTATTAAATACGATTTTTTTTAGTTTGTTTTTTGACTTTTCTTTTTTTTTTTTTCCTGCCAACTTTCATTTTAGGTCCAGGTGGTTCATGTGCAAGTTTGTTACGTGGGGAAATTGTCATGGAGTTTTGTGTACAGATTATTTTGTCTCCCAGGTAATAAGCATAGTATAGATAGTTTTTTTTTTTTCTTTTTTTTTTTTTTGAGACAGAGTCTCTCTCTGTCACCCAGGCTGGAGTGCAGTGGCGCGATCTTGGCTCACTGCAAGCTCCGCCTCCTGGGTTCACCCCCTTCTCCTGTCTCAGCCTCCCATAGTATGGATAGTTTTTTAATCCTCACTGTACCCCTACCCCCCACCCTCAAGTACGCCCCGGTGTCTATTGCTCCCTTCTCTGTATCCATTTGTACTAAATGTTTAGCTCCTACTTGCAAGTGAGAACATGCAGGAAAAAAATGGTATTGTTAAAGGTGGAAAATTGTGTAGAAAGATTTTTATCCCAAACTCTGTAACATAAAATATGTAAATTAAATTTTTTAATTAAATGTTTTAAGTAAAAACAAGATACGGAGAACAACAAAATACACAGTCTTCCCAAATGCATTTGAAACATTCTCCAAGATAGACAATATATAATGACAAATAAAATCTCAATCAATTTTTAAAAGATATGTATGATTAAATTATCTTCTCCAACCACAATAAGATAAAGTTATAAATTAATAACAGAAAGAAAACTGGAAAATTCAAAAATTTTTGAAAAACAACAGAGGCTTTTTTTTTCTTTTTATGAGATGGAGTCTTGCCCTGTGGCCCAGGCTAGAGTGCAGTGGCGTGCTCTCAGCTTACTGCAACCTCCACCTCCCAAGTTTAAGCAATTCTCCAGCCTCAGCCTCCTGAGCAGCTGGGATTCAGGCAGGCACCATCACTCCTGGCTAATTTTTGGATTTTTTAGTAGAGACAGTGTTTCACCATGTTGGCCAGGCTGGTCTCGAACTCCTGACCTCGTGGTCTGCCTGCCACTAAACCCGGCCAACAATAGACACTTAAACAATCAATGCATCAAAGGAGAAATCACAAAGAAAAATAGAAAATACTTAGAGATGAATAAAAATGAAAGCATAACATATTAAAACTTACGGCACACAGTAAAAGCAGTGATAAATAGTAATTTATAATAATACATGCTTAAACTAAAAAAAAACAAAAGTAAGATCTCAGATCAACAGCATACTTAAGTTTACAACTAAATAAAAAAGAAAAAAAAAACTAAACCCAAACCTAGCAGAAGAAGGAAATAGCAAAGGTAAGAGCAGCAGTAAGTAAAAGAGATAATAGACAAATAATAAAAAAATTATTAAAACCAAAGTTCGTTCTTTGAAAGATCAAAAAAAGTTGACAAACATTTAGCTATATTGACTACAACAAAATAAACAGTAAAGACTTATTTTTGATTACTAAATCCAAAATGAAACTAAGGATTATCACTGAGTCTATAGATATAAAAAAAAAGATTCTGAGACAGTACTGAGAAGAATTATACACCAAGAAACAAAATAACCTAGATAAAATGGACAAATCCCTAGAAATACAAAACCTATTAAGACTGAATAATAAATAAATACAAATTCTTAATAGGGCTATAACTAGTTAGGAGACTAAATCAGTTATCAACATTATCCTGACAATAAAAGGCCCTGGACCTGATAGCTGCACTTCTGAATGCTATCAAACATTTAAGGAACAAATACCATTCTTCTCCATTTTTTTTTTAAATTGAAGGGAAGGGAATACTTCCTAACTCATTCTATGGAGCCAGCATTATGCTAATACCAATGCCAAACAGAGGCATTGTAAGAATAGAAAACTACAGACCAAATTTCATTATGAACATCAATGTAAAGTCTTCAGCAAAATACTAGTAAACAGAATTCAATGGCAGCTTAAAATGATCCTACAGCATGGCCAATTGAGATTTATTCCTGAAATGCAAGCATGATGCAACATATGGAAATTGATTGGTATAATACATCACATTTAACCGAATGAAATGAAAAAACCCCACGATCATCTCAATTAATACAGAAAGAGCATTTGATAATATTGAACAAGCTTTCGTGACAGAAACACTCAACAAGCTGAGAGTAGAAGGAAGTTGCCTCAACATAATAAAAGCCATATATGAAAAACCCACCATGAACATCATACTCAATGATAAAAGACATGAAACATTTCCTCTCAGATCAGGAACAAGGTAAAGATGCTTATTTTCACCACTTCTATTCAACACAGTACTGGAATTCCTAGCTGGAACAATTAAGCATGAAAAAGAAATAAAAAGCATATAAATGGAAAAGGAATAACTAAAATCACCTACATTCACAGATGACGTAATCTTATATGTAGAAAACTCTAAAGATCTCACACACACACACAAGGTGGGGTGAAGAGAAACTGTTAGAACTGATGACTGAATTTAGCAAAGTAGCAGGAAACAAAGTCACATGCAAAAATCAGATGCATTTCTACACACTAGCAATGAACAATCTAAAAAAGAAATAAAGAAAACAACTCCATTTTCATAACATCAAAAAGAATAAAATCCTGTGAAAGTAACCTTGGAGATAAAAGTCTTATACAATGAAAACTAAATATTGCCAACAGAAATTAAAGAAGAGATAAATAAATGGAAACACATCTTATTTTCATGGTTTGGAAGACTTAATATTGTTAAAAGGCCAATATTGCCCAAAGAATCATACAGATTCAATGTAATCCCTATCAAAATCCCAATGATGATTGTCAAAGTTTAGAAAAGTCCATCATAATATTTGTACAGAGTATCAAGGGACCCTGAATAGCCAAACAAGTATTGAAGAAGTAAGGAAAACTTGAACTTGGAAGACTTACATTTCCTGGTTCCAAAACTTATTGCAAATCTCGAGTAATGTAAACAGTTTAGGACCAGTGCAAAGACAGACACATAGACTAACAGAGCAGACCAGAGAGCCAAGAAATATGTGATTAAATAATTTTCAACAAGAATGCCAAGACCATTCAGCAAAGAAAGGTCAGTATTTTCCACAAATTGTGCAGGAAAACTGGATATGCACTTACCAGAAAATGAAGTTGAACATTTACCTAACAAACCATACACAAAAATTAAGTCAAAGTGAATCAAAGACCTAAACATATGAGCTAAACTATGAAAGTCTTAGAACAGGGGTGTCCAATCTTTTGCCTTCCCTGGGCCACATTGGAAGAAAAAGTATTGTCTTGGGCCACGAATAAAATACACTAACACTAACAATAGCTGATGAGGAAAAAAAAACTGCAAAAAAAATCTCAAAATGTTTTAAGAAAGTCTATGTATTTGTGTTGGGCCACATTCAAAGCCATCCTGGGCTGCATGTGGTCCTTAGGCCACAGGATGGAGAATCTTATCTTGGAAGAAAACACAGGGAGAAAGCTTCACTACATTGGATTTGGCAATGATTTGTTAGATATGGCACTAAAGGCACAGGCAGCAAAAGAAAAAATATTTGATTTCATGAAAATAAAAAACCTCTGTGCATTATAGGACATTATCAGCAGAATAAAAATGCAAACTGTGAAGCAGCAAAATGTATTTTCAAATAGTATATCTGACGAGGGATTAATGTTTGGGATATAGGAAGGACTCCTCAAATTCAACAACAGCAACAACCACAAAAATCCTGATTCAAAAACTGGCAAATTACTAAATAGACATTTCTTCAAAAAAGGTATATAAATAGCCAATAAGCACATGAAAAGATGTTCAACATCACTAAACATTAGGAAAATGCAAATCAAAACCACAATGAGGTATCTATCATTCCATACCTATTAGTGTGGCTACTATCAAAAAACAGAAAATGACAAATATTGGTGAAGATGTGAAGAAACTGGAAACCCTGTGCACTGTCGATGAGAATGTAAATTGTTATAGCCACTGTGGAAAACGGTATGGCCATTTCTCAAAAAACTGAAAATTTAATGGCTATATGATCCATCAATTTCACTTCCAGGTATGTACTCTGTGTTAGTCCGTTTTCATATTTCTATGAAGAACTGCCCAAGACTGACTAATTTATAAAGGAAAGAGGATTAATTGACTCATAGTTCCACATTGCTGGGGAGGCCTCAGGAAACTTACAATCATGGCAGAAGGCAAAGGAGATGCAAGCACCTTCTTCACAGTGTGGCAGGGCAAAGTGAGTGCCAGCAGGGGAAATGCCAGATGCTTATGAAACCATCAGATCCCTTGAGACTCACTCACTATCACAAGAACGGCGTGGGGAAAACCATGCCCATGATCGGATTTCCTCCATCTGGTCCCACCCTTGACATGTGGGGATTATGGAGATTACAATTCGAGATGAGATTTGGGGTGGGGACACGGCCAAACCAATATTATTCTCCAAAGAGCCTTAAGCAAGGTCCCCAGAAGATATTTGCATACCAGGATATGTTAAATCCATTCATTTTAAAAGATGAATAACATTCCATTGTATGCATACAACACATTTTGCTTACTCTTCATCTGTCATGGACACTTGCACTGCTCCCATGCTTTAGCTATTGTGAATAATGCTGCTTTGCATTAGGATATAGAAAGGATCCAAGATAAGATTTAGGGTGGGGACACAGCCAAACCATATCATACTCCAAAGAGTGGAGTTTCCTCACATCTTCACCAATATTTGTCATTTTCTCTTTTTTGATAGTAGCCATACTAATAGGTATGAGATGATATCTCATTGTGGTTTTGATTTGCATTTCCCTAATGATTAGTGATATTGAACATCTTTTCACGTGCTAATTGGTCATTTATATACCTTTTTTGAAGAAATGTCTATTCAGTAATTTGCCAATTTTTGAATCAGGTTTTTTGTGGTGGTTGTTGTTATTGAATTTGAGGAGTCCTTTCTATATCCTAATGCATAGCAGAATTATTCACAATAGCTAAAGCGTGGGAGCAACCCAAGTGTCCATGACAGATGAAGAATAAGCAAAATGTGTTGTATGCATAAAATAAAATGTTATTTATCCTTTAAAATGAATGGATTTGACATACCCTACAACAAGCTTGTCCAACCCATGGCTCAAAATAGCTTTGAATGTGGCCCACCAAAAATTCAGAAACTTTCTTAAAACATTATGAGTTTTTTTGTGTATGTTTTTTTTCTTTTTATCTCATCAGCTATTGCTAGTGTTAGTTCTTGCAATGTGGCCCAGGGAAGCCAAAAGATCGGACACCCCTGCCCTACAACATGGATTAACTTTGAGGACATTACATTAAGTGAAATAAGTCAGTTACAAAAAACAAATATTGAATGCTTCTATTTATATGAGGTATTTATTTATATGAGATATATTCTATTTATATGAGATAATTATATATTCTATTTATATGAGATATTTAGTGTAGCCAAAGTCATAGAGAGAGAAAGTAGAATGGTGATTGTCAGGGACTTGGGTGAAGGAGGGGTTATTGCTTAATACCTGCAGAGTTTCATTTGTACAAAATGAAAAGAGTTCTGGAGATGGATGTGTGTTGGTTGTACAACAATGTGAATGAACTCAATATCACTGAACTGTATACTTTAAAATGGTTAAGGTTGCAAATGTTATATTGTGTTTATTTCATCACAATAAAAAGTAGAAAAATACCAAAGCTATGGTATTCATATAAAATTGCACATAAACATCTGTTTGATTCTGGGGATGGAATAAATGTTACTGATAATAAAATAAAGTAAAATGAGAAAAAATATTGATACATTAACTATGAAAAATATTTTATTCTGCATATCAAAGTGTACACATTTTTTTGTATAAAACAGATTTTATAAATAAGTAAGAAACAATACATACTTCTATAAAAATAATTAGCAAAGAAAACTGGTAATTTATAGAAAATAAAAAGATTATCAATTGAACAAGCAGAATATGCTAGATATATAAATTTTCTGGGCAATAACAGAAATACAAATTATAATCAAGCATTGCTATTTTAGCTGAAAACAGTAAATTGGAAACCAATGAAAATATACAAGGTTATTAAAGGCTTAGACAATCTGGGAGTAATTGTGAATATAGATTAACAAAACCTCTATCAGTGCAGTTGCATTTTATGTCAAAAGTCTTTAAATTTTACTTGCCCTTGACCATTCAATTAGACTCCAAAGATTATAAGCCAAATAAATATTTAAAGATTTGTCTGCCACTTACATGCAAATATGTGTAGTTCAACCCTTTTAGAACAGCAAATACTTGAAAAATCCTGAATGTTGATTGATCAGGATTGAAAAATAAATCATGCTACTGCTTTGTAATATATCATCTATGCTTTACAAAGAATGTTTCTAATAATAGTGTTTATATGGCCTGAAATTCAGAACTAAGCAAAAAAATGCCATTTTGAAGCAATATTTGAGTAGATCCCATTTTAAAAGTGGTATATAGAAGCACACCGAGTATGAAGACATTTGTTGACATTAGTATTCTCCAAATATTGAGATTGTGTTATTCATCTTTCTTGCTTTTGCTCATCTTTACCTTTTGGCTCATCTTTACCTTGATATTACATTTATCGTTACAAAATTGTCATTTCATAATAAGAAAATAACAACAAAATTTTTTATAATGGAAAATAAATTAAACTAAGGTAGATACAATTTGCCTTCCCAAAATGTCATATGACAATTTAACTGTATTATGGTTGCTTTATATTGCTGCTGGTATTACTCTTAGAAGCAGTGCTGTTTCACAGTGTATATTCTAATGGTTGTATTTATGTTAACTAGTCTTTGAAGATACAATTATTTTTAATATATTGTTTTTCTAAATGATTTTTTTTGGAAATAATTCTCGAATTCGTACGAGGGTTGAAATTTCCTTATCAAGATTCATTTTAAATTGTAGAGAATTTAATGCAAGTGTCTGTATTCTCACCAGACTTATCATATTTGTCTCTCACTGTTCTAATCGAGACACTTGTTTGGTAGCTGACTCTTAATTCATTAGATGATTGCTTCAGGTGAAGATAAAGGAACACCTTAAAATTTAATATTGACTCTTAGCTCTTACTAACTTGTTTCAAACTAGTGTGAAATAAAAGGATCTAGATATCCTATAAATGCTATTTTTATATTCAATGTTATAAATCGAATTGGAAATATAAGGTTATATAGTGTAATATAAACAGTGAAATAGAGTCAAAATATTTTCAATAGTTTAATGTTTCCTAAACTTTCTTCTATGGAACACTAATTTTGAGGAAGGCTAATAGGTTATATTGGAGATGGAAGAGATGCGTGTTTTGGCTGTGTATTCTCTGAAAACAAACTACCCAAAATCTTAGTAGCTGAAAACAGCAACCATTTTATGGTGCTTCTTGATTTCATGGGTCAGGCATTTGGGCAGGGTTCCGCAGGCTCATTTCTTTGTTCCAAGTTGTGTCAACTGAAGTCACTCAGTGGTATCAATGACAGAACAATGCCGGGATTGCTTCAGTCACACACTCAGCACCTTAGCTTGAAGAACCTGAAGTTTGGGTTCAACAGGGACCATCCCTCAGAACACCTACATGTGGCTTCTCTAGCATGGAGCCTCAGACTTCTGTATCTCAGGGATCCCAGGAAGATGATTCTATGAGTGAAAGTTGTAAGCCCTTCCTACGAGATAGTTTCAGATTCTGTTCTTTTGTGACATTGCATTAATCAACAAGTCATCAAGTTCAACTCAGACTCAAAGAGAGAGGAATTCTATTCCACCTCTTAGTGAGACAAGTAGCAAGGAATTTGTGGCCATCTTTAATCTATTACATAGATTTCTAAGTCAAAATGTTTTGACCAAAGGTAATTGTGATTTTCATGTTTGTGGGTTTTTTAGATATATTAATTCATGTGTAAGACAGTATAGATAAGTGGCCACTGGGGTATGCAACTTACATAGACCTCTTTGAGAAAAATGTATTTTCCTGAAAATCTTTTCTGGAATGTTTCCCTTCTTTCTTTTTTTTTTTTTTTTTTTTTTTTTCTGCTATAAACAGTCACATACTCCAGGGGTGTCCAATCTTTTGGTTTCCCTGGGCCACACTGGAAGAAGAAGAATTGTCTTAGGCTACACATAACATACACTAACACTAACAATAGCTGATGAGCTAAAAACTAAAATTGCACAAAAATATCAGAACGTTTTAAGAAAGTTTACAAATTTCTGTTGGGCTTCATTCAAAGCCATCCTGGGCCATGTGTAGCCCATGGGCTGTGGGTTTGGCTAGCTTGACACAGATGTTTTGAGTGGATATATGTTGTCATTTCTCTTGGGTATGTATCTAAGGGTGAATTTGCTGGTTCATATGGTGGCCATATATTTAATTGTTTAAGAGACTGCCAGACTGTTTTTCAAAGTGGTTGGACCATCTTACATAGATATCAGCAGTATATGAGTATCCTGATTTCTCTAAATTCTCACCAACACTTGTTGCTATCTGACCTTTCGTTTCTAGCCATCCTAATGGGTATAAACCGGTATTTTATTATTGTTTAGATTTGCATTTTTATAACTCATGATATCAAACTTTGTTTCATGTGTATATCTTCATTTGTATATTTTCTTGGAAAAAATCTATTCAGCTGTTTTGCCTATTTCTTGGAATTGGGTAACCTCTTTATTATTAAATGGTAAGAATTCTTTATATATTCTAGATGCAAAACCCTTATAAGATATATGATTTGTAAATATTTTCTACTATTTAGTGAGTTGTCTTTTCACTTTCTTGATGTCCTTTGAGGCGGAAAATTTATAATTTTGATGAAGTCCAATTTACCTATTTTGTTCTATTGTTACTTATGATTTTGGTGTCATATCTAAGAATCCTCTGTGAAATCCAAAGTCTTAAAGATTTACCTATGTTTTCTTCTAAAGTTTTATACTTTTAGCTCTCACGTTTAGGTCTTTAACGCATTTTTACTTAACTTTTGTATATGGTGCAATACAAGGGCCCAAATTTATTATTTTATCTGTCGTCTATCCAGTTAGCCCAGCACCATCTATTGAAAGGGTTCCTCCTTCCTTCACTGAATGGTTTTGGCATCCTTGTTGAAAATCAGTTGCCCATGCATGGATGAGTTTACATCTAGACTCTCCATTCTATTCCATTTATCTACATGTATCCTTGTGCCAGTATCACACTGTCTTGATTACTGTTGCTTTGTAGTAAGATTTGAGATCAGGAAGTGTGAGTCCACTTATTTTGTTCTTTCATTTTTAGAATTGTTTTGGCTGTTCTGGGTTCTTCAATTCCATATGAATTATGGAATCAGCTTGTCAATTTTTACAAATGAGTCAGCTAGGATTCTGATAGGGACTGTGTTGAATTTGAAGATTATTTGAGGGAGAATTTCACTGAAGCTCTCCATGCTCTGTTCAAACGAAATCACTTCTGCTGTGAAGTAATTTATGGCTGACTTCTCCTCTTGGGTAACATCTCTGAGCCAGAGCCCTGGAGCTGGGAAATCTCTCTGAGTGACACCTTGCTCTGGGAGCTCAGCACTTGGTGGAGAAGATTGGAGAGATATCAAGCAGCATGAGATCATCTCAGCTTGCATAGAACTACTTCCTTATGAGACAAGAAAGGGCTGTAAGGGCCCCAGTATTCTCAGCAGTGTGTACTGGGCAGAAAAAGGGTGTCCCGCTCTCCATGCACTCACCCAGTGCTTGCCTCAGTAACTGAGGGCAGGATGAGAAACACTGAAATTCTGCTATTTCTGGGAGAAAAGATCTGAAACCAGACGGTGGTAAGGGAAGCCTTGTGCGCTTGGCTGCATCAATCCAGACCGGAGTCTCCCGTTCAGGAACTGGGAGGGGTGAGGAAAGGAGTGTTTTTGTTTAAATACCACGGATTCTACCTTTCTTACTGAATTTTATAGGTTTTCTTGAATAAATGCTTCTTATGCTGTCTGCTCTTAGAATTGTTTCAAGATGCTTTAAATTTTTCCCTTCCCTCCCCTTCCTTCCCCTTCCCTCCCCTCCCTCCCCTTCCCTCCCCTTCCCTCCTATTCCCTTCCCTTCTCTTCTCTTCCCTTTCCCTCCCCTCTCCCTTCCCTTTCCCTCTCCCTTCCCCTCCCCTCTCCCTTCCCCTCCCCTCTCCCTTCCCCTCCCCTCCCCTCTCCCTTCCCCTCCCCTCTCCCTTCCCCTGCCCTCTCCCTTCCCCTGCCCTCTCCCTTCCCCTGCCCTCTCCCTTCCCCTCTCCTTTCCCTCTCCCTTCCCTTCCCCTCTCCCTTCCCTTCCCCTCTCCCTTCCCTTCCCCTCTCCCTTCCCTTCCCCTCTCCCTTCCCTTCCCCTCTCCCTTCCCTTCCCTTCCCTTTCCTTCCCTTCCCTCCTTCCTTCTTTCCTTCCTTCTCTCTCTCTCTTTCTTTCTTTCTCTCTTTCTGTCTTTCTCTCTCTCTTTCTCTTTTCACCAGATTCACTGGGGAGTGGGTCAACAAAGCTCCTCACACTTTAATGCCAGAAGAAAATCTGAGAAGTTGGGTGATTTCATTTTACAAGTGCACTCCACACTTCTGACAATGAAAAGTCTTAAACATGGAGGAGACACTGAAGCAGTGAAATCTCAGAACTTCTCGCCTTTGGGGGGTGTAGAAGCTGGGGTGGGATGGGAACAGGCCCTCCCCACAGTCCCTGAACTGCCCAGCCGGGTGTGACCACGCCCACCCCGGGTAGTGTCAGTTCCAGTTTTTCCACCAGTGTAATTAGTTAGGTTTTTGACTTGAACTTATTTTTCTAAAAAATAGATGAACAGCCCATTAAATGAAAAAGCACGTTCATTTACAGGGAAGGGTTACAAATGCATGACATGCCCAGACACAAGAAAGTTTCCAAATCTAAGTTTTATAAAGCTACTTTGCAGTGGTTCATGATTTTTATAAGAAGATGCTTTTGAGCCTATTATAAGTTACTTTATCTTTCCATTTATTCATTTTCACCTGCCAAATACTCTCAGCTTCCCCACATTACTATTGTATCATGATACTAAATTGTATATATCATGAAGAAAAAGGAAAGCTCTCTAATGAATTCCTCAATGAATTTGATTATGAACTGTGATTTCTTAATATATTCTTTTCTGCAGAAGGACTTGTCAAGTTAAAAATAACTGAGCCTTACATTATGTTCTTATCTTCTATTCATATGAACTCAAAAATAAGTTCTATCATTTTACAGTCAAGCTAAAGAAAAAATGAGTCTGGCATCAAACATGTGGAAAAAACATTGACCTTTTAAATGACACTACTTGTGTTTCAGAAAGTGGCCAAAGATTTGAAATATAATATTAAACTACTTGTGGAAAATCTTCAGGCAATCAGGAAATAAATATAGAAATTACATAAAAATTACTGGAGGTAAATAATATTTTTATTAGTAGTTGCAAAATAGACTATATTTGTTATATAAAACCAAACAATATAAAATGTTAAACGTCTACCTCTGGAACCAGAAAGATAGCAGTTTAACCTGGTTGTTCATGCAATGATTTTATGCATTTACATAAAGGTTTACGTGAAGCGTCTTAATCAACCACAAAGGTATATAACAATTTAAAATATGCACTCAACCAACCAATAAACTGTGTTTCAGATTCAAAAAATCTAAAGCAATCCAGAGAATGAGAGAAAATATTTGCAAATCAAATATCTGATTAGAGATTAATATTCTGAATATATAGAAAATCCTTAAAACTCAACAATAAAAGACCCAATGTCACTCAAAAATAGGAAAAGGACTTAAATGGACATTTCACCAAAGACCATAGACAAGAAAGCACATAAAAAGATGATTAACATCACTAATCATTAGGGAAATACAAATAAAAGCCACAATGAGATAGCATTTCACACCCATTAGGAGGGCTATTATTAAAACGAACACATGAACAGACAAATAGAAAATACATGTTGGTGAGAACTTGAAGAAATTGAACCCTCATGCATTGCTAGTAGACATGCCAAATGGTACAGCTACTATGAAAAATAGTATAACGTTTCCATAAAAAGTTAAAAATGTGGTCCAGCAATTCCACTTTTGGGTACATACCCAAACAAATGAAAGCAGAGGTTCAAAGACCTATTGTACGTTATGTTCATAGCAGCATTATTCACAATAGCCAAAAAATAAAAGCAGACCAAGTGTCCACCAGTGGAGGAATAAATAAGCAAAATTACATTACGTGTGTGTGTGTGTGTCTGTGTGTCTGTGTGTGTGTATATATGTATATACAAAGACATATTGGTATGTATGTGTGTATATACATAAATATATGTGTATATGTATACACACGAATATATGTGTATAGACATATATACACATATGTATGTGTATATATGTCTGCATGTATGCATACATGTTTACATAGACATATGTATACATACATACATGTGTATATCTGTATATACATATGTGTATATGTATGTATACACATCTATATACACGTGTGTATATATGTATACATACATATGTGTTTATGTCTATATTTATTATAATTTTGCTTGGAATAAGCAAATATATATATACATATAATATTTATCCTAACTTTTCTTAGTATAAATGAACAAAATTATTTATTTATACATTTATTATGCATATACACATAAATTATACTTGTATAAATATATGTATACATTTATTATAATTTGGCTTAGAATAAGCAACATTAGGTATATATACATATATATATACATATACGCATACATATATACGCATATATATATACACATACATACATATATATGTGAGGCAGAATAGGGTCTGGGGGCAGGGAACTTAAGGCCAGTACATGCTGAATCAAGGAAAAACACCAAGGTCTGGGTCCAGGGAATCTAAGGCCAATTACCACAAACTTTCTAAAGTTAATCCAAAAGGAAAAACCCCATCTCCCCACGCTGAGTAGCAAAGGATCAAAGGCTACTCTCCCTACAGCCTTCCCCTGCCATCACATCTCAAAGGGAAAGGGAGAGTGCCTTGGATTAGCTGCGGGCCAAGCAGGGACCATCCCTTCATCTGCACAGGGCACCAATTCACCTCAGCCTTAAATTAGCCACAGATCAAATCCTTCATCCACATAAGAGGTAGCTGACAATAACTTCAAAGGGAGTACTTAAGACCCAGAAAACTTTCTAACTTGGCCCTTGAGCCGCTTACGGTGGTCCACTCACAGCTTGTGGAGTGCTTTCTCACTTTAATAAATCCCTGCTTTTGCTGGTTTGTTCCTGCGTTTCATTCCTCTGGTACCTTGTGCATTTTGCTCAATTCTTTCTTCAAAACACCAAGGATCTGGACAACTCATAGTCAAGACCTGGTAACATATCTGTGCATATATGAATATATGTATATGTGTGTATATATATTTTGCTCATGCACATACATGTATATATACATATATATGTATATATGTGTCTATATAGAGACCTAATTTTGCTGGTTGATTATAAGCAAAATTATTATATATATGTGTGTGTGTGTGTGTGTGTGTATATATATATATATATATAGCTAAAGGAAGGAAATTCTGACATATGTTATAGCATGGCCACGGCATGAAGACATTATATTAAGTTGTATCAATCAGGGTTGTCTAGAGGGACAGAACTAGTAGGATAGAGAGATATGTATAAAGGGGAGTTTACTAAGTATTAACGCACACAATCACAAAGTCCTACAACAGGCCATCACAAGCTGAGGAGCAAGGAGAGCCAGTCTGAGTCCCAAAACTAAAGAACTTGGAGTCTGATGTTCAAGGGCAGGAAGAATCCAGCAGGGGAGAAAGATGTAGGCTGGGAGGCTAAGCCAGTCTGATTTTTCACGTTTTTCTGTCTGCTTTATATTAACTGGCAGGTGATTAGATGGTGCTCATCCAGATTAAGGGTGGGTCTGCCTTCCCCAGTCCACTGACTCAAATGTTAATCTCCTTTGGCAACATCCTCACAGACACACCCAGGATCAATACTTTCCATCTTTCAATCAAGTTGACACTCAATATTAACCATCACATAAGTGAAATAAGCCAATCACAGAAGGAGTTCTACTGTGTGTTTTCACTCATACAAGGTACTGAGAGTAGTCAAATTCATACACACAGGCTGGTTGCCAGGGGCTGGAATGAGGGGAAAATGGGGAGTTATTGTATAGTGAATACAGAGCTTCAGTATTGCAAAGATGAAAAAGTTCTGTGGATAGATGGTGGTAATAATTGCTCAACAAAGTGAACATACTTAACGCCACTGAATTGTACATTTTAAAATGGTTAAAATGCTTAATTTCATGTTATAAATATTTTACCACAATTTCAAAAATAAATTTAAACTCATCTTATTGGAGATTTTAGCACATATATCTAAGTGATAAAGTAGCGGACAAAACATTAAGATGTGAACAACCCAATTAAGAAATGAGACCTACCTGACAGAATTTTTCTGTACATTGTGCCTAACAATGACAGAATATACATTTTTCTCTGGTGCACACAAATATGAAATTTGGCTCACATATTATATGGTGACTTAATCTGGGTCACAAAGTATCAACACAGTTAAAAGAATTGAAAACAAATATAGAGCACTTTCTCTAACACAATAGTACAGAGATAAAATCAGTAACATATAAATAAAAAAGCACTTTATATCTTTTCTTTGGAAGCTACGTGATATCTTGTAAAATAATCCATTGATCATAAAGGAAATCACAAAGGAAGTTTGAAAACATTTTAAACTTAATGATAAGGAAGTAACAACTTATCAGTTCCGTAAGCTAAAGGTTTTCTCAGAGGGAATTTTATAGAGTAAAAATATCTATGATCTAACTATTGTGAGGGACCAGAATATGCCACCCCAACATGTGTTTTATTGGCTTGAGGATTGTTGAGCTTAAGGCAATAAGAGGAAACAAATGCAGGAAAGTTCTCTGCTCTCTCTCTACTTGCCCAAAATCAGGACATAAAGTAAAGACAAAGATCCTCTCCCTCCCCTCACTACCATTGTGAACCAAGGGTCACCACCATTACAAATAAATTTTTGGTGCCACAAAGGAAATAGCACTTGAATATGAATTTTCTTGGCAAGGCAATTTTACTTTCTGCAAAAAGGGTGCTTCTCGGAAGCTTGATTGTCACAAAGGCACCACAAACAAAGAAAGGCAGAGGTTTTTAATCCCTGACGCATTGGGTCCTTACTGCTGTGTCCTATCTTCACTGGCTAGAGCTGGACCGCACAATCTAGACTGATGCTGATTGGCTAAAAATTTAAAACTTTCTTAAATAGGTAAACGCGTGATGGAGAACAAAGAAAGGATGGAAGTTGTTTATGGAAAACCATGAGAATAATAACATTTCCAAATAAGGAAGAGGCATAGGCTGTAAGCTGGGAAATGCCTGGGCATGTTTGGACATGTCTGAGGAGGCTATAGGTCAGAACAAATAAATAACTTGGTTAAAGTACAAGGACATAGCGTGTACTTATTCCCTTACTCTTTTTAACTATGTAGGGCTTAACAGTTATTAGCAAAAAGCAAGGAAACTTGAAGGAAGTTAGTGTTTAAAAGAAACTATTATTTCTAACATTTATTATTTATTCTTTAACAAAAAGAGAAACTTTGAAGAGTAACTTTTAACTTTTCACACCACTAAACAGCTTTAGGCCTTTCTGGGTCCAGACTTTATCTGCCACTTACTTGTCTTGTTCCGAGTTGCCACCCCTAGACCTCAAAGTCCTTTTCCTTGTTCTTGTCACTTCTCTAAACATGTCCTGTTCTTTGATAAAGATGCCCCATCAGCTGGAATTAAATACCACCTTTTTGAGCACTACTAATTCCCTGAGTTTGTCCCAAACTTCTTTTTGTTTTTCTTTTATTAATGTCTTTTGTTACATGGGTCCATTTCAACTAAGAACTCAAGAGGGCTGAGGAAAAAAATATTTTTCTTCCCCTATAGTAACCATTTTTAAAAATTACAAAAAAAAATCATGAAACTGAGTCCAAAAATCACTGATGAATGAAGCTATGGATTGATAGGTATAAATCTGAGAAAAATGCTAAAGTCTATTAAAGATACTAAATGTGAAAATGGGCAAATATGTTCAAACATTTCTCAGAATAAAAAGATAATTCCATATTTATATTTGTGCAAATAATGTAAAAATAGCTGTCCTAAGTAAATAGTGCAATTAATCAGACATAAAAGAACATAACTCATTTACTGTAAAGCCAATAAAATCAGTTTGTAAATCTTTTATGAGGAATACTTAAAGATATCAACAAGCATGTAGAAAAGAACTTGAAAATCAAAAGAAACACTATCTTTGTTAAATACAAAGCTTCCATAGACAATAGAAAAATATTGTCTCTGAATAATCTATTAATTTAATATGATCTTAAAAGAACTTCTAGTCCTAGACAAGCTGATATAAATGTCATGTGGAATATTTACAAAAATTCTTAAAATAAAGAAGAATAAAGAGAGTAGCTCTACTAAATATATATATATATAAACTATATGTATAATCACTATATATGTGTAGGGATTGGAACAGTATGCTTTGTATAGTACTACAACAGGAGTAGACAAATCTATCAAAGGAATCATATTTTACATTTAGTAAATGTATTAGAACAACTATGTGTCAGTATTTTTAAAAAATAAGCATTTGAGTTTTGTAATACTTTTCATACCAGAGTGAATTCCAGAAAGCTCAAGACTCTAATTTATGTAATATATAATTAACTTCATGAGAAAAAAAATAACTCAATAGAAAATATAAACAAAGAGTAAGAACATATATTCACAGAATGAGAACTATGAATGGCTCTTAAACATTACTTAGATGCGACTCATTATAATGAGGCCTCATTACAATTATGAGACACATTAAGTAAACTCAGCAGACGGTTCTCTCACCTACCGAATTGGGAAATGTCAAAAAGTCTAAGAATACCCTCTGTTGATTGCTGCATAGGCAGTCAATTTTACATCTTTACTTTGGGAGTACAATTTGGAACACAACCTATGAAGGGTGATTTTATAATAAAAGAACTCATTTACTATAACTAAGAGACAATTTGCAAATTTTATCTGAAAAATTCTTAAATATACCAATAGGCACAGTGATGTCAGGAAGGAAAATTAGGGTCTACTTTTGGGTATCAAAATTTCAAATGTACACATCCTTTGCCCCCCACCTAATTCCTATTGTAAGCATTCATTTACAAATAAAAATCAAGATCACATGCATAAACATTATTTTTAGTCATGATGTGTCATTGAAAAGGTTGGAAATATCAAAAATATGTCAAATCACTTAATTAAATTATGATATATCCAAATGAAATAATATGCAGCCATAGGAAAAAAATGAAATTTACATAGTCATATAAAGTGATCTCAAAGATATTTATCCAGTTGAATAAGCAAAGTATAGAATAGTGTGTGGGGTGATTATATGTACCTATTAGTTTAAATATTTTAAAAAATTGTCTGCACAAACACAACAATCTGTACCCACTGGCTCCCTTTTGGAGAGGGGAAAATGGAGGACAAATTATCTTGTGTTATTCTGTAGTAAAAAAGAACTCCAAAAGCTCAGTGCATCAACACGCAAAAACATTGCTCCTTGCACATACAAAGTCCAGAGTGGCTACCAGGGCAGTTTCCTCCATGGAGGCCAATTTAATCTTGTTGCTTTTCTGGCTAACTAGGAAGCCTTCTCCACAATCATGCCAGCAGAAAAAAGCCTGGAGAATTTGACAAGAGTGTTTCGCTCCCTCAGCTTGGAAGGGATCCACATCACATTTCATTGTCCTGAAACAGTTCCATCTGCTATCCATGTGGAGAAGGCTGGGTCACCTGGCCTCTGCATCTGTGAAGGGAAGAACAGACATCGGGCAGCACCAGCAATGTCTGCCATGATCCTTTTGCTAATTTTTAGGTTTGACCAAGAGAATTTATTACTCTCTCAAAAGACAAGTATGTACACATTTAGTGAAGATACGAGTGAACAGAAATGAACGATACCATAATTCCAAATATCATTTTATATGATTAACATCATAAAAGTGATATTTAGAATAATACACACAATTTAAAATAATAATATTTAAAAATAGTACCTATGTGTATTCTACCTCAAAGGGTAAACAAGAAATTAGTAACTACCAAAGAAAGGTAAATTGAAAGAAGATGAAGAAGAGGTAACGCTGCTGTCTACTGTCCACATTTTGTACATTTCAAACTTTCTACTACAAACTTACCTTAATTAGTTTTAAATAAATCAATTAATTAGTAATGAAAATGTGAACTAGTCCCATTATCAGTTGAAAACAAAAACACCACAATCAGAAGAATAAAAAGAAAGAAAACATAACCTAGTAAAATATGAAAATTAACACATACAACATTTTATAATTTTTATTGCATGAAATTATATATGAGGTAAAGGATATTTGGGGAAGAAACATAAATTATATTTATTGCAATACTTATAAAAATAGAAAGTAGAGACGTACTTTTTCCTGTCTAGTTAAATATTTTGAATAATTTTAATATTAAGCTTTTTCCAATTGTCAAACAATTCACCTGTAAAGTATCAGTCATCATCGCTAATGCAGTTAAAATGCAAGAGACATTTTCAAATATGCTTTCAAGCCATGTAAAATGTGGTTATCATATTCTATACTGGCTTTTCTTTTAAAAGCACTTAAAATATTTTAAATCACTTTTTAAAGCATCAACTAAGAACATATTTCAAACATTTTATATGTGATCACAGTAAGGAATTTTTGTTAACAAAGATAGATGTATTTCATGTTTAAAAGCTTGCATGTAACTATCTGGATATTAATCCCCATTTAATATCTTCACCTAGAATACAAGTTCTTTCTTATCTACATGTTACTCGGGGAAGAAGAGGACAATAGGGGTCTTTTTTCTTAGCTCTGGAATAATTTTTTCGTTATTTCTTTGTTTTTTTGCTCCCATATCCAAAGAAGCAGATTTGCTCAACTGTGATTTTTAAAATAAATTTTTACCAAAGTGCCATAGACTTAAAGTACACAAATCGTAAGTGTACATTGTGACATAATTTACAAAGCGAGCTGAGCTCCAGGATATCAGTACCCAGATCACGAGATAGACTAAGACTCCCTATCCCCTAAACCCTCCCTGGCGCTCACCCTTCATCTGCACTGTGAGGCTGTAGATGCCCCGGGTGCAGCCGCCGCCCTCCACCTACTGCTCCAGTCACGCCCCTGGCTGCTGTCAGCACTACCCTCTCTGTGTGTCCACCACATCACTGGCGGGGTTTCGCCAAGGATGGTATGGACATCACAATCTCAATGTGGATTTTTAATTCCTTTATTTCATTACTAGTTCCTCGGAAATCTGGCTGAAATCATAATTGTATCTTTCTGCCTCATATTTCACGTCACCTTTATCTTCATATTATGACTCTAATGCTTCTATTTCATAGAGTTAAAATCTCCTTGCATTTTCTTAAGGATGACAGCTTCCTAGAATTTTCATCTCATGCATATAAAATTTAGATATCCTTCTAATCTGAGTCTTTAGAATAAAGTTTCTTTTGGGTTTCCAGTGTCTTCTTTTTGGCTCCCATCTGGAGGCTGTTGCACCAGTCCCTGGAAAATGTCTATCCAGACCAGATGATCTCCAACAGTCACAATGCTGGCTGTGCACACGTTAGTGTTTTTCTCCTCTTGCCAGACAGAGGCCTTCACAGAAGTCTGGCATGCACAGCCTTAAATCTGTTCTCCAGATCTAACAGGCTTTCATTTACCAGAATTCTGCGGGGCTGATTCCTCCTGCCTTGACTGCCTGTTTCCCTAACACTGTAGATTGATATCATACCTGAAAACCTGCAGGCCCTCTTGTGGGATGCTGCCAGACTTCCTCTTTCTTCTGCCATCATTTTATTTCTAGCAAATTTACCTTTCAGTGTATAATACTATCACTGTTCTGCCTCTCATCTCTCTACTTTCTGATTTCAGGTATTCAGAGATTTGAAGTTTCTCAGCAGGAGAAATGCACTATATATATGTGTATATATATAGTATATTTATATAGTATATATATGTGTATATATATAGTATATTTATATAGTATATATGTGTGTATATATATAGTATATTTATATAGTATATATATGTGTATATATAGTATATTTATATAGTATATATGTGTATATATAGTATATTTATATAGTATATATGTGTATATATAGTATATTTATATAGTATATATGTGTATATATAGTATATTTATATAGTATATATGTGTATATATAGTATATTTATATAGTATATATATGTGTATATATATAGTATATTTATATAGTATATATATGTGTGTATATATAGTATATTTATATAGTATATATGTGTATATATAGTATATTTATATAGTATATATGTGTATATATAGTATATTTATATAGTATATGTATGTGTATATATAGTATATTTATATAGTATATGTGTGTATATATAGTATATTTATATAGTATATATGTGTATATATAGTATATTTATATAGTATATATGTGTATATATAGTATATTTATATAGTATATATATTTATATAGTATATTTAAATAGTATATATATTTATATACTATATATGTGTATATAGTATAAAAATAGTATATATAGTATATAGTAAATATTATATTTATTATTATATATAATTACTATATATTATAAATATATAGTATATACATATCTAGTGTATTTCTACATTTATACAGTGTACATGTATATAGTGTATTTCTATACATATGTACACATATGTACAAGAATGTATATGTATATATACACATATGTCTATATAATGTATAGACATATGTAATGTATATACATGTAGGTGTGTGTGTATACACACACACACACACACACACACCAATGAAGGAAATTGGGGCAGACAGAACCATATAGGCCTTTCCCATCCACACAGAGATGTTAATTCCTTGCCTTCGAGATGTCCTAACACTAAATTTTCATTCTACGTGAATTTTGCTAGCATTGTATTAAGAAGAAATCGTCCTAGATTCTGCAATTTTTTTTGTCAATCCCAGTAATAACTAGTCATGTCTATGAGTTAGGTTTTATATTTCCTTACTTTATAGGTATTTGTTACATATGAAAATGATAACTGGGTAACTTGGCCAACTGTGTGAATCTGACTAGACCTGTTTTTCCTCTTCATGTTCAGCCACATTTGCCGGATATTGGGAGATGCCACTGCTCTTATTCCGAAGCCTGAATCTCAAGGGGTCCAAGATGTCAGTGCTGCTGGAATTTTGGACAGGTCATTCAACTCACTCCTTTGCCATCTATAGAATGGGAATAGTAATTACCACATCTACCTCAAGGCCTGTGGTCAAGATTAAACTTAAAAACTCAAAAAAAATACTTATGAGACTAGATAGCAATAAGTCAATACCCACTAAAGTTTGTTGTTTTTGTTTGCTGTGGTGAAAATTGCCTGACGTCTTCTAATACAAGGTTCTTCACTTTCCCTCAGCCTTTGAATCCCTGAATGCTCTCTTTGCATGTGTCAATCCAGAAAACAAAAATGTTGGCCACCCTCTTTGGAGCTGGCTATACGCTGTGGTCACAATGTCTGTGCTCCCCCAAAGGCACGCATTGAAACCTGATCCCCAGCATGATGATATTAGATGCTATCAGGCCATCAGGGCTCTGCTCTCATGAATGGGTCTCAGTGTTCTCATAAATGAGACCCTAAATTACTGGCTAGTCCCTTCCACTATGTGAGGATGTAGAGAGACTACACCATCTGTGAACTGTAGAATGAGCCCCCACAAGAGACTGAATCTGCCAGCACCTTGATTTTGAACTTTCCAGCATCCAGAACTGTGAATGAGAAATATTTGTTGTTTATAAGCCACTCAGTTTATGATAAATTTGTTGTAGTAGCCCAAATGGACTAATAGAGTATGTGTCTAATTTCTGGCCAATAATATCATGTGCATGGAAATAGTACATGAGAGTTTTTGGAATTGGCCTTAATTACAGGAAGGTTACACTTATCTCCATTCTTCCACCTGCTGGTTGGAATGTGAACTTAATGGCTGGAGCTCCAGTAGCCATCTTGGACCATACCCGGAGCTTTTGGATGCAGTGAAGCAGTGAGATTAAAGCGGCCTAAGACTGCTGCACCTGCATTGCACTTCAGGTCTGACAGCATATTTTCCATGGAAGAATACAATCTTCTGTATTTAAGCAACGTGTTATGTTGGTTTTTGGTCATATGCAGTAGCTAACCTAATAATATATAATAGTACTTTGCTGTAGGCTCTCTGGTCTTTGTACTCATGCCATAATTTTCATCTAAAGGCTGATGACTCAGTATTTTTTTAACCCCAATCCAGGCCTCTCTACTCAGTTCCAAGCCCATGCAACTGCAACAAACTTGACATGTTCATGTACATAAACATATACAAGACTCAACTCATGATTTCCTTTTGTGTTCCCAAATCTAGTGTTGTTCCAGGTCCCCTATCTTAGTTTATGGCATTCCATCGTCCTCAAGAAGCTAGAAATCTAGGAGTCCACATGAACGCCACCCTTTATTTCTCTATATTCAAGCCTTTACGAAGTCTTGTTGATTCTATATACAAAACATCCTCACCTTCTCCACAATTATTCACAAATTACCGTGAATTACAACTATCAAGAATTGCCATTTAGATCTCTGATCCTTCCTGTTCATAATGCTATTCTCTACAGTGAAGTTAGTTGCCATTTGTAATAAGGAAATGCCTTTCCAAGGTTCACAAGGTAGACAAGCACCACTGTCCTAGGCTAAACCACCCTGCATTCTTTGGCGCCCCACGCTTGGTCTGGCTCACAGGTGCCCTGCTTTGCCTCATCAGGTGCCCTGCTTTGCCTCACCCTCATACACCTGAACCTATTGGCCTCTTTTTTCCCAGAAAATGTCATGCTCCTTGTAGTTACGTTTGTATTGCAACTGTTCACGTTCCCTGTGGTGAATCTTTCCAGCCTATTACTACGGAAATGTGTTGAAACATAATATAAATCATAAATGAACAAATATAGCCAGCATACAGGAATGAGGGGACAGGAGAGTGGGAGCCACCTGCCCAGGAGAACACAGGAGAGTCCTGAGGTTCCCGTGCTGAAGAAATGGATCAATCTATTCAGGTAGGAGTATAAATGCTGGAGGGTAAATGGGCTCCCCAGAGCAAAACCCTTCTGCTATTTGGGGAGGTCACACTGAAATCCATAAACAAGACATGCCCCTAATCACAGGGGTCTCAGGGAGTTTTCTCAATCAAGACCCAGCACAAAACAAATCTATGTACCCAGCAGCAAAAGGACCAATAACTGTGACCTGTATAAATACATAAACAAAGACCAGCAACCACATGAACAAATTTAGCAGGTGAGAGAGAAAGACCAAATCAACAGATGATAGTGGAGATCAGTAGAAAATTCAGAGAGCAGAGAGGCACTTCATGGGAGACTTGATATTGTTCACCTCTGGGCCCCACAAGGCACCTGGGGAGTCAGGCAGTCACAAGCCCACAGGAATGAGTAGGATTTTTCTCACAACAATATACTAAAAGTATAGTTTTCTTCTTTAGAGTTTATGAAAAATTGACTTTCAAGCAGGTTTTCCTATCATGGTCCATTAAATCCCAAGCCCAGCCTTTGGGTTTCAGTTACTGAGCAAAATACACACCAACGCTGTTGATTCTCCTAGCCCTTAGTCAAACCATTTCCTTTTGATTCTTCTACTGGAAAATGAGATCGTGGTAAAGGGCAGGACTGACAAGACCACTTCCCTCCAGGAAGATGCAATTGGTGCACTTATAATACGGGTTATTGTTATCTGGCCAACCAGGGTGTACTTAGCAGTCACTGGGAGGGACAGTGCTGCTGGTGAGAGTTCACTAATTACTCCCAGGGCCATGGCTAACTACCATGCTCCATTCCACTCGCCTACATCTCTGCATTTGCTTATACTAACTTTAGCTAAAGGCCAACACTTTGCTTCCTATAATAACCAAAGTCTTATTTTAGATGTCCTGCTCCTTGCAGATGTAGTCAATATGAGTTACACTTTATGTTGTTTTATTTCTGCTGTCGCTATGTTCCAGTTTTCCTTAAAACTTGCCTCTGTCTTATGGAATGCAATTTATATCCTCAGCAAATAGGCACCTTAGTCTAGCAACCTGATGTTTTTCCTGTGGTATCCCTGAAGCTTCAGCTTTGGTAGACACCAGTTGGAGGCCCAAGTCACAAACGGCTACAAATTAAACAACTAATCTCCTTCAAGAATCCTCTGCCTTGTCCTACTGCAATTAAGTCACTTGCATGTGAATTTTGCCACTTGCAAATACACAATAGTAGTTCCAGTTTCTGCTTAGCCAGGAGTTGTTCAGTTGCAAGTAAGAGAAATCTATTACAAACTAGCTTATGCAAAATGAGAATGTTGGGCTCATATAACTGAAAAAACCAAAGACGTCTAGTTTTCTGTCCCGGTGATCCTGAGTGCTCCCCCGATGTTATCACGGATATGGGAGAACTGAGATCCCATCGCTTGACCTTCTGCTCCTCTGTTGTCTTGCTGACTTGTAATCACTCTCTGCTGGGAACAATGGTCCTGAGCAGATCCAGGTGAGGGGGTCCTTGTAGTTTATGAGGCCAGAAGGGCAGAGGCAGAGATCCTCCTGCTTCTAGCTGTCATATTAGCCCTTCCAAAAGGACTCTGCTGTAGTTGGAATCACACAAACTAATTCCCCTTTATCAGTCACACACCAGTGGGTATTGGAATAATTGGTCCAGCCTGCTCATTTGCACCCCTTCCCAGAGTGGGACCCATCTCCACAGTGATCACATCTACAAAGTGAGAAGCATGCCCCCAAATTGTGAGGCAAAGGACATAAATTGTGAGAATTACAGTACAAGTGGGGAAATGTATTTCTAGAGTTATAGGGACATCTACATAAATAAGAACTACAAAAAAAAATTTTAAGTGTTTCCTCTGGAAACTGGAAAAAAAATGCAAGAGACAGATGAGGGGCTTTGCTTTACAAGTCCATCTAGTGATATTTGATGTATTACTATGTGCATAGGCTACCTCAAAAACATTTAAAAGTAGAAATAATAAATGGGAGATTTGGGAGATGTATGTATTTGCAGGATCAAATAGGCATTCATATAGTGCCAATCCACGTAAGGACATACTCTTCTATTTCCCAATGCTAAATTTGATGAATGTTGGAGGAATTTAAGACCTATGTAATTTAAGGCAAAATGTAAATTTGAATTTTGATTTTGGCTTTTAGTTTTACCAGGAGCAGCACATTAATATAAAGCAAAGCTCATTCTAAACCCTGATCAAGAAAGTATGATAGTAGAAAATGATGAAACAATCCCAATTAGGATTACAGTTGTGAAAAAAATGACTAAATTAAAATACAAAAAAAAAATTAAATTCAATGATACATTAAAAATAATCTGCGGATACTAAGAAGTATTTAGGTCAAGAATGCAAGGTTAATGTTATATTTAGAAATCCTTTTCTATAATATAACAAAATGACAGACATTGTACTATCTCCGAAGTCATCCAATTCTATTAAATGCTTTCCCTGATTTTTAAAAACATGGAAAAATCTTTCAAAGGCAGAACACAATGATACTTCCCTTTCAAAACAAGGAATATATACGTTCAGTTATTATCATTTGATGGCAAGATGGTGGAGATAATAGTACTTTTAAATTTTAGTACCAGTAATGATTGCTTACATCATTATAATTTTAAATGGTTCTGGAATATATAGTCAATTAATAAGATAAGAAATTAATATAGGACATATGACCATTACAAAAAGAAAGAAAAAATAATAGATTCAGATAATGCAATTTTGTATGCAAACCCAAAAAATTAACAAAAATGTGATAAAATTTAAATTTTAAAATATACAAACCATACAAATTATTTTATTTTAAATCAGACCCATTTTAATGGGTCATTTGTTAGAAATTAATTTAGAATTTTAGTACTTTTATTATAGTTCTAATTATTTTTATTTTCAGTTCTGCATCAAAAAATCCACATAAATGCTGTAATTCGAGGCAGTTCACGTCCTTAATGAAGCTACCTGGGGTACTTGTTAATAGCATTTTTATTTTCTCAATAGCAGCTGCATTTGGCTACATTTCCTGGACTATTTTTTTATACTAGCATAAGTAACAAAAATTCTTTGAAGATCTCAAGCTCAAAATCTTACATCCTTTCTAAACATTTTATGAATATATTTTGAAATGCAAAGTCAAACACCCTATTCCCTCATATTCCTCCTCTCTTTTCCTTGGGTGTAAGATGCTGAAATTTTGCTGTTTAAATGTTTCATGAACATTCATGTAATAAATAGTCTAGTTAAAACGTGTTCCAGAGCTGTAGACAGTCTTTTTTGCTAGTCTAATAGAAGCTAATACAGGGATACAGTTAACTAAAGTTATGATATGCCTTCGTAAATGCAGCATTTTTAAATGATAAAATATATTTTGAAAGGTCTCCTTTTTACGTGACCTGAATTGTGATATTTAGAAATTTCTAGTGTGGCCTGTATGGCTTGCTCTTTAAACTGTTAAATTTGAGTTGAGCAGTAATAGATATTTTAAAACTCTGGCAGAAAACTTATAAGAAGCAGCATTCTGGAAGCTGCAAGTGTGATAAGAAAAAACAGGCATCAAAACAGACTGCTTCAGAAAGCGGGACTGCCACGCTGCAAAGGTTGGCTGTAGCCACCACTTGTGCAGAAATGCAAGATTGGCTCCAGTGCACCTGCAAAAATGTCAAGGGGCAATTCTAGGAGGATCTTACCACTACATTTAGAACTCAGTGCTGGATTTCATGAGGAGAGAGGGGAAAAGCTATTTCCAACTGGCTGGATAACAGAGGGGTGTGCCTGCCCTAGTGCATGTCACTCACGTGAAGGTCATGACTTTGGATTGATGGTCAAAGAAAAAAAGGAGGTTACCCATAAAGAGAAATTATAAACCAGCATTACACAGGCTTGCTAAAGAAAAGGACAACAGACATGATAAAGCCTTAGCAAAACTATTCAACAGCTTCTCAATATGCACTTTCTAGTTGTGCACTGCAGGGAGAATCTACTGCCACCGTATGCCGAATCTCTTGGAAAAGAAACTTGCAGATTTAAGAAGAAGTAAAAGAAAAACTCTGAGCAGCTAAAGGAATATTTGAATATTCAAGTAAGTATCCACTGGCTTGCTTACTATGTGCCTGCTATTGAGCTACGTACTGAATTGGATACTAAAGGATCTGAGGACCCCTCAGCGTGGCAGAAACACATTGTTATTTGGAAACACAAGTTATTTCTGAAGCAATTAAGTAAAAATGCAAGATGAGCAATGGGAACAATAATTAAATCCAGAGGTGGGAAAATGAATCTGGAGTGTGGGAGGCTCTAGGAGACAGTGCTTAAAAGAGGACTGCTGTGAGGATGTTTTCATGAAAAGTTTATTTGTTCGTGGGTTAACTTTATTGCTTTTAGGAATTTGTTTTAATATATTCTTTTTTGCAGTAAAATTATCAGTTGCCTATATAAGAAAACACAGAAATGTTTAGTGATAAAATGTTATATTTACATATCAAATAATATGATGTGTTTTGTATATTTTAGTAAACTTTTATTTTAGAACTCTTAAGGCTTACAGAAATATTACAAAGATAGTGCAGAAAGTTTCCGTGTACTCTAGATCCACTTCCCCTTGTTAACATCTCACTTTGGTATGGTGCATTTGTCACAAGTAGGGAACAACTATTGACACATTATTATTAACAAAAGTCTACACTTTATTCAGATTTCCCCTGTTTTTTTCCTGATATCCTTTTTCAGTTTCAGAATCCCTTCCAGGATCCCACATCATATTCACGTCATGTCTCCTTAAGCTTCTCTTAGCTGTGACAGTTTTTCAGACTTGCCTTGTCTTGATGGCCTGGACACTTTTGAGGAGGACTGGTCAGGCATCTTGCAGGATGCTCCTCTATTGGAATTTGTCTGGCGTTTTTCTCATGGTTAGAATGTGGTTATGGATTCTGGTGAAAAGACGACTGAGGTTAAACGCCATTTCCATTACATTGCATCAAAGTTATGTACTATCAGCCCTCTGTGTGACTGTGATTTCACCCTTTATCACCCAGCTGCAGTAGGGTTCCTCAGGATTCTCCACTGTAAAGTTAATCTTTGTTTCTCCCTTTCCATTCTGCACTCTCTGCAAAGACATCACTATACACAGCCCACACCTAAGGAGTGGTAATGTGCTCCTTTGCCTGTGGGTAGAGTAGCTACACACATTGTTTGGACTTCCGTGCAGGAACTTTATCTATTCTGGCCCATGCCCATTTATTTCTTGATACAATTTTTTTTTTTGAGACAGAGTCTGGCTCTGTCGCCCAGGCTGGAGTGCAGTGGCTCGGCTCACTGCAAGCTCTGCCTTCTGGGTTCATGCTGTTCTCCTGCCTCAACCTCCCGAGTAGCAGGGACTACAGGCACCCGCCATCATGCCTGGCTGATTTTTTGTATTTTTAGTAGAGATGGGGTTTCACTGTGTTAGCCAGGATGGTCTCGATCTCCTGACTTCGTGTTCCGCCCGCTTTGGCCTCCCAAAGTGCTGGGATTACAGGCATGAGCCACCACGCCCAGCTGTAATCTTTTATTTATTTAAATAAGTAGCCAATTTTAGTGCATTGTATTAAACTCATCAAGATTTTTTTTTTGCTCCGATTATTTCAGCTTTGGCCATTGGGAGCTATTTCTATTGGATCCCATGTCCATTTAACACACCCCCATCATTATGGGGGGCTGTTTTGTTTTGTATAGATATAGATACATAGAAGAAGGTGTAGATACTGCTGTAAAGTTCAATGGGTTTTCACAAATTCATGTCCCATATAGGCACCATTATAATATGATAGAGAATAGTTTCTCTTACATAAAAAATCCTGGCTGTGTGCTTCAGCTGTTTATTTATCTATCTCCCTGCTCTAGACTTCTGAAAACCACTGATCTGTTTACCATCTATTTTGCCTTTTCCAGAACTTCATATAAATGGAATAATATGGTAAATTGCCTTTTTCAGAATTTCTTTTACTTAGCAATATGCTTTTACAATTCATCCATATCTTTGTGTAGCTTGATAACTCATCCCACCTTTGTCGCAGAGTAGTATCTCACTGCATTGATGTATCACAACTTGTTTATCCATTCACATCTTAGTTGTTTCTAGTTTTGGAGATTATGAATAAAGCCGCTAGAAACATTCACATACAGGTTTTTGTGGGGACATACATTTTCAAATCAATTAGGTAGAGGCCTAGGAACACAATTGCTGAATTGTATGGTAAAACTATAATTAGCTTTGTGAAAAACCACCAAACTTTCTTCCAAAGTGGCTGTACCATTTTGCAGTCAGATGAGCAATGAATGAGAGTTTGTGTTGCTTCCCATCCTTCCTATTACTTGGTATTTTAGAAATCCCCACCCACCTCTTTTGGCCATTCCAATAAATGTGTAGTGGTATCTCAGTGTTGTTTAATTTGGAATTTCCTAATGACATATGATCTCAGGTGTACTTTCATGTCCTTATTTATCTGTACATCTTATTTGATGAGATATCTATCTGTTCAGATCTATTGCTCACGTAATAATTGTGTTGTTTTATTTCTTAACTGTTGAGGCTTATGAGATCTGTGCATATTTTGGACACAGACCCTATACCAGGTAGGTGTTTTGCAAATATTTTCTCCTATATATTTATTCTCGTATCACTCTGTATAACAGATATGTTATAATTTAGTGAATGGTTTCCGTTAATCAATGCACAAACTTCTACCACTTGATTACCTGTAAGGCAAGCCCAGTTCAAGGTCAAACTATTGATTAAATATTTTGGCAGAAAGGAGAGGAGGAAAGAAAGAGGAAATCAGCAGATACATTGCATTTTTTAATGCCTTGGGATTATGACCCACATATCTCACCACGCCTTCTTACAGGAGCCTGCAGGAGCCAGTAACAGATAAAGTTGAATAGGACCCAAATGAACCATTCTTAGCATCTAAATAAACAATTAATTGACAATGCCACAACCCCAAAAGGGACTGGCTTCACCCAGGTGCTGCAAGATGGTGGACATGGCTCCTAAGAAAACTTGACTACATGATCTGAGAACAGAAGGACAACACAGGAAGACCTTTGCCTATGTTCAAATTGGCAAAGTCTCCAAGGCTCCAAGCCTGCACCACGTGAGGCCTGGACTGATGGAGAAGCAAGACCTCTGTGTGTGCACCTTCTGACTCTAATGGTGTGCCTGCGTCTCCTGAGTCATTCCAATATTACCTATATATCCATGACCGAAGTTTTCTTTGGGGTTGGTAAGCTTCTGTCAGGATGAGTAGCTGCTCGTGGGATATAAGAAAAGGCTAACTGGAAAGGCAGAGTGTGTCTTCTCTGGATTTGATTATTATACTGAGTCAATTTCCCCAATTCTTGGTAACCCAAATGTCACAGCGATGCCCTGCCACTTACTATCTAGAAAATATTGGCTTGATCCATATTCTATGCAATATTAAAGCTCAAAGATATTCTTACATTCTAGGAGCCTTGTCACCGAGCTCCTGCTTCTACTGAATTGAGGGTTGGATCATTTTGGCGTCCAGCACATTCATTCTTACTTCATACAAACAGAGCTCAGGCAGGGAGCGAAATCCCTTTCCCTGGTTTCATACAAGGGAAAAATAAACAGGCAATAAGCAGCACCCAAACACATACAAACTAAGCATTCTGAAGAGGAGCCACTTTTGTTGAAGGTGGCAGGACTTGGAGTGAATTTATACAACAGCAAGAAAAACAACTTAAGTATCAGACATCCTTTGCGTTTACAGCCCTTTTAACATCCAAGACCCAGGATATTTCACTGTCATGTCAGCTAACATGTAGCCTCCCCAGTCTCTTAATATGGAGCTGGCTTCCCATGCCTGCTTCTCTTTTCTTTGATTTTCTTTCTCCCTCTCTACCCACACCCTCCCACGGGTCTCCACCAACTCTACTAAATTTTTCATCTTCTATTATGTAGCAAAAGCCAGCTCGTACCTCTAAGATCATGCTTTCATCTCTAAATCACTCGAATAAGCTCAGCAGAACAAAAACACCTTTTATTCATTATGTCAGGAACATAAAGAACCAGCAGAAACTCAAAGTTACCTCTAACTGGCTACTTCAACAGGATCCTTCCTCCGTGGGAGGCATTTGTGGGTTTGAATATGATTTCTTCGCAGCACACTTCTGTTGGCAGTGGCAGCTTGTGTTTAAAGTGAATTGAGATGCAGCTCCACTTCCTCTGTGTCTCTGTCCTCTGATGGAAGATCCTAAAGGTAATAAGCAAGAATGCTCTTTGGGAAGCTTGAGTGAGGGTGCTGTTCTCTGTTCCTCCCTGAGGGGGCACTAGATGAGTTCTTGATTTTCCTGTGATCTCCTGGGTGTCCAGAAACCCACACACTTATTTCCAAGGCAAAAATATCCTCAAACTGTTTCTTCCGGTTGCCTTCTCTGATGAATGAAACCATATTCTTTTCTAATAATCCAAGAACGGCTCAAAGATTCAGGTTATTGATGACAATGTTCTGTGATTTCCAAAACACCCATATAATTACACACACACACACACACACACACACACTTACACACATATTTCAGTTATTTCAATGAAAGTGCTAAAGAAAGTGAGGTAAACCTGTGACCTGAAATTGCTTTTTATTAAAAGCAAAAGGAAGTTTAAGCAACAGTGTACAGTAACAGTACAATTTTCAATCATATAAGTTGAAGCAACTATGTACAGTAACAGTACAATTTTTAATCATATAAATGAAGAAGTCTTCATTTTAGTTCTAAAATATTCATGGGTATATAACTTTAAACAGTGCTATGAAGTTAAAATATTTATTAGATTTCTAAATTTAAATTAATACTTGGTTCCAGGTTCCAAATTCTTGCACAGAGTAAGGTATAACTGTGTAATATATCACATGACAATTCAAAGAAAAAAAAATGTTGTAACATCTGCCGTAGTGCTTGCTCTGAAAATTATAATACAATGAAGCTGTTACTAAAGAGTATTTACGGATAGGAAAACAACATAAAGCTTTCAGGATGGCCAACTTTTGCCAGAGACTCTATTTACATATATACATCTACTATTTACACATATAAATCTACTATTAACACCAGCTAAGAGCAGCTAGATCCATGCGGATAAAGTCTGTATCCTTTCCTGTTTCTCTTGCATAACCAGTGAATTTGAATGTTCCCTGAGAGGAAGCAATCTGTGAGATACTGTCCCCTTTTCCTGTTACTGTGTACTGAAAGGTAGAATATATAGCAAGTATTTGTAAATATTTCTATACCTATTATCCTATTAGGTTAGAGATGTGAAAAAGCAAAAACAAATTTCAAAATATATTTAAAAAGGCATAATTGAATGTTATAATCCTGTTAAAATCTTATGTTTTACAGAAGGTTCACAATTTTCCAAATATAAACATCAGGAACAACTTAACTATTAACCTAACAAGTAAACTATTGCATCAAAAGAAAATTAGGCTGGACATGGTGGCTCATGCCTGTAATCCCAGCATTTTGGGAGGACAAGGAAGGCAGATCACTTGAGATCAGGAGCTCGAGACCAGCCTGGACAATACGGTGAAATGCCGTCTCTACTGAAACCATAAAAATTAGCCAGGCATGGTGCTGTACGTACGCCTGTAATCCCAGCTACTCAGGAGGCTGAGGCAGGAGAATCCCATGAACCCAGGAGACGGGGTTTGCAGTGAGCCAAGATTGCGCCACTGCACTCCAGCCTGGGCAACAGAGTAAGACTCGGTCTCAAAATTAAAAAAAAATTTAAAAAATAAAGAAAATTAGCACAATTACACCACATTACAAGTGAAATTCATTGGGGGGATAAAACCAATTACGCCAGAACAAAAATTAAAATTTCTACAGAAGTCTGGAAGAAAATAAAATCATTGAAGGAAGCTGAAAAATGTTCCCAGTTAGTAGTCTTTATAACGGCCACTTTGCTGACCACCTGTAGTAATTATGAAATACTACTGAACATGCAGCCATGTCAGTGGGAGCATCGTGTAATTGTTTAGGCACATATACTAGAGCCTGAGCACTCATTGCAAATCGTGGCTCTGACACTTACTAGCTTTCAACATTGAGCAAGATGTACATCCCCTTGTATCCTTACTTTAGTGTAGGAGATAACAATGCCCCTCACTGGAGGTTGGGGCACAGATGGGATAATGTAATGTATGTAAAATAATTGTCATAATACCTGGCTCCGGGTAGCATATGCTTAAAACTATTTTTATTTTTGTGGAAATGCAATGTTTTGTACTTGCAATTGACATAAAATGCCTCAAGCAATTTAACAAAGGACTTTTTATTAAAAATCTAGTCATCATTTTTTCTCGTTTGGTAGTTCTTGTTACTTATGAATGGCTCTTTCATTCATTCCCAGAGGTTTACTGAGGGCACTTGCTAGTTTGTGTGAACACCAACGAACTGGAACACTGAATTTATCTCAAAACAAGACACATTACAGGATTGAGGATAAAAAGGAGAAACAGGGCCAGGCACGGTGGCTCACTCCTGTAATTCCAGCACTTTGGGAGGTCGACTCGGGGGGATCACGAGGTCAGGAGTTGAAGACTAGCCTGACCAATATGGTGAAATCCTGTCTCTACTAAAAATACAAAAATTAGCTGGACGTGGTGGCGTGTGCCTGTAATCCCAGCTACTCAAAAGGCTGAGGCAAGAGAATCACTTGAACTCAGGAGGCGGAGGTTACAGTGAGCTGAGATTGCGCCACTGCACTCCAGCCTGGGCAACAGAGAGAAACTTGATCTCAAAAAAAGAAAAAAAAGGAAAAACAGGTCTAATACAAGAGTTCATCCAACTGATCATGACCTAAAGAAGGCAGTTTACTCTAGCAACCTCAATCTCATGAATAAAACCACTCACATAGAGAAATAGCAGTTGATTTGATGATTGTAGAAACTACAAATACAATATTCCAGCTGCTTCGCCTTTCAAGGATTCATATTTTAATTTGAACCACAGTACCACAGTATAATTCGGTTTTGTTTATCTCCTTCATATATAAATGATATTTGTTATAAATATAATATATATAATATAGATATATGTTCTTGGACCACTCTGTTAAACCAAAATTTCCATCTTAATAACCTTCTAAGCTTCTTAATGCCCCTTCTCCACAGGAAACAGCTATCAGTTGGACATTCCTAAGGGAAAACTGCAGCAGAGTGGGACCTTCTGCTGATACAGAAATACTATACAGAGCTCCCAGGCTGCTGCTGAAGAAGAAAGATTTGCTAAATTTTAATGGTTATTCTCACCTTCTTATGAAGTTAATTGTAGAAGGAAGATTATGACATTTTACACTGCAGAGGTTTCGACAGGAAATAGATTCCATGTGCTTGATAGTAGGCATCAGGAGATGGTCAGGACAGAATGGGGGTAAGTAGCAACAGTGCTGGGTCGCCAGGGTGAGTGGAGAAAACATGATTCCATCTTAGTGCATTTTAAATGAAGCTACATTAGAAGTACTGGTAAAGTGATATCCAAAAAGACTATCTGCTTGTTAACATATGTACATTTGGGATGATTTCAAAAACAAATCTAAATTCCTTTAGATGTCAAAGGCAGAAAAAGCTAAAATACAAATATTCTCATTCTTCTGGTTATGTCTTCTTATCATAAAGACAAATGATTGTTACTTTTAACAAAAATAGAACTACTTAGAGAAATAAGTGAGCTAATAGTGATTAATGATAATTTATTTCTTTTTTTAGGATTTTAAAAAATATTTTTATTAGAGACAGCGACTTACTACATTGCCCAGGCTGGACTGGAACTTCTGGGCCCAAGTGATCCTCTTGCCTCAGCCTTCTAGGTAGCTGGGACTACAGGTGCATACCACCATGCCCAGATATTAGTTTATTTTATGGATGAAGAAAATAAAATAGAGAAAAAAATAGAAAAAGTAAACAGAGGGTGTCATAACTTGAATTTCTTTCAAATATTCATTTCATAGCAAACCACTGACACCATCATGAAATTTGCATATTTGGTATTTTAATTTTGTTGACATTTATTGCTCAATTAATTTATACCTTTGCTTATTTCTAAAATTGGCACTGTGTTTTATATGCAATTGAGTTACATAAAAACAAAATTTTTGGTAACTATATTTACTTTAATGTCGTTGCCATTGTAGGCCCTCTATTAGATTATATCTTATGCCTTTGCTGTTTTTCAAATTCTATTTTTATTTTTACTTAAAAATATAAAGATCAGATATATCTTGCCTAATAGAGGAATATTTAATTCATAAGTATTTAATAATAGTTATAGCAAAATAGTTAATATTTAATGTATCCCTGGTAACTATAAATGAGGCCTGACATGATACATGCTATAAAAATTTGTACACTTCAGAATAAACTCAAACTATGTACAGTACTTGAAAACACTAAAGAATTCAAGACATCAGTAAAAGTGCTTACTTTATCATGACAAATAGGTATGTCACATCATGTCATAACCTTAAAGGGTTGATGGCTATAAGGAAATATATCATTTATATCCCCTTTCTATTAGACTTGACATTTGGGAAGTGGCAAATATATCTTTCATGTGAAAACTATGATGGCAAAGACTTTCCATCATAAAACAAGTGTGAGGTTGACACTGTTGTTTCTTTTGAGAGGACTAAAGCCATCTATTCATCTGGATCCAGCAAATGTTAAGATACAAATATGAAAAGCATCAAAGCCACTGACAAATTGCTGGGCAGTGATTTCCCTCTCCATTACACCAAATGGATTTGAGATGAGTGTCATTGTAGCTCAGCAAGCATAACTATAAAAGAAATAACAATTAATTAAAAATTAAACAATTATTTTTTACAAAGACTATTCCGGGGGGAAAAAAAAAACCAACTTTGAAAGAATTTTGAAGTGGCCACCAGACCCCCCTCAGAGAAGCATCCGAGGAAGTGCAGGATGGCAGGGATGGCTGCTGTCCAGGCACGTTCAACCTTGACCTCTGCCTTAATGGGGCCATCTTCATTTGTCTGATGATTTCTGAATCTGGCTTGTCTCTGTGTATTGGTGGCTGCGTCTGGCACCTGCCAGACACATCCTATATATGATGGAGAATTTCATTCGGAGCTTTTCTACAGGACTCTCTGTTAAATAGGTCACCAAATTGAAAAGACAAGCAAGAAGACGAAAAGCCAGGAAACAACAAAGTAAAGCAACAGAAGTCATCCAGAAAGAGATCAAATTGTGACTTAATAGATTTTGATTAAGAAACTCTTTCATGTTCCAGCAAAATTGATCAAGTGTGCTACTTCTGTTGGCTTTAATACACCACATTGGGACAGAGTTTTTGTCTAATTTTTATCTTTAACAATAGAATTTATTTAAAAAGCTAAATGTTACAGAGTATACAAAGTGAAGCTACAAATTCCATGCATTTACATTGTGGTTAATTTATATATGGATAAAGATATCAAATACAAAGTAAAATTTACCTGAAATCTCACCACCAGACAAAAGTGTTAGTAATTTTGGTATGATTACCCACACATACACACAAACAGAGTAGGACTGGAACTCACAATCAGAACCTCAATGTGCAGAAATATATATAATTTCATCATTACATTCAACTTTCTTATGAGCTCCTATAACTTCTCAATAGTGAAACTAGCTAATTTTCTTCAAGCTAACTTAGTCATTTCCAAATTAAATCTTAGTCTTTCACAGGTTAATTTGCCTGTTGACTAAACAGCCAATTTTTCCTGATTTTCTTCTTTCTCTTTTTCTCCTTTTGGCCTTATCTCCTGGTGCATTCTAGGGAGGGTCATTGTAAGACAGCAAAGGGTGTGGAGCTCACACAGCCTCCGTGCAGGAACGCACACGTGTTCTCAGAGGTGCTGGTGCCCTGGCTGCAGGGGCGGTCATTCCCTTAGCTGTTGTGGCTATAAGAACTGGATTTGAGGTTGAGAAACTGGCTGATTAGCTGGAAGATGGGCAGAGCATCATAGGCTTGTTCTTTTGCAGAAGCAGGACAAATATAGCTGGCCACAGTTGTGGCTCTCTGCTTAACCTGCTGAGCAGGTATGGATCTCATCTGTATTCACTGGCCCAGAGTCGCGTCACCAACGACTGTCCAGTGTAAGACCTTGTGATCACGAAGGGCCTCATCAACCTTCAGTGTCTTAAGAATATGCTTTCTCTTGGTCCTCCCATCCCTTCCTATGTTCCACACGCTGACGTTCCACTTAATTTACGTACACATCTCATGGATTATTATATGATTTTCCATTTACTGCCTACATTTAACACGTCTTATGAGTTCCATCCATACTATTTATTTTTGCTTGTCTTTCTTTGATGGCCAAGGTGAACTTTCTCAACTAGTTCAGCAAACATACGTGATTTTTACCTTCTTAGCT
The DNA here is from genome assembly GCF_028878055.3 of Symphalangus syndactylus. NCBI lineage: Eukaryota > Metazoa > Chordata > Mammalia > Primates > Hylobatidae > Symphalangus > Symphalangus syndactylus. Next base: position 78,491,323 of record NC_072431.2, read on the forward strand.
AAGTGTGTCTCTGATACTAGCCCACTGATATATTTCTGAAGACTGTAAGGTTTAAAACATGTTCTCACTATTTTTAATCTGTTTTGGGAAAAATATCTGCAATCCTCTTCAAAGTTACAATTTATGATAAATGGTGACACAATGTCAAAATATATCAAAATTGAAAATGTTGACAGCTTTATTGACTCAACTCTTTAGCCCACAAGAAAAGTGTTTTCTTTATGAAGGCTGAGACAACTCATGAGCTCAGGAAATAAAAGCTACTAAATGGAGGACATTGTCCATTCAAATGCTTTTCTTATTGAAATGTCTAAATATTTAAGCCCAAATGTTTTTACAGATATATTTGATTATCCCCTTCTAGAAAACCTATTTTTCACATATACTCCTATTTCACAATAAACTTTACCAGAAATGTTATCTATTTGCTTTTCAGTTGGCTAATTCAGCAAATTTTTAGATTTTGTAAAATTATAGACCGCTCAAATTAATTATATTTAGCCATAAAACACAAATGATTATGAGCATTCTATCAGAAGATTGTTCCTACAGATTCCAAAGTGTTCTTTTAAAAAAGTAATGCCTAATTTTTTTTTTTTTTTTTTTTTTTTTTTTGTAGGGAACTCCTGGACTCAAGTGATCCACTCTCCTCTGCCTCCCAAAGTGCTGAGATTACAGGCGTGAGCCATGGCGTCTGGACTTCTGCTGCTTTTAAATAAAAAAGGTAAATTTTAGTGCTTCCTCTTTTTAGAATTTGTTTTCAATAATTACGCCTTTCTAAAGCTGAAAGTATATGGGCTTTTAGTTATTTAATAATGTTACTACAGTTTTCCCACAGAATTTAAATAGTATGAAACTAAATTTAATGAAACAGTATTTAATGACAATTAAATACTGTTCAATGCCATTGTAGACACCTATACATTAATAGATAGGTCAGATCTATCTATCTATTCATCTATATGACTTAATGTAAGTTTCATTATGCATTTGGTAGTTGTGGAGTTGAGCTACAATAAATGTGTGTGTGTAACATATTTATATCAACTGCAGGTTTTATTTTCATTGGTAGAATTGTGTAGCTGGTTTGGACACAGAAAGAATTATATCATTATAACAACCAATTCAAGGGCATTTCTGCTCCAGAGGTTTTTTTTAATATAATAAGAAAAACATTTATTTTAGGATGATTTGAATAACCAAGAAATATTTGTTTTTAAAAATATATATATATATTGAACTTTTTATCTGAATTTATAATTGCAACACCATTCGCAATAATACTAATTATTTCACTTTAGACAGAATAAACACCCAAAAGCCTTCTTGAATCACCTGAGAAAAAAAAGGAAACATTATTAGAATTAGTTGACCTCCTATTTGAAGCAACTGATGACACTGGTATAAAAGTTATCACTTAACTCTGATTTTTTTATAGTAGTGGAGACTAAACAATAACAGGCCCTGTTTTTCTTTCATACATGCCCAATAACACTTAGAATAAAAAATCAGCAACATTAATCTAGAAGAATACTGCACAGGCCCCAGCAAACATGTCTCTTATAAAAAGAACATGCTGGGGCCTTTCTCATACACCTAAGTGTGCTCAGGCATACGCAGAGGGAATGGCTGTCACCTAACTGCACATGGCTGCCTCCCTTGGTAAACAGCCTATAACAACTTACTTGAATTCAACAACAACAACAAAACACAGTATTTTATTTTTTTAAATTTACAACAAATGCTAATCTGAACAGAACCTGGAATATCAACATCAACGGTAAACCATGATATAGAGTCACTCTAGTTTTAATGAACATGAGCAGATACTGTATCTGGGACCCCATGTAAAGATGCCATTTTGATAAGAACTGAAATACAAATAAGAATAATAAGAGAAATAGTAATAATCCCACCATGAGAAGGATCAGGGAAACCTGCCCATCCCAGCCTTGGCCCTGGGTGGAGGAGGGAAAACAATCTCGACTGGGAAGCCACACCACAACCTTATGCAAGGTTGGAGCCAGAATTCACAACACTTGTGTGATCTCAACAAGCAAACAAACAAAAAACAAGCAAAACAAATAAACAATTGAATGTGAAAACAATTCCAAATTATTATTTTCCAAATGTAGCTGATAAAAAGAAATTTTCTTAACCCTTTTCTTTTTTTTTTGTTTTTTTTTTTTGATGGAGTCTCGCTCTGCCACCCAGGCTGGAGTACAGTGGCCAGATCTCGGCTCCCTGCAAGCTCCGCCTCCCTGCAAGCTCCACCTCCCTGCAAGCTCCGCCTCCCTGCAAGCTCCACCTCCCTGCAAGCTCCACCTCCCAGGTTAACGTCATTCTCCTGCCTCAGCCTCCCCAGTAGCGGAGACTACAGGCACCCACCACCACCCCCGGCTAATTTTTTGTATTTTTTAGTAGATACAGGGTTTCACCATGTTAGCCAGGATGATCTCTATCTCCTGACCCCATGATCTGCCCACCTCAGCTTCCCAAAGTGCTGGGATTACAGGCATGAGCCACTGTGCCCAGCCCTTAACTCATTTCTTAAACCATTCCTATGTAAAAATGATACAGCTTATGAGTTTGCAATTAAAATCACAGAAATTATAAATCAGGTATTGAGAGTCATCATAAACAGCAAAATCCAGCTTTCTAATGCCCACTGATTTTGGAATTATAAAATATAGAATAAAATATATATTATATATATTTATATATGTACACATATAAATATATATTTGTAAATAAAAAAGAATGAAAACTTTAAGTAAGAGGTAATAAAAGATGCCCAGGAATAGTGAAAAAAATCACCAAATAAAATGTATAGAAATGGAAAATGTGACAATGGACATTGTGTTCTCAATGGATGTTTTAAACAGCAAGAATACATACATATAAGAAAAATCAATGGGCAGGAATATACATCCATTGAGGAAAAATACCTGGAACGTAATATAGAGAGACAAGGAGATGAAATAGAAGGCAGAATACAAAAATATAACATCTAACTTATCAAATCTCCTGCAAAAAGGGACACAGGGTAGGGACAAAGAAATAATGACTCATCTTTTTCTAGAAGTAAATATGGAAAAAATCACCTTTGCAGATATTAAATATGTTAAAATTTATATATTTGAAACTTGGAGTAGTTGCAGGAATAGGTAGACAGACCATTGAAACAATTCGAAAATAGCCTCATTCTTGTATGAAAACATGAAATATAACAGACAGGGCTTTGCAGATCAGTAGGGACAGGATGAACCACTTCAGTAATGATGTGACAATTACTTCTCCATTAAATCAGAAACAGGTCACCAGCATTAGACTGTCACAATTACTTAACTTCATAGGAAAAGAGAAAGTAAATGCAGACCCATCGCTAACAAAATACCTAAAAATATATTCAGAGGAATAAAAGCCAGAAAGGTAATTATACCATTATGCATTTTACTACTATTCTGAGAAGTGAGATAGGAAAACATATAAAGGGTTATGTAAAGCATACCTAGAAATGGGCAAGGTGCAGATGTTCCCTTAAGGTAAGACTTCAAGGTTGACAGGGCATTAGCCTAGCAGGGAAGGCAGAGCAGAGTGCAGAGTCTTCCTGGGAGAGGGACGGACACGTGCAAAGTTGTCACTGGGGAGGAGTGAAACACCTACATGAACCAAGAAGTGTTTATTTTTTAAACGTTGTGTCAATTTGATAAACTATAAGAACTTAATGATTTTATTTGCACTTCACTGATTCCTAATATTTTCATATTTCTCTGAATCATTAACACTTCTTTTTTGATTCTGAAATATCTCCTCCTGATTCTACTCTTTTTCCAATACTTCAAGCAGAAGACAAACCTTTAACATAACAGTCGATATAAGAAGGGATGCCCTTTTTTTGAGAGTTTGGGGTTGACCACTAAAGAGGTCAGGACACTCTGCTGGCATTACTCACATCTCTAAGCGTGAAGGACCAGGAAGAGAAGGTCATTTTCAGAAACTCTAACAAACAAAGCTTTAACAAACAGATGGTTTCCGGGTTTGAATTTATGACATAGACGGTGGTCACCAAACTAGAAAATTCAACTTGAAATGCTAGTTAGGTATGTGAGATTTGAATGGGGCATTGAGAACTAAAAAAGTTAAAACATGTTTTGAACTTTGATTATTAGTTTCACCAATGTTTTGTCATTGTTGTCTTCCTATTATTCTAGACTTGCTTGATTTCAAAACGTGGTAACATGTTCTAAAAGAACATTGTGTTGGGCAAGTGTATTAGTTGGCTAGGGCTGCCTTTAAAAAATACTGTAAGTTGGATGGCTTAAACAGCAGATATTTATTTCTCATAATTCTAGAGGCTGAAAGTCTGAGCTCAAAGTATTGGCAGAGCCTGGCGCAGTGGCTCACGCTTGTAATCCCAGCACTTTGGGAGGCCGAGGCGGGCGGATCACGAGGTCAGGAGATCGAGACCATGGTGAAACCCCGTCTCTACTGAAAAAAAATACAAAAAATTAGCCGGGCGTGGTGTCGGGCGCCTGTAGTCCCAGCTACTCGGAGAGGCTGAGGCAGGAGAATGACGTGAACCCGGGAGGCGGAGCTTGCAGTGAGCCGAGATTGCGCCACTGCACTCCAGCCTGGGTGACAGAGCGAGACTCCGTCTCAAAAAAAAAAAAAAAAAAAAAAAAAAAAGCAGAGTGGGTGTTCTCTGGACAGCCAAAATCAACAGAAGCAGTTACAATAGAAATTGGAATCTAAGCCCCAGATTTCATGTGGTGGTGGGTAACCCCAAGTATGCCAGTATTTGTACACTAGTTAATGTGTTTTTGGATAAGTTTTATTCTTTTATAGATTTATCGTTTTATATACTGGCATCCATTTTTTTGTGTTGGCCTATGTTCTCTTCAGTAGGTACATTTTGAGTAATTTAATACTAAACTTCTTCACTTCCAAAAACTCATCTGCTATAGCATTAAAGAAAACACAAGTGTTTATCGTGTATTTTTAGAAAAAAAGTCTTGCCAGGCACCATGGCTCATGCCTGTAATTCTAGCACTTTAGGAGGACGAGGTGGGTGGAATGCTTGCCCATCCTAGGCAAGATGGCAAAACCCCATCTCTACCAAAAATGCAAAAAAATAACCAGGCCTGGTGGTGTGTGCCTCTGATCCCAGTCCCAGTTATTTGGAAGGCTGAGGTGGGAGGATCAATGGAGCCCAAGAATTTGAGGCTGCAGTGAGCCATGATAGCACTACTACATTCCAGCCTGGGTGACAGAGCAAGACTCTGTCTCAGGGAAAAAAAGAAAAGAAAGAAAGAAAAAGAAAGAAAGAGAAAGAAAAAAGAAGAAAGAAAGAAAGAAAGAAAGAAAGAAAGAAAGAAAGAAAGAAAGAAAGAAAGAAAGAAAAGAGAAGAAAGAAAGAAAGAAAGAAAGAAAGAAAGAAAGAAAGAAAGAAAGAAAGAAAGAAAGTGAAAGACTTACATTATGAAGTTAGTGGGTGCAGTTATTATAATTATATACCTCAGAAGTTCCTGTAGATTATACATCCCTTTCTGATTCAATAGGTAATATAAATGTTTTCCATGAGTTTACTCAACAAGTACATATTCAGATTCTAAATTCCATGCTAAATTTGCTCTTGAATAATTCAGCCCCTTAAAATTTTTTATATTAACAAATGTAGAGCTGCAGAACCAATTCTTAACTATTCCATTCACACTACCTTTTCTTCATTAGTTGGGGAAAAAAATGAAAATAACAGAAATACTTCAAAAATATTTCTTTCTGCTAAGTATTATATTTGTGGATGGAAACATGGCATAGACAGCTAATGGGTAAATCTGTAAAAACTCTTTTTGTTAAAGAAACTGCAAAGTCAGAACAAGCAGAGAGATCAGTAACATTATCATAGGAAAGGGAAAAGCTTCCTGGTTCAAAATTTTTCACCAGCAGGAGCACAATATGGATGACAATAGCATAACTGTCCTCTCCAGGCCCAGTCCTTTCTGCATAGGTTTGGAGCAAATGACCATCATGGCCCATTGTCCAGATACGTGCTAGAATCCCTCACCTGCCCAGGAGCATGCATCCATTATGGACTTAGCCAGTGCAAGGCTCAGTGCTGCGGTAGCATCCACAGGATACTCAAGGCTGAGCAGACCTGCTCCACAGCACTCTGACCCCAGGGTGCACACCAGAACAGAGGCTATAACATGGACATTGTTGAGATCCCTGGAAGAGACATTAGATCATCTACAGTTGCTCGTCTTTTACTTCCCAGTACAACTTTTGAAGAAAATGTCATGCCATTAGATGTGTGTACCCTAATGTGTTCATGTTAAAAATTCTCATTACTTGGTATTTATAGTTTATAATATATTGCCTCTGAAACTGGCTGCACATAAACAAGTTTTACTTCATTACCTTGTTAATTGACTAGAAGACTCATCAATTAAGACATTAAGCCATTCCTTGCTCATAACTTCAGAGTGTACCTAGGAAGCCCTTGGAAATGCTGAGGTTTCCCAGGCAAATCATTGCCATTTATAAATCATGTATTTTGTCACATTTCAAGATTCTATTTACAGAATCATCAGTGCGCCCTGAAAGAGTATTAAAAATAAATCCTAGTTTACAACATTAATCCAGGTTAGTTTACCTAGCCTGTTTTTGGCAATAATCTGATTACTGGTTACTGGCTATAGAGATTTCCAGTACCAATCCCCAGACATATTATTTTCTCTCTGGTATTTCTTTTGCCTACGTACATACATCTCAATTTCATGGGAGCATACCATTTTTTAAAGCATTTAATCAATTACCCAATCTTCACTATATCAAAGTACTGCTTATAAAATAAGTATACCAACACCAATAACTCCTGACACAAAATTTATGATGTTGCATTTGAAGAAAAATGTGGTGAACTAGTTGGTTAAGGAAGGTGATATTTTACAAAATATTTTTAAAGACTTATAGATTATTTCTAATACCTAACTATATTTCCCATAATTTACACCAACCACCCTTTGATTGTATGTTAAGTATGGAAAGCCTGAGGAGTTGTTATTTGTTCTAATACACCATTCACATGCCTAAAAACTGGAAATAATAATTTGAGCCTCTTGTATAATCATGCTTTTTTTCTAAATTGTAACAGAATTTATGCTCATGCTCAATGTGAGCTTACTGCCATTTGTAAATAAGAAATTAATTTCAGAAATATCTTCTTAATTGTATCTAGAATATTCCCTGTTGCATGTAGACATATGTGCAATTGTCTTCTCTGTTAGTAGATCAGAAACGAACCCATCCCTCAGTGGATTGAAAGCACACCGTGAGTTAGCAGAATGTAGTTCATAGTATAGACCAGCAGGAGGGCAACAAAGTGACCAGCGCAATGCTTGGAAGTATCAACCACAAAGCAGTCAGCAATGTTGACACTTACAGAAAGAAGAGATATATTCAGGTACTTGATGAAATACACCTTGCCTCCCAAAATAGTAAAAGAGTAACAAAGCATATATGTCAAGGAAATGTTTCTTGCAAATATCTAAGGTGACTAGGTAAGAGGTAGCAACTCTTCTAAGATGTAGTCTTCATCTTCTCCCCCAGAACCAATGACTATATGGCAAATATACAGTCCTGATCCCCTTCTTAGCACACTGAGTAAAATAACAGTTTTTAAAGTTGAATAGAAAACATATACTTAGTAGGTGCCATGCATTCAAAGTGAAGATTACATAGTTTTTTAAATACATACTCTCTGGGGCAGAGTTTTATTCTTTGCCATAATTTGCCAGGCGATGAAGATTGAAAATGTGGTGTCTCTGCCCTCTTAGATTCCAGGGCTTCTGTAGCATCCACTGCCTAATAATACTTGTGGCTACAGAGTAATCGGTGAGTGCTTTAAGGTTTGATGATTACACCTTAAAGAACTTTGGATTGTTCAGATACAATGCATCACCTAACAGGATAAACAATCCCTGACACTCATCACAGAAGCAACTATATTTCTTTCCCTTTGATGTAATTTCCAGATTACTCTCTGTTTTTAAAATTTTGGGCAGTATGTGTTGACAGAAACTTACTTGATCTTGATTCCAACAAAACAACTTTTCTATGTAGAGGGACCCTCTCCCTGTCAATATCCATTTTTTTAACTTCTCTTTTAAAACAGAACATAGTACTAATTTTCAAAGATAATACCTACGGGATAAATGTATTGCTTCATATGATTTTGCATAATGTGTTATTCATTTATAAATGTAACTCTATCAAAATGTTAACAAATTATTCCCTTATACACATTTAGAAAATAACCTAATAAAGTTATATTTAGTGAGTGTTATGTTTTTAAAAGGAGGATTATATTGTTAGTACGGTATACCTCCTTAACTTTCTGGAAACAGGGATTATGAATGCTGCATATTTGAATCCCAAAATTGTTTAGAACAAAGTTTTGCATAAGTGAAAATATCAGCCCTTGTCAATAATAAAACTGTATTTGTTCATTCCATAAGTATTTTCTGAACATCTGATATAAGGCAGGCACTCTGTTCTGGTGAAATAGCATTGGGCAAAATAGAAAAATTCCTTTATCCTGTGGATTTCGCAATATCACGGGAAATAAGTTATACAGTAAGTACTATTTATTGTGAGCATATTTTGTGCCAAGCACAATTTTCAGCATTCTATAAGTTACTTACTTATTTAATTTCCACAACAGGAATATGACATGAGTACTACTTTATCACCAGCTTTCGGTCAAGGGAATAGAGAGGAGGTCCATAACTTGCCCAAACTAGTGTGTTATGGAGCGTGGTTTTGTAGGCAGGCAGCTTGATTTCTGAGGCTGACTCCTGACCAACTACTCTATTGTGTCTCTTCTTTAGAAAAATGCTGCTTATTGATACCCAGGCTTGCCTGCCTATTTGAAGAATTTCCCTTGGTATTTACTAAAGAAGGCTTTACCTGCTGAATTGTGATAGGTACAGGAGTAGACAGTGTTGGATTCTGCCTGCTGCCTGTTTTAATGGCACTTAAATGGTGACAGGTATGGGCAGAGGGAAGTATTGAAATTGAAAGTACACTTGCTGAACAAATAGAGTGATAGTGGTTGATAGATGAATTGGAATGCTGAGGTGAAACCTCATGGCAGGAAGTTAGCCAGGTCTGTGATGCTGTTCTTGAGAGTTGTATGACCGTGGGTACCAATCAAGCACCTTGTGCTCAGACTGCCCAGAGGAGAAGACCCTTATTGGTATGGTATTGACATTTCCTGGGGAATATAATAATTTTCTTTGAATAAAGCATCAGTGATTAACCAAGGTGAAGGTCTTCAAGCAGGGACACTGAACATACATTTTCCTTTCCTAACTCACTCTTGATGGGCATGGATTGCTACTGAATTATAAAGTTTTTAAACTTTGTTCTTAACTAATTTTCTTTTATGCAGTGCAATACAGTGCATTTTCATAATTCAGGAAGGCATCTGAGGATTGAAGAAATATAAGTTCTGTTTCCTATCTTTGTGCCCTGGAGCAATATATATACCTTCAAATTCCATAGTAAATACCAGGCATCCAAAACCATTTGAGGCACCACAAAATTACTATTGCATCAATATGGTCCTTTATGATACTTTGGAAACAATGCTAAGCCAGGAGTAATAAAAATCCCAGCAAGGAATTACCGTTGTGTAGGCATACTTTTACAGCAGAGTCCTTAATAATGAGGATGCAGTCCCAGGTAGGTGGTAGAGGAGATCCCAGGAGCGATGTGGGGTAGATGGGACGGGGTAGTGAGTTCAGCCCTCAGAACATCAATTTGGAGCTTGATTCTTCATTGACACAATGTCCTACCTTCAACATCTTTGGCAAATGCAGCTCTCTGCCTAGTCATTAATGAATACTCTCTTCCATTAAAATATCCCCATTATTATCAAACTTCCCTATCACCTAGCAACTTACTGTTTGTCTCTGACTTCCACTTAGCTGGACAAAAGCTGAGTAATGATGTGCATTTGTCCAAAATGTAAAAGAAAACAAGATGAACATTTCATAATTTCTCCATTTAATTGTTTACTTGGGCTGTTTTACACAAGAGATTACAGATGCTTCCCAGCAGGCTGTGGGTGTACCTGTCTGGACATCTATCCCAGGGGCACTGAATCCATATTATAAAACTGGAGAGTAAGCAGTTAGTTCACCCCTGATGATTTACAGCTGCCAAGGGAACTAGGAGGTAAGAGTGTGTTTGCTAAACAATTTTGCCTCCATGAACTCTTAAGTCTTTGAATAGATGATCATGGTCTGTAACTTCTAATTTTGTCACAGAATTGATTAACACTCACTTTGAGTGCACTGAATTATAAGCTTTATAGCATGCTTCACTCAGCACCTGACTTATCATTAGTCAGATTGTCATGAGACCTCCAAGTTCCAGAAACTAATTGCAAAGGAAAATTTAATATATGAATTACCTTGTATTAATTTATTTGAATGTATCACAGGTTTTAAAGTACAATTTAACAGAAATTGATTCTCAGAGTTGGCAAATGTGATAATTCTCAAATGCTTAAAGTGAGAAAATAGCGGACTTTATGTTCAAGCTAGAAAAATCTTATTTTTAAAATGGCAACTGATAAAATAACTATAAAACAACAAAAAAGAGAATCTGAACTCAAAATATCACGGGAAAGTTGCATGAACTGCTGAGTGGGTGATGCAGAGGTCTTTCTGTGGGGCTTAGTGTTTTCAATATTTGCACAAACTCAAAAGAAAGAGATTGCCTCTCTCGTTTGCCAAGGCTTGACACATTCATCCAGATGAGCTCTCTCTGGAGTCTATATCCAGAATCCAAATATCTGTCACTCCCACTGTTCAAAAGGTCCTAGCTATCCTATTCAAATTGAAACCTGTGTCCCACCCTCTACTACAAAATCTCTCTAGCCATAACTATATTTTATCTGAGCATTTATGGTCTATAGTACTTTATAGTCGATATATCTATTATAATTATTGTTTATTGTTTATTCCCCTGCTAAAATGCAAGTTCCATGAAGATAAGGATTTTTGTCTTTCTTGTTAACGCATGTCTTACAGGTGCCTAGTGATGCCTAGCAATGCCTGGCATGTAATGGGTATAGAGTACAAATTTATAGAATAAATGAATGACCTAATACTAGAAAAAAGAATACACCCTTGCTACTCTGACTTTGCCTGCCAGCTGCCTGCCAGCTACCTGCCATACCCATAGGCCATTGTCATCAGCATCACCTGGGGAATTATCAGAAATGCAGGATGTGAGATCTATGCGTATTTTACTAGGTTAGGATCTGCATTTTAACATGCTTTCCAGGTGATCTGTGTGCACATTAAAGTTCAAGTAGTATTGTTTGTGTCTCTCATTTCATGGATGCTAGTGAGAGGTGACAGCGTGCTGGCAGTCCTCACAGCCCTCGCTGGCTCTCGGCGCCTCCTCTGCCTGGGCTCCCACTTTGGCAGCACTTGAGGAGCCCTTCAGCCCACCAGTGCACTGTGGGAGCCCCTTTCTGGGCTGGCCAAGGCAGGAGCCAGCTCCCTCAGCTTGCAGGGAGGTGTGGAGGGAGAGGTGCCAGTGGGAACCGGAGCTGCGCGTGGCGCTTGCAGGCCAGCTGGAGTTCCAGGTGGGCGTGGGCTTGGCAGGCCCTGCACTAGGAGCAGCCGGCGGGCCCTGCCAGCCCCGGGCAATGAGGGACTTAGCACCCGGGCCAGCGGCTGCAGAGGGTGTACTGGGTCCCCCAGCAGTGCCAGCCCACCAGTGCTGCGCTCGATTTCTCACCGGACGTTAGCTGCCTTCCTGCGGGGCAGGGCTCGGGACCTGCAGCCCGCCATGCCTGAGACTCCCACCCCCTCCATGGGCTCCTGTGCAACCCGAGCCTCCCCGACGAGCACCACCCCCGCTCCACGGCGCCCAGTCCTATCAACCACCCAAGGGCTGAGGAGTGAGAGCGCAGGGCGCGGGACTGGCAGGCAGCTCCACCTGCAGCCCCAGTGCAGGATCCACTGGGTGAAGCCAGCTGGGCTCCTGAGTCTGGTGGAGATGTGGAGAACCTTTATGTCTAGCTCAAGGATTGTAAATACACCAATCAGCATCCTGTGTCTAGCTCAGGGTCTGCGAATGCACCAATTGACACTCTGTATCTAGCTACTCTGGTGGGGCCTTGGAAAACCTTTATGTCTAGCTCAGGGATTGTAAATACACCAATTGGCATTCTGTATCTAGCTCCGGGTTTGTAAACACACCAATCAGCACCCTGTGTCTAGCTCGAGGTTTGTGAGTGCACCAGTTGACACTCTGTATCTAGCTGCTCTTGTGGGGCCTTGGAGAAACTTTATGTCTAGCTCAGGGATTGTAAATATACCAATCGGCACTCTGTATCTAGCTCAAGGTTTGTAAACACACCAATCAGCACCCTGTGTCTAACTCAAGGTTTGTGAATGGACCAATTGACACTGTATCTAGCTGCTCTGGTGGGGCCTTGGAGAACCTTTGTGTCCATACTCTGTATCTAACTGATCTGATGGGGACGTGGAAAACCTTTATGTCTAGCTCAGGGATTGTAAACGCACCAGTCAGCGCCCTGTCAAAACAGACCACTCGGCGCTACCAATCAGCAGGACGTGGGTGGGGCCAGATAAGAGAATAAAAGCAGGCTGCCCGAGCCAGCAGTGGCAACCCTCTCTGGTCCCCTTCCACACTGTAGAAGCTTTGTTCTTTTGCTCTTTACAATAAATCTTGCTACTGCTCACTCTTTGGGTCCACACTGCTTTTATGAGCTGTAACACTCACCAGGAAGGTCTGCAGCTTCACTCCTGAGCCAGCGAGACCACAAGAAGGAAGAAACTCCGAACACATCCGAACATCAGAAGGAAAAAACTCCAGACGTGCCACCTTAAGAGCTGTTAACACTCACTGTGAGAGTCCGCGGCTTCATTCTTGAAGTCAGTGGGACCAAGAACCCACCAATTCCGGGCACAATAGGATGCAGCTTAAGACAGTAATCCCAGAGGGTAGGGAATTTTACCTCTACACGTCTGCCGCTGGCTTGCAGAATGTTCAGGATGGCTTGTTTTAGAAAATGGACAAGACATATGTTCAGGTGGAACATGGTTATCCACCATAAAGACCATAAAATCTGGACAAAACAAACTCTTAAATGCTTTTAGCTAGTTAACAATAGTATGATCATGCCTAGAAATAAAAATCCAGCTAACATTCAGACAGTTGAAACCCAGAGAGCCTGTGGGCAGGGCCTTGTCTGCCTACTTATCAGTGGTCTCATCTGAGATCAGTACAAAAAAAGACAAAACAACCATTTCCAATTAATACACACAAAGGGTACACGTGGATATAAGGATAGAGAGAACAGACTCTAGGAACTTCAAAAGTGGAAAGGGAGGGAAGGGAGAGAAGGGTGAGGGTTAAAAAATTGTCTGTTGGGTACAACATTTAATACTTGGATGATGGGTATGTCAGGGGCATGTGAACCAGAGCAATTCCATCTTAAACAGGAGCTGAGTAAAATAAGGCTGAAACCTACATGGCTGCATTCCCAGATGGTTGAGTCATTCTATCTCACAGGATGAGATAGGAGGTCAGCACAAAATACAGGTCATAAAGACCTTGCTGATAAAACAGGTTGCAGCAAAAGACCCAGCCAAAACCCACCAAAACCAAAATGGCCACAAGAGTGACCTCTGGCCGTCCTCACTGCTACACTCCCATCAGTGCCATGACGGTTTTCAAATGCCATGGTAACGTCAGGAAATTACTCTATATGGTCTTAAAAGGGGAGAGATGAATAATCCACCACTTGTTTAGTATATCATCAAGAAATAACCATAAAAATGGACAACCAGCAGCCCTCGGGGCTGCTCTGTCTATGGAGTAGCAATTTTTTTATTCCTTTACTTTCTTAATAAACTTGCTTTCACTTTTCACTGTGGACTTGCCCTGAATTATTTCTTGAGAGAGATCCAAGAACCCTCTCTTGAGGTCTGGATCGGGACCCCTTTCTGGTAACGGGTACACTAGAAGCCAATGATTACAGGCATTGCAAAGTGTATATTATATGCCAGGCTTCGTTTTAAGTATTTTATTGCTCTTCTGTTTCCATGTCACTACTGAGGCATTTGTTTTATAGATGACCTTGGTCCAGATGGAAGTTCTCCACAAGAGTTTGTCAACAAAAAGGGTAAAACTCTGTAAAACATTTGAGGAGAATTATTCTGCGTCAAATATGAGGACTATGAGACATGACACAGCTTCAGGGGCTCCTGAGAACACGTGCCCAAGGTTGTGAGGCTACAGCTTGGTTTCATAAGTTTTAGAGAGACCTAAGACATTAATCAATACATGTAAGGTGTACACTGGTTCAGTCTGGAAAGGAGGGACAACTCAAAGTGGGGCCTTCCAGGTCATAGGTGGATTCAAAGATTTTCTGATTGGCAATTGATTGAAAGAGTTAAATTATTATCTAAAGACCTGGAATCAGTAGAAAGGAATATCTGAGTTACGATAAGGGGTAGTGAAGACCAAGGTTTTTATCATGCAGATGAGGCCTCCAGGTGGCAGGCTTCAGGGAGAATAGATTATTAATGTTTCTTATCAGACTTAAAAAGATGCCAAGCTCTTAGTTCATACTCTCCTGGATCAGGGAAAGGCCCTGGAAGGGAAAGGTGGATCTCCACAGAATGCAGATTTTCCCCACAAGAGAGAGTCTTGCAGAGCCATTTCAAAATATGTCAAAAAATATATTTGGGGTAAAATGCTTTGATTTCTTTCAGGGCCTGCTCTCTGTCATGTTGGTATCTTATTGCCATGAAGAGTCTGTTTGTCAGTCTTAAGATCTTGGCTCTAACATTAGTGTTGGTCAGTTGTGCCTGAATTGTAAACAGAGGAGGATATAATGGGACACGTACTGCTCTCCCTAGCTATTGTGGCCTGAACTTGTTTTACAGGTTAATTCTGGATTGTCTTTGGCAGAAAGGAGAGGCACATTCAGTTGGGGGCCAGTTTAAGATAAGGACTATTTTTCCCTGGTGGAATTCTACTCAATAAATCAAATGCTTAGAATTTTATTTTTGGTTTACAAGTTTCAACTTCTTTAGTAATAATTAGTGTCATTCTGCTCATAGCTCTTGGCCAAGCATTTCAACAATGTATAGGTGGATTTGTACACCAAAAGAATTGGTAAACAAATAGGGACTGTTTCCTTCACAAAAATGAACTCCATAAAGCAAAATAATTACCTTTTTTTTTCCCTCAGCCAGAAGCTCGAGTTTTACTTTTCCACATTTCCAGAATCACATTGAACAATGAGTTAATGAGAATTTTTTTCTACTAGAAAGTATCAGACCATTGGCCAGGCATGGTGGCTCACACTTGTAATCCCAGCACTTTGGGAGGCTGAGGCAGGTAGATCATGAGGTCAGCAGTTCAAGACCAGCCTCGCCAACATGGCAAAACCCCGTCACTACTAAAAATGCAAAAATTAGCAAGGCATGGTAGTGGGCTTCTGTAATCCCAACTACTCAGGAGGCTGAGGCAGGAGAATCACTTGAACCCAGGAGGTGGAGGTTGCAGTGAGCCGAGATCACGGCACTGCAAAGTAGCAGGCCATCTTGTGATAAGTATTACTGTATATCATTAAACTCTTTAGAGCGTCTTTCTTTGTAAATTAGCTTCAAAAATCTGAATATACACTATGGTAGCACTAACGAAAAATATGTTCAAGGAAAAGAAAATGTCAGGAAATACCTAAGCTTTAAAATACAATATATCATCTCTCTGCCAAGAAAAGTAGGCATCTTATACATAATTTTTCCACGATTTAAGGCAGGTTCTAAAATTCATTATTTCTGTTGATGAATTCTGTCCATTTCACTAACTTATCCTGTCAACAGATAGTTCTGATTTCCATGTTACAGTTTTAACATCTTAAGCCCAAGGCAAAGTAGGAAAATAGAAAGTAGGGAAATTATTTTCGTACTGAGTTTTTCCTCCTTCTCTTCCTTGCCTGCCTGTCCTTAGGCACACACCCATCAAATGTTTGCTTCTTATCAAACTAGCTCAAAGAAAACGTGAAATTCAGCCTGCCAAGGTGCAATGGTTCTGGTGTCACTGATAGGAGTGATTTACACTTAAGACAACTTGAAAAGTTTAAGATAAGGACTGTTTTTCCCTGGTGGAATTCTAGTCATCAAATCAAGTTGAGGTCTTTTTAGACATTCGAATACACCCCAAGTCAGGTCACCCTACATCCTAACTGGTGTACTTTGCTTCCCAAGTGTTCATATTCCCCTTAAAGATCTTTGCCTACAGATATTACAAATAACTTGCTCCTCATTAATTTTAACCTCTGAAGTTCACTTAACTTTCACTGAAGTCTAATTTGCTTAAAAGAATCAAGCTTGTTAATTGTGGAATGCAAACGCTGAGGACTATGCCAAGTTTTTCTGGATTCTTGAACTTTGGACATTCGAGAATGGCAATTTAAAAATCAATATGGGTTTAGGAATGTTAACCAAATTAACATTGCACTCCTGTTCACACCCTGCCTTTAATGAGTCTTTTTTATTTTCTACAAGGCTGATCATTATAATTATTTATGCCCCAATTAGTCAGATAAAGCAAATTGCTTTTGTTCTATTAGGCTGTATGCTGGATTCAACTTGCATTACTAATACATCTTTCACTCGGTGTTCACTTGCAAACTAAAAGGCAGCCATGGTTTTTATTCTACAGTTTCCTGAAACCCTATTTACTTTTAAAATTTACTGTTTACTGTTTTTCTTAAGAAGATTTCCTCCTGGCATCAACATCTTGTGAAAAATCCACTACTCTGAAATTCCAGATTTAGTTTTCTTTCAGAGTTTTTGGCTAATTTCCCGAGGTGGCCATGATAAACTATAAGGCCTGCAAAATGTCTAATGTGCAATCACTATGCTTCACATGCCTGAAACCTATCCCCTGCAGTGGAACACTGTAAGACTTAAGGAGACTCTTTCCCTGACTTTAAAATGTTTATAATATTTAAAGAACACTATTGTTTTCAGTTTAGGATTACAGCTTGTTACTATTAAATTGCACCCAGAATCTATACAGAGCCATGGATTTAATCAATCTTCATTGACTTGATATCTAACATACTCCAGTAATAGCTTCTACTGAAATTTTAATTAAAAGTAAGAAAATGTTACCATACTTTGATGCTCAACTGTTCTTTACAACTGAACAGAAAAAAAGGGGTCCTATTTTATTTTTTAATTGTGAAGTAAATACAAAATTTTCAAGACAATGACCCTTTTAATATTTAAGTCAGGTTGCAGGATTGGCATGGTCATAAGCAAGACAATTTGTGGAAATGAATAAGTGGAAATGAATCCTAAGCTATTTAACTCACAGCTTTATTAATTAAAACAAGGGTCTACTATTTAAGACTATATTCTTTAGTTAATATTCTCTCTTTAATAATTTATTGATCAAAAATAAATTTCCATTTCCTAACATTACATATAAACCTCTAAGAACAAAGGTACTGTTAATGGATAAAATTTAATTAAACCAGAGATTGTTTTGATACATTTCAAATTTGAGGAATTTAAATTGTGAAGTTTCAGTCTCATCCCTAGATAATGCTGAAGTGGCTTTCATCATAATCAAGTGCACACGCATGCACACACACAGAAAACTGTTGCTACCATAGATTTCAAACACTTGCTATTTATGGCAACACTGCTCTAGTTCACAAAAACCTGGCCTTAGTTTTTATTTAACCCATGTGAGCTTTCTCTCTTACAATCCTCACAGGAGTTTGAAAAAAGAGTTAAAAGAATCCTCACTGGGCGGCACTCTGAGAGATGTTGCTGGTGTGGGGTAATAGATTAGTCAAGATTCTCTAGAGAACCAGAACCAATAGGATACGTATATCCAAAGAAAGAGATTTATTTTAAGCAATTGGCTTGTGTCATTGCTGAGACTGAAAAGTCCCAAATCTGCAAGTTGATGCAGTTCTAGTATGAAGACTGACAGTCAATGACCCAGGACAGCCCGTGGTATGGTTGACGCCTGAAAGCTATCTGCTAGAGAATTCCCTCTTGCTCAGGAAACTGGTCTTTGTGTTCTATTTAGGTCCTCAACTAATTGGATGAGGGCCTCCCACCTTATAGAGGGCAATCTGCTTTAACCAAGAGTTTACTGATTTAAATGTTAATCTTATCCAAAAACACTTTCCAAACTGACACATAAAATTAACTTCGCAAATCCATCCCTTGGCAATGTGGCACCCAGATGCATCTCCTCAAGCCATACTTAATCTCCGAATGAAAACAGTAACCATGTCATACGTGCACATAAGGTGATACAGCCTTCCTGCATACAACCCAGAGAGAATGCCAAGCTTTTGGGTGATGCTCAGTCTTCTGCTTGGTATCCTGTAACGGATACTTTGATGTAAAGTGAACAATGCTTCACCGTTATGGTATAAAGTCAATATCTCTTATGTTACATAATAGAGGGATAAAAGAGGGGAAAAGACAAAACTTTGATAGATAGATTAATACACACACAGACATATTTATAACAAAGTGAGGAGGAATCATGACAATTGTAGTCCTCATTTCTGTAACTGGTTACATGGTCAAAGCCGTTGTCTGTAACTACCATCTTCCACTACCCATTGTGTATTCCCTGTGCCTTCAGCAAGCTCCTCAGCTGGTCTTTGTGCCTTTTTTTTTGGTTGTAGGAGGAGCTAGATGCCATAAATCATTCTGTACCTTACTGGGGCTATCTTGACATATCACACACTGATGGACCCCTAGAAATTTTGCTGGAGTAGAAGTCCCTTGAAATGTAATCAGATTTATTTTCCATCCACTGGCATGCAAATGTCTTACAAATAAGTCTAGGGTAGCTGTCATTTCTTGCTCAGTAGGTCTAATCAACTTAATGTCAGCAATGTGATAGACTAGTGTGCTATCGTCTGAAAGAGGCAATCAAGATCTCTGCAAACTAGATTGTGACAGAGTGCTAGAAAGCTGTTATACCCCTGAGGTAGGACAGTGAGGTATATTGCTGTCCATGCCAAATGAAAGCAAACTGCTTCTCATGAGCCTTAGAAGCAGGGATGGAAAAAAGACTTTTTCTAGACCAATACCTGCATGTAAGATGCCAGGGTAGGTGTTAAATTGTTTAAAAAATAAAATCACAGCGGGTACAGCTGCTACAATTAAAGTTCACCTTTTTTGTTCAGCTTATGATAGTCCAATGTCATTTTCCAAGATCCATCTCTCTTCTGCACAGGATAAAGAGGAGAGAGGAATGGGGATGAGATGGAAATCATTATCCCCAACTCTTTCAAGTCCTTGATGGTGGCATTAATCTCTGCAATCCCTACAAGAAGGCACTGCTTTCAGCTTGGTGGTTTTGGTTTGCTATATTTCAGATTAGAGGTGGTTTTAATGACTTCCACTTGGCCATTTTCCTCATAAGAGTCCCCATTTCAAAGATCACAGAGCAATGGAGATTCTGTTTATTTTTAAGTATGTCTATTCTAATTATGCATTCTGAAACTTCAGAAATAACCATAGTGTGGGTTTGGGGGCACCTTGGGCTCACCGTGAGTTGGACCCTAGCTAATAATCTGTTGGTCACCTGATCTCTGTAAGCCCCTACTGTGACTGGAGGGCCACATGATGTTTTGTATCACCTAGTATAGTGTCAGTTCAGACCCAGTGTTTTAATATAATGTTTTTATAATTTAAAAAAATCATGTAAAAAACAAAGATTCCTACCTTTCTTCCCTCATTCCTGAAAAGAGAAATTATAACTGATGTTGTATGCCTCTCAGAGAATAAAGAAAGAAGTTGCTATCAGGTTCAACCTCTCTCAGGAAATGGAGATTACACTTATTTCAGAAAAAAAATTCAAAGCCATAACTTTTCTGGTTGCTAAGCAGCCTACTAAGAATGTTTAAGAATAAGAATGTGAAAAAGCAGAATACATAGATACAGATTTGTGCTTTAAAGTGACAGAGCGGTGACACAGTAACTGTGAAGTATCTGCAAGTATAGGAGGCACAGAGGGAGCAGACGCAGCCGGGCCCTGCAGCTGCACCACAGCCTCACAGCACGTTGCTCTTGTGGGGAAGCTCTGGAGGCAACGATTAAGCTCAGAAATGAGCCATGGGATTCTTTTCCAAAAACAAATCTCATGGATAGCACTATGACTTCTAATCCCAAATAACATAAACTTTCTACCAATAGTGAAGTTAAACACTTTGAAATTCAGTGCATTACCTAGATTCATAGTTTCATTTCACAGTGCTGCTTCACATAACTGGTGAATAAGTATAGTCTTTTCAAGAGACAGGAATCTGACATAGGTTTTAAAAATATTAGTGAAAGGATCTGGGAGAAATTCTATAGCAGAGTGGCTGAGCGGCTGTGGGGACTTAAGCAAAGTATTTAAGTTTTTAGGGACCCTCATTTCTCAAAAATGAAATTTTGTTTTTGGAAGGAAAACACTCCTACAGTAACCTCTGGGATTTATAATGCCTAATAGCACTATCACTAAATTATATTTAAGTTATATTTAAACCTTTCCGACTTTTGTTCACATACTTCTAAAACCTCAAAGTTGAAATTGCCATTAAAGATCATATGGTCCAAAGGCTCAACTTCCTTTGAATTCAGCTAATAGCATCTCTGACAATGGCGAGCTGAGCAGGGAATTCGTGGTTACCAACAATCCCCTTGTGAAGAAGCTGTGATCTCTTAGGAGGTGGTTCCCAACCTCTTGTGTAAATCAATTCATCTGTGCAAGGCAGTCAATTTACAGAGGGGCTGAATCCCCACTAAGTTGGCTGAATACCCAGGAGAGGAGACTGGGACAATTCCTTTTTTGTTGTGTTTTTGTTCTTGATAATTTTTATTTATTTAAGACATTCTACTTTTTAAAAGTACTGTTAGGTTCACAGCAAAATTGAGAGGCAGGTACAGAGATTTCTTGGCTACTCCCGGGCCCCACACATGCACAGCTCCGTCCCTTATCAACATCCCACCAAAATGGTACATTTGTTACAGTCAGTGAAACCACAGTGACACTCCATCATCACCAGAGTCCACAGGTTTCATCAGGGTTCACTCTTGGTACTGTACATCCTATGGGTTTGGGTAAAAGTGTCATGACACATATCCACCAAGGTGGCATCATGCAGAGTGGTTCCATTGCCCTAAAAGTTCTCTGTGTTCTGCCTCTCCTTCTCTCCCTCCCTGCTAATCCACAAAAAAACGCTGTACAATCTTTTTACTGTCTGCATAGTTTTTATTTTCCAGAATGTCATGCAATTGGAACCATTCAATATGCAACCTTTTGGTTTATTTCACTTTATAATATGCACTTAAGGTTCCTCCATGTCTTTTCATGGCTAGATGACCAGGTTGGTACCTTTTGATTAAACTCCATCTGTGATTCTGGTGCACACCAAAGACAAAAGACTGAGTACTACCGTGCATTGTCACGGGATTAAGGTAAGCTACGTAGAGCAGAAGTGTGATTTTTTTGGTTTGTTTTGAAGACAGCAAAGTTGCACTTGCACAACATAAGCTCCTCAACACTTAGACATTACAAAAGGTGTTAGAAGGACCAGACACAACACTTCCACCACTCCTGGCCTTTCTAGTCCCATTTTCATTATCATAAACCAAGGGTAGGAATAAACATAGTTTCATTTACTTTGGAAATGTGAAATGTTATATTTTTTTTAATAATTCACTGGTGAACTCATTAAAGAATTTAGGAAGAAGGAGGTCAGAGAAATAATATTTTGTAATTAAAATAAGTTCCTTTGTTCACACAATCACTTCTTATTTAATGTTAGCTATGTGTCTGGCAAAGCTCTGTTTATCATGGAAACTGAAGGGATGAGAACAAGAACTTCCCTGTGTACATAGAGACTAAGTTTCAGATAGGAAGGTGGACAATGTGCAATTAAACAGGTAAATGAGCACAATAAGTTTAGGTAGTGAAAACTGCTATGAGGGATGCAACAGTGTGGCAGAACTAGAGAGTGCCTGGGGATAAAGTTAAGAGTCTGTAGAAACTAGGATGGCCAGGAAGGTGTCTAAGGGGAGCTAGTAAGAAGTACTCTGTGTGCTGTGGGAAGAGCGTTTAGCAGAAACTATAACACAATAGTGACAACCAGGAAGAAGCCAAAGACCAGACTGCAAAGCCGTAAGATGAGGTGTTTACTGGGGTCTTGGGAATTGCAATTTAGTAGACACAGATGTGACTAGAAGCCAAATTGTGTTCCAAAAAGAAGGGGTATAGGGATTTTTAGAAGGATGATGAGGGTGATTACGCAAGTTGTTTTGAAAGAATTATCATTGGTAGAGGTGGCTGGCTTAGGACTTGAGTCCACAGGTCATTGATTGTTGCTGTTCAGGAGTTGCAGTCCTGGAAAGATTTAGCTTTTCTCTAGGATATTGCAGGTGTGGTAATTTTGCCCAGTTCAAAGGTTCGAGGCAAGTTCCTGTTTTGCCAGGTTTCAGGTTATGCAGGGAGTCTTCTTTAGAAGGGATTCCCACTCTATCTTAGAGCTCTGACCCAGAGTGATGCTGTTTAGTAAATCACATTTTACGACAGAAAGAACATGGAGTAGTTGAGAAAAGTACGAAATAGGACGAGTGGTAGAAGAGGTCAGAGGGGAGGCGGGGCATAAATCATGTGTATTTTGGTTATTCTAAGCAAAAAGGGGATTGAATTTTATCTTTAATCATCACTCTTCTCCAAGGTAAAGACTGAGTGGATGATGGATAAAAAATGAAATAGTACAAGTAGAAAAATCTTTTAAGAGCCTGTTTCTCAGTTCACAGTTCTTATTGATGAAGTGGTGAGGCAGCAGAAGCTGATACACCAATTTCAAATTTCAATTACCTTGAGCTTGTTTATATTGTGTATGTGTTTCCTATACTGATCCATTTCCCATTTCATTGTGCCACATTTACAAACTATTAAAATTAACTTTTTTGGCATATGTATCCTGTCCCACCTTTTTATACTCTATACCTGTCTTACCTAACTCAATATGTATACAAAGCACTATGGGACTTAATAAATTATAATTCCATAAATGATAAGTAAATGTAATTAAACTTCTAAAATTTATACAATCCCCAGAAAATCTTCCTATTTTATGTCACTGTTGAGTATATGGAATAATTTATTAATATCATTTATAGTTTAGAAATTAATATGGTTTGGCTCTGTGTCCCCATCCAAATCCCACCTTGAATTGCAGTTTTTATAATCCCCACATGTGGGAGTGACCTTGTGGGAGGTAATTGAATCATGGGGGCAGTTTCCCCCATGCTGCGCTCATGATGATGAGTGAGAATCATGATATTTGATGGTTTTAAGTGTCTGACATTTCCCCTCCTGGCACTCATTCTTTCTCTTGCTGCCCTGTGAAGAGGTGCCTTCAGCCATGATTGTAAGTCTCCTGAGGCCTCCCCAACCATGTTTAATTGACTATAAGTCAATTAAATTACCAAGTCTTGGGTATTTTTTATAAATTACCTAGTCTTTGGTATTTCTTCATACCAGCATGAGAATGGACTAATACAGTAAATTCATACCAGAAGTATTGGTGTGCTGCTATAAAGATACTTGAAAATGTGGAAGCAACTTTGAAACTGGGTAACAGGCACAGGTTGGAACCATTTGGAGGGCTCAGAAAAAGACAGGAAAATGTGGGAATGTTTGGAACTTCCTAGAGACTTGTTGAATGGCTTTGACCAAAATCCTCATAGTGATATGGACAATAAAGTCCAGGCTGAGGTGGTCTCAGATGGAGGTGAGAAACTTGTTGGGAACTGGAGCAAAGGTGACTCTTGTTATATTTTAGCAAAGAGACTGGTTGCATTTTGCCCTGCCTTAGAGATCTGTGGAACTTTGAACTTGAGAGAGATGATTTAGGGTATCTGGTGGAAGCAGTTTCTAAGTGGCAAAGTGTACAAGAGAAAGAAAAGCATAAAAGTTTGGAAAATATGCAGACTGATGATTAAATAGAAAATAAAAACCCACTTCCTCCCCTATTTTCTGGGGAGAAATTTAAGCCTGCTGCAGAAATTTGCATACACTGAATGTTAATCACCAAGACAATGGGGAAAATGTCTCCAGGCCATGTCAGAGACCTTCACGGCAGCCCCTGTCATCACAGGCCTGGAAGCCTAGGAGGAAACAATGGTTTCCTGGGCTGGGCCTAGGGCCCACCTGTTATGTGCAGCCCAGGGTCCTGGTGCCCTGTAATCCAGCCACTCCAGCCATGGCTAAAAGGGACCAAGGTACAGCTTGGGCCATGACTTCAGGGGGTGCAAGCCCCAAGCCTTGGCAGCTATCACATGCTGTAGAGCCTGCAGGTGCACAGAAGTCAAGAATCGAGGTTTGGGAGCCTCTGCCTAGATTTCAGAGGATATATGGAAACACCTGGATGTCCAGGCAAAAGTTTGCTACAGGAATGGAGTCCTCATGGAGAACCTCTGCTAGGGCAGTGCAGAAGGGAAATGTGGTGCTGGAGTCCCAACACAGAGTCTGCAGTGGGGCACTACCTAGTGGAGCCATGAGAAGAGGGCCAACATCCTCCAGACCCCAGAATGGTAGATCAACTGATAGCTTGCACCATGCACCTAGAAAAGCCACAGGCACTCAATGCCAGCTCATGAAAGCAGCTGGGAAAGGGACTGTACCCTGCAAAGGCACAGGGGTGGAGCTGCCCAAGACCATGGGAGCACATCTCTTGCATCAATGTGACCTGGATGTGAGACATGGAGTTAAAGGAGATCATTTTGGAACTTTAAGATTTAATGAATCACTGCCCAGTTGGATTTCAGCAATGCATGGTGCCTGTAGCCTCTTTGTTTTAGCCAATTTCTCCCCTTTGGAATGGGTTTATTTACATAATGCCTGTATCTACGAAGTAACTAACTTGCTTTTGAGTTTACAGGCTCATAGGCAGAAGGGACTTGCCTTATCTTAGAAAAGACTTTGGACTTTTACTTTTTGGTTAAATTCTGGGATGCATTGAGACTTTGGGGGGGCTGTTGGAAGGGCATGATTGTGTTTTGAAATGTGAGGACATGAGATTTGAGAGGGGCCAAGGGCAGAATGATATGGTTTGGCTCTGTGTCCCCACCCAAATCTCATCTTGAATCGTAGTTTCCATAATCCCCATGTGTCATGGAAGGGACTTGTGGGTGGTAATTGAATCATGTGAGTGGTTGCCCCTATGCTGTTCTTGTGATAATAAGTCTCACGAGATGTGATGGTTTTAAAAGTGTCTGGCATTTCCCCTGCTGGCACTCATTCTCTCTCCTGCCGCCCTGTGAAGAGGTACCTTCTTCCTTGACTGTGGTTTTTCTGAGGCCTCTCCAGCCATACAGAACTGTGAGTCAATTAAAACCCATTCCTTTATAAATTACCTAGTCTTGGGTATTTCCTCATAGTAGCATGAGAATGAACTAATACAGTAAAAAACCTTCAGATTTCAGAAAGAAATTTGGCAAACTATTATTTAACTTAAATTTATTTTGAAATCCAAATTAGTGACTCAAATGAGTTATAAATAAAATTAATTTGAAGATGTTTCAAAGTTGGGTCAGGTGATTATAATGTGATACTTCAATCATTTGAACGTGAGTTATCAAAATACTTTTACTGAGACAGGAAAAAGAGACAGGAAGTAGAGACTGCATATTTTACCCCGTGTAAATGGTTGCTTCTCAGAACATGAAGTTTTGAGCACTCACAGAAAAGCAGTGCACTGCATACATTACTCCCGTGAGTCAAGGGAACTGTTGGGAGAAGCAATTGTATAGTAGTCCATATGTGACAGTGACCACAGTACCACCTAATTTTTTTATTACCTCATTATGTTTTTTGCTGTACAATTAACTGAAGCACATTACAAAGTGTGTAAAAAAAAGTCTAAAAGTACAAAGAAGGAAAATACTATTTATATTCTCAGCACTGAAAGAAGATATTCATTAATATTTTGAGATACTGTTTTTTGAAAATTAATTTTACCTAGATTGATATTGAATTAGTTATTTTTCTTCTTCTCCTCCTCCTCCTTTTTCTTCTTCTTCTTCCTCCTCCTCCCTCCTCCTCCTCCTTCTCCTTCTCCTTCTTCTTCTTCCTCCTTCTCCTCCTCCTTCTTCTTCTTCCTCCTCCTCCTCCTTCTCCTCCCTCCTCCTCCTCCTTCTCCTCCTCCTTCTTCTTCTTCCTCCTTCTCCTCCTTCTCCTCCTCCTTCTTCTTCTTCCTCCTCCTCCTCCTTCTCCTCCTCCTTCTTCTTCCTCCTATCTCCTCCTCCTTCTTCTTCTTCCTCCTTCTCCTACTCCTCTTCCTCCTCCTCCTTCTTCTTCTACTTCTTCTTCTCCTTCTTCTTCTTCTGCTCCTTTTTCTTCTTCTTCTTCCTCCTCCTCTTCCTCCTTCTCCTCCCCTTCCTCCTCCTCCTTCTTCCTCCTCCTTCTTCCTCCTCCTCCTCTTCCTCCTTCTCCTCTTCTTCCTCCTCCTCCTCCTTCTTCTTACTCCTCCTCCTCTTTCTCCTCCTCCCTCCTCCTCCTCCTCTTCATCATTCTTCTTCTTCTTCCTCCTCCTCCTCCTCTTCCTCCTTCTCCTCCTCTTCCTCCTCCTCCTTCTTCTTCCTCCTCTTCCTCTTTCTCCTCCTCCCTCCTCCTCCTCTTCATCGTTCTTCTTCTTCTTCCTCCTCCTCCTTCTTCTTCCTCCTCCTCCTCTTTCTCCTACTCCCTCCTCCTCCTCTTCCTCCTCCTCCTACTCCTTGTTGTTGTTGTTCTTCTTCTTCTTCCTCCTCCTCTTCTCCTTCTTCCTCTTCTTCTTGTTGGGGGATTGAGCAGCTTACATCATTTTATCCTTCTATACATAAAGTTGCATTTCATTTGTTTTTTGTTTTATTTTGTTTTATTTTAATCATTGAGTGGAAAATAACAAACTCGATTTTTCTCACTGTACTGTCACAATACACTTCTGACACCAGATATGGTAGAATTTCTCCCCACCAGTAAGCAAGCAATCAATTCTGCAGCAGAAATCAGCTTGGTGCCCTCTAATTCAGTTCAATTCTGACACTATCTACCTGGAGTTAGAATCAGATTGCACAGAATGAAGACTCAGTCCAACAGGACAGCCCCATTTCTGATGCCAGTCAAAAGCCTCAAGTTATTTTGCCTGTGCTTTGTACCAGCTTGCTATAGATTCCCATAACCCACTCCTCGGGTTCAATTTATTTGCTAGAGTGGCTCACAGGACTTAGGGAAACACTTAAGTTTAAAGATTTATTACAAGTGATGTATTAAAGGATAAAAATAAGCAACCAGATGAGTAGATAGATAAGGCAAGACCTGGAAGGGTCCCAAGCACAGGAATATCTCTCCTTGTGGAGTTGGGGTGCACTTCCTTCTTGGTATGTTCACGTGCTCTTAACCACCTTCCTGAAAACCCCTACATGTTCATCTACCTGCAGACTCCTTGAACCCTGCCCCTTTTGGTTTTTACAGAAGCTTCATTACACAGCCATGATTGATGACATCAGTGGCCACTGGGGATCAACTTAACCTTTACCTCCTCTACCCTCCCTGGAGATTGGGGGCAGGAATGAAAGGTCCAGCCCTCAAATCTCATTGTTGGTTCCCCTGGCAACCATCTCCTGTACTGAGGCTACCCAGGAGCCCCTACCCATCAGCCAACTCATTAGCATACAAAAAATCACTTCACTTTGGAGATTTCAAGGATATTAGGAGTTAAATGATAAGAAACACGTCACATATATATTTCACAACTATGAAAAGGTAAGAATTTTTGATATGTTAAATCTCTTTGGAAATATTATTTGTATATGTTCTAAAATAGCTCAGCCTATGTAAGCATAGAAAATTACTCAATTTTTTTTTCCATATTGGACATCTGAACTATTTCTAATTCTAGCCATTTTATGCATGTCTGTGTCTATGTGTGTTTGTATGAGAAACGACCTTTGCAAAAATTATGATAGTAAGAGAAGTCTAGGATGGCTGACTCCATCTTGCCTCTAAACTCACAGGCTGGCTGTCCTCGCTTGTTCCTGGGCACAGGCCAAGCTAACCAGAGGGTAAATTCAGTTTGTAGTTTAACTTTGAAGCAAAGATAATAATAGTCCCTCCCTAAAACTCACCCCCTCTTTGCTAATGAAAGGCCATGAGAGGCCTTTTGGGAGGAGCCTGAATTCTGCTAAAATGTAGGCATAGTTTAGCCACTGTTCTGGAGGTCACAAGATCTGTGAATTCCCTAATTCCTATTGTTAATAACACCACTATTGTAGTACCTCAGATTCATCTTTTGAGATGTTTTTCAAACTTTTGCATTCAGTGATGGACTAACTTCACCTGGACTTGGGACTCATGATTAAACTCCTCCTGTGGCCCCCATCCAGAGGCTCAGTGCCTGAAGATTGTTTTCAACACCTCTATGATTTCATCCCCAACCAACCAGCAGCACCCAGAGTTTAGCCCCCTGCCCATAAAATTATTCTCAAAAAAACCCTAGCCTTCAAATTTTCATGGAAACTGATTTCAACAATACTTTCAGTCCTCCTACCTGACTGCTGTGGGATAATTAAACTCTCAATACCATGGTCTCAGTGAATTGGTTTTGTCTGTGCAGTGGGCAGGAAGAACCTTTCAGGTGATTACATGTGTAATTGCTTTTTCGTGTGACATTCCAAAATTGAATTCCACACTATAGAAGGAGAAAAGTCCCCTGGATAATCACATTACTAAATATAACAGGATATAGATAAAAGTTAAAGTAATAAAGTCAATAACTACCAGGAAGCCAAAAGATCTTCTAATAGCACATGTATACTTATTAGTAAAATAGTATGAGAACTATCAAAAATATTAAAAAATTAAAAGAAATAATAAATACACATTTCTATTCCCCATCCAATTGAAATATTATCTAACCAAGAACAAAATGAGAGTGTACAAAAAGTGATAGAGTACAATCAAATTATGGTTTTCATTTGGGTCAAGAAATTACCCTGAAAGATCTTTGTGAATTGACACAATGTAAGAGCCTTCCCATTTGTGAGTTACCACTATAAAAGAGTCTTTCTCCCAGTGTCCATTGTCACCTCAAGACACTTTATAAGTTCAGACTGCTAAATTTTTTGGATAACCTAGTTCCTTGTATCAGACCCTTTCCTTTTGGACCATCCGTGGTTTGCAATTTATTTTGTTTTAGCCATAATTTTACTCGGCCTTGGATTGAAGCTTTTCCCCGTCCTACAGCTCTCTTTTCTGGCTCTGGTCAGGCCTTCACACCTCCACTCTAGGCCAGATCAATATGTTACTCTTCACTGCTCTTGCAGTGGAGATTTGGGGAGGATGACACACATAAAATACTGAAAAATTAAATACAGAAATTTCTAAGGAGTTTCACATCCTGCATGGTAACATAAGATGATTTATAGGCCCATCTCCCATAAATGGGCCTATAGAATGGCTGAAAATTACAAATATATATATAATGTAATTTTTATATATATATAAAAATATAAATATATATATTATATATGTAACAAAGAACAATAGCAATTAATAATTAGAGTCTCTGAAAGTAGTCCTAGAGCACATAGCAAATAAAGAAAACACTTATTTAAGAAAATATATTTAAAATAGCAAAAGTCTGTTTCATTTTTTGCATGACCTGCACTTCTACTTGCTCCTCCCAGTGTAGCATGTCTAAAATTTCACTTCAGATGGGAGCATCCAAGAGCACTCCCATAAGCACGTTACAGTACCTTCCCAGGACGGCAGTCCATCAGCATATCTCATCCATTTTTCACTTCTCTGTTGCAGAGACCAAGTGGTGGATGTGGCTGGGGCTGAGTGGGAGATGGGGCATCCTTCTTCAATCTGCACCCACTCATGGAAAAGAGGCCGTACCTTGAGTGAGTGTACTGAGAATACTGGGGCCTTGATCACCCACAACCCAGCTTATAAGTCAAAGGTTCTACATTGGGATAGGCAATGACTTTGTCCCTATTCCCAGGTTCTAGAGCCTGAGCTTATATTTTGCGCAAGGGGAAAATAGGCCAGAAAGCGTAGCACCTTTCAAAAAACTAACTTTTGAAAAGAAACAGAAATGTTAATTAATAAAGTTAATATAACAACATCTGTAAGTACATACTTGCTCTCCCTTCTTTTCCCAGTTTCCCCAAAAGATATATAATTATATAAACTAATAATTATAAAAAATGTATGTTTGGGTTTGTGACATATATAGTTGTAATATGTATAACAATAATCCCACATGCCAAAAAGAAAAGGTGAATATAGCGTATAGGAATAACATATCCACATTAATTGAAATTAAGATATTATCAATCTGAAGCAGAAACCGAAAAGTTAAAGTGTCTATGCTAAACTCTAGTGAAACCACTAAAGAAATAACATCTATATGCAGTTAAAAACAATAATTAAAATCATACATTAGAAAAATACACTTAATGCAAGAGCATGCAGTAACTGAAGAATAGAGAAACAAAAGTATCATGAGACACATAACAAACAAAAAGTAAAAGGGCAGACATAAATTCAACTATTTATATTACAATAGAAAATGAAAATGAATAAAGCAACCCATCCAAAAGGCAGAGTCTGTCAGATTGAATAAAAGGAAAACAAAATCATGCTGCAAAAAACAAGATCCAATTATATGTTTTGTCCAGAAGACATTACTTCAGATTTAAAGATATAAAGAGATTGAGAGAAAAAGAATGGAAGAAAAATACATCACACCAACAACCATAAGAAAGCTGGAGTGGCTATTCTAATATCACACAAAATAGATGAGAAAACAAAAAAAAAATGTGACTAGATAGAGAGAGAGGCATTTTATAATAATAGAAAGGCTCAATCTATCAGGAAGCTGTAACTGAGCATACATGCACCTACAAATGGATCTCCAAAATGCATAAAGCAAACTGACAGAAACAAAGAAGGAAGGGAGAAACAGACAATGAGACAACAATAGTTGGAGACTTCAAAACCTCACTTTCAAAAATAGAATGACAAATAGGCAGAATTTCAACAAGGTAACAATATAAACCTACTAGACCTAAATCTACAAAATACTCTGTCCAACAACCGCACAATATATATTCTTCTCAAGTGCACATAGAACTTTCTTCATGGTAGGTCATGTGCTAGACCATAAAAAAACTAAATAAATTTAAAATAATGATAATAAAACAAAGTTTGTTCTCTGACCACGGTGGAATGAAATCATCAAGCAAAAACAGAAAAAAATTGTAAAACATAAATATGTAGCCATTAAACAGTACACTCTGGATACATTGTAATAAAAAAAGAAAATTAGGAAATACTTCGAGAAGAGTGAAAATGAATATACAATGTATCATAACTTCAGATGACATGATCTTTTATCCTGTACATGGAAAATCCTAAGAAATCAACTAAAAAAAATTAGATTAATAAACAAGTTCAGCAAGTATGCCAAAAACAAGATTAATGACAAAAATAAATTACATTTCTATATACCTGCAGTGAAAAATTTGAAAAGAAAAATTAAGAAAATAATTGCATTTACAATAGCATAAAAAGAGGAAAACAATAGCAATTTTAACAAAATAATCTCAAATTTGAATTTTTTAAAACCAGAAAACATTGTTGAAAGAAATTTAAGAAGATCTGAATGAATAGAAATGTCTCTTCTATTCATGAATCAGAAGACTCAATATTGTTAAAATGACAGTACTCCCCAAATTTATCTACAGATTCAATGAAATTTCTTTTAGAATCTGAACTTGTTTCTTTGTAGAAACTGACAAGCTGCTCCTAAAATTCCTATTAACTCAATGGATCCAGAAATTCCATTAAAAGTCTTGTATCCTACTGAATCTAGTTGAAGAAGTAAGACAGAGTTGAAAGATTCACTCTTTTTCATTTTAAAACAGAGCAACAATAATGAGGCTACTGTGCTACTGGCCTAAGTATCCCAACAGAGCAATGAAACAGAATTGAGAGGTCAGAAGTCAACCCCTGATCTGTGGTCAATAGGCATTTTTAAAAGGTAACAAGACCATTAAATGGGGGGAAAAATAGTGTTTTCCACAAATGATGCTGAGACAATTGGAAAAATCATATGAAATCAGAACCTTGCCTCGTACAATATACAAAAATAACCTCAAAATGTATTGATGGTCTAAATGTAAAAGCTCAAAGTATGAGAATTTTAGATGAATACTTAGGGATAAATCTTTGTGTACTTAGATTTGGTGATGCAGTCTTAGACATAAAAAAAGCATAATCAAACAATAAGTAAATAAATTAGAGTTCATTAAAATGAAAAACCTCTGTGCCTCAAGAACACGATCAAGAAAATGAAAAAAGTCAACACACAGAATGGAAGAAAATATTTGTAAGTCATATATCTGATAAGAAACTTGTGTATATATAATACATACACATAAAATATGTATATTTTATGAACACAGACGTACATATGTATATATGTAAATTCTTTAACTCAATAGTAAAACGGCAAATACACAATTAAAAAGAAAATGGGCAAAGGGTCTGAATAGATGGTTCTCCAAAAGAACGTATCCAAATGACCAATAAACACAGAAAAAAGATGCTTGATATTATTAGTCACCAAGAAAATGCAAAACCAAAGTGAAATACCATATCATACCCAGTAAAATGGCTAGGATCGTAAAGCCAGATATCTGTAAGTGTTGGTGAACATGAAGAGAAATTGTAACCCTCATAAATTTCTGATAGGAATGTAAAATGTTGTAGCCATTTTGGAAAAATATTTTACAGCTCCATGAATGGTCAAGCATAGAGTTACATTGTAATCCAGCAATTCCATTATTATGCATGTGTCCAAGAGAAAAGAATACACATGTCCACAAAAAAACTTACACATAGATATTGATAGCAGCGTTATTCATAATAACCAAAAAGTAGGAACAACCCAAATGTATATAAATAATGGATAAACAAAATGTTGTATAACCATACAATAGAATATTATTCAGTTATATAAAGTAATGAAATACTGATCCATGTTATAACATCAGTAAGCTTTAAAAACAGTGTGCTAAGTAAAAGCTATAAAATATAGATTTTATATGGTTCCATTCATGTAAAATGTCCAGAACAGGGAAATCTATAGAGACAGGAAGCAAATTAGTAGTTACTTAAGACTAGGAAAATAGGGGAATTAGGGAAGTGATAACATATACGGATTTCTTTTTGAGGTAATGAAAAATTCTAAAATTGATTTTTTGTAAATTTCACAACTAATAAATTATTGGGTTTTTTAAAGTTCACAACTGTGTGAACTATAAGAAAGTTTAATTTCACATTTTAACTGGGTAAATTTCATGAAGTATGAATTATATATCAATAAAACTGTTACCAGAAAGAGTGAAATCTCTTAAATATGCAAAATGAATGACTATAACGGGAAAATTGAATTAAAAAGGAAGAAGGCAAAAATGGAATCATCTTTAAATCTTTGGCTTAACCATTTATTTTTTATTACCATCACTGCCTATGATTTTAACAAAGTCAAGATTGCATTTTTCATTTCTATTTGCCAAATCTAGCACAATGACTAATGCACTGATAGAATAATCATAAGTATCGAAATCGGGTGCTACCGAATCATGATTACTTAAGAGTTTATTATTTCTATCAAATTAACTTATAGCAAGCGATTGCTGGCTGTAGCCTATTTATTCTGCATCTGCCCTAAAGGGAAGCCAATTTCTTATTCTCGTTGATCTCAATAATGAGGGGCAATCTTGAAGGAAACTTGACTATTGTCCTTATACCTCATTTGCTATCATAGGCTGAGTCCAATATACCACTTAACAGGGTGCCTTGCATATGATAAACACCTACTGGTATTTACTAAGTGGATGAATGAACTACCACTGAAAAGCAAATGTTAATATGCCCTTGATTCCTTCCACATGCAGGACAAGAGAGGCATCTCCTTTTTTCTTTAATTGAGAATATAAAGATTGACACACAATAAGTAACTTAACTTTTTTTTTTTGAGACAGATTTTCACTCTTGTCACCCAGGCTGGAGTGCAGTGGCACGATTTCCGCTCACTGTAACCTCCGCCTCCTGGGTTCAAACGATTCTCCTGCCTCAGCCTCCCGATTAGCTGGGATTACAGGCACCTGCCACCATGCCCGGCTAATTTTTGTATTTTTAATAGAGACGGGGTTTCTTTATGTTGGCCAGGCTGGTCTCGGACTCCTGACCTCAGGGGATGCACTCGCCTCAGCCTCCCAAAGTGCTGGGATTATAGACGTGTAACACAGCGCCCAGCCCTTCACCTTTTAATAGAGCCATCATCCGTCAAAGAGAGGCTGTGTTTCCATTTTGAATCTGATAGCCTAAAATGCCATTAGCCTTTAGAATTGTTTGATTCTTTTCATGATAGATAAGAGATTACTTTAGGATATCATTGAGCCGTGGGTAGCAAGTCATTCAGGAAATGAGGCAGATTTTAGAAACAGCCATCTTTATTTTGGGCAGAGTCTCACTCTGTCGCTCAGGCTGGAGTGCAGTGGCGTGATCTCGGCTCACTGCAAGCTCAGCCTCCCAGGTTCACGCCATTCTCCTGCCTCAGCTACCCAAGTGGCTGGGACTACAGGCCCCTGCCCTTTTTTACAATAAGCATGGTCTCATTTTCATGGCATCTCCCGTTCTCTCTTCCCTCTTTCTCATCCTTAATCTCCATACATTGGTCAACCTTTCTGTATTCTACCGTTTAGATTTCAATAAGAACAAATATGATTTACTTAGTTCATTTTAAATGCCTTTGAACAGAGAAATCTTTAGTCTATCTTCTGGACGGGATATCCTTGAGTCAGGTGCTTGAATTCATTGCAACATTCCCTTGCCATACACTATGCAAAAACATTTCTCATCCTGCATGACTGGATAATGTGCTCTTTTAAAAATATTTTGGCCATAAGGGGATACTGGCCATGAAAAACATTTTTACAGACATCTCATTTCACCTACTTTAAGCATAAGCTTTATAAAAAAAAAAAAAAAAGTTACCATTATCCAGATCCCTTTAACCAAAAATTTTTAATGTTATTTTTAGTTTTACTTTTCTTACACACTTTCAAAACACCTCACTGTAAAGGATAACATTTCTCATAGAATTGAGTCCAAACATCTTTTGCTGGTAATGCTTTATGTTCACACTGAGGAATATCTCAACATTTTCATTCTCAGGGTACACTTTCTTCCCACCTGAGCCATTCTTTTATACTACTTCTATGCAGACTTTTGTCACCAAGGCCAACCAACACTTTCAAGATATCATTATTTCTTCTAAGAACCAGTTACAATCTCATGGAAACTACTCATTTGCTACAAAAATAGGATTTATGACAGATTTATACATAAAACATCCTTTTGTTCAGAATAATTGTCAGGGTGACTGGAGGCTCAATATCCATGGGTGATTTCAGAGCCTTTCTGACTTTAGTCTGATTGATTTTAAAACCTGGAATTGGCTAGGATCCTAGAAAATTGAATAGACAAATGTTAAGAATTTAGGTGAAACCTGATAGTCAGATTCTCACTCTAATGCAGAGTGCAGCTGCATCTCTAGCAATCACCCTCCAAATGAGAAAACAAGGTGATAGCCAAAGTGCTCGCCTAGAAAACTGTGCAAGTCTATTACTGAAATGTCTTTTTCTTTATTTTTCATTTTCTTTAAATTTAAAAAGTTATTCTTTCTCCTTAAATATGATAGTTTTCCCCAACCATCCTTCCAACAATAAACCTGTATTTGCCAAATGGTCACACTTTGGGCCTTAATTTATATTCTCTCTATTTATCAATTGCCAATTTCCTTTCCAAAACTCAGGGCATAAATTCACAATTTACATGAAGATTCTCTTCAAGTGTATTTGTAATATATAATATGAGTATTTTTTATTTTTGCAAAATTATTTACCTTTGCCTTTGCCTCCAAATAAGTCTTTAGTCTTAATATTCATGTTTCTGATACGTGGTGTTTGTAAGCAATATGTGGTGTTTTTAAGCAAATTTTTTTTATTTCTTCCCTTTTTAAAAATTTTCTGAATTGACATTTCAAGGAGTATAACATAGGTCATTGGTAGTTTGTGTATGTTAGTTAAAAAAAAAATTAAAGGGCTGATGGGGTGCCAGCACCCCTATGTGCTATGGTCATAGCCACATTTTCTAGATAGTGGAGACTGACAGAATTGTCCGTTTAAATTGTGTTAAATGGAGTTGTATTGTCATGCTCAGATGTAGAACTTTAGGATCTCTGAAACATTGGGGGTGAGATGAAGACTGTATAGGGAATTATAATGCAGAAATGGACTTCCCTGCACCCCTAATTTTATAGGATTACTCAGTATATCTATGACCAATGACGAGCAGGACTTACTAAAGTAGAGATAGACTCCAGAATCTGTTATGATGTAAAGGAGTTTAAACATGAGTGGTTATGGAGTAGGTGGCCAGAATGCCAGGCCATGT
Organism: Symphalangus syndactylus; assembly: GCF_028878055.3. Taxonomy (NCBI): domain Eukaryota; kingdom Metazoa; phylum Chordata; class Mammalia; order Primates; family Hylobatidae; genus Symphalangus; species Symphalangus syndactylus. The sequence goes on from NC_072431.2 coordinate 78,527,998, forward strand.
TACATGTTAAGGTATCTGAAAGTTATGACATATATGAACTTAAAATGGAGAAAGCAACTTGGCAGAGTCTTTAGGCCTGGGTTTGCAATCATATTTCTTGGGCTTATACATTATTGTGCCAATGACTCACTGTACAAATATGTTTTCCGACCCATCTCTATCTCAGTTGTCTCATCTCTACAATCTGGGTAATGGTTTTACTTATTTTATAGGGCCATTGTGAGTTACTTCACATAAAAGTCTATTAAAAATATATCTGGAAAATAGTGAGAACATAATTAAAAGTACTGGTTTTTATTTTTATAGTATTCAGTTTTGATAACTGCACATCAAAAAATGGAAAAAAAAGCTTTTGAAATGGTGACAAACTTTCAGGTTAAAGGTCAGGCGTACACAAATAAAAACCTTTTAAACTCTCATTAAAAGATAAAAATTGGCAGTTGTATTAGAAATGAAAGGGATGAGGGTGACATGTCACATTACAGAGAAAAATGTTCAAATAAAATGTACATCAGTCGGGAGAGATTTCCGAAAGCATGCTAGGATTAAAAGCCATTGACTGCAGATCTCGATACTCAGAATATGTGAAGCCGTAATATAGATTTTTTTTTTAAAAGATACTGACTCTTTCCTGCTATCTGCTTCCAATATCAAGATGTAAGGAATCAAATCTCAAGAAAGGGTGTCATTTATATAGAAGATAGGGAAGAACAAGCAGAGAATGGATAAAATGAAAACAGGAATGAGTGTGAGATTGACAGAATGAAAAGAAGCTCAAAATCGGTAACAGACATAGAATAAAAGCAAAACTGACACTTTGGAAATGTGATTCGGTAATCTTGAAGACAACCAAGGTACTTTCCAAAAACGAAGAAGAAAGAAGGGGCAAAGCTATTAAAACAACAAAAAAAGACAGCAGGTCTTGAGAAAGGAGGACCCTGTTCCAGCCTGAAAACTGAAGATAGCGATGAAAAAACAGTGACAGATAAAACAATAGCTAAAGAGTCACTTGAGAAAGGGACATTCAGCTAGCTTACTGAAAATGAACGTTAATATTAACAGGATAATTTAGCACAGCGATGGGAAGGAAAAGTGGTAACCAAAAATCAATAGGTGATTGGTCACTCTCAAGCATGTTAATCTTCCTCCAGAGGTGTGTATGAAAAAAAGAGTGAAGAAAGGAAATTATTTGCTGGACGTATTTGAGCTTCTTTTCATCCTTTTTTTTTTTTTTACAAGACACCTAAAGGAGTCCAGGGAATGTCACCCCCAAATATAACACCCTGGTATGCTGATTATTTGAAGTTAAAGGCCACTGGGGGCCACCAGATGCTGGAGAGGCTTTACTCTGATATTCCTTTATCCTTCTAAAGAACAGATCTGCCAAAGAGGAACACAATTGCCTTCAATTCTCTCCCTGAAATTTCATTAACCAAAAAAGATAAAAACTCATATCACAGCAAAAGACACTGAAAAACACCACACATGAAGCCCAAATGACAATGATTATCCCAAACCATTGTCTGTTCTATGGTCCAATTAAATTCCAAAAGAGCATCATTTACTAAGCATTGAACATTAGGCCCATTCATTCCCCCTAAAAATCATTTACTATCCCTCAAATGATCACTTTTTCCCATCTCTCCTTCCTCTGTGAGAAAGGATATATAGGCATCTGGACATCATTGAGTTATTGGGTAATCATTGTTCTGTGATTTTCCCCCTGTGCATATTAAATAAATTTGTATGCCTTTTTCTCTTATGAAATCTGCCTATTTTAAGTTCACTTTTAGCGAACCTTCAAAGGATGGAGGGAAAGCTTCCTCCCGTTCCCTTACAAACCACATCATTTTCATTCTGTCTTTGTATCCAATTGTTCTCTGTGGCCATCTATTTGTTGATTTGTTTTTAACATTCTTTCAAACTACTGATACATAGGGAATATGCAAGAACCTAAAGCATTTTTTTTCCTCATTGTTTGGCTCGTTTATATATAGCTGATTTTTGGACCCAAATTTAACATTCTTTGCCATCTAATTTTACTTGCCTTGGCAGATTTTTTTTTTACACTGCCAGAGTCAACTTTTCTAATTTATCTAGATATCTCAGGGCTGAATGAGATTTACCAAGTACAGAAACACAAAAATTATTCCTGAAATAGTTTTGGTGAGTTCATACATGGCTGAAGAAAATTGCATGGAATTATGCATTAAATGTTTCACAATTGTAGAGTTGGACGTTTAATAAATCAACTTTTAGATGTTTCACAAAATAATACTCCAGAATTCCATGAAGAACCTGTAATTTTATTATTTAGAATATAATATATTTTATTTGACACTGACACCAAACTGTAAGGGAGGAAAAAATAATTTTCTCTCTACCCTCACAAGTTCTTAGCTAGAAACTTAGTATTAAAAGACAGATTAACAAGAGAAAAACAAAAGTGCCTTAACATGTATGTCTCATATATACATGAGAGATACCAAGAAAGTAAGTAACTCTTCAAGCGGTGGCTCAGAATTCCAGCTTTTATATGGCATCTTCAACAAAAAATAATAAATATTTAGATGAGTGATAAGACAAAGAAAAGGACCTTGATCCTCTAGGGATGGCAAATTGTGGAAAAGCAAACACAGGGTAGATTAAGGTCAGCTAGTAAGGTTTGTTAATAAATTCATCTGGTGTGGTCTCTAGGCTCCTATGATCTAAAGTCATCTCTGTTGATAAACCTTTGTCCTTCTAGTAGAAAGGGGAGAAGGGACACCTTTACTTTTGCAAATTTATGCCCTGCGTTTAGGCAAATAGGGGAAAGACAGAGAGCTTGTCTTGTATCTACTTCTTCTCAATTGCCTTCAGCTCAAAGTAATCCTCATGCTAAAGTGGCTTATTTTGGGACGGTATATTCTGTTACCCTTCAAAACAATTAATATGTAATTGCTGAAGGCAAATGTATGTAACACAGCCATACACACACACATCCATATCATACAAATTAATGTAAAGAACAAAATAATTTACACCATTTTTATCATCACTGAAGTGGTATAGTAAAATAAGAAGCTTTTGTTTCTACTTTTCGCGAGCGAAGGATTATCTTGTACTATCAAACTAATACAAGCCGCCGAACTAATACAAGCGTATCTTCTCTAATGAAGAGATTAGCCCTGGATTCCACTTATATTAAAGCAATATAGTTCATTTCTAAAATTATTAATCAGCATAGCCTATCATGGGCAAAAGCTCTTCTAATTATCTTCTAGAGGTGTACTTGGTAGGACTTTCTGAAAAAGAACCAGATTCATCATCTGGTTTGAAATTACTTAGGCTGAAAGAAAGCTATCTTTGATAACTTTAATCACATAATTTATGCTTAACATTTTAGTAGTTGCTATGGAGACTTCAGAATCAGTTTCATATGTTAAATATAGCATTCTTTTACTTGTACCTAATTTGCATTTTAAAGACCTAATGTCTATCACTTCTCCTCCAGTACCCTTGGTGATAGCAGCTTTTTGATGCGTTACCTGACATCTTCAACGCTGTCCACAATTTTTTTCTTCCAAAACTGATTTTAGGACTCACATAGAATAAGTTTGCTAAATTACCATTAGAACGGTTTGCATTTTTATATCTTCCTTAAAAATAGTATGCTACTTACAACATTCACACAAATAAAGCATTATTAGTGACCAACTATCTAATGATTTAATTTTAATTCTAATCCTCTTGTAACAAATATCATAATTATACAGGCAAAATGATACAGTGGAAGGATGACCACACATGAAAGATGACATAGCTTCTCCCTTTCTCTCACTAATTGTATGTACTTTCAGCTATCTCTAATATCATTTTATTCACTGATAAAATGAGGATAATGTTCATTGTATCAAGCCCACAAGTTTTTGTGAGCACTGCAAACTAACTGCATGAAAGCATTCCATTTAATGGAAAAGTTTTGTGTAAATGCTACCCATTACATACTTACGGTAGATTCAGGTAGAAAGAAATGTATATTGATATTTAAACAAATAAAAATGGAAGCTAAATGAGACAACTGAGGAACCCGTGTGTTGCAAATTTGGTACGACCTGGTGTACATTAATGTGTGATATTTGAGTTGTGCCCTCAGATAATGTGCTTCTGCATATTTTATTTTATTCCAGCATGCTTGTGACTTGAAGCACTAAGACACTGGGATATCTTGCTGTGGCTTAAAATGCCTTATATTTATGTTGTACAGAAAAGGGCAATAAGACATTTTCAACGAAACTATGTTCCCTTTAAATAAAATAATAATAATAATGAAAAGATGGTACAGCTATTTCAAAGTCACAAAGATATGCTATTAACAGATATTAAGAAAACCCATCACAGATATTGCAGACGCTTATTAATTATGATTGTACTTTCTTCTTTGGCTTGTATTGGTCACCATATTTGATATTTAAAAGAAAAAATGTATGTATTTGTTGAGTAAGATTTTTCTGCAGAAGTAATTACTTGTCTTAATGATTCATCCAGATACATTGTCCCCAGTTAAAGAAAAAAAAGAGGAAATTGAATTGTTGCAACTATTGAAGGATGGTACATTCTTTAAGAGGTAGAAAAGACAGAGAATATTTTTTGCTGCACTTGTTATTGTTGTTGTTGTTGCAATAAATAGTTCATTTATAAGCTGGGCATGGTGGCTCATGCCTGTAATCGCAGCACTTTGGGAGGCTGAGGCAGGTGGATCACCTGAGGTTGGGAGTTCAAGACTAGCCTGACCAACATGGAGAAACCATGTCTCTACTAAAAATAGAAAATTAGCCTGGCATGTGGTACATGCCTGTAATCCCAGCTACTCGGGAGGCTGAGGCAGGACAATTGCTTGAACCTGGGAGGCAGAGGTTGCAGTGAGCCGAGATTGTGCCATTGCACTCCAGCCTAGACAACAAGAGCAAATCCAGGTCTCCCTGGTCTCAAAAAAAAAAAAATAAATAAGTCCATTTCTTTTGGGGGTGTGGCACTCGAAGGAAAATTTAGACTGTGCTGGAATGTTTGTCCGTAGGAAATGACAATCTGGGTTACTGAGGAAAGTTAGGACTAGAATAACATATTTAAGAAAATCAGCATTTATATGATAGCTGAAGGTCTGGGAGTATGTGCAATTGCCCAGAAATGGTGTTTATTTTAAAAAGGAAGATGTCCAAGGAATGATAGCTGAAGGTCTGGGAGTAGGAGCAATTGCCCAGAAATGGTGTTTATTTTAAAAAGGAAGATGTCCAAGCAAGAAACTTTGTAAAATGCTAACACTTAAGTTGGAAAGACAAAGTTGAAGTGGATATAGAGGTTTTGCCAAAAGTCAGGTGAGGAGGTAAAGTTACTGAAGTCTAATTTAAGTTCTTGGCTCACATCTGTAAGCCCAGCACTTCGGGAGGGCCGATCAGTTGAGGTCAGGAGTTCTAGACCATCCTGGCCAACATAGCAAAACCCCGTCTCTCCTAAAAATACAAAAATTAGCAGGGCATGGTGGCATGCACCTGTAGTTCCAGCTACTCATGAGGCTGAGGCACAAGAATTGCTTGAACCCAGGAGGTGAAGGTTGCAGTGAGCCAGGGTTGCGCCACTGTACTCCAGCCTGGGGGACAGAGTGAGACTGTGCCTCAAAAAAAAAAAAAGAAAGAGGTAAAATAAATAATAATAACAATACTTTGTGTCTCAGCAGAGGGCTGCACACAGCAGAGAATGGGTGTCTCTTCATAATTCATATGCAGATTCCACAAGGGTTAGCAGCAGCTGTGTTGGAAAAGACAAGGAGAGCTATAGGAAATGCATGGTTACAGTGGTGGCAGACAGTGAAAAAGTGATTTAGAAAGACTTTTTAAGATGGATGGTAAAAAAGCCTGCTTTACACCTAAGTGAGATACAAGACATACAAAGAAGTCTCTGAGACATAAAGAAGGATCTTATAGATAGAAACCTACAAATGATTCATTGCAGCCTCTGGATCGTGGTATTTTTGCTCATTTGTTTATGGAGATTGAATATGATTGCCAAAGTTGATTGGGTAAGAGTCAGTACTGAATAAACTGTGCTCTAAGCAAAGGTATTCCTCTGCCTGGCAAATTTAACTTTTGAATATTCAAACTTCTGTTTTTATTTACTGAGAACATCAACAACAAAAAAAGACAAAGGAAAACTTTTGAAGGACAGTAACTAAATATGTTTTACTTAACAATATGATGATGAAAATTTGTAAATCCGAGATAACATCTTTTTTTCTCATTGCCAAAAACTTCCTCCTGGAGGTGTTTTCTCTGATACTCAGGCTGACAGCAAGAGCAATGGCAGATTTCCGTCAGATCAGTTATGCACTGAGGTTTTGAACATTGTGCGTGGGACTTTGGCTTTAAACAAAGATGATATGTCTATGTATAATAGCATCAAGATGCATGAAATAATGAAACCAATTTTTTTAAAAAAATGGCTATTGCGCCATAACCATTCTTTAAAATTTGTTCATATATAAAGATAAAATGCTAGAGTTTTAGTTCAAGATACAGTGGAATAAACACTGTCTCTCAGTATCTGTCAAAGAATGCATGAATAAAACCTGGAAGCAATGCTAGGGCAAGGTGTTTTAGGATTCAAAAGTAAACAGTATGAGGTTAATTAAAGGAAAAGACCAGAATTTAAAGTGCCACCTAAATGGCCATGAGATTAACAATTTTTTCTCCTTTGCTATCCCTGGCCTATTCTCAACACAGCCCAAAATACTGGAAGTTGGCAGAGAAGCCCTAGCGTTTTGTCTCAGAGAAGGAAAGGGAAGCTCTCATGCTCAGAGAAAGGAAAAATCCACCACCACCACCTCTCCCCCTGCTATTTTTTCTTAATACTTTCTTCTTGTGCCATTGTCCTTAAACAATTCTGTGACAGTAGAAGTAATGGGAAACAATGAGGCTCAAAATTCTTAGGGAGCTGAAGCTTCTTCTCACATCAGAAGAGCTATGGTCCCAAGCTGGAGGGAAACCCCACACTGATTTTTCTCTCTCTCTCTGTTCTTCAGGAACTGGTCTCTGGTTGCAGGCACAGTCACAGCAAGGCACAGCACAGGTAACAAAAGCCCCAGCTCTCTTAATGAGGAACTAAAAGGGGAAACACTGGGAACTGGGAAACACTGGGGAGATTACAGAGAAAGAAGAACTCAGGAAAACAAACCCCTAAAGTTGCCTATGAATTCCTGGGCTTCCTTGTATGGTATTTGTGTTTAGATCTAATCATTTTCAGCATACTAAAGAATGAGACAGTACCCAAGGGCCACACTGGATACAGAGTGGCATGCACATGAGACAGTTCAAAATAACACTTGCAGGAATTGGAAAGTTGAAATTGCATTGAACCCAGAGACCACAGAATTCATGTTGGAACTCCCAAACTGAACCTAATTATGTTGACTACCTGCTAGAAAAAAAAAATCTATATTTTCCATAGGATTTAAACAAGATTCACAACATAGTATTAAACTAAGATACAGTAAAAACTTATACAAAGAAAAAGGATTATATCAACTTACATAGGCAAAGAAATTCAATAAATGTCAAAGATAAGATGACACAGATGTTTGGATTATATCACAGACTAAAAGCAACTATGATAAGGATGACTCAAAGTCGTCATTGGAAATAATTTTGAAACAACTGGGAAGAAAAAAGCCCTCAGCAAAAAACATAAAAGATATAAAGATGTGGCTGGAGGCTTAGTGGTGTGAGACTATCGTCCCAGTTTCTTGGGAGGCAGCGGTGGGAGGATCACTTGAGCCCAGGAGTTCAAGATTAACCTGGGCAAAAAACCAAAGAAGTATATAAAGATAAACCAGATGGAAAATTCAGAATTGAAAATTATAATAAGCAAGAAGAAGAGAAGAAGGGCAGAAAGAAGGAGGAGGAGGATGAGTGGGCAAAGAGGAAAGGGAGAAGGAGAGGCAGGAGAGAAAGACTTCTAACTGGGTGGCACGATGCCAGAATAGAGACAGCGAGAGAGAGTCAGTGAAAGTGAAGGTAGATCAATAAAAATGATTAAATCTGAATTACAGAGAGAAATACACTGTTAAAAATGAATAGAACCTGAAGGACTTGTGGGACAATAGCATAACATATCAGCAGAGGGTTGTGAACCCTAAAGTATCTGAGACAAGTCTCAATCAATTTTGAAAGTTTATTTTGCCAAGGTTAAGGACACACCCCATGAAACAGCCTCAGGAGGTCCTGAAGACATGTGCCCAGGGTGGTCAGGGTACAGCTGGCTTTTGTACATTTTAGGGAGACATAATACATCAATCACTACATGTAAAATGTACACTGATTAAATCTGGAAAGGCAGGATGACTTGAAGTGGGTGTTTCCAGGTCATAGATTCAAGTTCATAGATTTAAAGATTTTGTGATTGACAATTGGTTGAAGGAGTTAAGTTATTATCTAAAGACCTGGAATCAGTAGAAAGGACTGTCTGGGTTACAATAAGGGGCTGTGGAGACCAAAGTTTTATCATGGAGATGAAACCTCCAGGTAGCAGTCTTCAGAGAGGATAGATTGTGAATGTTTCTTATCAGGCTTATGGCCCATATTGGTGTTAATGCTGGTCAGCTATTCCTGAACTCTGAAAGGGAGGAGTCCGTAATGAGGCATGTCCAAGGCCTCCTTCCATCATGGCCTGAACAACTTTTTCAGGTTAATTTTGGAATGCCCTTGGCAGAAAAAAGGGATCCCTTCAGAAGGCTGGGGGCTTAGAATTTTATTTTTAGTTTACAGGGGTACTGATTACCACATTCTTCTCATGCTGAGGTTGCTGCCGTTGTCTTGAGTACCATGAAAATTGGGCAGGAGAGTACAGAGGATCACCAAGGGTCCAAATATATATCCTCCACTTTCCCCATTGACTAGCAATAGCAACTTCAGCAGATATTTAATTTGCAAAGAATAGGCTTAGTTTGCATGTTTTATTTTCAAATGTGTCAGTTTTGCAATACAACAGTTAGGAGATTATTTTCAAGCAGGTCTCATTATGTAAAATTTCCCCATACTGTAAGGTTATAAAATTTTTTATTATAGTGTTGAAACCATCAAATGCCCACTATGCCTTGATGATGATAACCTTTTTTCTTTTTGTAAAACTGAGTAAGTAAACACACAAGAGAGCTAAGTTCTTCTAAAAACCAAGGGTGAAACTGAAGGATAGTAAGGACTGGAGCTAGGAGACATTTGCAGGCTGAGTGAGGGTAGAGTGGCCAGGGAGAAGACCCTGCTTGTGAGCCCCTAAGGAAATCAGTGAGAACATGAGAAGTGTTTAACGGGATTTTTTTCTACTTTGTTCTTTGTTTTTCATTTTAAAAAATATGCTGTGTGCCATCAAAACCTCATCTCAAACCCCATAAAAATTTTGCGTTGGTGGATTTTTATAGTTAACGCTGTAAAGAACTTTGTCCTGCCTGACCTAGGCACAGGAGTCAGTGCTTTGTGATCAATTTGATTTAGGGAGTAATGGAGACCCCCTGTGAGACTCTTTCAGACCATTCTCAAAGTCAAAGCTATTTTCATGACAACATTAACACATTATTTGTCCTTTTCACCTTTATTCTCTCATGGGAATACAGTAGAGATTTCTAAAGACTGTAATGTCTTAGATCACAGCAGATTGAATTCAGAAGCAGATATGAGACTCCAGCTACCTGAATGTAAGGCAGGCACTAAAGGTATTAAGCAATACCACTTGTCAAAGGCAAAATTACAGAAATTTAAAGATCTCAATTGGCTTCACTGTGATTCTAGAGTTGGCAGTACTTTTATTCCATAAAATAAAATAAAATTTCCAATAAATAGAGTAGAAAAGGTTGGTTTTATAGACAGAAAATGCTGAAGAAAGCAGAAGCAAAGAACAAAAAGTGGATTGGTCATTTTAAAGTTACTTCCCCTGTGAGGCAGGAACCAGGAGACTGAACAATAGAGAAATAACCGATTGGTGCACATCAGGTTACTTCAGGTTTAAACAGAGGGACCTTCCTTATCATGCTCACTGAAACTAGTCTGTTTGGTTAATTAGGCTTTTATCTCGCTCTTCTGGTTTCTCTGTAGGTCAGATAATAACTCAGTTTTGGTCTGGTGACATGCAGATTTAGCATTGGTTACTCCATTTTTATTTTTAATCTGGTCCACTGGGGCTTAGTCCAAAACCATGGTCTTCTATAATGTTTGTTCAACACACACTTCTCACTAATTTCTTTGTTTTACCATTAAGCAATACGATTCTTATCATTTATTTCTTTGTTTTTGAAACTTTTTTATGAAAATGTTAATTATATTAACTTAAAATGGCTTATTAACATTTTTAAAGGAATTGATTAATAAGAACTTTTAAAATATCTTAGTACTAACTTGGTAAATGTTGATAGATGCAACTCACATCAACAAAAACTCTTTTGGTTCCAAAATAATTTTAAGATAGTCCTGAGATAAAGAAGCTTGAGAATCACTAAACTGAAAAAGAAATCTATGCTGCCAGGTTACCAATGAAGACAGATATGTGGATCACTGTGGTATTAACTAACAACAGAACAAGTGAGGAGAAGGAGGCTTGAAAAAAAAGAGGTAGGAGGAAACTGGTGCTTCACAGGCCTGAGCTCAGGAAAGTACTGAGCTAGTGAAACGGCTTTGGAACGTATCAACACAGAGAACAGAATTAAAACTCAGGTAACCCAGGAACAGTGCTAAGAGCAAAAATTGTAGTGTGAACCTCAAAAATCTGAGACAGGTCTCAGTTAATTTAGACAGTTTATTTTGCCAAGGTTGAGGATGCGCGCCCATGACACAGCCTCAGGAAGTCCTGATGACATGTGCTCAAGGTGGTCAGCACAGTTTGGTTTTATATATTCTAGGGAGATGAGACATCAATCAACATATGTAAGATGAACAATGATTTGGTCTGGAAAGGCGGGACCACTCGAAGCAAAGGCGGGAAGACTAGAAATGGCGAGGGGGCTTCCAGGTCTTAGGTAGCTAAGAGACAAATGGTTGCATTCTTTTGAGTTTCTCATTAGCCTGTCCAAACAAGGCAATCAGATATGCATCTATCTCAGAGAGCAGAGGCGTGACTTTGAATAGAATGGGAGGCAGTTTGCCCTAAGCAGTTTCCAGCTTGACTTTTCCCTTTAGCTTAGTGATTTTGGGGCTCCAAGATTTATTTTCCATTCACAGTAGGGTACTGAAAATGAAACCATCCCAATATCAAATGTTTTGAAAATGGGAGCAAAGGGGGACTTGAGAGGATGTGGTGAGAGATTCCATAGTAGGGAATTGTTTTATTAGTAATTATCTTTCATTACCCAGTGTCACTTTACTCAAAACAAAATAGTATTTAGACCTAATATTACCTGTAATGGTTATATACATGGATATAGCAACAATCTCACCATTATGTGTTAAACATTGCGAGTACGTGTGTATATATGTGTGTTTGCATGTGCAAATTACCTGCAGCAAATGCTTCCTATTTTTCTTACTTTGCTTTTTAATCTGTTTTCATCAATTTTTTGTGCAAGTTTCAGAACACACAACTTCAAGGGTGGCATGTGAAATGGATTAATATTTCAATTTTAAAACAAATTATTCTCTGTATTGTTTAACTTCTGAATCCTGAAGAATGGAAATGTCATTTTGGAAGTGTCAGCAGGCAGCTCACAATTGCAGCACTTAACTTGCAATTGGTTATTCCAGACAAAGGAAACAACAACGCCAACCTCCACCAGCACAACAGAAACGACGCCAGTATGTGGGAGCACAAATAATTTGAAGGTTTGGTTTTCAGTTTTTTACTGTAAAACACTGCAGTCCACGGGATGGGAGCTTGACTGTTTTGTGTCCCTTGGTGATATGAGGAGCACACTGTGAGGCACTGGCTAATGTTGTAATCTAATTCAGTGGTTGATGTTTATAATTTAATTCAACTTTGCTTAAGGACAGTTTTTTCAGCCTTCAATAAAAGATAATTTTCATATAAAGAGTTAAGAATTCTTTCACTTTATTCTCAGAGGTCCCTTCACCTCTTATTTCCTACCTTACAATATCCACGCTGTCATTGCAGAGAGCCTTTCACTCCTGTGTTGTTTGTCCTCTTTAGGCTGATTGATATGTTAATTCAAGTGACAATTATAAAGCAGTATTTACATGCTGTACATAAGAATAGAGGAATAGAAATGTGAATGCGACACACTTGTTAGCCTTGTTTCAATTAAGAAAGGTGAAAAATTGAATATGAAAACTAGAAATTGACAAAAATAAGAGTATTTCTTGTTTACAGGACTTTTGTTCATCAGTTTCACCTTATGGTTTGTGTTCATCATTCAAGATACCCCTTTTGGGGTTTGTTACCTTTTTTGTTTGTTTGAGAGAAGATTTTGTGATGGCATAATATGTACTTTTTCCCTGCAGATATTTTATAAAATGTTAGGAAGTGGTGTTTCATGATGATAAATCTCTTCAATTGGAGGAAGTCTTTGTCACAAAAGGAATATCCAAGAAACGTGCTGCACTCTAACACTTTACAAGGCAAAATGCATAACTGGTATTGCCTCAGTGGAGTTATCTAGAGTTTGAAGTAACAGTTCTGTTTCCCTTCTGAGTTAATACATGACTCTGGGAAGAGTGAGGAAATAAAAGGAAGTCGTGGAGAGAGAAAGTTCAGTGACTTGATCTGCTCCCTGAAACACTGCAAAAAGCTTATGCCTCATATTCTAAGATGAATGAATCAAGAAATTGCTGGAGAGCCAAAAATGCTATACATTTGGAATTAATTGCAGTCATGCACAGCATAGTAACGTTTCTGTCAATGACAGACCAGGTATATGACAGTGGTCCCATAAGATTATAATACTGTATTTTTACTGTACCTTTCTATATTTAGTTATGTTAGAGACACAAATATTTGACATTGTTTTACAGTTGCCTACAGTATCCAGTACAGTAAGCTGCTGTGCAGATTTGCAGGCTAGGAGCAATAGGCTGTACCATCTAGTCTAGGTGTGTGGTAGGCTGTACCATGTAGGTTTGTGTAAGTGCACTTTATGGTGTTCACACTGTAGCAGGACGAGCCACAGAAAACCCTCAGACACTGAGTTAAAGAAGGAAGGGCTTTATTCAGCCGGGAGCATTGTCAAGACTCACGTCTCAAAAACCAAGCTCCCCGAGTGAGCAGTTCCTGTCCCTTTTAAGGACTCACAACTCTTAACGGGATCTGCATAAGAGGGTCGTGATCAATTGAGCAAGCAGGGGGTATGTGACTGGGGGCTGCATGCACCGGTAATTAGAATGGAACAGAACAGGACAGGGATTTTCACAGTGCTTTTCTATACAATGTCTGGAATCTATAGCTAACATAACCGATTAGGTCAGGGATCGATCTTTAACTACCAGGCCCAGAGTGTGGCATCGGGCGATCGGCCTGTGGATTTCATTTCTGCCTTTTAGTTTTTACTTCTTTCTTTGGAGGCAGAAATTGGGCATAAGACAATATAAGGAGTGATCTCTTCCCTTAACACAACAACAAAACAACCTGATGCCACTGCTCAAAACACGTCCTCTTTGTTAAGCAGCATGTGATTTTAATTCACTTCTACTTATCATGCACTTTTAAGCTAGTTCATGATAAATGTAGCTACTCAATCATGGCCTTCATATTTTGTGAGCACATTAAAATATAGATTACAATACTTTTTTTAAAAAGATCAAAAGAAAGTGAATAACTAGTGTTCTCACTTCTACCGTGTGGAAAGACTTTGTAAGATTTTGGAACCTCTGTGGAATTCCAGTTTAAATTTAGTACCATGCTTCTTAGTATATCAATATGGAGAATCTCATCTTCATGAATAAATGTAATTCAAGGAAAAAAAATAGCACAATGCTCAGTGGAAATTTAGAGAGAAAAGAGAAAAACTACTTCCATCTGGGAGTGAGTGCCTGCACAAGATTGAACATCTAGTATATGTCAGTCACTGGATAGATGCTGGGAGGTAGCATTTAAATTACTCTACATAATTGGAATTTGGACATTTCATATTATTTTATTCAAAATTTGATTGAGAACATATTCCAATATTCTTACATTTATTTTAAAACATGATATTAATGACAGCATAATGTTAACTAAATAGGTATATTTAAAAGTTACTTTTCACATTTGGAACATTGTTTGGTTTTTCTTTTTGTTTTTGTTTTTGAGACAGAGTCTCTCCCTGTCGCCCAGGCTGGAGTGCAGTGGTGTGATCTTACCTCACTGCAACCTCTGCTTCCTAGGTTCAGGTGATTCTCCTGCCTCAACCTCCCGAGTAGCTGAGACTACATGCATGCACCACCACACCTGGCTAATTTTTAGTAGAGACGGGGTTTCGCCTTGTTGGCCAGGCTGGTCTCGACCTCCTGACCTCAGGTTATCCACCCGCCTCGGCTTCCCAAAGTGCTGGGATTACAGGCGTGAGCCACTGTGCCTGGCCTAGAACATTAAGCCTAATAAAAATGCTATGTCATGTCCTAAAACAAAAATTGAAAAAAAAAATTTCATCTCTTATTATGTTCTTAGCAAAAATAACTTACTAGTAAAAAATGAGAATACATTAAAGTTCTTAAAATAGGTGAATAGATTGCTTTCCAGAAGGGATAGACCAAATTAATCTTATATTTGTTTTATGGCACAGTACATAGTCAACTTCAGTAACCATGCCAGGTGTACTTAGAAATCATATCCTGAAGTTTTAGATATAGTGTTCTATTTAGGCCTATTAGGGCAATTATTTATTTTGCCTCAACTTTTCTATATGGTTGTTGATTGTTTTATCTGGTTGTTCTATCAGTTACTGTTCTATTAGTTATCAGGTATTAAACCCTTGTGATAATTATATTACACTTTTTTTTAATTCTGTTAATTTTTGTTTCATTTAATTTGAGACCATATTATTATGTACCTAAAGATTTAGAATTGTAATATAGTGCTGGTTATATTAGGCCTGTTGGTGTATTTCCTGTTCACTTGGCAAGTTAGAATCAAACCCTGGGCATTTACCAGGACTTCTTTTCCTGAATAAGCTCTGTTAAATCAAATTTAACCTAAAGCTGTCTCCTGACATATTTTATGTTTAGCCTAAAAGTTTCTCTGTACATAGTAAACTATAACCTAAATGGAGGTGTAAACAGACTGTAACCTACTCTTGTGCCAATTACTGAGTTTGGCCAATCAAAGGGTGCCAACTGTTCAAACCATGTTTGAATAGGGCAAACGTCAAGCTGTAACAAATCTGGCTATTGCTGTACCTCACTTCCATTTTTTCTGTACATCATTTTCCTATTTCTGTCCACAAATCTTCTTCTACCACATGGCTGTGCTGGAGTCTCTCTGAGACTCTGTGAATCTTGCCTGATTCACCAATCATTCTTTGCTCAGTTAAACTCTGTAAAATTTAATTTGGCTAAGGTTTTTCTTTTAACAGCAATAAACTTCAGTCTTTGTTTTCCCTGTTAAGTGAATCTCCCTAAAATTCTACTAAGTTTCTGAGCCTCTCAGACAGCACATTCAGAGTAGACAGCTGTTTCAAAGAGACAAGAGACTACCAATAGTAGGCATAACTATGGTCTTCCCATCTCCCCCAGATCCTGAGCCTTTCATTCCTCACTGTCTTAGAAACTCCAAACGCGTTTTCTTGTAAGCCATTTTATCCAAATTTGCTAGTTGTTTTCAACAGAAGGGGTCTTAGAAAATAATCGATTTTTCCATTGACAGAAGCAGAACTCTAGTTTGAATCAACTTAAAGCTCTATGTTGAGTAATGCTGCTAATTCAATGTCTAATTTATTATTAGGCTGAGTTCCAACATTTCACTTTTTATCATTAGTTTATACTTCTCCACGAAATAAAGTCATAAATACTGATTAGGATTATGAGCCAGTGCATAAAGAAGATTTAACCCATAATACTCCTGAGCTATAAAACCAATAATGCTCCCATTAATCATTTAAATTCACCTCTTTTTCCTACCCAAGTAGAATTATGTCATAAGTCTTTGTGATAGGGAGAAATCTTAATAATTATGGAAATATTCTTATATTTATATTTTCTTCCTATTCCCTGGCTGTTCTTCAAGATGGCATGTTGGAGGAGGCCTCCCTTATCCGTGTAAGCTTATAGGGAATATCTCATATCTACTTGTATTGGGTGCAGATTGAATCTCATCCTGCTGGATGATCACTGAGATGTCATTGCTCCTGTCTCTCTAGACAAAGTGATGTGTTTTCATTTATCACTGGAGTCTGAGGTTCCTGGCATCTACCCCAGTGCCAAAGCTTCCGGACCCTGCTTCCAGAAATCAGTAAGTTTATCTAAGCTTTCAGTATCTCTGTAACCTTTCAGAAAGGTTCTCAGAGAACCTAGTACTCTCAGATGCACTGTGGAGCAATCTAACAATGCTTTCAATCCAGGTTCCTGCATCTAGCTTAGCTCTCGGCCTTCTCTTTGCCAAGGCTGTTCTAGACAGTAGCATTGCAATAATGCAAGACTTTTTCAGGGATTCCATGTGTGAACTGGACACAACTGTCTGCCTTCATCTTTCCCTTCAGCCTAATTAACACGTTACCCCCACTGAAGATTTAAGCCCAAGGAAGAGAGTCTAGAATACTTCCTTTGACCACACAATTTCCTTTATGTCCTTGCTATCGGAAGTGTGGTCAGGGGGCCAGCAATTTCCAATCCACGGGCACATTAGTAAGGAATGTAGAATCTTGACACATAATCTAGAGCTACTAATCAGGAAGTAAATTATAAAAAGGCCAAGAGTATAGACATTTTAGAATTGAGAAATGTTGCCCCAAGTCATATCCTGAATTATCTCCAAACTTAGTTATTGTCATTACTAAGGCCAATTTTTCAAATCTTTCATCTTAAAAGAACCTCTCTGAATTTATTGTCTTATCGCAGATTGAAAAAAATCTATTTAGAGTATCAGAATTTGAGAAACAATGCCTCTCTTTGCATTTCTGCTATGAGATCTGCATCCATCAGGGCTTGACCAGAAAAGGAGAATCAGAGGAGATATATATTAAGGGATTTATTACAAGAAACCGGCTAAGCAGCTTCAAAATCTTTAGAGCAGGCTGTCAGTAAGAATAGGCTAAAGCTGCTGTCCACAGACAGAATTCATTCTCTCAGAAAAGCATCAACCCTGCTTTTAAGGCTTCTCAACTTAATGAATCAGGCTCACCATATTATCTAGTCTCCCTTGCTGTAAGTCAACTGATTATGGACTATAACTTCAATCACATCTATAAAACGTCTTCATGACAACACCTGCATTAGTGATTGATTAAATAATTGGTGACTGTAGCCTGGTCACACTGAAACATCAAAAGACAATTACAGGATCTCTCTTTTCTGGGGCAAATGGATGCCTCTGCAGAAATTGGGGTGGGAGTAGAAGTCAGGCCAAAAAAATGTAAAAGTTATAGTAGGTTAACACTGTAAAAACATAATGCCCATTCAGAAAGAATTAAGCTACTTTTAAACAAGTGAATAAGGGGAGAGAGAGAGGTTAACAATGAGCAAGGACAGGATCTATTAACTTAAATATTAAGGATCCTAATATTCACTGCAATGTTCTCTAATGCTTAGCAACAGTTGTCAGGTTCAGACTGTAAAGGGATGACTTAAGTTCTGCTGTTGTGGCTATTGGAAGCTATTTCTTTTAGGAAAGATAACTGATTTCCTAGGTCTTCCATATTACTGGGATCACATGCTGCTTCATCCCACACAGGCCAGTTAAGGCGTCTTAATCACTTACACATTTAGAGAGGTAAAGGAGTATGTGTGTGTGTGTGTGTGTGTGTGTGTGCGTGTGTGAGAGAGAGAGAGAGAGAGAAGTGAGGGGGACTTATTTTCATGGAGTTGGAATTTGTGTACATGGATTTTTAGCTCTTCCAGTACCTAGTACGTATTTGTGCTATCTTATATTTGAGTTTTAATGATTTTTGGTTTATTGCTTTCATACTTTCATCCCTCTTTCATATCCAAAATTTTCTTCTGAGAACACTCACATATATCCAAGTTTATAAGGCATAAATTTCCCTGTGATATTCCAAAAGGTTAAAGTTAAATATTAATATTTAATGATACACTTCTTATATTGTTTGGTAATCAATAGCAAAACTTGTAAAACAGAAGACAACAGCGCAAATCCCACTGAGAATTTGTAGCACAAATGCAGGAAAAAAACCAAGCTACAAATATACAAAGGCTGTGATGGGAGAAAAAATTTCCATATGCAACGTACACAATGAAATATGCAAATTATATGGTACAGATACACAAAAATTAAAGCAATACATGTAAAAAAATTTAAATATACAACATGGGGAACATTTCTGAGGATTGGGCATTAGAAGTTTGGGGACGTGTTGGGAAGTTTACTTGAAGAGAAGTACTAAAACTTACTGAGTTGTTTCCATGTACATAAGTTCATATTATGTCCTTATAGCACACTGTAACTTAGCATCGATTGACAGGAATTCAGCTTCAGAGAAATTAATAGATTTAACTGAAAATGAGGGCAGACCCAAAATTTCAAGCCAGGTCTGCCTGCACCTGCATCTCAGACAGTCCCATCCTCTTCCACCTCTCCTTTCTCCCAACGAGCTTTAGAAGAGCGTAATAGGCTGGGTATGGTGGCTAACACCTGTAATCCCAACACTTTGGGGGGCCAAGATGGGCGGATCACTAGGTAAGGAGTTTGAGACCAGCCTGGCCAATATGGTGAAACCCCGTCTTTACTAAAAATACAAAAATTAGCTGGGCATGGTGGCATATGCCTGTAGTACCAGCTACTCGCGAGGCTGAGGCAGGAGAATCACTTGAACCTGGGAGGTGGAGGTTGCAGTAAGCTGAGATTGTGCCACTGCACTCCAGCCTGGGTAGCAGAGTGAGACTGCCTCAAAAAGAAAAAAAAAAAAAAAAAAGAATAATATAGAGTGTCAGTCTCAAAACGACTAGCTAGAATCAACAAATCCTTTTAATTCCTTGAGCATTCTTTAAAATGTATGTGAATTTTACGCTCTCCATTATACATTTATGTTTTATAATAAAAATATGAGATTTTCTTTTTTATTTGTTTTTATTTTTAAATTTTATTTGGCCTGTGGGATTGGGAAGGTTGAGCAGGGCAGGAGGGAGTCCCATTCAAGGCCAGGTGAGGGTGGAAGTGGGAAGGGCCACCTGGGAGCCGAGCCCTGAAGATTCCAGCTGAGCTGGTAACTTCAAGGAGTAAGTGACAAGGAACTGCCTGGGCAAAATGTGAGATTTTCAATGAGCGTGTAAAGGTGGAAGGCTCGGCCTGATGGTGGAACGCCACCTCAGAGGCAATCATTTTCCTGCAGTTTGACTTCAGGGGTCCACCCTCTATTGCCTTCTCAAGCAAGAGGCAGAAATAAATAATGCTGTAAAGAAAAACAACATAATTGAAGAACTGTACTTACAGGATTGGAAGATATGTCTTTGAAATGGTTAGGAATTCAGTTATTCTTCAGCCATGCATCTCATACCAGGATTAATTTAATCATGTATACGATATCTTATTCCCTTTAGGCTGCTATAGCAAAATGCCGTAGACAGGGTGGCTCATAAATAACAGAAATCTATTGCAGTTTCGGAGGTTTAAAGTCCAAGATCCAGTCACGCACAGATTCAGGGTTTGGTGAGGGCCTGTTTCCTGGTCTGTAATGGCACCTCTGGCTGTGTCCGCACATGGTGATGAGGTAGGCGGGGGACCCGACTCCAGAAGTGGGGACTCAGACACTGGACCAGACTGAGGACTAACTAAAACAGGGTTGAGGCAGAAGCAGCTTTCCATGAGTCACGCCCATCAGTGTGCCATGTCAGTTTACCTACCATTGCCTTGGCAACACCCAGGAATTACCGCCCCTGTCCACGACAACAACTTGATGACCCAAAAGTTATTACCCTTTCCCTAGAAATTTCCACATAAACCAATTCTTAATCTACATACAATTAAAATTTGGTATAAATATGACTAAAAAATGGCCCTGAGCTGCTACGCTTTGCCTACAGCGTAGCGCTGCTCTGCAGAAGCAGTCACAGAACTGTAATACTGCTGCTTCAATAAAGCTGTTTTCTTTTATTATTATTATTATTATACATTAAGTTCTAGGGTACATGTGCACAACGTGCAGGTTAGTTACATATGTGTATATGTGCCATACTAGTATGCTGCACCCATTAACTCATCATTTAACATTATGTATATCGCCTAATGCTTTCCCTCCCCGCTCCCCCAACACCACAACAGGCCCTGGTGTATGATGTTCCCCTTCACGTGTCCAAGTGTTCACATTGTTCAATTCCCACCTACGAGTGAGAACACACAGTGTTTGGTTTTTTGTTCTTGCTATAGTTTGCTGAGAATGATGGTTTCCAGCTTCATGCATGTCCCCACAAAGGACATGAAATCATCCTTTTTTATGGCTGCATAGTATTCCATCGTGTATATGTGCCACATTTTCTTAATCTAATCTATCATTGATGGATATTTGGGTTGGTTCCAAGTCTTTGCTATTGTAAATAGTGCCGCAATAAACATACGTGTGCATGTGTCTTTATAGCAGCATGATTTATAATCCTTTGGGTATATACCCAGTAATGGGATGGCTGGGTGAAATGGTATTTCTAGTTCTAGATCCTTGAGGAATCACCACACTGTCTTCCAAAATGGTTGAACTAGTTTACAGTCCCACCAACAGTGTAGACATGTTCCTATTTCTCCACATCCTCTCCAGCACCTGTTGTTTCCTGACTTTTTAATGACCCCCATTCTAACTGGTGTGAGATGGTATCTCATTGTGGTTTTGATTTGCATTTCTCTGATGGCCAGTGATGATGAGCATTTTTTCATGTGTCTTTTGGCTGCATAAATGTCTTCTTTTGAGAAGAGTCTGTTCATATCCTTCATCCACTTGTTGATGGGGTTGTTTGTTTTTTTCTTGTAAATTTGTTTGAGTTCTTTGTAGATTCTGGATATTAGCCCTTGGTCAGATGGGTAGATTGCAAAAATTTTCTCCGCTTCTGTAGGTTGCCTGTTCACTCTGATGGTAGTTTCTTTTGCTGTGCAGAAGCTCTTTAGTTTAATTAGATCTCATTAGTTTTTTGTTTTGGCTTTTGTTGCCATTGCTTTTGGTATTTTAGGCATGAAGTCCTCGCCCATGCCTATGTCCTAAATGGTATTGCCTAGGTTTTCTTCTAGGGTTTTTATGGGTTTAGGTCTAACATTTAAGTCTTTAATCCATCTTGAATTAATTTTTGTAGAAGGTGTAAGGAAGGGATCCAGTTTCAGCTTTCTACATATGGCTAGCCAGTTTTCCCAGCACCATTTATTAAATAGAGAATTGTTTCCCCATTGCTTGTTTTTGTCAGGTTTGTCAAAGATCAGATGGTTGTAGATGTGTGGTATTATTTCTGAGGGCTCTGTTCTGTTCCATTGGTCTATATCTCTGTTTTGGTACCAGTACCATGCTGTTTTGGTTACTATAGCCTTGTAGTATAGTTTGAAGTCAGGTAGCGTGATGCCTCCAGCTTTGTTCTTTTTGCTTAGGATTGTCTTGGCAATGAGGCCCCTTTTTTGGTTCCATATGAACTTTCAAGTAGTTTTTTCCAATTCTGTGAAGAAAGTCATTGGTAGCTTGATGGGGATGGCATTGAATCTATAAATTACCTAGGGCAGTATGGCCATTTTCACAATATAGATTCTTCCTATCCATGAGCATGGAATGTTCTTCCATTTGTTTGTGTCCTCTTTTATTTCACTGAGCACTGGTTTGTTGTTCTCTTGAAAAGGTCCTTCATGTCCCTTGTAAGTTGCATTCCTAGGTATTTTATTCTCTTTGAAGCAATTGAGAATGGGAGTTCACTCATGATTTGGTTCTCTGTTTGTCTGTTATTGGTGTATAAGAATGCTTGTGATTTTTGCACATTGATTTTTGTATCCAGAGACTGCTGAAGTTGCTTATCAGCTTAAAGAGATTTTGGACTGAGAGGATGGGGTTTTCTAGATATACAATCATGTCATCTGTAAATAGGGAAAATTTGACTTCCTCTTTCCCTAATTGAATACCCTTTATTTCTTTCTCCTCCTGATTGCCCTGGCCAGAACTTCCAACACTATGTTGAATAGGAGTGGTGAGAGGGGGCATCCCTGTCTTGTGCCAGTTTTTGAAGGGAATGCTTCCACTTCTTGTCCATTCAGTATGATACTGGCTGTGGGTTTGTCATAAATAGCTCTTATTATTTTGAGATATGTCCCATCAATACCTAATTTATTGAGAGTTTTTAGCATGAAGGGTTGTTGAGTTTTGTCAAAGGCCTTTTCTGCATCTATTGAGATAATCTGTGGTTTTTGTCATTGGTTCTGTCTGTATGCTGGATTACGTTTATTGATTTGCGTATGTTGAACCAGCCTTGCATCCCAGGGATGAAGCCCACTTGATCATGGTGGATAAGCTTTTTGATGTGCTGCTGGATTTGGTTTGCCAGTATTTTATTGAGGATTTTTGCATCAATGTTCATCAAGGATATTGGTCTAAAATTCTCTTTTTGTGTGTGTCTCTGCCAGGCTTTGGTATCAGGATGATGCTGGCCTCATAAAATGAATTAGGGAGGATTCTCTCTTTTTCTATTGTTTGGAATAGTTTCAGAAGGAATGGTACCAGCTCCTCCTTGCACCTCTGGTAGAATTCAGCTGTGAATCCATGTGGTCCTGGACTTTTTTTGGTTGGTAGGCTAATTGATTATTGCCTCAATTTCAGAGCCTGTTATTGGTCTATTCAGGGATTCAAATTCTTCCTGGTTTAGTCTTGGGAGGGTGTATGTGTCCAGGAATTTATCCATTTCTTCTAGATTTTCTAGTTTATTTGCATAGAGGTGTTTATAGTATTCTCTGATGATAGTTTGTATTTCTGTGGGATCGGTGGTGATATCCCCTTTATGATTTTTTATTGCATTTATTTGATTCTTCTCTCTTTTCTTCTTTGTTAGTCTTGCTAGCTGTCTATCAATTTTGTTGATTTTTTCAAAAAACCAGCTCCTGGATTCACTGATTTTTTGAAGGGTTTTTTGTGTCTCTATGTCCTTCAGTTCTTCTCTGATCTTAGTTTTTTCTTGCCTTCTGCTAGCTTTTGAATGTGTTTGCTCTTGCTTCTCTAGTTCTTTTAATTGTGATGTTAGGGTGTCAATTTTAGATCTTTCCTGCTTTCTCTTGTGGGCATTTAGTGCTATAAATTTCCCTCTACACACTGCTTTGAATGTATCCCAGAGAGTCTGGTATGTTGTGTCTTTGTTCTCATTGGTTTCAAAGAACATCTTTATTTCTGCCTTCATTTCGTTATGTACCCAGTAGTCATTCAGGTTGTTCAGTTTCCATGTAGTTGAGCGGCTTTGAGTGAGTTTCTTAATCCTGAGTTCTAGTTTGATTGCACTGTGGTCTGAGAGACAATTTGTTATAGTTTCTGTTCTTTTACATTTGCTGAGGAGTGCTTTACTTCCAACTATGTTGTCAATTTTGGAATAAGTGCGATGTGGTGCTGAAAAGAATGCATATTCTATTGATTTGAGATGGAGAGTTCTGTAGATGTCTATTACATCTGCTTGATGCAGAGCTGCTTTCAATTCCTGGATATCCTTGTTAACTTCCTGTCTCATTGATATGTCTAATGTTGACAGTGGGGTGTTAAAGTTTCCCATTATTATTGTGTGGAAGTCTACGTCTCTTTGTAGATCTCTAAGGGCTTGCTTTATGAGTCTGGGTGCTCCTGTATTGGATGCATATATATTTAAGATAGTTAGCTCTTCTTGTTGAATTGATCCCTTTACCATTATGTAATGGCCTTCTTTGTCTCTTTTGATCTTTGTTGGTTTAAAGTCTGTTTTATCAGAGACTAGGATTGCAAACCCTGCCTTTTTTTGTTTCCCATTTGCTTGGTAGATCTTCCTCCATCCCTTTATTTTGAGCCTATGTGTGTCTCTGCATGTGAGATGGGTCTCCTGAATACAGCACACTGATGGGTCTTGACTCTTTATCCAATTTGCCAGTCTGTGTCTTTCAACTGGAGCATTTAGCCTATTTACATTTAAGGTTAATATTGTTATGTGTGAATTTGATCCTGTCATTATGATGTTAGCTGGTTATTTTGCTCATTAGTTGCAGTTTCTTCCTAGTATCGATGGTCTTTACAATTTGGCATGTTTTTGCAGTGGATGGTACTGGTTGTTCCTTTCCATGTTTAGTGTTTCCTTCAGGAGCTCTTGTAGGGCAGGCCTAGAGGTGACAAAATCTCTCAGTATCTGCTGAAAACTAACAAACAGAAAGGACATCCACACCAAAACCCCATCTATACGTCACCATCATCAAAGACCAAAGGAAGATAAAACCACAAAAATTGGGAAAAAACAGAGCAGAAAAGCTGAAAGTTCTAAAAATCAGAGCACCTCTCCCCCTCCAAAGGAACACAGTTCCTCACCGCCACAGAACAAAGCTGGACAGAGAATGATTTTGATTAGTCGAGAGAAGGCTTCAGATGATCAAACTTCTCCAAGCTGAAGGAGGAAGTTTGAACCCAATGTAAAGAAGCTAAAAACCTTGAAAAGAGATTAGACGAATGGTTAACTAGAACAACCAGTGTAGAAAAGTCCTTAAATAACCTAGTGGAGCTGAAAACCATGGCACGAGAACTACATGACCAATGCACAAGCTTCAATAGCTGATTAGATCAACTGGAAGAAAGGGTGTCTGATTGAAGATCAAATGAATGAAACGAAGTGAGAAGAGAAGTTTAGAGAAAAAGGAGTAAAAAGAAATGAACAAAGCCTCCAAGAAATATGGGACTATGTGAAAAGACCAAATATACATCTGATTGGTGTAGCCGAAAGTGATGGAAGAGTTAGAAAACACTCTTCAGGATATTATCCAGGAGAACTTCCCCAACCTAGCAAGGCAGGCCAACATTCAAATTCAGGAAATACAGAGAACGCCACAAAGATACTCCTCAAGGAGAGCAACTCCAAGACACATAATTGTCAGATTCACCAAAGTTGAAATGAAGGGAAAAATGTTAAGGGCAGCCAGAGAGAAAGGTCGGGTTACCCGCAAAGAGAAGCCCATCAGACTAACAGCTGATCTCTCAGCAGAAACTCTACAAGCCAGAAGAGCGTGGAGGCCAATATTCAACATTCTTAAAGAAAAGAATTTTCAACCCAGAATTTCATATCCAGCCAAACTAAGCTTCATAAATGAAGAAGAAATAAAGCTGTTTTTTTTTACTTCTGGCTTACCCTTGAATTCTTTCCTGGGCAAAGCCAAGAACCTTTGCAGGCTAAGCCCCACTTTGGGGCTCACCTGTCTGGCATCAGTAGGAAGAGCAAACAAGCTCTCTCAGGCCTCTTTTGCAAGGGTATAAATCCCCTTCATGAGTACTGAGCCCTCATGACCTAATTACATCCTAAAGATCCCACCATTTAATATTATTGTATTGAGATTTAGGTTTCAACGTACGAATTTTGGGCAGGTACAAACACTCAGACCATAGCAGATAAGTAGGAATGCAAAGTCAGTCCAGACCCAAAGCAGGAGCAGGAGAGGGTAATGAAACACTAGTTCCATGCAATCAGACTATTTTACAGAGAGACTCAAATGCTGGGATCCACATTTAGGAATTCATGTGTAAACTAATAATCCTTGTGGATGGTCAAGATGAGAAACAGAGATGCAAAATGTTTTTAGAAGCACTAGTTTGGAAGTGTGTTCCAAAGTGTAGTAACATACATAGTCTGGACTTAACACATACATCGGGAAGCATGTTGTCTGTTGTGTGGGGAGGAGCAGTCAGTGTGGATTTCCTGAAAGGAGCCCATTCCCCTCCATACAAATCCCATCTCCCTTTATTCTTTCCTAGGATTATGTCAGGACTACATTTCTCAGCCTCCCTTGCTCAGAGTAGGTATATCTCCCCAAGAACAAAGGGGAAAATATTCCCCTCCCATAAGTCCTTTTCCTTGCTTCTTTGCTCCTTCTCCCTTTCTCCCCACTGGAGTAGTGAAGTCAAGAGGGCTCTGGAATTTTTTTTTTTTTTTTTTAGATGGAGTCTCACTCTGCCACCCAGGCTGGATTGCAGTGGCACAATCTTGGCTCACTGCAACCTCTGTCCCCTAGGTTCAAGCGATTCTCCTGCCTCAGCCTCCCAAGTAGCTGGGATTACAGGCGCCTGCCACCACACCTGGCTAATTTTGTATTTTTAGTAGAGATGAGGTTTTGCTGTGTTGGCCAGGCTGATCTCGAACTCCTGACCTTGTGATCCACCTGCCTCGGCCTCCCAAAGTACTGGGATTACAGGCATGAGTCACCACTCTTGACTGGCTCTGGAATCTTTTGCTGGAGATTGCTGGGCTGCTCCATCTTTGTGTTCCTGAATGGCTTGCATGGAGAAGTGCAACCCAAACCCCACCTGACTTGCCCTGGCCTACCTGGATAGTTACATGAGAAACAAACAAGTGTATATTACATTTGAGCCACTGTATTCTGTGGTCTGTTTCATTTCAGCCATTTAACCTACCCAACTAATACAAAAAAAGTATACAAAATGCTGAGGAAAGAAAGATTTTTAAGAAATGGGGACAAAAAGAAATCCTCAGGATTAAAAACAGCAATAAAATTGTGACTTGTGAACACCTAATGAGCCCCAGAAACATTTTTATATACTATCCTCTATTCCAGAAAGAAGAGCTGCCAGAAGGAGCTTCTATTTGGCCCATTTCTTCAATAAGAAAAGTGGGACTCTGGGATTTGACTTTGAGTTAAGAAAATATGCTTGATGTAATTCAACTCCAAGTATGACTTCAAAAATACATGATTTTCCCACACACCATATTGACATCTTCCATAAACACCTGTGAGACGAGAAAGACTAAGTTGCACTCAGCTTTTGCCACAGAGAATCCACACCTTGTTTGTTCTGAAGAATCTGGATCATTCACAGTGGGAAATTTAATGGAGGTTAAAGCATACACACAATGCTTGAGAGAGTGACTCTTATTTTGGATGGTTTTAATCGTTAATAGTGTTATTTTTCCTGGTTTTACATTATAGAAATGCTGAGGTTTCTTTCAACTGAGAGAAAAAGCATAGGTTCTAAAGCAAAGCCTTAGAGGCACTTATTAACTTGCTAGCTTTATAGCAGAACACTTCATCTGCAACTCTAATAGCTTCGTGCTTACAACAGTCCTTTACGAACAGTAAATAGGTTTCGGCACTTGAAGATCACAACTCTATATAATTTCAACAGTGAAAGGAAGCTCCGAGGTCATGTGACCAGCCCCCTCATTTTATAATGCCAAAGAAGACTCCCAGAAATGGAAAGGAACTTACTCAATGACATAAAACTGGCTAAGGCAAAAATAAGAGCACCCATTCCTAATTTTCCTTCAGAGACATTTCTCTACTGCAATTGATGCTTCCATAGGAACCAATCACAAATGGCACTTCAGAGAGAGGGTGCTAGGTCAAGGTGAACTGCATAACATAACCGGGAAACTGGATTTTCTAATAAAAATATTTTTTTCCAAGAAAATTAAACATATCTTTTGGTTGAAAAGCAAATCATTCTCACCTTCCTAGAAAGGGTTTTTAAATCCCTCCCTCCCCCAGCCAGCCTCCACCCACAAATGTGGCTGATTGGGTTTATCCACACTTTTCTCAGAATATTAAATTAGGAATGAAGGTACCTTCTGATGTCAGTATGAGAAAGAGAGAGAGATAGGAAAACAGAGAGATAGAAAGATAGGAAAACACAGAGAGAGAGACAGAAGAAGAGAGACAGAGAGACAGAGATGGAGAGAGTGACAGAGAGAAAATGACTTAGCTGCTTTTGTTAAATTCAGAGACCACCTAGAAACACAGGTTGGTGAGGGACTGGGGGGTCATTTGTTTACATGATTACAAAAAGTCTCATTTCGAGCAAAGCTGAATAGAGAGGATGCTATCTAGAATTATACTTTAATTACAAATGTCAGAGAGAAAGCTTTTAATATTTTATCATTGAGTATAATTGCATTGCATTGGGGGAAGATATATAGTATTTACAAAGTTTCTGTTTATTTCTGTCTTATTTAAAATTGTTAATAAGTATTGAATTTCATCAAATATTTTTCTAAATTTATTGTTTATTACAGGTTTTTAAAAAATTTGGACAATATATAAAATTAAATCAATTGAATTGTTTAAAAAATATTTTACCAATCTTAAATTCTGGGAAAAAAAGAAACCAAGATGGTAATGATTAATTATATAATACTTTCTATTTTATTATTTCAATTTTCTCATATTTTTCTTAGGAAATTTTGCCCTTCTATTCATGACAAACATTGCCATATAATTTTCTTTTATTATGTTGTATTTTCCAAGACTTGGTATCAATGTTATGCTGACCTCAAAAAATTAGTTGGGAAATATTCTCTTTTTTAAATTTTATAGAAGATTTCTTTATATTTTTCTTCCTTAAATTTGTTCTTCCTCATAGTCTTTTCTTTAAATAACTGGAATTTGCTAGTGGTGCATTCTGAGCCTACAATTTGCTTTATAAAACGTTTGCAATTAAAAATTAAATTTTGTATGGCTATAGGACTATCAAGTTTGTGGGTTTTTTGGGCTGTTCCCTTTGTTTCTGTATATGCTCCAGTAGATTTTTTTTGCCCATAAATTTGGGCTTGTCACGTAAATAAATATATTTGACATTTATTACCATAAAATTATTCATACACCTCTTATTATGTATTTTTCAGCATCAGTAATATAATCAATTTCATCTGCTTTATTAATATCTAGAAGCTTCTCTGTTTTTAAATATTCTTTCTAAATATCAATTTTTATACAGAACAGTAGAGAAACACTTTTGACTTTAATTTCTTTATGCTTCTATTTCATTAATGTATTGTGTTATTTTTGCATTGTTCTATACTTACATTATTTGGATTTAATCTGATACATGGATGCTTACTTAATTCATTAATTTCCAACTTTTCTCCATGTGTAAGCTCAAATGTATTGATTTAGCCAAAATTTATATACACAGGCAATTGCTTTCATCAGTTACTGAGTGAGGTATGATATATTTTTCACTATGAATTTGGATTTTATTATTTATCATTGAAATCCGTGGCTTTGCTGTTGTTACATGTATTTTGAAGCCAGATTATTAGGTATTATGCAAAATAAAAAATGTTAACTATTGCATTTCAATAGAAACTACCATTACTATCAAATATCTCATTTCCAGAAATGCATGTGATTTTTTAAAGCTCTCTTCATCTTATTAGTGTAGTTATTTTAACTTTATACTTCTTTGTGTTTGTGTGGTGTAACATTTTTCCTCTTTATTTTCAGCTGTTCTGTATCTTTGTATTTAAACTGGATTTCTTTAATTAATATTAGATTTTTTCATTAATACTGTGACAACAATTGCTTTTTATGGGAAGTATTTAGTTCATTTATATTTAATGTAACTACTGATATATTCGAATTTAAGATTTTCATCTCCAGTGTTCTATGGGTCTTTTTGACTCCTGTCTTGCCCAGTTGGGGACAAATCATTTCTGTAAGTTATTATTTTGCTTCCCCAATAATTTCCTTGCTTTTTCTGTTATTATTATTAAAGACTTTTTTTAAAAAGAATTTTTAGATTCACAACAAAATTGAAAGGAAGGTACAAAAATGTCCCATAAAACCCATGCCACCACACATGCACAGCCTTCCTCATTATCAGCATCACCCACCAGAGTGGTACACTTGTCACAGCTGATGAACCTGCACAGACACATCATTATTACCCAGTGTTTATAGTTTACATCAGGGTTCACTCTTGATATTGCTCATTCTATGAGTTTAGACAAACTTATAATAACAGGTATCCACTGTGACAGTATCCTGCAAAGTTGTTTTACAGCCCTAAAAATCTCTGTGCTCTGCCCATTCATCCCTCCCTTCCTCCCTCTAATCCCTGACAGTCACTGATCTTTTTAGTGTCCCCATAGTTTTGCCTATTCTAGAATGCTGGGAATTGTAAAGTAGGCAGCCATTTCAGGTTGACTTCTTAAAATAGTTTGGATATTTGTCCTCGTCCAAATCTCATGTTGAATTGCCATCCCCAGTGCTGGCGATGGGGCATGGTAGCAGGCATTTGGATCATGGGGACCTATCTCTCATGTCTTAGTCCTGCCTTTGTGATAGTGAGTGGGTTCTCATGAGATTCGGTCATTTAAAAGTGTGTGACATCTTCCCTGCTCAACTCTCGCTACCTTGCTCTTGCTTTGGCCGTGTGACAGACGTGCCTGCTCCCACTTTGCCTTCCACCAAGATGGGAATCTTTCCGATGCCTCACAGAAACAGATGCGGCTATGCTTGCTGTACAGCCTACAGAACCCTGAGCCAATTAAATCTCTGTTCTTATAAATTACCCGGTCTCAGGTGTTTCTTTATAGCAATGCAAGAATGGCCTAACATAGCTTCTTTCACATAGTAATATGCATTTAAATTTCTTCCATGTATTTTAATGGCTTGATGGCTCATTTCTTTTTAGCACTGAATAATATTCCATTGTCTGGATGTACCACAGTTTATTTAACTTGGTTGCTTCCAAGTTTTGGCAGTTATGCATAAAGCTGCTATAAACATCCATGTGTAGGTTTTTATATGTACATAACTTTTCAACTCCTTTGGGGGAAATAATGAGTGCAATGCTGCATCATATGGTAAGAGGATGTTTAGTTTTGTAAGAAACTGTCAAACTTTCTTTCGAAGTGACTGTACCACTTTGCATTCCTACCAGGAATAACTTAGAGCTCTGCTTGTTCCATATCCTCTTCATCAGCATTTGCTGTTGTCAGGGTTCTCAATTGGGGCTGTTCTAATAGGCATGTAGTTGTATCTCACTATTTTAATTTTCATTTCTCTGATGACACAGGATGTGGAGCATGTTTTCATGTGCTTATTTGCCATCTGTCTATCTTCTTTAGTGAGGTTTCTGCTAAGGTCTTTGGCCCATTTTTTCATCAAGGTTTTAAGTGTTCTTCTGTTTAGTTTTAAGTGCTCTTTGTGTATTTTGGATAGCAGTCATTTATCAGATGTGTCTTTTGCAATATTTTCTCCCAGTCTGTGACTTGTCATTTCATTCTCTTTTCAATGCCTTTTGCAGAGCAGAAATGTTTAATTTTAATGAAGTCTAGCTTATAAATTCTTCCTTTCAACAACATAGACTGTGTTTTTGTTGTTTTATCTAAAAAGTTAGCACCACACCAAAGGTTTGACTTCATTGTCTCCTTTGCTATTTTCTAGTTTTACAGTTTTACATTTTACATTTAGGTGTGTGCTGCAATTTGAATTCCTTTTTGTGAAGGGCATAAAGTCTGTATCTATACTTTTTTTTTTTGCATGAGAATGTCTAGTTACATCACTATTTGTTGAAAAGACTATCTTTGCTCTATTGCATTGCCTTCACTCTTTTATGAAAGCCAGTTGATTATATTTATCTGGGTCTATTTCTGGACTCTGTATTGGATTTCATTGGTCTATTTGTCTGTTCTTTCACCATTACCACAGTGTTTTGGTTACTGTAGCTTTACTGTAAGTCTCGAAGTCTAATAGTGTAACTTTGTTATTTCCCATCAATACTGCATGTTTGCATTTCTTGAGGATCTATTATTCTGTCTATTTTTCTCTTAATTTTGTTTCTTGGCAAGCCTAAGAATTTTTCTTTTGAATAATGGAAGTTCAGGATGGTATTTATCTTCCTCTAATAAAGTTGTGTTCTTGCTTCCCGCAGGAAGTTGTTATATGACAAGATCAGTTAAATTCAGTCAGTTACTGAGCTAATCTAAAGATGGGTTCCATTTTTAAGAGAATAGATCTACATTTGGTTTTAGTTTTTCCTGCGCTGAGGTCCTTCTGGGGTACACCATGCCTAACTAGAGCTTCTACCTGACCTATCCTCTCTGTCCATCTCTGGAATTTAATTTTCTGTTTCCCAAGAGACTGGTGAATTCTTTCTAAGAGTTTCTCTCTCTTAGATATTGCTTTGTGGTAGTCTTTTAAGCCTTGTTACCTCCTTCTAACTATCCATAAATATAGTGAGGAGAAAATTATGGGATTTTGGATTCACCTCAATACATCCTCTTTCTCTTCTGGGTTTTAGCAAACTCATGCTGCTGTGCTGGTGAAACTCAAATTTTTGTTTATATTTTTTAGGCATTTTTGTGGTAGTTTTCAGAAGGAAGGTTGGGCTTCAGATTTGGAAGCAGATGTTACACGATTTTTAACAGTATTCACATTACCAAAGGATACTGGATAGACGCAAAATGAACTATATTTTAAGATCACCTAATTATCTTGTGAGTAACATAATTATACTGAATTTGTGAGTTTGTTAAAAAGTGACATTATTTGGCTAAATGTACACAGTTTAAATAAAAGCCAAAAGACTTTCACTTTTGGAAAGTGGGAAAGTCACAAGAAGGTATTCGTTCCCCCACAAGAATAAAAACAAGTGAGATATTCTACAAAAATATCATACTCTAAACCTAGCAAAGAGCTCAGGCTTCAAGCAATCTCAAGAACTAAAAGCGAAGTGGTGATAAGCTCTTTCAAAGAAAGAAGATACTGAAAATAATTTAAAAACCTTGGCAACAAGAAAAAGAGAAATCAGTCATACATATGGATAAAAAGAATCAAGTTCTAATGTTCAAAGGTGCGTATGACTGACCTAAGAGTTCAGGGTCTCTGGACATGAGGGGAGGCTGCAGGATCTCTGACATAAAGGGTGTCTGCCTGCATCCAACTGCTCTTTCACTAGGCCTTGCTGAATATAGGTCAGAAAGACTGTAGGCAGAGCAGGGCTGAAAGACACTCCTCTGTGAAGCAGGTCTTCCTGAACCTATCAATCATAGTCAGCTGAATTCCCTGATAGTTTTCACGTTCCCCCTGGTCAGTCTGGTTCTGATGATTGTTTTGTCTCTGCACACTGCTATTTCTTGCTTATTTCTATGCCTCGTAATTTTTTTGTTGACAGCCACTCACATTTTACAGTATTTAAATAAATACTTGTTTCATTTTAAGATAAGCATGCATTTCCTTCTGCTGGCCCTTTGCTCTGTGGGTTTGCTAATCTACTCAGGAGTTGGGCAGAGTTTAAAGTTCATTGTTGCTATGGTTACCTTCACGGCGCCAGAGCTTCGAGTCTCTCTTGGGATAATAAGTACTTCTAGTCTGGGAAAACTTGCCATACAGGTCCTCACAGTGTTTACGCTGAGCTGGGCTTCGGGTCATCTCTGAGCTGCTCTGCAGAGAGAATCTGTTTTTGCTGTTCTTGCAGATATATTTTATTGTGGGTTTTACTCAGTGTTTGTAGGTGTGGCCATTGGGGTGGAATGGGAATATTTCCTGATGCTCTAAGCCTCAGTCACAATCAGGCACTGTCAACCTGAGTGTCCAGACGTGGACTTCATAAGTACTTCTGCTCTTTTGTGATTTTGGGTGAGTACTTATTCCTACTCATCCTTTTCCTGTCGTTCAGTTACAGTGCGTTTCCACCGTGTCCTCGGCCAGTGTTCTCATACATTTTGTTCCCCTTCCTCCTACATATCATGGCTTTTGTTCTCCGTGGTGGGATGGGGAGATGAGTCTGGGTGGGATTCTTGCAGTGGTGGCCCCTACCCTCTCCCAGGCAGCACCTGGGAGTGGCTTCCCCAGGATTCTCCCCAGTCTTCTCTGTGAACATCTGGTGCGGTCAAACCCACCTGGAGAAAATCCTGCAATAAGAAACGAACCTCCCTATATCAGTGGGCAACAGGGGCTTCATACTTTCCTTCTAGCTGTCACTAAACATAGAGCAAATTGCTAAAGATTTCTGGCTGAATCTTCCCATGGCTGATATGGTATTTGATGAGGCCTCCCAGGTATGCAAGTGCTCAGGTCCTGTTTCTCTCTCCAGGCCTCTATGTCTCGAGATTTCAGGTTACCTGTTTGCTCTGTGACATAGGTTTCTGAGAACTCCAAGCAATGTGAATGATTTGCAATGTTCAGTGTTCAGCTTTTTGCTTGTTGTAATAGTAGAAGTGACAAAGATTCTCTCCCGGACCAGACTCTAGCCAGGCTCCCCAGTCCCCATTCCTGAATAGCCTCTACCTTGGCCTTCAAAGACCTAAAGGTTTTAAACACTAATAGCTCAAGTTTCTAATAGCTCAAGGCCATATCCCTAGGATGATGCTATCCCCCTTGAAGTGGCTACCTGAGAAACTCAAGGCTGCCAACAGTATTTACTGTTTGCTCCAGCCGAGACCTAAAGGTAGACCCCCTGTCTCCCAGCCTCTGCTGGAAGCCAGAGTCCTCATTTTCATAAGCACCAGGAAACAAACCCAGATGAATTTAACAAGGACCAACACTTCCTTTGCTTTCTGTAACTTTCACTTCCCCCACTTGCCCCTCATCTTATCCCCATTCTTCCTTTAAACACCCATTACCCCTGAACGAATCCTAGTGTTCAGTTCATGCTGCTCTTTTCCCCACTGCAGTAGCACATTACTGATGAAATCCAGCTTTGCCACTTAGTGTCCCGCCTTATCTTCAACAGGAGTAACAGCCTTTCCAGCTCTCCCTATCTCTGAGCTGAAACTGAAAGTTATATTGCAGCATAGATTTATTTGTGCTTAAATGAGGTGCTTTTCCTGTTTGGTGGTTTATCCTATATTCCAATTCAAACATTCTTTAATATCCACTCAATGACAGTAGCAGAGGATGCTCAATAAATTAAGTGTGTCGACAGTATAGCCCCAAGATATAAGAGGCGTTATTTCTGAGTGTCTAACTGACCCATCAAGTAATAAGCAATTGCAAATGGGACTAACGCTTTGAGTGACTTCAGCTTATTCTGTGCTGTCAGTCTTCCTAATAATACCCCTACAGTAGAAGCTGAAAGTCATTCCTAAACTTACCTAATATCATTCATTTCTAACTAATACAGAAAAGGGAAGCTTTATACTTCTTGAACACAAGAGAAAATGACTTTTATTTTATTTCCAAGATCCATCAAATTCAGCTTTCCAATCCAATGCAGAAGAGTTATATCTCCCTGCATATTTACTGAGAGCCTAAATCTTAGACTTGTGTTTTTCACATCTGAGTGGCTCTCAAAAGAGCAGTGGTTGATGAAGTAAAATGCCACATTCAGTGACTGGCAAATATAAAGCAAAATGCTTTCAGGGAAGTCAACTGAAATGCCTGCATTACTGACATGACCACTCTGAGGTTGGAAAACTAAAGTTAATCAAAGTACAGTGGAGGGTGGTCTGCCGTGCACTTTGTTTTATTTTATCTGAGTGGAGCCTGGCCTGTGCAGTTACAATAAAGTATCGTGTTCCCTCCATTATAAATTCCAATTTACATGCGTTTATAACTTAGCTCTGAGAGTTCAAGATGGGCTCCAATTTCCAAAGCGGCATCAGCCCAGGAGCAAGATTTAAAATGGCTTGTCTTTGTTAATGGAATTCAAAGAAAGGAAAGAATTAAATAGAAGTTTTCTTAACTTCATGCCTTTTATTCCTGATAAAATACATGTGATATTGAATGCAGTATTGCAAGTCATTTCTATGTATTGTGTGCGGCAGGGCCCTTGAATATCATGCTAAAATAAAAGCTTGTATAATAATAAAACTAGTCTCAAACCGTCAATAGCAAAAACCTTACTTTCCTCTAAATCCAATAGCTGATAGCTTATGAAAAATTAAGATAAAGTGACATATAAATTGCATGTTGTAGCTTCTTAAAAATCTGTGTATAGCTGTTAAAGAAAAATAATACGAACACATTCTTAGAGTAAAACACCAAGCTTGAATAAAGATTGTTTAATTCTAAGAGCAGTATTATTCTTCCATGAACTGAACCACAGCTATCTAAATTTGTGGTGCCCTACCTGCAAAGGGAATTCATCTGTGCCGAAGAGGCACAGATAACCAGACTCTGAACATGTTGGTAATTAGACAATATAATGATCAAATCAGCAAAGAAATATAAAGTCAACCAAATCTATTTCTTATGTTGAATTCCACATAATTACTTTAAAGCCAATGATAAAAAAGAGTAACTAATGTGAGTTCATAATAACTCTTTTAGGAATATATTTGGTATGCAAAATCACTTAAAATATTATACATTTCTCCTCTATTGGTCTCAGTTATGAGAAACCAACACTTATAGATCTGTTTGTCATCTTTGTGTCTGCCTTTCAAAAATATACATTGAATGAATGCCCAACTAACCAACACCGTCCAGCTGTTTTGGCTGCTGGATTGTTGATAATACAAAGGACACTTTTAATTGCTGTTACACACTCATTTATATTGAAGCACATTGTTACTTTCCTTTTCATCATCTCTTACTTATTTTCTCAGATATCTAAAATATATTTTAGAAGAATCATGCTGGTAATTTTTTAGCCCTGACGAAAACACAGATACACCTAGTTTTATTGCGCTTCAGTTTATTGCACTTCCCAAATATTGCATTTTTTTTTTTACAAATTGAAGGTTTCTGGCAACCCTGTGTTGAGCAAGTCTATTGGCACCATTTTTCCAACAGCATGTGCTCACATCATGTCTCCATATCACATTTCAGTAATTCTCATGGCATTTCAAATGTTTTTTTTTATTGTTATATCTGCTATGGGGATCTATGATCAGTGATCTTTAATGTTAATA
Organism: Symphalangus syndactylus; assembly: GCF_028878055.3. Classification (NCBI taxonomy): domain Eukaryota; kingdom Metazoa; phylum Chordata; class Mammalia; order Primates; family Hylobatidae; genus Symphalangus; species Symphalangus syndactylus. The sequence goes on from NC_072431.2 coordinate 78,564,858, forward strand.
TTGAAATCGTTTCGAGCACCATGACTGTGCCCATATAAGAGGGTGAACTTAATTGATGTGTTGGGTGTTCTGATTGCTCCATTGACTGGCTGATCCTCTGTCTCTCTCCCTCCCCTCGGAACCCCCTATTCCCTGAGACACAATGTTGAAATTAGGCCAATTAATAATTCTACAATGGCTTCTAAGTGTTCAAGGGAAAGGAAGAGTCACAAGTCTCTGATTTTAAATCAAAAGCTAGAAATTATTAAGCTTAGCGCGGAAAGCGTGTGTAGTCAATCACTGCAGCAAACTTCATTGTTGTCTTATTTTAAACGATTGCCACAGCTCCTCCAGCCTTCAGCAACCACCATCCTGATTGGTCAGCAGCCACTGACATCGAAGCAAGACTCTCCACCAGCAAAAAGATTACAACTCAGTGAAAGCTTAGATGATGGTTAACATTTTTTAGCAATAAGTGACTTTAAAATTAAGATGTGATTTTCATAGACAGTGTAAATAGAGTACAAGATAGTGTAAACATAACGTTTACATGCACTGGAAAGTTAAAACATTGGTGTCACTCATTTTATAGCAATATTCCTTTTATTGAAGCGTTCTGGAACCAAACCTGCAATATCTCTGAGCTAGGCCTGCATGTAATTTTTAATCCCAGAAAAAAAAAAATCACTTATTTCGTTTTGGGATTCAGACTCACTTACTGTACTTGGATTAATTTTTTTAACAATTGATGGAGAAATGAAATTCTGAAAAATATAAATCTGTATCAAGGTGGTATTTTCCTATAAAACAAAAGTACAGAATTCAGTTATTAGAAAATAAAGCAAAGAGAGATTTAAAAACCCACATCTATTCCAGGACACGGTGAGTGAGTTTAGCAGTGTTGTATGTTCACACCGTGGCTACTCATTACATAGGCAAATGAATAAATACAGAAATAACATCCGATTCTGTGTATGTAGGTAGCTGGATCATCATTTTTCATATTCTAATTCTGAGTGGTATCTGTTAACATAGCAGCAGACTATGTCTTCTTCAAATGTTGAAAAGGCAGTTTTACTGCTTGGAATTACGTTGTATTTCTACTATGCATAGTCCTTTCAAAACATCAAGTAGCAGTATTACTGCTCGGAGACTAATCGCCTACAGCACTGGAAATGTTTTGGAAAATGGACAGAAGAACGTCGCTTTCCCTGCAGCAGGACATTGCAGGGAGCAGCCCCAGCGATGTTTTCGAGGCGCTTTGGCACCGTCACGGGCGTGGCAGAGAGAGTCAGGGTTAGAGCCCTGCATGGTCTGAAAACACCATTTCTAACAATTTCACAACGCGTGGGCGTCCGTCCTCCCGGGGTCTTGGCTCCGGGGCTGTTCCTACCGCATCCTTCAGGCCAGCCCACAGGAGTCGTCCTGCAGCAGGAGAGGCTGCCCTGCCCTCAGTTCTCTCCCCGTTAAGAGAAGAGACAGAGGCGATGGTCCTAGAGGCGCCCCTTCCCCAGCGTGGGACTTAGCAGAGGGCGGGCCCAGGGAGTCTGAGAGGATTCAAAGGGACTGACAGGTGCGCGCAGCGGGGCTTCGGAACGCCTCCTGCTTTCCAAAAAGGCCTTTTAGGGAGCCCCCCACCTTTTTCCAACAAGGCCCCCTGCTGCATCAGGGCTCTTCCCGAGTGACACAGCCACGTAGATGTTCCCTGTCCCTCACCCTGCGATTGTGCAGACCCTCAGTGAAGGGGTCCCTCTCAGGGGAAGCTGGTCAGTGCACTTGCTGACCGCCGACGCAGGGCCTCGCCTATGGTGTTGAGCAGTCAGAGGACCCCGGACTCCGGTTACTGCTCTACAGGCCGCCTTGCCCTGTTCGCATCTGCACCACACGGATGTGTTCCGGTCCCACGGACATGACGCAACGCAGCTTATAATCCTAACTTCTATATCTCTTGAAACTCTTTTTTATGTGTTACTAAAAGTTTTCTCTCCAGGTGCAGTGTCACACACCTGTAATCCCAGCACTTTGGGAGGCCGAGGAGGACGGATCACTTGAGGTCAGGAGTTTGAGACCACCCTGGGCAACATGATGAAACTCCATTTCTACTAAAAATGCAAAAATTTGCCGGGCGCGGTGGCTCATGCTGTAATCCCAGCACTTTGGGAGGCCGAGGTGGACGGATCACTTGAGGCTGAGTTCGAGACCAGCCTGGGCCACAGAACACAAGACCTTGCCTCTACAAAAAAATAAAAATTAAAAAACACAATAAAACAACAACAACAACAAAAACAAGCAGCCAGGCGAAGCTGAGGCAGGAGGATCACTTGAACCCGGGAGGTTGAGGCTGCAGTGAGCTGTAATGGTGCCACTGCACTCCAGCCTGGGCACAGAGTAGGGACCGTCTCTTAAAACTAAATAAAAATTATTTTAAAAATAGTTTACGGGCCAGGCGAGGTGGCTAACGCCTGTAATCCCAGCTCTTTGGAAAGCCAAGGTGGGCAGATCACTAGGTCAGGAGATAGAGACCATCCCGGCTAACACAGTGAAACCCTGTCTCTACTAAAAATACAAAAAATTAGCCAGGCATGGTGGCATGTGTCTGTAGTCCCAGCTACTTTGAAGGCTGAGGCAGGAGAATCGCTTGAACCCAGGAGGCAGAGGTTGCAGTCAGCCGAGATCCTGCCACTGCACTCCAACCTGGGTTACAGAGCAAGACTCCATCTCAAAACAAAAATAAAAACAAAATTCACATTATGTCGTACACAAACAGAACCTGACTAAGCAAGTGAGGGCTAATTTTGTATCTGTACACCTAGACCCAAGGTATTTAGCCAGGTGATTAACAAAGAAAAACTTCCTAATTACCATGATCTTTATTCCCTGAGACAATGCTGCTTTTCTATCAAAACTCACTGCATGCATGCTTAAGAACAATGACTTCACTCTTTTGAATCTTAGTTTTTTGTTTGAACACTGAGATTCATAATTCTTAGTTTATGTTTCACTTCTTTTGGAAAAATAAATAAAATCTTTTAAAAGAGTTCATATAGTGCCTGGCATAGAATAATAACCTGATGAATGTTAGATACATTCACCTTTTTTGTGACTTTTTGTTATATAATATTTGCTAATCAAGAAATCTCTGGTGATTTAAACTTAAAGATGTTTTAAATGGTTACAGTCCAAAATGAAAATATGTTTCTTGACTTTTTTATCTACCTATAGGCATGCTTCATCCAATTGGCATCACAAACACAGAGGAATTCTGAGATCTGGCAAGAATTTACACAATTTAAATGTTTAATACATTATTTTTTAAAAAGTGAGACTCTTCATTTTGTATTTCTTCTCATTTTTCACTGATGCCCAAACATATTCCTTTGGCACATAACGGTAATTCACTTCCATTAATCTTAGCAGATTTAGAAGCTCCAGCCCTTGCCGTAGCTATGTTTCCATTCAGATGGGAACTGCATTATAACAGTGTATAAGGGCTTCATTTTTAATCAACCCTGCCAGACTACTCAAGTGCTCTTAAGACTTTATTTTTCTCAAAGTCAAAATGCACAGTCTTCCAAGGATATAATGAGACCAACTATCAAAAGATAATTTTCCTGATTCGGACCATGGTCCTCCTGACCCAACTTTCCATCTCAAGATTTTACTGTGGATATTGTTCAAAGCGTTGATGTAAATGCTGAAGATGAACACAAAGGGCATTATTGCCCTATTTGTGTAGATTTGAGTGTCAGAAAACACTCTGTAGAATACTAAGTTTTTACAAACTACTTGGGTGACAGCAAAACAGTAATTTAAAACTTTAAAGCCTCCTTTCCTTATTTATAAAGCAGGATCAATAATACTTTCTCCTGAGAATGAGCATGTGACAAACACCTGATACGGTATGTAAGGAACTCAACATACCTCATTGGCAAATATTCATTCTTGTCCATTCTTGATTTCCCTAGATTTCCTTTTTCTAGAAGCATACTGAGCCGTACTTACCCTCTGGACTGTGGCCTGCATGCTAGTGAGAGATGACATCTGAAGGCCTTTATCTGGGGACTGTACTTCCCTTCCTCTTCAGTCTGCTCTAGACTCAGATGTCCCTCACTTATGTAAACCAAAAATAAAATAAAAGTCCCCCAAGTGACTGAATGCATCCCCTCTCAACAAAGGAGATTCGAAAGAAACCTGAAAAACTAGTTCAGGTCATGACAGGAAGTGGGGTGGGGTGGGGGTCAGACATACCTCACTATACCCTCTCTCTTAGGAAGTTCAGGTACAAGTGACCTGCATTAACATTAAAACAGAGATCCTAAGACTGACAGAACAGACTCTCTGTAGCAATAAGATACCAACCCCCACCTGACTCAGGTATAAACATCACATGACAGGTAACAAACAGGCCTAAAGGAAATAAATTATTTTACTCCAGAATATATTTCTTTGACATGCTTTGGAATGGCTGTGAAAGCCATCTCTTACAGGGAAAATTTACATTCCATAGAGAATTCTTTTCCCTTTCCAGGTATTTTCCTGACCCAGGAGAGAAAATTAAGAGTCTGATGCATATTAAGGTCTGATAAGACATTTACCATCTATTCTCTCTGAAGCCTACAACCTGGAAGCCTTCTCTACATGACAACCACCTTGGTTTTCGCGACCACCCCCTGTAACCCATCTTAAACCCAAGCATTTCCCGGCTGACTTCAACTCTTTAGGCAAAGCTTAGCTCTTTCAACAAACTGCCGATCAGGAAATCTTTGGATCCACCTATGACCTGTAAGCCCAACCCCCACTTCGACACGTCCAGCCTTTCCGGGCTGGACCAATGTGTACATTCCATGTATGGATTTATGTCTTTGCCTGTAACTTCTTTTCTCCTAAATTGTATAAAACCAAGCTGTAATCCAACCACCTTGGGCACATGTTATCAGGCTCTCCTGAGGCTGTGTCATGGATCATGGTCCTCACATTTGGTTTAGAACAAATCTCTTCAAATATTTTACAGAGTTTACTTTTTTCATCAACACTCTTTTATATTTGATGATTTTACATTTACAATTCTATCTGATCTTGGAAATATACCATGTGTTATCAGACTAAAGTATTAAAAACATAAGAAAACAGCATGCTTTCTACTGAAGGAAGCTATACTGTTTATTTCACAAATTGTTCAAGATGTTTAACCTTTTCTTCTTAGTATTTAAGAAAGGTGTTCTTAGGCAAAGATTTTTGGCAAAAATGTTCTACTCCTCTTTCAGAGCTTATTTTGCTATCTATATCTATCTTCTTCTTTTTCTATTTATCTATCTATTATCTATCTATCTTTACAGACAGAGAAAAGAGAACACATGTGTAAAGTTAAGTAAATGTACAAACCAGTATGTATTCATATTATTCATGGCTTCCATATTCCCACATACATAACTAATTTATAAATCCCTAATTTTACATGCCTTTTAATCACAATTTGCAACTATGTTTTTAGTTTTTTATCTTACATTTTATCATTGATTGGAAACTATCGTTCATTCTAAATTTCTTCATGTATCCTGTGAAATATTTTTAACTTTGAAAATATACACTAATTGTATAAAAACTACACTTCTTCTCCCAATATCAACCCTTCAGCTACTCATATTCAATTTGATTATGTGAAATAATTAAGGCAAATGTGACTAAGTATTTAAATAATTGATAAAGATGAAATTTTCCCTGAACCTAATATGTTCTCTGTATGTCAAGCCTGTCTAAGCAGCATTCCTCCATGTTTCTCTGTCTTTTGATGTTTGAAAATTCTGAATTAGATTTACAAAGGCAGTTTATGAAGTAGCAACCCTATGTCTCAGTGAACCCAGAACAACACTATTTTCTTGTCCCAACTTAACCACCAATGGATCTTCTTTGTTTTTTTCAAAGTCTGAAAAATGAATTACACATTGGCATATTATTAGTGTTCAAACCTCCTTCCCCAAGATGACATTTTCAACAGCAAACTGAATTCACAAGAGGTATGAATTGGAAAACATCCAGGTACATTTAGGTGAATTTTATAGAAAAGCACCTGACAGAAACATAAAGTTCCTAATGGGAGAAGTAGAATATGAATATGGGAAGATAAATTAAAGATATAGTTGGAAGCCTTAAATTCCATGTTATGAAGTATATAACTTAGTTTTTAGAAGTAGAGTGACATTACTGTATATTAACAGCTTAATATGTTGAGTAGTTTTTGAGAGCTAAATATTTCAAATATTTATTTCACTTAATAGGAAAATTATAATTTAAAGTTTTGCTTCAGTAGCTTATAAAGGAAGTGAAGAATGAGATGTAATTAAGAAGTGCAACAGTTAGGCCTAGACAGTTGAAAAGGAATACTTGGCTGCAAGGCTACTGCCGCATGGTTTTAATGTTTTAGTGCCCCCCCAAAATTCATATGTAGGGACCTAATACTTAATGTGAGAATATTAAGATGTGGAGCCCTTGTGAAGTGATAATTCATGAGGGCTGCACTCTCATGGATGGGATGAAAGCCCCTGTAAAAGAGGCTCAAGCACACATCCTTACCCCCTTCTGCCATATGAGGATGCAGAAAGAAGTTACCGTCTATGAAGCAGAGGTGCCTCCTGGATGCTGAATTTCCTGGTGCCTTGATCTTGGACTTCCCAGCCTCCAGTACTGAGAACAATAAATTTCTGTTGTTTATAAATTACCTAGGCTAAGGTATTTTATTATAGCTGCCCAAATGGACAATATAGCTTCCATAATGCAAACTAAAAGAGAATGACATGCATGTTATAATCTAAAAAGATAAATCTACTTTTTGGCTAGGCGTGGTGGCTCACACCTGTAATCCTAGCACAGGAGGATCACTTGAGTCCAGGAGTTCAAGACCAGCCTGGGCAACATGGCAAGATCCTGTCTGTAATTTAAAAAAATAAATAAATAGACTTTCTATTAGAAGAACAAGGAACGTACCATCGACTCTGAACAACTGAGTTATATATACAAAGGTCAATATTTATTTGAGCCTTAGGAAAAACTAGAATCTGGACTTCTAATTCTCACTGATGCTTCCTTTTTCTTTTCTTTTTTTTCGTATTCTGGTTTAATTCTTGTTTCTTGCTGACCAAGATTTCCTTACCATAACATACAGAATATGTTCATCAGCCATTCCTGTATTTTTCATCTTATGACTTCAAGCACTAGATATACAAGCTTACTCTCTTGGCTCACTTCTAAAACTCCCAGAGATGGGTTTTCAATGTCACATGAAGCTAGTGTGGCAGGGATGCTCTGATGACAATAAATACATATTTAAGAAGTGGGAGATGAAAACGTAAGAAAGAGGTTTATGTTGATATATACATCTATATCCACTACAAGCAATCATGGGCATGGGAAGCCCAGACACACATTGTACAATTCACTTAAGAAATGTTTACTGGCCGGGCACAGTGACTCATGCAGGTAGTCCCAGCACTTTGGGAGGCCAAGGCAGTCGGATCATCTGAGGTCAGGAGTTTGAGACCAGTCTGGCCAACATGGTGAAACCCCGTATCTACTAAAACTACAAAAAATTAGCCAGGCTTGGTGGTGGGAGCCCGTAATCCCAGCTACTTGGGAGGCTGAGGCAGGAGAATCACTTGAACTCAGGAACTGGAGATTGCAGTGAGCCGAGATCACGCCATTGCACTCCAGCCGGGGTGATTCCATTAAAAAAAAAAAAAAGAAAAAAAAAAAGAAATATTTACGGAGTGCCTATTATATCACATACCATGATAGGCTATGGGTATAACACACTACGTAAGACAGAATCCCTGGCACAGCATATATTATACTTAAAAATAACACTGGATCATGTCTATACTTAATTTTTAGGGTTGTGAGAATTAAATGAGTTTATATATTTAAGGCATTTTAAGTGCTGGCCACAGTAAATACACCTCATGTGATAGCTATTAGCATAGAGATTAATATCAAAATGGCCAAATATTCAGCAAAAGAAATTTCTCTCTCCTATGAGCCTGGAGAGATTCTGAGACATCTCAAGTGGCTTCAGCCTGTACTACCAAGGCAATCATTTCTAATCAACAATCTTTTCGTTGCCAGGGAAGAAAAATTGAATCAAGTCATTTCACTTTAAAAGGTGAAATTGTCAACCCATTACGCAATGTGGGATGTTTTATGTATTGGTAGGAATCTTTGTTTACAATAAATAGAAATGCACTTCAGAGAACTTGAGCAATGTGGGTACTTGGGAGACATGGGGCTCCTTATAACTAAGAAAAAGCTGAAGAATGAGAATTCAGAAAGACCCAGAGCAGAACATAAAATCTGGGTAGCCAAGTTGGTGGACAGGTTCTTGAGGGGCTGGCATGCATCAGATTGAGTCAGCCTGGCCCCTCTTGCTGCTGGTGTCTCAGCCTGAGGTGCAGGCCTCTAAAGGGAGGAATTGGGTTCACCCAGCACCCCATCCATGTGCCTCCCTGGTGGCCAGGGCCCCTCAGTGGAACAGGTTCCCAAGAATATGTTGAGTAGCTGGGGCAAAAATAGGAAATTTTATACTTTCTAGTAAAAGGGAAAATGATTTTGGAGCAAGAAAGTGAGAAATATCTAGAATAATATATGAAGACTCGATGTCTGAGATTTCTGTAAGTCCTGTAGATTGTATAAGAAAGCACACACTATAATAACATCTAATTGTTTTTTCAAGCATATTCTAAATAATGCATTTCTTCAATATTCCTGAACCATAATTATTGGTGGTTAACATTTTTACTTTTTATTTTTAATAGCTTTCCTTTTAGAAAAACAAAAATCACTAAATTATAACCTAAATGTTTTATCTCTGTTACCTATGTCTCTAAGAACACAATCTGAATGGCTGCTAACCAGAATGAAGATCTGGGCAAATAATTTATATGTGGAATTAAAAGCAAAATCATTTTTCACAGTGCATTCTATATTAAATGTATGTCATTATTGGTAAGACACACCAATTGTCACTACTCTGTATGAAAACAGGTTTTAGATCCATTTATAACCTCTTAATATGAGGCTGTTATTTTTCAAAACAAAACCAAAGAAAATTGAACAAAAAAATGTATGTTCACTTGCAAACTTTAAGTGCAGTCCAGATCCTGAAGTTGGTTAAGTGTGTTTTCCCTTCTATCACCTAGAATATGTTCCCTCAATAACTATTAGCAGATGTTACTTAGTATTCCCACTTAGCAGTTCTTCTGAAAAATGATGATTTTAGTGTTTTCCATTTCACTGGAATTCTCATTATATATCTGCAAGAAAATGTAAACTCCTGTGTCATGATAGATGACTCAGTCAATCAACATTAAGCACTTGTGCACTCAGATAAGAAACTGAGTTTGTACTTGGGTAGAGATGTGAAGAGCTTGCCAGCCCAGTGAGTGATCATCAAATCCATCTCTGTCTCCCTAAGGCCAGGACTCAGAAAGGAGATATTGACCCATAACTTTTCCTACTCCAGACACAGACAAAGGTGGTTTCAAGATGGGATGTGCATACCCAAGTTTTCACTTTTCTTCTTTTTATATTCAATTGAATAATACATACCGTGTCCCTCATCGCAATAGCAAAACAGCATCTAAAGAGTGCACAGATCCCCAGGCATGAGCAAAGTTAGCCTTTAAGGTGCCATAAAATATATATGGCTCCAGACATTTGAAGTATCCGTGGGGTAAGAAAAAACTCAGAGCAGGATTAAAACCATTCACTGAATCCTGAACATTTCTCACCTGTCTGCATGCCATTGCTCTGTCAGGGTTTCACATCCCACAGTTCTGCTCCAGTTCCTGGGTCCTGTGGTCAAGTCAGAAAGGTCAAAATTACAGAGGAAACTTAAATGATGCAGAATAAACATAATAGTTGATCAATAACATTTATTAAGAATCTACTCTGCCAGGCTGTAATTAAAGAAGGAGCTATGACCTTCTTACAGTTAATGGGCCAACTGGAAAGACAAGCTGAAAACTATGCAATGGCAAACTGTGTAATGCAACAATAAATAACATGCTGTTTACATGTCCTATCTCCAGGGCATACACAAGGACAATCATCTGGTGCAATAGAGGGATAACTTCACCCAGTTGGAAGCAATGAGGCATTGTGTCACAGAGGAGCTGAGATTTAAGGATGGTCAGAAATTAACTAGGTGAGCTAGTTTGAGAAAAAGAATTCTGGCAAGTGGGAAGGGCATGCATGAGGTTATGAATACAGAAGACAACAATGAACGTAAAGCCTTCGTAGAAAAAAGAAAAAACAAAAGTTGGCCTCAATGTGCATCTGTGTTATAAGCCAAAGAAGCTTGTAAACCAAGAACACCAATGAAATCAATGTGATTGGAAATCTAGGAAGATAAAAGGCCAGACTCAGTGCAAGCAGAAACAAGGTAAGGTACAGGTACCATAAATTTTGAAGCGGGAAGATAGACTTTTGTATCTGGAATTTTAGTAACTGCAGGCTTTTCACATGAGATACCCAATCAAGCACAGGAATGACTAAAAAGGCACACCTGAACTTTATGTCTTCTGCCAGTTACCATATTAATCTTTTCCATCTGTATCTAAGCCCTTGGAAAGACAATCTTTAGTAACTGCATCAGTGATATCAACCCAATGTATTCTTCATTTCATTTTGACAGAATAAGAATATGCAAAAATGGAAAGACAATTGGAAAGAAGATGGCAAAGATGTAGGTGGCTTAGGGGTTACTAAGTAGCTGGATCAGTTCTGGTTGCTGCTTCAGATCTGTTCTCCTTTTCCCACCCAGCTCTGTAGCCCTAGGCTGAAATGTATGCCCAAATCAACAGAATACTTCCCTTTTGGCTTTTGCTTAGGTTCAGCCTAAAAATATCATAAGCAGAAAGGAGAAAGATTGAGGTCCAGGTTTCCATTCTTCTTTCTGCATCCATGATGGGTAACCTCAGGCTGGGTTATTTGACCAAAAGTCACTGATTCTACCAAGAGATTCTCTTAAATACCCCTGTGCTACCTTTCTTCCTCTCTCTTTGCTGATAACTACTGTCTCTCCCCAGCTTCTAGGCTTGGGATGGTGATGGCGTGTGGTGCCCTGCTCCTTCCAATCCTGGGAAGGCAATGCTTTGTGGTTTCCTTCTCCCTTGAGAACCACTTTATAAATAGATTCCTGATTTTCCCCAAATCATCCAAATTGAGCATGCCATTTGTTATCTTGTCAGGACCCTGACTGGCTGGTCATTGGTACCAGGAGTGGTGTGAGGAAAAAGGCTCTTAGAACATTCTGTGATTGAGTTCATCCCCACTGGAGATACGCAGGGCAGCCACCTTGTTGTATGCGGGTAGGACACAGATATCCTGTCCTGCAGTAGAGTCTTGCTTGGGACGGAGAGCAGGAGGGGACCATGGCCTGCAGAGATGAAGCGCCTGAGGCCATCAGTCACTCTGGAATCCAAAGTGATTATGAAGGCAGGACCTCAGCTGGTATTTTGATGGCTCTATAATGCAAGGAACTGAGAAATGTAAAGCTGTTGCACATTTGATGGAAAATACACAGGAAAAATTAATAACCTCCCATGACAGATTTGAAAGAGTTCCTCATCCCCCTCAGTTTGAGGACAAACACAAGTGAAGACCAAGCTGAAGGCATGATGTAAAGGTTGTTTACACTGGGAAAATAGCACTGGTGGGCCTAAGATGAGGGATGGGAACATATAAGCAGACACCTAAGAGTCTGAGAAATTCAAACCTTGGTCTCCTTGGGGGAAGCAGCCCTCTGCATAAGGGAATTCCAACTGTCTTTCCTGGGCACTTGCTTACAGGAAGCTTCCAAAGACCCAGAGCTACCGCCACTGTTGCTTTGAGGCCCATGGTGTGATTTAGATTCCTTCATAAGTCAGGGAAGAAAGCTTAAGACCTTCTGTAGGAGGAGATCACCCACACTCCAAAAAGCTTATAGTACTGTATAGATTCTGTATAGATTCAGCAGTCTGCAGAGTATATATGGTAGCAGGTCCTAAAAGAACTATGACAATAGAAGGCCAGATGGGACTGGATTAATGAAATGAGCCCATTACTTTTGGATTTAGGGTTCAACGTGTTGAATGAAGCCCATGATGGTGGCACTGACTTTCTGTGGTTGAGGAATTGAAACCCAGATGCAATGCTTTCATAAAAGAAGTAGTCTGACAAGCTGAGCACACTAGAGAAGCCTCAGCTTGTCAGCCTACTTCTTTTATGAAAGGAGTCAAAGTTTCTGGAGTGTTAGCAACCAGGTTCTTTTCTGCATGGAAAAAGCCAATCACTGTGGCCACTAGTTTTTGCAAAAGAGAAAAGATTTTATTCACAAGGCTGCCATGTGAGGAGACACAAGAATAAATCTGAAGTCCACCTCCCTGAAAATAGGGCTTGGGGGTAGTAAGGGATAAACAGCCAGTCTAAAGTGTGGACAAAGGTGATTGGTGGGTAGGAAAGGTGAGATAATCAGGGTTTCTGTGTAAGTGTAATCAAGCCACATGGTTTGCCACAGGATTCAACTGCATGAGATAGTGGCATAAGCATGACCTGAGGGTGGCATTTTTGGCCCTCTGATGTTAAAAGGTCACTCTTCAAGCAACCCAGCAGGCCCAGTTAAAGGTTGGTGGTCTCAAGCAGCTTAAACTGGACAAGAGCTGCCCCCTAGTTCCTGAAAAACAATTCTGAGCAACTGTAACTATAGTGACCCACAGTCACAAATCTATAAGGAGGGTAGTGGAATTGTAGGATCAACTGGAAGTAGGCAATTAAAAGCAAGCAAGGCAAGTTAGCTTTGGTGGCTTAATCAGGTGACCTTTCAGTTTCAGGAGAAGGCATTGTTTTAAAAGGATTCGGTGCAAACTCTCACCCCTCGTGTAATCAAAATCTTCAGGAGGGCCCCCAAGGCACTACTCTCTTCTTTAATACAAAAAAGCTTCAGTGAGGAGTGTCCCAGCATTCTTAAAAAGGTCTTGTCGGCTGGGCACAGTGACTCAAGCCTGTAATCCCAGCACTTTGGGAGGCCGAGGCGGGCAGATCACAAGGTCAGGAGATCAAAACCATCCTGGCTAACACAGTGAATCCCCGTCTCTACTAAAAAATAAAAATAAATAAATAAATAAATAAATAAAAGCAGCCAGGCATGGTGGTGGTAGTCCCAGATACTTCAGAGGCTGAGGCAGGAGAATGGCGTGAACCCAGCAGGCGGAGCTTGCAGTGAGCTGAGATCGCACCACTGCACTCCAGCCTGGGCTACAGAGCGAGACTCCGTCTCAAAAAAAAAAAAAAAAAAAAGAAGGTTTTGTCTACGGTTTTCATGGTTTGGAATTTGACATTTAAGTCTTTAATCTATCTTGAGTTAACTGTTGTATAAGGTTTAATGAAGAGGTCCAGTTTCTGTTTTCTGCATATGGCTAGCCAGTTTTCCCAGCACCATTTATTAAATAGGGAATCCTTTCCCTATTGCATTCAGGACATAGACATGGGCAAAGACTTCATGATGAAAATGCCAAAAGCAGTTGCAACAAAAGCCAAACTTGACAAATGGGGTCTAATTAAACTAAAGAGCTTCTGCACAGCAAAAGAAACTAGCATCAGAGTGAACAGGCAACCTATAGAATAGGAGAAAATTTTTGCAGTCTACCCATCTGACAAAGGTCTAATATCCAGAATCTACAAGGAACTTAAGCAAATTTACAAGAAAAAAACAAACAACCCCATCAAAAAGTGGGCAAAGGATATGAACAGACACTTCTCAAAAGAAGACATTTATATGGCCAGCAAGCGTATGAAAAACAGCTCATCATCACTGATCATTAGAGAAATGCAAATCGAAACCACAATGAGATACCATCTCATGCCAGTCAGAATGGTGATTATTAAAATGTCAATAAACAATAAATGCTGGCAAGGCTGTGGAGAAATAGGAACACTTTCACGTTGCTGGTGGGAACGTAAATTAGTTCAGCCACCGTGGAAGAAAGTGTGGTGATTCTTCAAGAATCAAGAACAAGAAATAGGATTTGATCCAGCAATCCAGCTACTGCATATATACCCAAAGGAATATAAATCATTCTACTATAAAGACACACGCACATGTATGTTTACTGCAGCACTATTTACAATAGCAAAGATATGGAACCAACCCAAATGCTCATCAATGATAGACTGGATAAAGAAAATGTGGTACATAACCACCATGGAATACTATGCAGCCATAAAAGAGAATGAGATTATGTCCTTTGCAGGGTCATGGATGAAGCTGGAAGCCACCATTCTCAGCAAACTAACACAAGAACAGAAAACCAAATAGCACATATTCTCACTCATAAGTGGAAGTTAAACAATGAGAGCATATGGACACAGGGAGGGGAACAACACACACTGGGGCCTGTCAGGGGTTGTGGGGGCAAGGGAAGGGAGAGCATTAGGACAGATATCTAATGCATGTGGGGCTTAACACCTAGGTGACAGGTGCAGCATGTCACATGTATACCTATGTAACAAACCTGCACATTCTTCACATGTATCCCGGAACTTAAAGTAAAATTAAAAAAAAAAAAGTTGTTGTCATATATAGCTCTGAATGAGGAATTAATGGTGAGAATGCTGAAAGTGGAGTTAGATTCTATAGTTGTGAAGTAAGTTCACTGTGCACAGATTACCAATCTGTAATTTCTACCACTTGCCTGAGTTCAATGAGACAGAATACTCACACAACCATTTAAGGAAGCCACCTCATTGTTCATATATAAGAAGCAAGAAATAAAAGAAGCATAGAATTTATGGCAAGTCAGTCCTTCAAGGCTCATGAAAAATGCAGGCTGAATGGAGTATTGTCTGGACATGCCCCATGTCACACTGCAACTAAGTGACCCTGAATGCATTCCATTCTAGGTTTTTTATACACTGAAATCACTTGATTCAATGGGCTAAAGTATTGCAAGACACAATTTTCTTGATGTAATAGGAATGGATCACAGGCTGTTCTGAACAGACCCTCCTTCTCAGGCTGTTTCACACTCAGCACATTTTATCATTGTTCTAAGAACTACAAGTGGGAAAGGCTGACTTATACGAACATTAGTGGACCACCTGATGTTCTGGCTTCTCATTTGCTTCAGCGAATAAGAGGTCAAGCAGAAGATTGGAGGGAGGTGGTAGGCTCAGCTATTGAATCCGCTGGTCTTCTTCTAAGTGTGTGACTCTGAGCTGGCTGCACTCCTCAGCCAGGGTTAAAACTTCTGTTAGGCACTCCTCTGCACACATCTGTGTCATTCCAGGCTCTGGCATCTGCTCCTTCCAATTCCTTCTGGTCTCCTGTGCCACAGTATCCCTATGATACTGCACTGTTTCTTTTGGTTTCTCTGTATCTTGCATACCTCTTTAGCCCCTTAATTAAACCCTCCTCAAATTACTTAGTTTAAATGTAATGTCTGTTCTGTTCGGTTTTTCAGAATCTATGATTGCTACAATGAAATAAGCAAGCTGATTCCTAACTTCCCAGCAGGGAAATCTGCAAAGCACTGATGTACAGAACAGAGTCCTCAAAGACCCAGGAATTGGCAGGAGCACTTACCAGTGGGATTAGTATTGATGGGGTGGGGATGAAAAAGTAAGTCACAGTGAGTATAAATGGCTTGAAAGGATTTTAAATGCTAATACCCTCCTCCAGTTCCTTTTAGCTAAGTGACCTGCCAACCCCTTGCCAACTCTGAATTTTTGATTCCTCAATGGAACAGAAGGTCTCTGGGCTGAAAAAAAGCTGGCACAATTGAAAGTGCTGATACCATGAGAAAAAAGAGGAGTCCTGGGAATTTTCCTCAACTGAATCCTTAATAAAGAGTCCCTCTACACCTCTTTCTCCATTCTCCCCAAGCATGCTGAACGTCAATTCTTTATCTTTGAGTCAAATGCTGTAACAATTTTTCTCTGTGTAATCTAACCATCAGAAGGGCAAAGAATACAAAATAGAAATGAGAGTTTGCCAACAAATAGCCCATGCTTACCTTTTCACAGTAAAGCTCAGGTTTCACAAACCGCACATACAAGATCTAAGCTGACAGTCACTGTTTTGTTGCTCTGCAGTATAAATTATGAGCAGTGAGACAATGATTTCCAGACATTGGAGAAAAATGTCTAACAGAAAAAACAGACAGAAAAATACTAAATTGGAGCATTCTTGGCAGAGAGAAAAATACATCAACTCCGCCATTAGTATCTTTAGAAATATAAATTATATGGCATCCACAAAACAGAAACAGGAGCTTTCAGACAACATAAAGGTGCCCATGGAAATTGAAAACATAACAGCAGAAATGAACACCTAAATAAAGGATTTGGAAGATAAAGTGAACATAACTCCTAGGAAGTAGAGGAGGAAAGATTAAAAAGATGGAAATTATAATAAAATAATTGCCCAGGAAGTTCAAACTCTGAATAATGGGGAATCTGGAATGAGAGAGTTTTTTAAACGATATAGATGAAGACATTATTAATAAATTAATTCAAGAAAATTTTCATTTACAGTAAAAAATCCTTAAGTATGTGTATATTGGAAGAAATAAATCCAGAGCAAAGTACATCATTAGGAAATTTCAAAGTACTTATGACAAAGAGAAGATTCTACAAGGTTTTAGAGAGAGAAAGAGAAAAGCAGAAAGAGAGAGAAAGAGAGAGAAAATATGTAAACGTGTGAAGAGCAACCTTGGACAATAGCATTCTCCTGACAATTCTGAAGGAATATAATACTCAGCCTCAAATTACACACCCAGGCAAATTGTTAAAGGGTATGATGGTAGAATAAAAATATTTTTAGATAGTTAAAGTCTCAAAACATTATTGCAAGGGATTGCACCATTTCTGAAGAAGGTACAAAAGGATGTACTGACTGCATATGAGAGTGAGTCAAGGAAATGAATATACAGGATCCAGGAGGCAGGCTATCCAGTGCGGGAGGGAGGCAGCGATCTCTCCTTGGGGCCTCTAAGAGAATGGTAGCTGGGCCCAGGAACAGTGGGACAAAGAGAGAAGGTCAAGAAATGTCATCAAGATGCCATTGGATTACTTTTTAACATTTAGAGTGAAGTGGTTTATCACAGGTAGCAACTGCACCTCAGGTCAAAAAACTGAATATTGCCACCATCCAGAAGCCTCCTCATGTCCCTTCATAATCACTGCTTATGTTTCTTCTCAGAATGTAGCTCACATCCTACCTTTTAACACTATAGTTTCCTCTCTATTTGATGATTACTTAAATAGGATTATAAATTCATATCCTCTTTTGGCTTCAGTTGTTCAATATTACATTGTGTGCGGTTGTTGCATATTCATTTTCATTGCTTTTTCATTACTCAATTGCATGAATGTGCACTAATTTGTTTATCCATTCTACTGTTGGTGAACATTTGGGTTGCTTCTTGCTTTGTGCTATTACAAATAATGCTGCTACCAGTGATTTTGCACATGTCTTGGTGCATATGTGCACGCATTTCTTTTGGGTATATATCTCGGCTGTAGGGTAAACTTATGTTTAACTTTAATAGACAATTATATATTGTTTCCCAAAGTGACTATAACAAACTGTGCTCCTACCACTAGTGTACAGGAATTCCTTTTGCTACATATTTTCACCAACATAAGTATTTGTAGTACTTTTAATTTTAGTTATTCTGGGGTGTATATAGGGGTTTCCTATTGTGTTTCTACTCAGCTACTAAGTGGCATAACCAATAAACAATATCAAGGATGTAGGAGGGCAAAGTGTGATCTCTACTCTAGAGCTTGATGTGCTAATTACACTAATCCTGTAAAATTGAAGTGAAATTTTTAAATCTCATATTTCCACTGAAACAGTATAAGTAAACAGCAAATGTATTGCCAAGTATTCATTTTTTTCCTCTAAATTTCTACTACCTAGGGCTAGTTTATGCAAACAGTGACCTATCTGCAAGAAACTTTATTTTTTAGGAAAGAGATAATTCAATGCAAAAAGAAAGAAGAAAGGAATGAGGAGTGGGAAAGGAAGAAAATGAAAGAGAAAGAAAGAAAGAAAGAAGGGAAAAGAAAAAGAGAGAAAGGGAAAGAGAAAGAAAAAATGAGCTGCTTCTTTTTATTGTTGACATAGTATATTTTTAACAATCAAATTTTCCTGAACAAATAATGATATTATTCAAGAAAATTATTTAAATTTTGTCAATATAATTAGAGCTTTAAATAGATGATGACCTAGAGAAAATATAGTATACCTGTGTATATATCTTTGTAAGATAATATATACCTATATTAGTCAGAGTTCTCCAGAAAAAAGGAACCAACAGAATCTCTGCCTCTCTACTGATCTAATTGACAGACTTATTATGATGAATTAGTTCACATGATTATGGAGGCAAAGAAGTCCCACAATTCGCTGTCTGCAAGCTGGAAACCCAGGAAAGCCAGTGGCACAGTTCCAGTCCAAGCCTGAAGGCCTGAGAACCAGGGGAAACAATGGTGTCAGCCCCAGTTGATGTGTTGAAGACCCCTGTCCCAGCTCAGCCAGTCAGACAGAGGAGTTACCTTCTTAGGTAGTCTTTTCCTTCTCTTCAGGCCTTCAACCAACTGGATGAGGCCCACCCACATTGGGAAGGGCAATCTTCTTCACTCGGTCTACTCAATTAAATGTTAATTTCATCCAGAAACACCCTCACAGAAACTACAAGTTTTAACCAAATATCTGAGCACTCCATAGCCCCGCCAAGTGGACACATGAAATGAACCATTGCAACATACAAATGTGGCTAAAGATCATGAGGCTACCTGATGCATAGACATCTTCCTGCTGTCATAGAGTTCTAATCCCACATTTATCTGTGGTTGGGGTATCATGGTTGGCTTCTGTGTGATATTTGTGCTCCCATTCACTATCCTGTGCTGTGTGCAGAATCATGCATGTGTATATAGGTTTTTTTCATTTTTAAGATATAACAAAATTGCCAAAAAATTGTGATAAAATATTTTAAATAAAACATCAGAAGCCAAAACAAAATTCCAAATAAGTAGAAAATTATAATAGAAAATGTTAATTTAAGTATCTAACCAACACAGAGAAATTAAAAAGATTAGATTTGATATACTCATCATTCCTCTAGAAAACATAACAATACTTTGATGTAAAGAAATCTATATAAAGGAAAATATTTTTATATCAATTATTTACTAAGAAAATTACTAATAATGTGTGAACAAGTAAACTCAGTAAAAACTTTTAGTAATAAAATTATATATTTTCATGTAAATATTGAGATATATATGTAAATATTTTATGTAAATATTGAGATGATATATTTTTATGTAAATATTGAAATATCTAGTAAATATTGAGATAAGAGACTGTATTGCTATAAGAATTGCTGGCAACCAAATGTGGTCATAATCTTATTTAACACTACATTGACAAAGACATTTTGTCATGCTCTCTTCTCTAAGTACCCCCAGAGTGAGCCTGAAATCCACGCTTCAGTAAAAATGCATAGGAATTAATTACACATTTTACTTATTTATCCACACAACCATCACTGTGGTTTATGAGGAGAGAAAGAAGAAAAAGAGAGAAAAACATGGTAACTGGTTCTTAAACTTCTAAAGTCTCTACAGCAGAGATTGTACAGTTATATGTTCCATGAGAAAATATCTTTCAAAAAATACATCCTAAAACTAATGAATATTTAGTAAATAACTGAAAAATACAAGGTATCATATTGTAATGAAGTCTTTCTCGAATTAATATAAAAATTAACATAGTTTTTAAACAAAATGAGTAAGTGCCAGAAGCATAGAACCATTATAAAACTCAAAGTAAACTATTCTCATATTTATCCCTGACATATACTAAAAATTGTTTCATTTAGCATTTTTTAAATAGTGTGAATAAAATATATCACATACTTGTTGTGCATCTTTAAATTTTTGGCCAGTGTATACAGGAACACATGCACACACACACATACAGAGATAGAACCATCTGCATCTATGAAGGGACCAGGGGAACCCTGAGATGCAGCTTAGCTGTCAAATGCAGTGGGTGGCGTGGGCTCTCCCTCCAATCTGGTTCAGCAGGACTACACTTCTGTTCTCATGTGCAGCGTTTAATGGGTTTCTATGTAATAGATATTTGGGGAAAACCAACATTTGAGATCTTATCTAACTGCTCATTTGGGCAGTTCTAAACTAATAGGCCAGTGGTGAATATTTTGACATGGGTAGGTCAGAGGTAGGTCAAGAAATTTCAGTAAATAATTGTCACATCTCATCATCATCATTATGCCGTTGTTGTGTGGTTAGTGTCATCATTATTAATTGTAAAGAAATATTACTTTCTTCCATGGTACTCTGAAAAACACTTGCTACTCCGAATTTATTACCCCAAGAATGGCCCACACAGGGCAGAGGTCTAGAGCTTTCTTTCGTCTCTCTGTTGCTTTCCATTGTCACAGCAGGAAAATTATCGATAGCCCTTAATTTGTAGTAGGAAAAGTAATGCCAGCATTGACTCTATGTAAGGAGGCCACATTCTGGGAAGAAAAACCTTTTAAATATTTTGTTTTTTGAAACATTTTCCCAAGTGAAATCATATGCTATTGTGAGGCTTAATTTGGTTCCCTCACACTGAAGGTCCCCTGTTGTTAGCTCTGAAGTAATACGGCTTTTCTGTGAGCTCCTGCCTGGAATTTGAGCTGTGTCCTCATGACCTGGAGGTATGCAGGCCATGGTCATCAGCCCAGGGGAAGGAACGGGGCAACTTTGGAAGCAGGTGACCTTTGGAAGCAGGTGACCCACGGTTACTGTCTGTTGCCTAATACGTTTTAACATCAAATACAGTGCACATGAAGAAAGTGAATAAAATGCATTACACTGAATTAGGAAACTTTATAAAATGAGTACCGATTAAATTACCCCCAAAACCTTAGACACCCCCATTGTGTAACTTCCCCATCACAGCCCTGGTCACCACATAGGTAACCACTCTTTTGAATTTTATGATAATCTTTTACTTTTCTTTTTAAAATAATTTATCACCTACATGTGTTTCCCTTAACGACATATCTGGGTTTTTTCCTGTCCTTGCATCCTACAATAATTTGAATCATATTCTGTCTATTCTTTTATTTCTTTTTTCACATGAAATTATAACTGCTACAGCCATCCATATTCATGTACATGTTTATAGTTCCTTCTAGTATTTGATGGTATGCATGTACAACAATGTATGTTTCAGTTCTTCTTCTGAAGGACATTTATTTTTGTTTCTTCTTTCTTTTTGACCATCATGGGCATCCCTGCACATATATCTGAAGCACACATTAACAGATTACCTTAGGGCATCTCTCCAAGAGTGAAATCAGTAGATAACGTCCTTTGTATTCAACATTCATGGATTCTGACAAATTATATTCCAGTTGGCAGGTGCCAATTAATACTCCTCTTTGTAGCATGTGGAAGTTGCTGTGACTTTACTCTCATTGTTTAGTGTTTCCTGACATTTAAATTTTGACCATCACATCATATCGAATTGAACCTCATTGTAGTTTTAAATTATGATTCTCTCGATACTATAATGTTTGTTATTAAGGCACCTTTAAACAGTCTCAAATCCTAAAGTTCCTAAACTATGTTATATTCTGGGATTGTTATTATTTTGGCCTAATTAAGTCTAGAGTTGATTGTATGCTGTAGAAGTCCAATGGCATTTTCTAATACACCAATATTGTTTATCTACCATTTGCTGAAAGGGCCATTCTTTCCCTGCTGCTCGACAATGCTCATCATATACCAAGCGTATGAGCTTCCTTAAATGACCAAAATTACATTAAAACTATACGGCAAGGTGTTCAACATCCTAGTTATCATGAGAATGTGAATGAAAACTACAATTAGCTGCCTTAATAGGAGCACAAGATGACTAAAATTAAAAAGACTGACAATAATAAGTGTTCCAAGGATATGGAGTGACCAGAACTTAACTACACTACTATAGAGAATAAAATTGATCTAATGACATAGACAACTCTTTGGCAGAATCTTATAAATTTAAAAATATATTGTCATGTCCTGGGACCCATAGAAGCAGAATCTGAGGTATGGATTAAGTTTTGGTTCACCTAAAGGGGATATAATTCTCCTATTTCTTTAGTGGGTCTTTTGCATTTTAGCTCAGTAATGATTTCTGCGTTTACCTACTATTAGGCCTAAGCACTGTCTCAAGTTTGGGGCTAGTTCATATAATTCTGCTTTGATTATTGCTGAACACATATTCTGTGCATATATGCCTGGTTTTATTCCTAAAGGTAAAATTTCTGGGCCATAGGATATGTATATGATTTGATACAGATATATGCACTTCTTAAGATTCTCTCAAATTCTTCCTTCCCTATTTCTATGACTTGGAGAGCACCTGAATAGTGCCATGTTCTTCCTCTATGTTGAACTTTTGTTCTAGAGATAAGAGTACTTTGATTATTATTTCTATATCTATTGAATAAAATAAATTTGCTCCCAATATGTCATTCTTTTTATATGTTACTGGACTTATTTTTCTAATTTTAAGTCTTGAATCTACATTTATGAATGAGATTAGTCTCTAATCCATAGTTCTCATAATGCCCTTGACAGCTTTGTATATCAAAGTCATACTGAACTCTAAATTGATCCAAAGTGCCTCCAGGTTTCCTATACTCTGGAAGAATTGGTAAATATTAGTGTTACATCTTTCTTAAATGCTTACTACACTTTATCATTGGACTTATTTTGGCTTGGTATTTCTTTGAGGAAGATTTTAAAGTAAGATTCAATTTCTTTAATAGATACAAGCTACTCAGATTTTCTTTCTTTTGTTTCAGTTTTGGCGAACTGTATTTTTCTACAAAGCTATATATTTCATATAATTTTCAATTTTATATATATAAATTTGCTTATAACAGTCCCTTCTTCCCATTTCAATATCTATAGTCTGTTGTGGTATTCTTCTTCATTGTGGATGTTGGTCATATTTATCTTCGTAAGTTCTGTTTTTCATCTTTTCCAGAGGTAATTAGTCAACATTGCTTGAATCAATTATTAAATCAGATGTGAAAAATAATTATTTTTCTGATTATTTCCATTATTCTACTTGTATTGGCTGGCATTTTTTGTGTGTGAAGATAAAATATTCTCTTATTCTTGCTTTCTGAAACAACAAAATGTTCTCTGCCCACATTGTATTATTTGTTTCCTGCCTGAAATGTGTAATCAGGCATTTCTTTAAAAAGTCTCATTTCTTTTTAAAAGGAAACATATTTATAGGCTAGTATCTGGCTATTCTCATTGTTAATTGACCATCATTACTTCTCAATATTCTTAGTAGATAGAGCTACAAAATACATTTAAAATTCATGTTTTTATGACATCTTAAATCTAAACCTGACACTGTTCTATTTTTCCACAAATTCTCTCTTTCATTATTTGTTTTTCCTTTCTCTTATAGTGAAAATACTGGTTACAAAAAAAAATCAGTAATTTTACTTCTTTGCTCTATTTTATAATAAATACAAAATAGTTTCAGAATTATGTTACCTCTGAAAAATTAGAGGCCTTTCATGTAAGTGTCAATATTTTTGTAGGTTTTGGTTTTGTTGTTTTATTTTTCTATTTTAGAATTTCTCTGCATATATTTGGTGGGTTTCTTTTAGCCATATCATCTTTAGAATAAATTTTACTAGTTTTAGAAAGAAAAGTTTACAGTTTTTATAGCATTAGACTATGTTGTAGCTGAATGGAGACATCTTTCCAATGTGGAAACTTTTATATTTTTTCTTTATTTGATTACATGTTGTAAATAATCTCACAAAATGCTTAATAAAATAATGACAGCAGACATACTTACATTGTTTCCAATCTTGGTGACTAAATGTTCAACATGTTACATTTAAGTATGATAGTAACTATAGTTTTCTTTATAGCTGCCATAAAATATTACCACGAATTTAGCACCTTTTAAAAAATATTATTTTAAAATTATTTAGTCCGGAAGTCCGAAACAGGTCTCATTGGCTAAAATCAGTGTGTCTGCAAGGCTGTGTTCCCTTCTGGAGACTCTTGGGAAAGGGCTGTTTTATTGTTCCTTTGTATTGTTGGCAGAATTACAAATGCTCTTCGATTTTAAGGGTTTAGATGATTACGTTAGGCAACCCAGATAATCCAGGGTAATCTCACTATATCAAGGAATTTAGCTTTCATATCATTTGCATATTTTTTTGCCATGTAAGATATCATTCACAGATTTTGCGAAATTAGGGCATTAGGACGTGGAAGTCTTTTGGGGGTGCTGTTATTGTACTCACCACAATGCTTTTTTTAAAATTAGGAAAATGTAATCTTATTCACACATTGTGGAAAATTTTATTAGGAGTGGATGCTGAATTTTCACAAGTTTATTTCTTTAAATGAGCATAACTTTTTTTCCTCCTCTATTATCTAAATACAGTGAATTACCTTGATTTTCAAACACTAGGAAAACTTTGCATTGCTGGGTAGAGCACCACTTTTGTATGATGTGCTATTCTCTGTATAGTCTACTAGTTATGAACTGCTAGTATCTTATTGAAGATTTTGTTTGTTAGTGTTCATAAAACATACTGGTTTATAATTTTCTATTCTTGTAGTATCTTTGTTTGATTTTGGTATCCAAATTATGGTGGTGTCATAAAGGGAGCTGAGAAACATTTTCTCCTATTTTCTGAGAAAGTTTGTGAGAATTGGCTTTATTATTATTTTATTGTTTTATGTTCTACCATTGAAAACATCTGAGCCTAAAGTTTTCATTATGGAATGATATTGATTATTAATGTAATTTTAAAATGAATATGGATATGTTAGTCCATTTTCATGCTGCTATGAAGAAATACTCGAGACTGGGTAATTTATAAAGAAAATAGATTTAATGGACTCACAGTTTTGCATGGCTGGGGAGGCCTCAGGAAACTTACAATCATGGCAGAAGGGGAAGCAAACACATCCTTCTTCACATGTCAGCAGAAGAGAGAATGAGAGCAGAGGGAAGGGGGAAACCCCTTATAAAACCATCAGATCTCTCATGAGTATTCACCCATTATCACAAGAATATTATGGGGGAAACTGCACCCATGACTGAACTATCTCCACCTGGTCCTGCCCTTGACACATGGGGATTGTTACAATTCATCGTGAGATTTGAGTGGGGACACAGAGCTAAACCGTATAAATGGATATTCTGAAATTCTATTTTTATTCAGGTGTGTTCTGTTGTGCTCTTTAGTGAATATGTCTATTTTGTTGAGATTAACAAATTTACTGATAAAAAGTTATTCATAGTATTCTTTTTATTCTTTTAATTTCTGAAATATGTGGTAATATTTCCTGCTTCATTACTAATATTAACAACTTGTGTTTCTTTGTAACCTTAGTCTAACTAGAAACTTGTCATTCTATTTATCTTTTCAAAAATATGATTTATTATTTTTTCTTTTCTTTTTATTTTAAGAATTTCTTGTCTTAATTAAAATACTGCTTTTATTCTATTTCTGTGGGTTTAATTTCTTCCTCTTTTCCTAGCTTCTTAAGAAGGAAATTTATGTCATTTTAATAAACATTTCTTCCTTTTGAAATCTCAGATCTTTATAAAGTTCTATCGTATATCCTGGAAAGAAAGTATGTAGCTATTCATTCACAGACTAGGAAAAAATACATTTTTCTCTACTTTTCATAGTTTTACTTGAAATGGACCCTGCAACAATACAATAGACAGATTAGCAAAAGAAAAATAAATGAAAGTTTCATACATATACATCTCATGTATATGTGGAAGATACTTTGAGAAATGAGGAAATCTCAAAGAGGTGGCTTCGAATTCAGGCTTAAATTCCATTTTCCACTGCAAGAAGGAAGGATGTTTAGGGTGAGCAATAAAGGGGAGGTAACCAGAAAAAGCATGGCAAATGAGGGTAAAGTTTCTATGCTGATGTAAGTCTGTGCCTTCTCCTTTGACAAGATAATCTATTTACAGGCATCCTTCTCTCCCTGGCACAGAGAGAGATGATCTCACAAAAGGAGATCTCCTTTAGAGATGTAAATTGCCCTTACAAAATGTTATCTTCTACTTTGTTTTCAGAGCTTCTCCTGTGTCTGCAGTTTCTCAAAATAATCAGCTCAAAATAATCCTTAGGCGAAAGAGGAATGATTTTGTGTAGCATTCTTGTCTCCATACATCAATTCTTTTTGTTTTATTTTTGTGAGGGAAGATACTTTAATGTTTTCTTGTATAGGTTTTTCATATTTCTTGCTGTAATATCTGCTCCCAGCATATTTTAGAGATTTTTGTTGTTGTCTCCGTAACAGAAGACACTTTTTATTACTTTATTTCACCTTAGATTTTTATTTTGATCGTATAAAATCTGTTGATTTTTTAAATTAATTTTTAAACAATTGTTCAAGGAATTTTTATTAATGAATTTCTAGTTTTTTCTAGTTATTTTATTACTAAGTACAAAAATTTAAAAATTTAATCAAATTTTTATAACACTAATTATTTTCCTCATATCTTAATATAGTAGCTAAATTTTTCAAAACAATGGTACATCATAATGGACATTTTTGCTTTAAAAAAAGTGGAGCAAAAAAGCCTGTAATTTTCCCATTATGTAAGCTGCTGGCTTTGAGCTAGGTATATTAACATGTTTTATTATGTTAAAGAGTTACCTTTCAACTTTCATTTTACTGATGTTTTAAACATTAATAAGCATTTAAAGATTTAAAGGTCTTTTCAAGTTCTATAGAGATAAGCGTACTATTTTGTCTTAGATGAATTAATACAATGAATTCCTAATCCATCATTCCTAAATTCCTCTTCATATTAGTGTATTTTTTTAATGCTATTGGATTATGTTTGCAAATATTTTCTTTAGGAATTTCACATTACTATAAAAAAGCATGATTTATGTGAAAATTTATTTTTTTGCTATCCTTACCAGATTAGAATGTCAATATTTTACTTGTTTATGGCAAGTTGAGTTTTCTTCATTTCTTGATCTCTGAAACACTTTGTGTACTATTAGAACTATCTGTCTTAGAAAAGTTTGTAAAATTCTTGTGTAAAAAATCTGGGCCTACTTATTTTCATGTGGATGTTCTTGAATAATGTTCTCAATTTTTTTTTTTTTGTAGAAAATGTCTTTTCTAATCGGAGTCAATTATAGCATACTAAAATTTCCTAAGAAATTGTCAATTTTGCCTGTTTCCAAATTTATCTTCAAAAAATTACTAAAATTAATCTAATATTTTAAAAACATTTTCCATTTTAAATCATTATTTTCTACTTATTGTGACAGCATCTGAATATTTATGTCTCCATTTTTGCTTCGTTATGTATCTGTTGGTTTATTTATGGCGTTGAAAATTTAAGAATCAATGTTATGATTTGTTTTGTAGTTCTGCCAATTTTTCATTCTCTCCCTCATTCAGTTCTGATTTTGCATTTATTATTTTCTTCTTCATTTTACTTTTCTCTTTTGCTCTCTGTGCTTTTTGAATTGAGCATTTTCTTTCTCTATTTTTATTCTTTCATTTGTATTTCTGTATCTAAGGTTATAAATTTTCTTCAGAAGCTGTCTTATTTTTATCTCAAAGAGTCTGATGTGTAGTATGTTACTGTTGTTTTAAGAAATCTGGGAATTTGAATTTTATGTCTCTTTAGAACTAAAAGTTGATTAATAGAGTTAAAAAATCTTAAAATATGTGACATTTTTCTTGATTTTGTTATTACTTTCTTGTTTTACTGAATGTGATAACTATTTTTTCTACTCCCATGGAATTTGATGAGATTTCCTGCATAAAAATTAACTATCAAAAATTTCTGTGTGTTCTATTCAAATCTTGAAGTATTGTTTTGAAAACTATCGTGTATTTACTATTATTGGAATACAAAGATCTTTCACACACATACACACAACATCAATCTTACAGGTTTTTATTGTTTATATCTTTTATGTTTTAGTTATTTGTTGACTTGTGTTATCTTGCCAAAATTTCCATTAAAATTCTAATTTTAGTGTTTTCATTTTTGTATCATCTATCCTTTCTGCTTTATAGGATGCATGTTGTGTTGTGTGATGCATAGATATTCATAAATAATTTATCCTCAATGTGAAATGTGGCCTTTCAAAAGCAGAATATTCTTTGGATTGTTTAATGTTCTGGCTTCCTTTTCTGATATCAGGATTACATCAAATGCTTTCCATTTGTTTGCACAAACTTCTATAGTGTTGTCCATCCTAATTCGTTTTTTTCTCAATTTGTGTTAGGTGTGTCTTTTGTAAATAACATTAAATTTGGATTTGAGCCAATTTTAATATTTTTTTGCATGTGAGTTAAGCAAATTAACATTTATAAATATAACTGATATAATTAGCATCAACTGTGTCATAGTATGTTAGATTCCTAAATATATTGTGTACTATATTTATTGTAATTTTTCCTTTATGTGGTCTGCTTTGTTTAATTTTTACTTGTAATTTTTTTGATGTATATGAAGCTATAGGAAAAGCATCCCCTCAGCCCTCTGAAGGTTCATTGAAAATGAACTGACAAAAGGCAGATTAATAGGAGGAAAATCGATACAGAATTTCATTGATGTGCATGAAGGAAGATCACAGTAGAGTGAAACCCAAAAACCCAATGTGGTCCAGATGCTTGTACATGCTTCTTCATAGAGGAAGGGCATATAGGGTGTGTAGGAGTAAATAATTTTCAGGAGAAATGAATGAGCCCAAAGAACAAGGACCTGGGACAAAGTTGTTTGTGGCCTGGGGGAGGTGGTGGGAAAGTGAGGGGTGAAACTTCCCTGTGAACAAAGGCAGTTTTATTATGCAGATAAAGCCTCCCAGATAATCTCTCAAGCTGCCCTCAGAACAACAGATGAAAAAAATCTGGGTATCACGAGGACTTCCAGTTTCTTCTCTTTTCCAGTGGGTAATCTTTTCTGGTTATTTGATAAGATTTCTAAGAAGGGAGTCTTAAGACAATTGCGTTACTTTTGGAAATAAATATTTTAGTCAGATAAGGACAAGGGACTCTGGTGCTTCAGGAAAGAAAGAAGATCAGAGAGAGTGGGGCAGAAGGTCACAGAGAGACTTTGGTTCTGAGTCTTATTTCTGAGGCCTTTCATTTTTCTTTAATTCAAAGCACCTAGTGTATCAAAATGCCATATTTTGGGGTATTGATTTCTGTGTCCTGATAAAGTTTTATGTTTTTATTCAAGGAGGAGCCTTTAATAAAACCTTTGATAATGTACTGAGATCTTTTAGTTTCTACTTTTTGTTTAATCGTCTTTAAATATTTTCTTTGAGTGTTATCTATCCATGTCATAAATTAATAAGCTTATACAACATTTTTCTCTCTCACTCTTTTCCTCCAATTTTAAGTTGTTATTTCTACTTAACCAAATCATCTATCATTTATATACTACTTTTCCCCCTTAGAGATACATTTTTAAGTCTTAGATTTACCGCTGGACTTAGTCAATACTTATTGCCAGCCGCCTCTCAGTCTTCTCTTGGTAGATGAAGCATGTTTTTATTATTCTTTAGGAATTTCTTTTGAAAGCATTTTCCTGGCATTAGGGAAATGCAAATTAAAACCACAGTGAAATACCCCACTACTCATATATTAGAATTGATTTTTAAAACACTGAAACTACTGAACTCTGGCAAATGGAATTGCAAAATGCTACAGCTGCCTTGGAACAATGTTTGGCAGTTTCTTAGAAAATGAAACAAGCACTTACTACAAAACCCAGCAATCACAGTCGGAGCCATTTACACAAAAGAAATGAAAACCAATATTAAGAGACAATTACATGTCTTGGCCATTCTTTGGCATTTGATTTCCATACAAAGTTATAACGTTTTTGTTAATTTTAATAAATTTAAATCAGTCTAGAGATAAGTAATTTCTTTATATTACTGAACCTTTATTAAAAGATGTGACCTTTTTTAAAAATGTTGTTCTGCTTGTTAGTATCATATAGATACTCAATTTACATATATTTTTACTTTGTATACAACAAACTGAGCAAACTAGCAATGTCTTATATGGAGAGAAGGCTTTTGAGTTTTCTGTGTACATAGGAATGTCATTTGTAAAGCTAGATTTTTTTTTTTTTTTTTTTTTTTTTTGAGACGGAGTCTCGCTGTGTCACCCAGGCTGGAGTGCAGTGGCGCGATCTCGGCTCACTGCAACCTCCGCCTCCCAGGTTCACGCCATTCTCCTGCCTCAGCCTCTCCGAGTAGCTGGGACTACAGGCGCCCGCCACCACGCCCGGCTAATTTTTTGTATTTTTAGTAGAGACGGGGTTTCACCGTGGTCTCGATCTCCTGACCTCGTGATCCGCCCGCCTCGGCCTCCCAAAGTGCTGGGATTACAAGCGTGAGCCACCGCGCCCGGCCTGTAAAGCTAGATTAATCAAAGCAGGGATTGATTTGCCTGGAAACTGTGTTTCAAACCCTTTGAGGAAAGATCTATTTCAAATAATCCTTACCCTTTGTGGCCCTAGCTTAATGTTGGATGATAATTCCAGGGCATCTCTCCCTCCTTTTTGAGAACAATTTTTGTCTCATTAGCCTCACAAGGGGATTAACATCTGCACTCAGCTTGTCAACTTCTCAATGCCTGCACTGAAAGCAGAAGCAAAAAAGAAGCACTAGAATTATCATACATTTCTATAAGAAATGTGGTTTCAATGCTAGGCTCATCTTCCTGTCTTTCCACTTCTTTAGTATTTTAAGCATAGTTTTTAGCCTTCAATTAAATTTGTATTACCAATTGTAGGTAATCAAACATATGTTACCATATGAGATGCAACAAAAAGATCACAGTATCCCATACGTAATGTTTTTGCTAAGTTCCAATATGAATCAAATCATGAGAAATAAAAATGAAAAATGGGAAACATTCTGCAAAACGACTGGCCTGTAATCTTCACAAGTGTCACGGTAAGGCAGTCACTTATATATATTTGAAATGATCAATGATATTCTTGCTCTATCATGGCTGAATGTAATGGTAAGATAGAGATTACAGTTTCTAAACTCATACCATCCTGTGAATCCTGAAGAAATCGTTCAAATTCATTTTATGATGAGCTCTCTGGAAATATCCGAGCGGCACAGGAAAATTTGTTCATTAATGATAACTTGTCAAATGACTTTTCATATAAACACATTCATAAGGCAGAAAAGGAAAGAGATGATATGATAATATTTTTTATACATTTAGCAGTAGTTTAATAGAAGAAGCAGGGTACCATGAGAACTGTTAGCTTTTGCACAAGTTTCTGACCTTAGAATCAATTAATTAGAGACTGTCCATCTAACTATTCCCCAACGAGAGTCATCTAATCGCACACACAGGTTTCAGGGGTACCCTAAATGATTTCTTGTTTTGTGTCAGGGTGGGATCCAATATCTGGCTGACCATTCAAACACTGAAAATTCTGAAGTACACAGCAGGCAATTCCCAAGAATTAACTACTTTGGTACAGCAACTCTTATTGCAGATGATTTTTATTTTCACATAAATATAAAAATAAATCCACAACTATTTTTATAGGTGTAGAAAGTGTTAGCATTGATATGAAACTGAACATGAAAAAAAGTAACTTGTTTGCCAAGAATATAAAAAAATTACTTAATTTAGAATATTTACATGAACCCAAAGTTGACCAAAGCATTGAACAAATGATCAAACCTGGTCTTCTTGAATAGAGGTTAAATGAATAACTGAAAATGTAAAGTGGATAGTGATAATGTAAGTATTGGCCATGAAGATTCATTTGATTTCATCAGTATTTTTTCTTGAAAGAGTTTTCAGAATGCTATTGGTTAGTTAGGTCAATATTGCATTAATTATATTAATATTAGCCATAATAAGTGTGGATTTCTCCTAAGTACTATGACACAAGCAACATAAGGCTGTTGATCTTCAAAATGAAGAACTAGCAGGACAAATAGCTGGACAATCCCAAATTTAAATATATATATATATATATATATATATATATATATATATATATATGCACACACACACACACACATATATATCCTCTACTTAATATTTCTCTTAAATTAAAAATGGGAAAGTGTAAACAATACACATAGAGTAATTTTAATTGCACATTAAGGAAAGGAAAAAGATCTTTGTTGATGAGTAATACTTTAAAGAGTATAAGATAATTTTTAAGAAGCCGTTTTTTGGTATAAAATAAAATGCCTGCTATGTAGAAAATTCAGAGTAGAAAAGCTAAATAAATAATCCTACCATCCACATATAGCTAAGGAAAACATTTTATTTTGTTGGGACACATGTACCTGTCTTGAGATATTATCTTAAGATAAAAACACCATAGATCTATTGCCTCCTCCCATTCATGCCTTCTTTCCCTCACAATTCATTGTCACATTCTTTGTTAGAAATATTTATATTTTGTGAATAGTGCTACAATAAACATATGTGTGCATACATCTTTATAGTAGAATTATTTATAATCCTTTGGGTATGTACCCAGTAATGGGATTGCTGGGTCAAATGGCATTTCTAGTTCTAGATCCTTGAGGAATCACCACGCTGTTTGACCTATATGTTCTCATTGTTTAATTCCCACTTATGACTGAGAACGTGCAGTGTTTGGTTTTCTGTTCCTATGTTAGTTTGCTGAGAATGATGGTTTCTGGCTTTGTCCATGTCTCTGCAAAGACATGAACTCATTCTTTTTTATGGCTGCATAGTATTCCATGGTGTATATGTGCCACATTTTCTTTATCCAGTCTATCATTGATGGGCTGGTCAATCACCACAATGGTTGACCTAATTTACACTCCCACCAACAGTGTAAAAGTGTTCCCATTTCTCCACATCCTCTCTAGCATCTGTTGTTTCCTGACTTTTTAATGATCACCATTCTAACTGGCTTGAGATGGTATCTCGTTGTGGTTTTGATTTGCATTTCTCTAATGACCAGTGATGATGAGCTTTTTTTCATATGTTTGTTGGCCACATAAATGTCTTCTGTTGAAAAGTATCTGTTCATATCCCTCACTCACTTTTTGATGGGTTTGTTTTTTTCTTGTAAATTTGTTTAAGTTCCTTGTAGATTCTGGATATTAGCCCTTTGTTCGATGGATAGATTGCAAAAATATTCTCCCATTCTGTAAAAAGACTTGGAACCAACCCAAATGCCCATCAATGATAGACTGGATAAAGAAAATGTGGCACATATACACCATGGAATACTATGCAGCCATAAAAAAGAATGAGTTCATGTCTTTGCAGAGACATGGACAAAGCCAGAAACCATCATTCTCAGCAAACTAACATAGGAACAGAAAACCAAACACTGCACGTTCTCAGTCATAAGTGGGAATTAAACAATGAGAACATATAGACACAGGACAGGGAACATCACACACGGGGGCTTATTGGGGAGTCGGGGGCAAGGGGAGGGACGGCATTAGGAGAAATACCTAACGTAGATGACGGGTTGATGGGTGCAGCAAACCACCATGGCATGTGTATACCTATGTAACAAACCTGCATGTTCTGCACATGTACCCCAGAACTTAAAGTATAATTTAAAAAAGAAATATTTATCTTTACAAAATGAGATCTTTTGGAAATTGCATATTCACCAATCCACTCCTAGTCCCCTATCCCAGAAGAGAACCATACTTTTGTGGATGGGGGAAGGTGGGTGTAAAGCTAAGGTTTACAAAATATTTAACTTAACATCTTATGTTTATTTCAGAAGTTTATGTATATTCACGTGTTCCAGATCAAAGAGGAAAACTGATTTTCATGGTAAAACAAAAAAGACAGAGAGAGAATATAATGGTAGTAGAAAAAAAAAAACTGTCAATCTAGCATCCAAATCCATCACAAATATGTTTCCAGAATGAGGATAGAAGAAAAAGAAAATTCAGACCAAAAAAAAAAAGAAAAGATGTGTGACCCACACATCTGGTCTAAAGGATGTAGTAAAGGTGTTTTATGGCAGAAGAAAGATAATCTCACTGAAACATTCAAGAAGTAGAAAGGAACAAAAAGAAACAAACAAAAAAAACCATAAATATTTGGAACCCTATTGGCCCTTAACGTTGGTCTCTAACTTCCTGTTCTAGACTTCATACCAGGATTCTTCTTGGCAGCTTCCCCTGAAATACTCAAAAACATTATGACGTATCTTCTCATTTCTTCCATGTGAGAAAATCCTCATTTAGATTCATTCTGAGGCTTGAGAACTGTCACAATCTGTATTTTCTTAAGACGTGGTGATATTCTATTAATATTATCAGCATAGCCAGTAATAGTGTTTTCTTCAGCACTTAGGTCATTCCTCTTCAAGCTGCTGCTGTGAAGACAGACATGATTGATTTTCCTATTTTACAGAATATTGTTAAAAATTTGCCAAATGATTTGATGGTTTCCCTGGCCTATCTGTAGTGTTTGAGGTACAGTTAGCATTAGAAAATATAGGAACTGAAATTCTAACCTGCTATCAGCTGGATGAAATCTTGTCAGAGCACTGTCTAATAAAAATGCACATCTCTAATACTTACTTATCAACCCTATTTCATGTCAAATACTGATTTGTTGGCATTGGACACTCACTTTTTCTGAAATTTGACAGAATGCTTCCATTTCAAATGTGTAGACAATGGCATAAATATGCTAATCTCTACTTCTTTCTCCCACATGGACTTTTTCTTTATCATATACATGACTTAATTGTGTCAAAGCGAAGTTTTTCTCTACATGATAATTTGAATAAGTTATAGTGTTTAAACTGAAATTGGACAGTTCAAAAAATAACATTTTTGTTATTTTGGCCAATCCTAGTGTTTAATCATTTTACTGTGCCCCTTAGAGGTAGATGAGAAATAATAAGAAAAGAAAATGTTTCCATTGGGCAGAGTTTTAATTTTACTCCCCCAAGGTGCTTTTTCTGCTTCTAATAGAAAGACTGAGGTGTTTATCATCTATACCTTAAACATAAAGACATCCACTTTCCAAATATCACCTAAAGTGGTCTGTGTGGTTGTATTAGTTCTTCATCAAAAAATAATGATTTCTCACAGTAAAAATGATGGACTGGTATAAACTGATATTATCATTTTAGCTTTGCTAATTGTGTCTTCATTTATCACTAAAAAATACAAGGTCCAAAGTATGTTTAATTTCCGTGCCATGTCTCAACCAAAGGCTATATTATTGTAAATGTACAGTAGGCAAAGTTCTGTTTTCCCACTTCATCTAGGGAAGTCATTTCTGTCAGACATAGGTTTAGGTACTTTGAAAATAATTACACCCTTTTTCTCATATAGAGGCTTCCAGTTCTGTTAGAGTGATTACAGGAAACCACATAGAAGGGAAATAAATATAGATTATTACACTCACAAAGGAGAATCCAATACAGAGGGTCATATTTGCAAGCTGAATAAAAATATATCAATTTTCAGATTTAATGAAAAATTTAAAATACACTATGGCCTGTTTTTAACACGACACTCATGTAAGGTTCATAGAATCACCCCTTAGGGCCTTAAACCCTCAGGCTCCCATGTAGCAGGGGAATCTTGACTCTTCACACATGTTTCTTCAATATCTCCTAACAATGCAAACTTGGGAGGACCATATATTCAGGCTTCATAATTATTTGGAGTGCTTTAGTTCACAAGAACCTATGTAAGTGTATATTTTTCCCAATTACCATTATAGAATAATCTGTACTCTGTTCTGGGTTTTTGATATACACAGTATCACATATATATATATATATATGTATATGTATATGGGATACATACTTCTCAACATTAGCTAATATCTCATTTATGAAACTGATATCTATAGAGGGTTAGAGGGTTGCTTGAAAGGTGCATAGTCCATTCAACTGCCTTACCTGTCCACATTCTAGACCTTATTCAAAATTCAAGAAAGAGAATGCATATGTGGATTTGTTTGTTTGTTTTTGTAGGAGTTTTTGCTTCTTTTATATAGTACTTTTACGGAATTGGCATTTGGCATCATGCCCTCGACTTCCGTAGAAGAACAGGTAAGAAACAAATAACACCGTAAAACATGTATTTAGTTTGGGGATGCTGTTTTGGTTGTTATCTACTATGTCACACTGTGCCTCTTTATGAGGACTCACGGGAGTAATTTCCTTCAAATTTCTGTGTTCCTTTCCTGAGAAAATGGTTTGTTCTTCTCTTGGGGACATACTTTATTTGCTCTTCCATCTATACCAATTATATAAGGCCTTATGACATTCTTCACCTTATTATCCTTTACCATGAATTTCTCTCAACTTCTTAGTCTCATAGTAAACTGTAGTTATTTTTGTAAGTTATACCATACCTTTTTTCCAACATTTTGTCATGAAGATAAATAAAATACATTTATCACCCTCATCATGTTGTTGGAATGAATAAGCACTGAAGAGGTTACTGAACACGTCTTGCTGGTGAGGCTACCATAATTAAAACCCAATTTAGATGATTAAAAATAGCCTCTGATTCCACTTCTGCCTAGGAAGGTGGAACGAGTAGCTACAATATTAGCAACGTTTTAGTTGCCGGATATCCTGCAAATCATAACATACTCTGAAGCTAGCAGAGAGCAGGCAATCAAGCAGCCTAAAATCCAAGGACAGGCAGGATCACAGAGTGAAAAATTGGAGACACAGTGCAGGAGTGAAGAATGGTTGCCATATATGTGGGTGAAAAGAAAGCAGCTAACATTTTAAAGAGTTGCTGAAGACTGTCTGTTTGCTGGCATGAGAGTTAAGAAACTCCAGGGAACCCAGACACAAAGGGAGCTCACGTGCATTCACAGGCTCTTTTCCATTGGTCCTCAACTGGATGATCACAAGAAGAATAGGAGCAGAGCTGGGGTCCAGAGAAAGTCTTCTGCGAGATCAGTCACCATTGTAGGAAAGGTATGACACCACCCCTATTCCGGCTGCCCTGTCTCATATAGAGCAAACAAAAAAATTAAGCAAGGAGTGGAGAAGAGACAAACTTGTCATGTAAAGATCCATCATTGATGGGAGAGAGCAAAATAAAAGTCCTTCCACCCTTAAAGAAGGAACAGAAACACTTCCGTGATCCAGCACCTATACCAGTAGTATTCGAGCTTTCATACCAGTAAGGGAGAATCATGAAATTCTCTCTCACAAAAGACCAGCCCCAAATATTTGGCAATGCTTGTTTACCACAGAGAAGAGGGGGAGAAATGAAGAAGAAGCCTCACCTTCAAGGAGCAGTCACGCAAAAAGTAACAAAACCTGCAGGTGGGCTAAGACAATCCAGAATCCCCTTGCCTTTCACTATGAGGCTATCAAGCAGTGACTAAAAGTCAGCAGCAGATGTATCATTTCCAATCTGACATGTAAAGAATTTGGAGATTGTCACTCCCATCCTCACAAGAAAAGCAAAAAGCTGAACAAGCAGAAAGTCATCATCTCTTACACCTGTCAGAGAGTTGAGGTCACAGGACAAACATCTGCCCTCAATATTGGGGATACAGGTGAACACAGAGAATCATACTTACCAGGAACAGAAACTCATGAGCAGAAGCAGACTGCTGGCACCTGTCAGAACACTTAGACTGCAATTCACGAATTTCTGCAGACTCAGTGAGGAGGAGCCTGAGAATTATAAAGTCTGTTTGAGCAATCAAGACGTACTTCAATAGGTGAATAGATGAACAAACCGTGGGATGTCCATACAAGGGAGTAGTACCAGCAATGAAAAGGAATCAGCTACTAAACTATGAAAAGACATAGAAGAATCTTAAAAGCATATTGCTAAGCAAAAGAAGCAAATGTGAAAAGACTATATACAGTATGATTCCACATATATGACATTCTAGAAAAGGCAAAACAATGGAGACAGTAAAAATGTCAGCAGTTGCCAAGCATCGGGAGGGAGGGAGGGAGGGAGGGATGACTAGGAGGAGCATAGAGGATTCTTAGAACAGGGCAACTGTTACCATCCTGTAGTGCCAGAGATCTGTAATTATACATTTGTCAAAAGCCACAGAAAGTACCACACAGAGAATGAACTAATGTATCAATATTTGCCCACCCATTGTAACAAATAAACTGAACTGATTCTAGTAATAGGGAAACTGTGTGTAGTTGTAGCATGTGTATGTGGAGCATGTGTGTGTGCGCACATACACATTAGCGTATATGGGAACTCTCTATTCTTTCTGTTCAATTTTTTGTATACCTAAAAGTTCTCTGAAAAATAAAGTTTATTTAATAAAAAAAAAAGTAACAACAGTCTACTTCTGGGATCAGGGAAAGAGTGGAGTGCCTTCTTTGTCATAAGCATATAAAAAAGCTAAAAGGTGAAATTGCAAAATATTGCTAAACTCCTCTAGTCCCGGAGCCTTCACTCTGTTAACAGATCCTAAACCTATCTCAAAAATTGACAACATACACACATACACACACACACACACACGCACACACTACTGTTTTGAACAGAAGAACGATGTGCCCATTTCCAAGTAAAACTACTGTGTACACCTTTCCTATAGCATGATGCCTGGCATACATAGTCAAACACTATGATACAAAAAAAAAAAAAAAAAAAGAGCAAGCAAAAACATTCCATTGTCAAGAGAAAAAGAAATCCAAACAACCAGATTCAGAGATCACCCAGAACTAAATATATAGCAAAATCATTAGAAAACATGCATTTAAATGGCGAATTTGAGCAGATCTTTAAAAACTATAAAAATCATATAATGGGAGTACTTGAAATAAAAATAGTGTCAGAATTCCTTTATCAAATTATTATTAGACACAAAATAGCTGAAGAAAAAATAAGTAAAATTGAAAATCGGACAACAGAAATTATCCAAACTGAAACACAAAAAGAAAATGAGAATTGTTTTTAAAGATGCACTTAAGAGTGGTGAATGATAAAAAATGGGCCACTGTATTTGGAATACCAGAGGGAAGAGAGAGGGAAGCCATAGCAGAGACAATGATTGAGAATTTTGAGAAATAATGATGAAATCAATTCACAGATCCAATAATTTCAGAGAACCCCAAGGAGGTAAAAAGCCTAAATATGTAATATTCAAAGAGCTACAATGCAAAGATAAAGAGAAATGTTTGAAGACAGAGAAAAAAGACACATTACATATAGAACAAAGGTAAGGAATACGTCATACTTCGAATAAAAAATTATATAAAGCAAAAGAGCGGAACAGCCTTTTGACAGTATCAAAAACGAAATCTGAAACCCTGGAAATCTATGTTGTGTGAAAATATTTTTCAAAAATGAAGGTAGAATAACATATTTCCCCTGAAAAAATGTAAGAGTATTCATTGCCTGGAGATCTGAACTTAAATATTAAAGGAATTTCTTTAGTTACAAGAAACAATATCAGACATAAAAATTTAGATTTACACAAAGGAGTGAATAGCTTCAAATGGCAAACAGAATGTAATTTTAAAGTGCATTTTTTAATTTTTCACTTATTTAAAAGATAACATTTAGTACAGAATAGTAACAATGTTTTGAGTAGTTTATAAGATATATTTTAACACATGACAGCACTGACACAAAGTTTGAGAGGGAGTAATTGAAGGCACTATTATGAAGTTCTTATACGTATGGTATAATTATTTTGAAATTGAGTGGTGATAAATTAAAGATTTACATTGTAAGCCCTAAGGTAAGACTAAAAAAAATGGAAAAAAGATTTGTAGCTAATAAGTTGTAATACAGAAACAATTGAATCATAAAAAACTCAATCCAAAAGCAGGCAGAAAAAGAGAAAGAGAACGGGATAGATAAAAACAAAACATAATTAAAAAGTAGTAAGATAGTAAATTTAAATACGATCATATCAATAATTATCTTAAATATAAATGGTATAAGCCCACCCACTAAATGACAGATTTTTTTATATTGAGTATAAAAGCAAGACCAAACTGTATGTAATTATAAGACATTTTCTCTAAAGTGTTAAAAGTCTTAAAAGCTATACGATTGAAAATGTTATGCTAACACTAACCAAAAGAAAGGTGAAGTGGCTGGACTTTAGAACATGAAATAGACCAACGATAATAAATACACGTCATGATAAAAGGACTAATTTATCAAGAAGACCTAACGATCTTAAATGTGTAACACATAACAACACGGGCTTGTATTTCAAAATACATGAAATAAAAAATTATAGAACTGAAAAGCTAAGTAGACCAATCCATAATTAAAGTCAGAGATTTCAACACCTCTTTCTCATAATCAGCAGAACAACTTAATAGATTATGATTGAGAATAATAGATATGTGAATAACACTATCAACTAACACTCTGCTCAGTTGCAGTGGGTATATATTCTTTTTATGAATATTCACCAAGATCGATCTCAACTTAAAAAATAAAACTTTAAAAATTGTAAACTTTTATATCCCTACAGAATATTTTCCTATAGAATATTTTTCTGACCACAGTGAAGTTACACCAGTAACAAAATATATCTGAAAAATATTCAAATACTTGGAAGTTAAACAACACACTTCTAAATAACCCATCCCTTAATCATTCTAATGTTCAAAAATCAAATAAAATGAAGGCTTTTTCATTCTGCCATACCATGGAACAGGCTAAGCCTTTTGTACACAGGAAAAAAACTTCATTTTTGTAGGTGTTCCCATGACAGATGGTTTAGCTCTCTTAGTCATCGAATGTATGAATAGTTTGAGACAAGAAGGTTAGCATTCTTG
Organism: Symphalangus syndactylus; assembly: GCF_028878055.3. Taxonomy (NCBI): domain Eukaryota; kingdom Metazoa; phylum Chordata; class Mammalia; order Primates; family Hylobatidae; genus Symphalangus; species Symphalangus syndactylus. The sequence continues at coordinate 78,605,713 of NC_072431.2, forward strand.
TCTCTTCTGGATGAAATTGTGTCTTGTTTTGTTTTGTTTTGTTTTAGTTTTACCGTAAGGTATAGTTTTGCTTACAGACAAGATCAGTTCTAAGAAAATGCTGAATGTGTCTTTGCAATGAATAGATCCAGCTGAGCAAGATAACTTTAAATTTGATTATTCTTTCCTGGTTGGAAATGCTGCAAAAATATCATGAAACAAAGAGTGATTCCAAAATATTAGAAGTGGTGTTATTTTTTTCAAATTCACTCAAAATTTCTAATTTTGAGAGCATATTCAAACTGCATTTTAGACTCTTTTCCAAAATCTGCAATCCACCCCCTTACACTGTATCATTATAAAGTATATTTTATAAATATGTGCATTGATAACAAATGTCTTGAAATTAAAAGTATCTATCAAGGCACATTTAGTTTTGTTTGATGTCTCTTTTCTTGCTGTCTTTAATGAGGGCAAAATTATACAAAGTTCATGAGTTAATGACCAAATCAGCAACATAAAATAACTTTATTTTCAAGTACAAATTGCTTGAAGATGCTGGTATTCCAAATTTAATATGCTTTTAAGTTTATTGTTGAATCTTTCACCTTGTTGTTTCATTAAAAATGTTAGCGTTACAAATTTTATCACTGTACTAACTACATATTATTGTAACACATCCAGATTCAAGCAAAAGAGAATCTCCACTCCAAAAGTAAGTACTTTTATAGTTCATCATCTAGAATCAAGAGCCAAAATGTTAGCAGTCCAGAGGAAATTGTGCATAGTACCAAAAGAACATCACATTATAATTAAGTTAGTAATTGTTCAATAATTCTTAGGGTATTAGTATACAAATGTATAGTTTCTCCATATATTTTTAAAGGACATGTCTACTAAGACAGTTATTCTTCATAAGAATAGTGTCTACGTTCAATGATCTCATTTCATTTCAACATTGAGAAAGCATGCCAAACACCTTACAGGTCTAATTATGCAGGTTGTGTCTTAGTACTCATTCAAAGTGAATAATTCGTGTGCTTTTTCTTTTCTTTTTCTTCTTTTCTTTTCTCTTCTTTTCTTTTCTTTTCTTTTCTTTTCTTTTCTTTTCTTTTCTTTTCTTTTTCTTTTCTTTGACACAGAGTCTTGCTCTGTCACCCAGGCTGGAGTGCAGTGGCACGATCTCTGCTCACTGCCAGGTTCAAGCAGTTCCCGTGCCTAAGTCTCCCGAGTAGCTGGGACCACAGGTGGGCACCATCATGCCCAGTTAATGTTTTTGTATTTTTAGTAGAGATGGGGTTTCGTCATGTTGCCCGGGCTGGTCTCGAACTCCTAGGCTCAAGTGATCTGCCCGCCTTGGCCTCCCAAAGTGCTGGGATTACAGGCGTGAGCCACCGTGCCTGGCTGATAGCATACATTTCAAAGAAAAATATTTATAGGGTGTATTTTTTAAATTTAAAAATGTATTTGTGTATCAAAGTATTGCATTTTCAATGTAATGGGAATTTTTAATAAATAAAACAATTGAGAAAACCATAGGGAAAAATATGTTTATTTGTGTTCCACAATGAGAATTAACAAAAATTTTATTTTCTTCTTCTGTGTGCATGTGTGGTGTTTGCATAACTGAGATTTTTAAAAATCTTTACTTACTTTGAGTAATCTATAAAACAACGTATTTTTTTATTGTATCATCACATAGTATGGAGAAGAATCACATTAAAATATATTCCCCAGGTTTATTGAGGGGGGCTGCATTTAAGCATTTAATAATTATAATTTGGGCTTAAATTACTTGTGCTATTAAAATTACTACATCAAGAAATACCTTTGCATATCAATTCATTTGGCATTTTTAATCACTAGAAAGAATTCTTAAAAGTGAGATTATCAGATAAATATGAAAGAAGATCTTTAAGGATCATGATACATATTGTTAATTTTTAAAGATACTGCATATTTAGCTGTTTTTTTTTCCCACCAGTGTGGGAATGCTTATATCATGCAACCTTGTCATAATTTATTATTTTTATTTAAAATACATTTTATAATCCAAAGTTATTTCTAATTGCTTTTTGAATGCACATTTTATTATTCATGGAAATATTTTTATATTTTCTATTTACAACTTTTTGGTTCTCATCCTTTACTGAATATCAAATCATAGTTTAACATGTTTCTTACCAAACTGAAAGAATTTTAAACATGAAGAATATTAAGGTATGTTACATTTGGTATAGTAACATATTAATGTCTTATATTTGCAATAAATGCTATTTTTATTATTTTGTTCATTTTTCTGAATGTAAAAGTAAGTTATATTTACTCCAAAACATTAAGCACATAAAAATCCATAATTCTACAAACCCAAAACATTGCTAATATTTTATGTATATCCATAATTATACGTACCCTAATATAACTATGTTTTTATTACTGGAAATATATTACTGTAATTATATATAATTATTCTCATTAAAGCTTTATTTTATTAATGATTTTCCATACAAGTATTTTAATAGCTGTCAAATACTCTGAAATATGGAACGGTTTCATTACTTCACCAATCTCGTATTTTTGAAAGGTTAATGGTTTTCACGAATATCATATTGAAAAAAATATCTTGGTGGCTACATTTTCTGTGTTCTTTCTTTGCTTTTTCCTTAGGATTCACTTCCATAAGTAAAATTTTGGCTCAAAGAATATATAATCTAGCAAATTTATCGATTCAATATCACTATTTTTGCTTTAAGGAAATTACGACTATTTATATGTACTCACCAGCACTCTGAGATACTCTGCTTTATGATTGCTATTATGTATGTGTATACACATACACATACACTTATATACACACATGTATAGACACATTTGCATGCATGTGCACACACACATACAGACACATTTGCACGCATGTGCACACACACATACTCATGCTTATGCACATACACATATATGCAAAACAGTGGCATTTAGATTAAAAAGCTTAGACATTTATTCTTTAAAATATTACGTCATTTTTTTTTAGATTGAGTCTTGCTCTCTTGCCCAGGCTAGAATGCAGTGGCGCGATCTCAGGTCACTGCAACTTCCACCTCCCAGGTTCAAGTGATTCTCCTGCCTCAGCCTCCCGAGTAGCTGGGATTATAGACATATGCCACCATGCCTGGCTAATTTTTGTATTTTTGTATAGACAGGATTTTGCCATGTTGGCCAGGCTGGTCATGATCTCCTGACCATAAGCGATCTGCCTAACTCAGCCTCCCAAAGTGCTGGCATTACAGGCATGAGCCACCATGCCTGTTCTTACATCATTCTTATAGTGGAGATCATACATTTGTTTACATTTCTATTGCCTTATTTTTTATGAATTGCACATTTTATAATGTAACTATTTTCTCTGATATAATTACAGTAAGTTCAAATACTTCCTTTTGTTTTTGTTTTTTTTTTGAGACGGAGTCTCACTGTGTCGCCCATGCTGCTGGAGTGCAGTGGCACAATCTCAGCTCACTGCAACCTCTGCCGCCCAGGTTCAAAAGAGTCTCCTGCCTCAGCCTCCTGAGTAGCTGGGATTACAGGCGACTACCATCGCACCTGGCTAATTTTTGTATTTTTAGTAGAGACAGGGTTTCACCACGTTGGCCAGGCTGGTCTTGAACTCCTGACGTCGTGATCCACCTGCCTCAGCCTCTCAAAGTGCTGGGATTACAGGCGTGAGCCAATGCACCAGGCCATCAAATACTTCTTAATATTATAAGGGTATCAACTCTTTCCTTGCCTTATAAAATATAATTTTCCCACGGTTTGACTTCTTTTGGTAATTTTGTATTTTTCTTTATCAAATTAGTTAATTTTTTTTCTGTAGTTGAAGGTTTTAAAAGGTATTTCCTGAGATTAAGTTCTAACAATGACTTACACTTTATTTTACTTTATTTGTGCTGTAAATTTACTCTATTATTTCACAACAATATTTAAGATATTAATTGAGGATTTTCCCTCGTTTAAAAGCTTAATAGAAATTTAATTTATATAGAGCATGTGTACATAATTGTGTCAACCATAAGCAGATAGCATGATGGGCTGTCACATATTTAACACCTGAGCAGCCAGCATTGACATCAAGAAAGGAATTGTGATCAAACACTGGAAGCCCCACGTGTCTCTCTCCAACCATTTCTCACCCATCCCAAAATGGCAGCCACCATCCTCATGTGGTGGCTTACCATCATAAGGTAAGTTTGCTTCTTTTTAAAATTTGTGATAAAGGCGTCATATAGTATGTTTTCGGCCAGATTTCTCTGGATTCTTTTGTTCAATATCATATTTGTGATAATCCTTTTCAACCATGTTGACACGGATACTCAGGGTTGTTTGCAATTTTGGACAATAAAAAACAGTTTTGCAGGAACATCGTAGTATGTCTTTGGATGAACACAAGCTGGAATTCTGTGGGATATATAACTAAGGCTTGAATTTCTGTCACATAGAGCAGAATTATGTTCAGCTTTACTAGATAATACTGGACAATTTATCAAAGTGGATGTATCAAATTATAACCCCTCCAGCAACATATGAGCACCCCAGTTGTTCCACATCTTTTCTGGTAAGTGCTTGTTTTTTCCTTTGTCTGTTTCATTTGCATGTTGGTGTGGTTTAGGACTATTGCGTTATGATTTCAATACATACTTTCTAGTTAACTAGTGAAGTTGAGCACCATCACATGCACATATTGGCGACTGGGATACTCTCTTCTATGAAATGAATTTTTTGGTCTCTTTTTCCACTTTTTTTTTCCTTGTTTTGTTAATTTTTTTTTTTTTTTTTTTTTTTTTTTTTTTTTTTTTTTACTTTACATTCTGGGATACATGTGCAGAATGTGCAGGTGTAGACATGCGCCATGGTGGTTTGCTGCACCTATCAACCCGTCATCTACGTTTTAAGCCCCGCATGCATTAGGTGTTTGTCCTGATGCTCTCCCTCGCCTTTTCCCCCACCCTCAGACAGGCCCCAGTATGTGATGTTCCTTACCTGTGTCCATATGTTCTCATTGTTCAACTCCCACTTACGAATGAGAACATGCGATATTTGGTTTTCTATTCCTGCGTTAGTTTGCTGAGGATGACGGTTTCCAGTTTCATCCATGTCCCTGCAAAGGGCCTGAACTCATTTTTTTTATGGCTGCATAGTATTCCATGGTGTATATGTGCTACATTTTGTTTATCCAGTCTATCATTGGTGGACATTTGGGTTGGTTCCAAGTCTTGTGCATTTGTCTTTATAGTAGAATAATTTATAATTCTTTGCAACCACATCAAAAAGGGGGCAAAGGATATGAACAGACACTTTTCAAAAGAAGACATTTATGCGGCCAACAAACATATGAAAAAAAAAGCTCATCATCACTGGTCATTAGAGAAATGCAAATCAAAACCACAATGAGATACCATCTCACTCCAGGTAAAATGGTGATCATTAAAAAGTCAGGAAACAACAGATGCAGGCAAGAATGTGGAGAAATAGGAATGCTTTTATACTGTTGGTAGGAGTGTAAATTAGTTTAACCATTGTAGAAGACAGTGTGGTAATTCCTCAAGGATCTAGAGCTAGAAATACCATTTTCCCACTTTTTAAATTGGGCGAATCGACTTTTTTTTTTATTGATTTGTAGCCACACTTTCTATACCTCATATATTTTGGATACTAGTACGTTTCAGGTATATGTATTATAAATATCTTATCTTGCTCTGTTTCATACTCTTTTAGTGGTGTGTATTATCCAAAGGGTTGAACTGTCAAAAAAGATTCATACAGATCAGACATCTCACCGAACAAAAATTGCTTAATGGTTTTCTGGATTCAAGTAAAAAGCACATGCAGCTGTAGCAACCCTCTCTAACAGAGGCTCACCGCCTTTTCCTAACTGCCCCTTTTATTTTTAAAGGGGCATTTTATTGTGCATTTTTATAGAACCAATGAACTAGTTCTGGTTATTCTAACAAAAGACTAACAATGTATTTGGTGCACACCAGCTCAGAGAAGGAAGGAGACAGGAGAGTTGACATGACTACATCCACTCACACGTAATTCTTGATCCACAGATTCAGGTTTATTTACAACAACACTCTACACCAAGAAGTATATCTTGCTAAAATATTTTGGGTTAAGAGTCCCCCTGGTTATCCTCCCGCTAACAAATAACCGTTGTCTTGTTTATAAAGAGATCTGAGGGAAGTCAACACTGCCTCAGGTATCTTTATGGGGATAGTAAGTGCGTGAGGGGTCTGCCCTTACCTTTTTCATCCCCCCAGGTGTCTTTTGCTGAACAGAAGTTTTTAATTTTAAGGCAACCCAACTTATTATTTTCTTTCGATCAACATATTTGTGTTCTTGTTTCAGAAATATTTTGCTACCACAAGTTCAGGAAAATGTTCTTCTATGTTTTCTTATTATAGTCGTATTATTTTACAAGCCACAATACACCTAAAATTGGTTTTTGTTTATATTGTGAGCTAAGGGTTAAGGTTCATTTTTTCATATTCAATAAACTCAACTTTCAATGAAAATATCTTCTTTCCCCACCTACTGTAACTTCAGGGATGCCTTTGTCATAATTACAGTATATGAATGTTCTTTTCTTTTTTACTGCTGTGGGTTTATGTTTACAACAAAGCTAAATTATCCTAATTACTGTAGTCTAGTAACAAGTCCTGATATCTGCTAGTGTAAACTCTCTGTCTTTGTTTTTTTTTTTTTTTCTAAGTTTCCTTGGCTATCTTGAGCATTGGAAACTCCATATATATTTTACAATTCACACACACATACACACACACGGGTTTTTATTGGAACTGTGTTGAATCTTTAAATCCATCTGGGTAAAATTGACATTTTTGCAATACTAAGTTTTCCAAACTATAATCATGGCATATGTTGTTCTTTTTATATTTTCCACTATTGTGTTGTGTGTTGCTTTTATATGTCATTTTTATTATAGAGGACTTTCACATATTTTATCAGATTTGTCCTTAGATATTTGATCTTTTCAGTGCTATTTTAAATGGTATTACATTTTCAGCCTCACTTCTATTTAATGGTAACAAGAATATAAAAATAAAATTGATTTTGGCACATTGACTTTAAATCCAGCCATCTTGCTAAATTTACTCAATTCTAATATGTATACATATTCATCAGATTCTATATGTTCACAATCATGTCATGCACCAATAATTTTGCTTTCCTATGCAAAGATTGTCATTTGTTTACTTTAACCCTTTGTGGTCACTAAAACATCTAGCGCAATGTTTTATGTAAGTGGTGATTGTTCCTCTGTTAGGTAAAATTTGCCTTGGATATCTTATATTCCTATACATCTTGTAAGTAAGCTATTAATTGCGCTTTTGTTCTAGACTAGGTATTCAAGTATATTTAAATAGTGAACAGCCATAAAATCTAGAGATCGTATTGCTACAGAGGTGCGTTTGCCCTCTAGTCTAATAAAGATAACGCCTCCCTCCAAGGCAAGGTGGGTTTGCTTTCAACCCCTGCAAAATATTCAAGTTCCCTAATCTTAGGGCTGCTCAGCTCTGATCTATACCCACATCATGCACAGCATGAACCTGGGCTGCTGCGTCATCCTATGGGACTTAGAGGACAAAGGGAATGAATACATCGTAGATATTCACAGTGCTTGCCATGCTGAGAGAATCTGTCCTTGTCTGACACTCTTGTTTCTTCCTTTTCTGTTAGTATCCATGAAAGAGCAAAACACTTCCATGAGGTTTTTAAGTAGGGTGGTATCTCAAACTCTTCACAGTTTTTGACAGTTGCTTCCAGATTTCCTTTTTAACCCCTGGATTATTTGTTTGTTCCTGAGTTTCCGAGTGTTTGGAAATTTTCCCAATCTCAAAATAACTGATGTCTAATTCAGTTCTATTATGATTAGAAAACAATCTGTATGATCTCAATTATTTTAAATTTGTTGAAGTTTGTTTTAAGATTCACAATATAGTGTAACTTGGCTTATGTTTTGTGAACTCTTGAAAAGAATGTGTATTTTACTATTATTGGGTGGAGTGTTTTATAAGTGTCAATTAGATACACTTGTTGAGATAATGTCATTGAGTTCTTATGCATACTTGGTAATTTCTTTCCAGCTGTTTTATCAACGACTGGGGGAAAGTTGTCAAAGTTTTCAACAATAATTGTAGATTTGTCGTTTCTCATTGCAGTTTTATCAGGTTTTGCTTTGGGTGTTCTAAGCCCTGTTCTCAGTCACATGTACGTTTAGGATTACTAAGTCTTCTAGAAGAATTGAATATTTATATAATTTGATCCCTGTTCATACATTTTTGTATAATTGACCCATTATATAATATCTCTCTCTGCTTATGGTAATTTTATTTGTTTTGGATATATCTGCTGTACTTGATATTATTATTGTTACCCTTGCTTTATTTTGGTTAATGTTTGCATAATACACCTTTCCATCGTTTTACTTTCAGTCTGCATATAGCATTGTATTTGAGGTGAATTTCTTATAGATAGCATATAGTTAGATCACGATTTATAATCCAGTGCAATTAATGTCTTTCAATTGGTACTTCTAGGTCATTTATATTTTATAATCTTTGTTATCATAATATCAGTAATCACTGATAGATAAGGGCTTATGTCTGCCATTTACTTCTTCGTTTTCTGTTTTTCCTATCCGCTTTTTATTTTTTTCTGCTTTTATGCTCCTTAGTTGCTTAAAATCTTTTTCAGAATTTAATTTTGATTTATCAATAGTGTTTCTCAGTGTATCTCTTTATGCAGGTTTTTTAGTGATGGCTCTAGGTATTTCATTATACATACATAACTTACCACAGTCTACATGTGTTAAAACTTTAAATTTTTTTTTAAATAAAATTTTTATAGAGATGAGGATCTCATTATGTTGCCCAGGCTGGTCTCAAACCCCTGACCTCAAGTGATCCTCCCACCTCAACCCCCCAAAGGATACTTTATAAATTTGAGTGAATACAGAAATCATCCCTCCTTTTGTGCCCCCTTAGCTTCCCCAGTTTACAATGGAATTGTCTCATATTTTTGCACATATGTTATCTGGTATATTTCATATATCAGAGGTATAACTTTTGCTGCAATATCGCACATTATTTAGAAGACTCAAGAGGAAAAGGAGAGAGTCTATTAGATTAGTTTATCCAACCACATTCTTTCTTCATCCAGATGTTCTAGGGTTACTTGTTTTATCATTTTCTTTCTGTTTTGAGAACTTCCCTTGGCCATTCTCATAGAGTAAGTCTGCTGGTGACAAATTCTTTTATTCACTTTTTACCTGAGTATGTCTTGGTTTTTCCCTTCATTTCTGAAGGCTATTTTTAGTGGATATAGGATACAGAGTTGACCATGCTTTTCTCTCAACACTTGAAAAATGTTGTGCAACTTTCTGGCTTCTGTGGTTTCTAATGGAACTCTGCTGTAATTCTAATTATTTGTTATTCACAGGTATGGTGTTTTTTCTCTCTCTCTCTCTTACTGCTCTCAAAAAACTTTTTTTTTGTCTTTAGTTTCCAGAAGATTAAATATTATATATCATTTTGTAGTTTTCCTTGCTTCTTGAATTATGTCTTTTACCAAATTTTGAAAAATTTGAGCCACAATTTTTCTAAGTACTTTTTCAGCTCCACATTCTTTCTCTTCTTTCTTCACTAGAATGCAACAAATGTTAAATATGTTTTATAGTTATGCAGATTCTTGAGGCTCTGTTCATCATTTTATTCTAGTCTGTTTTCTCTCTGCCATTCAGACTGGTTTTTTTCTATTGTTTTATTTTCCGGTTTACAGATTTTTTTCCTTTGCATCTAAATTTTGTTTTGAGTTTATCTATAATTTTTTATTTATTATATTTTTCAGTTCTAAAGGTTCTGATGGGTTCTTCTTTATAGTTTTTCTTTTGTTGTTCTTGAGCTTCCTGTCTTAGCTGATGCTGTCCATTTTTTTCATTTATTACAAGCATGTTTGTATTAATTTGTTGAAGCATTTTATAAGGGCTAATATCTGACACAATTCTAACATCTCTGTCAACTCAGTTGGCATTTATTGATCATCTTTTCTTCACTTAACTTTATATCTTCCTGTTTCTTAGTATGATGAATGATTTTTTTAAATTAAAACCTGGGGATTGGGATATTATGGTAGGAGATTCTGGACCTTGTTTAAACCATCGGTTTTAGCTGGCTTCCTCTGATACCACTCCACCAGGGGAATGAGGAGGGATGCCACTTCATTACTGCCCAAGGTAGTGAGTGAATCACAATGGTTTCCTTTTGGCCTCTACTGACATCAAAGTGGAGGTATCGTTTCTACTGGGCAGTGGTTAAAGTCCGACTCTTTACCCTGTAGACTCCTCTGACATCACCCCAGGAAAAAAGAACTGTATTACCATGCCCACTTAAGATAGCAAAGGCTTACAGGGGATCCTATAATTCTACCCTTGCCAGATCATAACAATCTGGCAATTACCTATATTTGGGCGTGTTTATTATTGTCATTATGTTTTTGTTTTCTAACTGACTTCCTGCTTTTTTTCCCTCCGTCTGTGCCCTTTCTTTGGTTAATCAAGTATGTTGTGTAATTGAATTTTCCCTCTCTTATGTTGCTAGTTCTACATTATTTCATTTTAAGGTGTATTTTAGAGATCAGACTATTCATTCTTGACATGTTATAAGCTAATAAAAATACTTTTTCTATGTCACCTAAACAAATATCTTTATTTCACTTTTATTTTTGAAATACTTTTTCTGGGTGTAGAGTTACGGGTTGGCAGATACATTCTTTCAATCCTTTGAAGATGTCATTCCATTGCCTTTGGCTTTAGTTTTGTTGTCTTTTTTCTTGGTAAGAGATATAGCATATGATTTCCTTCCATTATAGGTGGTGTGTCTTTTGTTTTTCACCAATATTACTACGATGTATCCAAGATAATTTTCTATGTAATTATCTTGTTTGGTATGAAGAGATTCTTTTTCTCATAGTTAAATGTCTTCCAAGATTGTTGTAAAATTCTCAATTATTACCATTTTAAATATTATTATTATTCTGCTTCATTTTTTCTCATTTCCATCTAGGTTTCCAATTAAGTTGACTTTAGAAACTTCTTATAAATTCCACATAGCTCTAATTGTCTTTTCTGTATATTCTATTTTTAGTAAATCACTTCAGTTGGACTATTCTTTATGGAACCTTTATACCACTTCACACAAACTGCCTTTTAGTGTATTCCGCATTCTATCAAAATAATCTAATGATTCTTTAATTTCAAATACATTATCAGTCTTAGAATTTTCATTTGATCATTTCGATTATATGGATTTCCCAATTATCCATAAAATTCTCCATTTAATCTATTTTTCACAGACTTTTTGCCTGTTTTTCTTGAATCTGTTAATCACAGTTTCTATTAAAAATTTTTTCCCAGTTAAAGCCAATTTCTGGAACACCAGCAAAAGTGTTTCTATTTTTTTTTTCCTTTGCTCTTGGAAATAAAGTTTTATCTTAGGTTTATGATATTTTTTCATTAAATGCCAGACAAAGCATGTACAAAATAGAGATTGCTCTGATGAAATTATTTTTCTCTAGCAAGGATTCATTCAGTCTTCCCTTCCTGGTGAGAAAGAATCATATCTGTTTATTCTGATATAATGAGACTGGGCTAAATCAAGGCAAGGTTGCCACCCTAATGTGTCTACTCTTGCCCTGTGGAGTTTTTAGCCAACCGACTATCCCCCTTTCCTTCACTGTCATGATTTAATCACTATTTTCAGTCTCACCTTCAAAGATCTCTGATCATCTTTCCAGTAGCTTTCTGTTTATGTTATTAATCTCAAACTCCATGCAGTTTCGGTACTTAGCAAATGTCCTGGAGATGAAGTGAACTGGCCAGATGTTTCAAGCCTCCCTTCCCCGTTGGTGGTCTCAACTTGTGCAGTTTTATTCTTGCTAAGCATTAACAAATGCCCACATGCAAAATGAGCTGTCAAAGGCCCACTCACATTCAGAAGTGCTTGAGTCTAGATTCCAAGGCCCTGGAGCTCTCATTGCTTTAGCAATTCTTCACTGACTTCCTACACATCATTTCTCTATTTAACTTGCCCTACTAATTTTGTTAAGCATGAATATTTGCCTGCTAATAGATAGTCCAATCAATTTGAAGGTAAAGTTAATGGTTTAAATGTAAAGCTATTAGTCGGGTCAAATGTATTTGGGTGTATGGTAGGCATTCTTTTCTTTTCCAAAGAGTTAACTAATTAATCTCTACAATATCATTTACTAAATAATGATTTTCCTATTGATGTGAAGTATATTATTTTTTACATTAAAATTAAACATAAAGTTGCAATGGTTTCTATCAATATATACCTTCTTCAGAGCCACACTTAAAACTGTGACACATTGAAATATGTATATATATTTGACTGGCAAATCCCCATTATTACTTTCAATTTGCATCATTTTTGTGGGTAATACTCATGTAGGTATTATTTTCATCATTTTGTGGGTAATACCCATGTAGGTATTATTTTAGGTAAATAAATATTGAACCTAGTGATTTTTTTTTAAATCAAAGAAGAAACAAATACTGGAGTTTTGAATGAAACAATGAAATTAAAACTCTTTTGTAGTGAATCAATATTTTTACTACATTAAAACTTCTTATTCAAGGAATGGTGCATACCTCTGTGTAATTTTTTATAATTTTTACAATGTGGTTTTACTTATTTCTTTGTATGTTTATGAACTAACATTGTATAATGAATGTTGTGAGTGAGATGATTCTTTAAGAATAATTTACAATGACATATCTGAAGAAGCTGTTTTATTGGTTCTGTCATGGGGTATGTTATGAAACTCTTACATTCAAACTAATACATTTTTTTTCTTTTAAGTGTAAAAACCATCATGTACAACTCAAAAATTTATTGAATCATAAACTCTGCCTAAAGAAATAGGACATCACCAGCACTCCCAAGACTATCCTCTACCTCACCTAAAGTAATCACTATTCTAATATTTGTGGTGAGTACCCTCTTGCATTTTTATTGTATTATCACCTAACCATACATATAAAAAGTATCCTAGTTTTTGTTAATTTTGTATACTCATAATGTTATTTTTTGACCCTCTTCTTTGGTCAAAATTCCATTTGAGATCCATTTATGCTGTTTTTGATAGCTGTAGCTCGTGAATATTTTCTGTTCTCTAGAATGTCATAGTATTTGTAGTTTATTTATTCACTCTCTTGCTAATGGATATTTTTATTATTTCCATTTTTGGTGGTTATATGAATAATGCTGCATTGAATATTTCTGTACATATTCCTTAGGAGTGTGCTTTGCCCTTGGGTAAAAACCTAAACGGGAAAATTTGGGGACATTATTTTAATATTTAATACATAATATTAAACTTTTCCTAAAGTGACATTATTGATTTATATGCACACCTGTATAGATGTCCTATGGATCCACGTTTTGACAAATATTTTTTAAGTTATAGTTATGAAGGTGACTGCAGTGATATCACATTGCTATTTTTGTAGGAATTTCCATCATTAGAAAGATACTTGAGTGTCTTTTCTTGTGATTGTCACCATTTAGATGCTCCAATTTGGAAATTTTGGTCCAGGCGTGTTCCTGACTATTCTGTCTGATCTGTGACTTTTCTTCTTAATTTGTAGAAGTTTTCTCTACATATTATTAGTATGACTCTTTTTTAGATTATGTGTTGCAACTGTTTTATAACATATTGCAGTTTCCCTTTTCATAATCTGTATGGTGTCCCTAAGATCTGAAGTGATATCTTGTTTATTTGCCTCCATCTCTTTTTGTCTCCTGGTTAGTTTATTTTTATATCAATTTTATTGATCTTTCCAAGAAACTGGTTTCGGTTTCAATGCATTTATTTCATTTTTTTGGCTTTCTATATTATTAATTTTTGTACTTATTTCTTTTTTGTTTATTTATATTTTCTACTTTCCTTATGTATAAACTTAAGTAATTGATTGGAGACTTTTCATCTTCCTAATACAAAAATTTGACCGGGCACAATGTCTCACACCTGTAATCCCAGCACTTTGGGAGGCCAAGGCGGGCGGATCACCTGAGGTCAGGAGTTCGAGACCAGCCTGGCCAAGACAGTGAAACCCCACCTCTACTAAAAATACAAAAGTTAGCCCAGTGTGGTGGCACATGCCTGTAAACCCAGCTACTTGGAAGGCTGAGGCAGGAGAATCATTTGAACCTGGGAAGCAGAGGTTGCAGTGAGATGAGATTACACCATTGCACTCCAGCCTGGACGAGAGTGAGACTTCATCTAAAAAAAAAAGATAAAAATTCAATGCTATCATTTTTTTCTCTAAGCAGTACTTTAAGTGCAGTTCACAAATTTTAATATTTTATTTTCTCTATTTAAAATATTAAAATACCTTTTATAATTTTTTAACCCATAGGTTATTTTAAAGGGTGCTTATAAATATCCTAAAATTTAGGGGATTTCCCAAATATCTTTCTGTTATTGATTCCTTATGTATTTTCCTGCAGTTCAAAAACATACTTTATATGATTTTAATCGTCACATATTTATTGAGAATTATTTCATGGCAAGAATATGGTCTATGTATTATTAGGTGTTCTCCAGAGAAACAAAACCAACAGGATAGCTAATGATGTAGAAGAAAAGATCTATTATGGACATTGACTCACATGATTATGGAGGCTGAGAGTCCCATAATCTGTCATCTGCAGGCGGGAGGGCCAGGAAAGCTATTGGTGCAACTCAGCCTGTGTCAAAAGGCCAAAGGCCTGAGACCCTTAGAATGGAGGTGGAGGTGGAATGGGGGCAGATGTGAGGGGGTGACAGGCACTGGTATAAGTCCCAGAGCCAAAAGGTGGGAAAACCAGGAGCTCTGATGTCTGAGGGCAGAAGAAGATGGATGCCCCAGGTCAAGAAGAAGGAGCAATTCAGTTGTCATCTGCCGTTTTGTTCTGTTCTGGCTCATAATGGACTGGATCATGCCAGCCCATGTTGGTGAGAGCCAACTTCTTTACTCAGTCTACTGATTCAAATGCTAATCTCTTCCAAAAATATCCTTACAGACAGAGCAAGAAATATTTTATCAGCTGTTGGGGCATCCCTAAACCCAATCAAATCAGCACATAAGATTAGTCACCACAGTCTACCCTTATGAACATTCCAGCTGCACATTCCATGAATGCTTTATGTTCACTTGAAAAGTGCACTTGTATTCCAACATTGTTGGGCAGATTATTATATAAAAGTCAATTAGGGTAGGGTTGTTAAATTTTTGGTGCCCTAAAGCTTTTTCTCCTAGTTCCATCAATTAATATGAGAGGAATGCTGAAATTCCCAGCTATAACTGTAAATTAATCTACATCTTTCCGTTTTCTTGGTTTTGATTCATGCATTTTAAAGTTCTGTTTTTAGGCATATACACATTTATGATCAATAGACTCCTGTTATCATTATAGAATGTGATTCTTTGTCCTTGCAACTATCCCTTGTCTTGGAGTCTACATTGTCTTATGGAATACAGCTGTTCCTGTTTTCTTAAGATCGTTTTTTGTAGAAGATATCTCTTTTCATCCTTTTCAGTTTAACCCATTTGTATCTTTATATTTAGAAAATGACTCTTGTAGATGGAATAAATATAATTCAATCTTGATTGTTTTAGCCAGTTGGATGATCTGTAATTTAATTTGAGTGGTTAGAAAATTCTAACCATATTTAACGTATCCATCAATATGACTGAGTTTAAAATTTATCATCATGATACTTATTCCTTATTTTATCTTTACCTATCTTCCTTTAAACCGACATGTCCTAAAATGATTCAACTTTACCTCATCTTTGGCTTGTGAAACTTGTACCTGTTTATATCATTTGTGTGTGTGTATGTGTGTGCTTGTGTGTGTGTGAAAGAGAGAGAGAGAAAGAGAGGGAGAGAGAAAGAGACTGCTCTAGGATTCTCATCCATCTTTAATGTATCATAATCAAAGATCAAATAATATTATACCACCTCAGAATAGTGTGAGAGCCATAGTGTACTTTCACCTTCCTCCCTTTATCCCTTGGACTACTGGTATCACATACGAATGTCTATACACATTGGGAATAGACCCCCAAATCTGGCCATAAACTGGCCCCAAAACTGGCCATAAACAAAATCTCTGCAGCACTGTGACATGTTTGTGATGGCCATGATGCCCACACTGGGTTTACCAGAACAAGTGCAAGGAACACCTGGCCCACCCAGGGCGGAAAACCACTTAAAGGCGTTCTTAAACCACAAACAACAGCATGAGCGATCTGTGCCGTAAGTACTTGCTCCTGCTGCAGATAACTAGCCAGAGCCCATCCCTTTCTTTCAGCCCATCCCTTTGTTTCCCATAAGGAATACTTTTAGTTAATCTATAATCTATAGAAACAATGCTTATCACTGGCTTGCTGTCAATAAATACATGGGTAAATCTTTGTTCAAGGCTCTCAGTTCTGAAGGGTGTGAGACCCCTGATTTCCCACTCCACACCTCTATATTTCTGTGTGTGTCTTTAATTCCTCTAGCACAGCTGGGTTAGGGTCTCCCTGACTGCAGCATCTCTACATGTATTTATTATGTATGTACATGTAATAAACAAGTCAAAACATTGTGGTAATTTTTGCTTCAAATAGTTATCTTTAAAAGAGTTTTAAACATGTGAAAATATTTTATATTTATCAATACATTCACCATTTCAAGTACTCTTCATTTATTTTTGTAGATTCAAGTTCCTATCCAGTGCCATTCTTTTTCTTCCTGAAAGGAAGAACTTTAAAGATATTTCTCTATTATCTTATTATTTTGTAGTTTTTGATGAGAAATCTATTGCCATTCCTAGTTTTGCTTATGTGTATGTGATAGGATATTTTTCCTCTTTGGATGTTGTTAAGATTTTTCTCTTTAACTCTGATTTGCAGTGATGTGATTATTAATACATGCCTTCATGTGGTCCTCTTTACGTTTATTCTGTTTCGGGTTTACTGAAATTTTGGGGATCTGTGAGGTCATCATTTATATTAGTTTGGAAAATTGTACCCATTATTTTATCAAATATTTGTTATGCATTCCTTTTGTTTTCTTCTTGGACTTCAATTTCACATATTTTAGAGCTTGATATTTTCCACAGGCAATTCACACTCTGGTCATTTTTCTTAATCTTATTACTCCCTATGCTTCATTTTATTATAGTTGCTTTTGTGATATCTGTTATTTTCTGAACCTTCTCTGGCAATCTCTACTAGACTACTGTTAATCTTATCCAGTATATATTTTTCAGATTATTTTCTCTAGAGGTTATATATGATTTTTTTTTTTCTTGAGACAAGGTCTCTCTCTGTCACTTAGGCTGGAGTGCAGTGGTGCAGTCACAGCTCCCTGCAGCCTCAACCTCCCGGGATCAAGTGATCCTCATACCTCTAATAATTTCTAGTACCTGCGTATTATCATAATTTTTCATAAATTAGTATTAAACACTTCAGAAATAATGCAAGAACCTTACAGCAGTACCTCCTCATTTACCACCACTAGGTCCTTGTGCTCTGGGATCAGACATATTACTTCTACATATGTTATAAACTCCATAGTGTGTTGTTCTTAAATTGTCTTTAAGTGGTTAGTTTTCTTGTAGTGTATTTAAGAAATATGAAAATAAGAGTGGTCTCATTTTTATAAAATATTCACTTTGTCTCATGTTTATAATATTCACTGCTCTCCCTTTACTTATATAGATCCAAATTTTCCTCTGTTATTTTTCTTCAATCTGAAGAAACTTTAGAAATCACCTGTAATAAAAATGTGCTGGTTAAGCATAAAATTGTTGTGTATCTAAAACTTCTCTATTTAATTTTTATTTTTGAAGGAGATATTCTCTGTATATGGAGAAATTCTGCTTGTATAGAGTTTTGTTTTCTTACTTCATTTTAAAGATGTTCCTCCACTGTTTTCTCTCTTGCATTGTTTTCAATGTGAAATTAGTGAAGTTTTTTTTTTTAATTGTTGCTCCTCTGTGTGTAATTGTTTTGTGTTTCACTGTAGTAAAGTCCAAGCATGGTTTTGGTTGCCTTTATTCCTATTGGGAACTATTTAGCCTTTTAGTCCTGTGCAATATTTTTCTCAAGTGAGGAAAGAAAATTCAACTTTTTTATTTTAATATTTTTCCCTCTAGTCTTTCTTTTCCTCTCTCCTTTCCTTCTGGTTCCCAAATTGTACATATCTTTGGTACTAATATTGCCCTAAGATCACCACTAGCTTGTTTATTTCACTGTTTTTTCCTCACGGTCATGTTTACTAATCTTCTTATCTATAGTTTCCAATATGTTGTTAATCCCACTGGATGAATTTTTCACATATTCTATTTTTCAGTTCTGCAGTTTCAATGTTTTTTTTGTAGTTTTACTTTCTCTATTGACATCGTACTCTTTTTACTCATTATGTCCAAATAATGCTTTATTTCCCTAGGTACGAATGTAGTATCTACTTAAAAATAATTCTGTACTAATTTCAATAGCTCTGTCATTTCTTGGTCTCTTTCTACTGCTGTTTTCTTGGCTATATAATGCATTGGCCTCATATTTTTGGTACAATGTTTTAAAGAATTGAGTTTTTTGTTAGGTATCTTTAAAAGCTATTGGTTGTTTTTTCTTTTTTTCCTTAGAAAGTAGTTAAATTCTGCTAGCCTTTTTGAGACTGTTTTTAGGCTTTTGGCAGCAGAGGTTTAAAGAGGGAATTACTCAGTTTAATACCCAGATGCCTTCCCTGTGTCCAGTCTCTGCTCGGGTACTTGAAGCTTCTCTCTTGCTCTACAGTTTCCTCTCTTCAATATTTTCATCCATCTTGCGGATCCCCAGTGGCTGTACTCTTCCAAATTAAAACACATTCTTTTTCCTGTGCAACCAAATACACAGCCAGAAAGTTTAGGGTGATGGCAAAAGCCTGGAACTCTCTTGCTGGGCAGCTCTTTCTTCATGGCTCATCCACACAAATACCAGCTGCCACAGCCTCGCAGGCCTCTCAGCTCCACCTCCTCATCCTCATGGGATTGTTTCACTCTGCTTAGCACTGCCTCTCTTCCTGCAGTCTGCCTGCAGGCAAAAGCCACCTAGATATCTTGCTTGTTTCCTATTTGTCAGGGATCACACTACTCAATATCTGAAAAGAATTGCAGTGTATAATCTTTCCAGGTGCATATGTGTTGAAGACAGATGGATGGTTAGTCTGGTGACAGATACTCCATTATAGCCAGAATCAGATATATTACTCATTAGTATTTAATAGCAATCTTACTTACGTTGGGCTCTAGAAACAAAATATGAAGGGATGATCCCTTTTCTTCTATTCTCTGGAAGAACTAAGGTAATATTACTATTATTTCATGAAAAGATTTAATAGGATTCATTGTTGAAACAAGTTTGAAATTTTCTCTTAAGTACTTTCGTAATACAAAATTCAATGTCTTTAATAGTCGAAAGACTTGTTAAGTCTTTTTATAGAAAAAAAATTACAGGAGCTCTAAAAAAATGGTTTCTATGAGGGAAAAAATGTTTAACTTCAAACTTCCACAAATCCTAATAGCCACTGCTTCAAAGTATATTATATTGTAAGGTAAATATTCTGCTTTCAGACAAGTTATCATTTGTCTGTGGAAACAAGGAGACCCAGACAAGCAAGGACTAAATAAGTATAACACCCACGTATTCTTTCTAAAAAAGTACTTGAAATATTTCAGCAGCTTGAGAGATGGATGAACCTTCCAAGTGAGTGTTTTTATGAAAAGGAGATAAAGAATGAATACAGGCAAAACTTTAACAAAATTGTACATTAAGAAGCAAGCTACATGCAAGGTTAAAAAAAGAATTATAAAATGACATGACAGACTTAGGAGCATATTTATCCTCATTTATTATTTTATAATTATTGCATATAGATCAAAGATTTAATCTTATATTAAATATAAATGTTGATGGGGCATATTTAAAACAATGTGGTATTAAACTTAAACCACAGACATAGGCAACAACTCTTTCAGTTGCAAATGACATAAATTCAACTCAGACCAACTGAAGTAAAAAGGCACTGCATGTTAAACACAGTTGATGGGAGGCTGTTGGCTTGGACCAGGCACCTGCATTAGGCCCAAGCAGACCAGAACAAACCAGAATGGAGGGACTTGTGCTATGCACTATGTAATCAAACTAAACTTTGAAAGAGGCCAGTTTTCTCAAAAACAAAATTCCAGTCAACCTGAGCCAGCACAATAAGGAAGTCCCTTCCATTTAACCCTGTAGGAAAATAACTTTGAAACAACCAGTCCGCCTCCTGTTCTCTGTGTCTGCTTTCCTTAGCCCTTTTCTGTCCATAAAGCCAGACTCCCTGGCTCAGCTCATTGGAACACTCTTGCCATTTAATAGAATATATACAATTTACAAAGCTAACTGCCTAATGATAGACATTTGGATATTTCTGTTTGTGTGGGTGTGGATGGATGGTCGGGGGGTGTGTGGGTGTCGAGGAGCATAAGAAGGATGAAGAGAGAGATCCCTGTGCATTTAAATTTAGGTCTAAAACAATGTCAAAAGCAGAATATATCAAAGCACATCCTAAAGTTTCTGAAATGTTTAACTCTTTGGCCTTTTTATTAAGCCCAAATATCTTCTATAACAACCAAAAAGTTGAGAAATCTGGACCATTTGACTTTAGAAAGAAAATGTGAGGCTTTGTAAATATTGTCATTTTGAAAATATGAGGCTTTTTTTCTCCCTCATGTTGGATGTCATAGTTTTTAGGAGTTTTACCCAACTGGGATGAACCTAGACCAGGAAGGAGACACAGGATATTAAGCAGTGAAGTTGGGTTATGCTAAAGAGTGGGTTATGAAGGTAAATAGCAAAAAAGGCTGAAATGATGGGTTGTCAGCCTAGGTTAGGAGTACTTCATGATAGACTTGGAATGCTTGATTAAGGAAATTAAACTTCTATTTTAGTTAGTGAAGAACAAAGAGGACAATAGCATTTCCAAGTCTCTTCTTTAGGCAGTGAATGGTTGAAATAAGTCAAGTCTGCTTTAAAGTATTACATGTAGACATGAGGGTAGAAGCTTTTATTATTTAGGTTTAAGGCACACTGCTCTCCAGTTTTTCTTTGCAGGGAAATACTTCAATGTCTTGTTTCCTTCAGTTCTGTACAATTAATTCTGGAATGTTCAGCCAAATTCTAAAAGTAAAAATGTCTGTAAATGTAGCCTATGTTCTAAATCTCAACTTCAGGTAGAAAATAGCTTTCTTTTACAACTTTCAAGACATGTATCTCATAGTGCTATATATCCTCTTGATCCTGCAGATACAGTGCACATTTTATATTTCTTGCAAGTAAATTATAAATAAATAGTACAGACTAACAGTATACCTTGAAGCTGTGACTCTTGGTTAAATGACCCTGTATAACAACATTAACTTAAATGTCTTAGAAATTTAAACTGTCTCTTTTTTGTTGACTTTATAGCAGGATTACTGTAAATAATTTCTATATGGACCTTGAGCTTTGTGGCTGATTTATACTTACTGTGTTTTATACATTGTGACTATATGTTACATTCTCACTTCTTAGGAAACTCTCTTCACTGCAAGGCTTCTATTTGCTATTGCACATATGTACTATAAAATAGAAAAAAGCTCTTTTAGATGTTGGCCAGTGATTTTTTTCACTTGACTTCTAAGACATAAAATCACCTTATGATTGAGCTGGTGCTGTAGTTTACATATTTGGTTTAAAGCTGTGAGAACTGGAGAAAAGCTGCAGACACTAATTATGCCTAGTGCAATCATTCCTCCTCCTTTTTGTCTATTTGTAAAATCTATTACAAAAATCACCTTTTCCTATTTATATGTTAAAATTATCTTGAGTATATCTTAGTATGAACATCTTGTATCAAATAAGAATATTCTATACATTAAACAAATGGAACAATATGAGAAACTAAATAATAAACACGTTTGGATACTTAGGGCAATAAACTCTGAGTTTAGATACCTTTTAGAAGAGAAAGAGCCACTGCACAGACAAAATATATTTGTTCCTCCAAGGACAAAGCATATATCTGAACTTTAGCTGGCTCTACCCGCCCCACGGAGGTGATGAGACAGGTTCATGAGTCAACAGGATCTGTTTATTGAAAAAGGCTGATAAAAAAATCTTCAGTGATAAAATTCAAGGGAACAGATTCAGAAGAAACAGACAGAAATAACAAAACAAGTATTTTGCCTCAATATACGGATTTTTAAAATAAGAACTACTTAACCTTTTTTTTTACATATTGAAGTAAATTTTCTGTCATTTTTTAGTCTCCAAGACAGTTTGTCAAATATTGTAGAATGAATTTCTGATATAGAAGAAAAGCAAAGCCTGTCCTTTGTATGAAGAGTATAGAATCAAATAAACCTTAAAGATACGGTTTGCATCACTATATGCTCTTAACTGAATGTTGAATATGTTCTTAATTGAATGTTGTGACCTCATTGTTATGCTGCAGTTTATTTACCCATTCCTGCTAGAATTTGTTTTGGTTTTTACAGCCATTTCAAAACTTCATTACTCTCCTTGTACCCAACACTTGGCTTTCATTCATCAGCAGATGACCTTGTCTACTAATTCATTAAGAGTACTGAAATTGATAAGTGAGAACCACATAAATTTATCTCTTATGTGATGTGATGATGACTCAATCTTTATTATTAGCATTATTTAGTGTAAGAGGCATCTTCTGCTGGCGTTATTAATTGTATTATTATTTCTAAATAGTCTCTGTTTCTGTAGAAAGCCAGGAGTGAATAACTCTGCCCTGGGAACAAGAAACTATTTCCCTGAAGACTAAAGCGCATCCCCAGACCTTAACTTGCCCATTCCCCTTTCAACATATTATGACTATGAGGCAGAGATGTTATATTAATATATCAGAATTCTCTTTTTGGCTAGCTTGTTTTTTAAAAAATTGTGAGTCTTCTTCAGGAAATTGCTGGAAAGTACAGAGAATGAGGTACTGAACAAAGAATTTACCAGCATGGCTCAAAATCCCATCACACTAACCTAGTGGTTGGGTGAAAAGCGGACGAGGAGCCAGGTATGCCTCAGACTACCAACAAATAATTTGCCTTGAACAAACTCTAACTAGGATCCTCAGAGTCTGCTCCCCAAGTAGGCCTTGACCTTGGCTTAAAAAGACTTGAATTAGGGCCGGGTACAGTGGCTCGCGCCTGTAATCCCAACACTTTGGGAGGCTGAGGCAGGTGGATCAACAGAGGTCAGGAGTTGGAGACTAGCCTGGCCAACATGGCAAACCCTGTCTCTACTAAAAACAGAAAAAATTAGCCAGGCATGGTAGCAGGTGCCTGTAATCCAAGCTACTTGAGAGCTGATACAGGAGAATCGCTTGAACCTGGGAGGCGGAGGTTGCAGTGAGCCGAGATCGTGCCACTGTCCTCCAGCCTGGGCCTCAGACCGAGACTCTGCCAAAGAAAAAAAAAAAAAAAGACTTGAACTAATATTGATATAATTTCTGTGAACTCAAGGTTGCATCCCTAGAATGACCCCAGTTCCCCTAAGGTGCCTGCCTGAGAAAACTCGAGGCTGCCCAAAGCAGTTACTGTTTGCTTCAGCCAACAGCTAAAGATGGGGCCCTTGTTCACTCATGTGTATGGAAGGGCAGGAGTCTAACTTTGACGAGGACTATTTAGCAAGCCAGGATGGCTTTTATGTGGACAACCTACACTTCCTGCTTTTTGTAATTTTCACTTTTCTGACTCTACTGGCCCCCCCTTTCCTCCCTCCCCATTCCCTCATTGTCTCTTTAAGCATTCAGTCACCTCTGAATAAATTAGAGTTCAGTTCATGCTGGACTTTTTCCTATCGTAACAGTTACTACAGATTAAAATATGTCTTTCCCACTTTAAATTGTGTCAGTCTTTGTTTATCTTTGATGCCAATCTAACAAATTCTTGCTCTGAGGAAGAATGTGGCACAATAGAAATATAACAATAAGGAAGGCTTGTCCAGGGTTTTCCTCTCAGACAGGTGGGTATTCACATTTGTCAGGAGTCCACATTGGACTTGCATCACTTGGATTTGCTGAAAAACATAAAGTGAAGAGTTAAAATTAAAACAAGCATATAGTGTTCCTGATACATTGAAGATAATGATAAATACAGTGGAAAAACTGAAAATAGATATTGAAATATACATTATAATGCAAATTGGCAAAGATAAAATTAACATTTGAATCTTTATTATCAAAATTAATAGTTTACATTTCTCTATGAAAAGATACAGCGTGATTCAGGGAATGAAAAAGTAATAGGAGGTGAATAGAAAATATACAATTGAATGATAAAGAGCCTTAGATTCACCTGTAATAACATATGGCAAAACAAATTTTAGATGGATTGTACAGTTAAATGTTTACAAAATAATTAGGAAGCTACCATATTTTATCAACTCTAATATCTGTGTATTTTAACTTTTTTTTTTTTTTTTTGTGACAGAGTCTCACTCTGTAGCCCAGGTTAGAGTGCTGTGGTGCGATCTCAGCTCACTGCAGCTTCCGCCTCCTGGGTTCAAGCGATTCTCCTGACTCGGCCTCCTGAGTAACTAGGATTATAGGTGCACGCCACCATGCCTGGATAATTTCTGTATTTTTAGTAGAGACGGGGTTTCACCATGTTGGCCAGGCTGCTCTCAAACTCCTGGCCTCAAGTGATCCGTCCACCTTGACCTCCCAAATTGCTGGGATTATAGGCATAAGTCACTGTGCCTGGCTATTTCAACATTTTAATATCATTGAAATAGTGATTCATCTTTCAGCGAATGGCATGTAATAGTCTTATTATTTTTTAGGAGTGCATAAAATAATTGTGTATTTTATAATCAAAATACCTTAATTTTGATGAAGTATGGTATATATAAAAGAAGGTAATTACTTATCTGATCTTGGGTGAGAAGAAGGTTTCAGAGTAATGTGGAAATTACTCTAAAATCATAATAGCTAAGCAAGACTCCATAAAGAAAGGTTGCACTGGATAAAAATGCAAACTGTAATATTAAAAGTCAAACAACAAAGTGAGAAAAACTTTTCAATGTAAGTGACATATAATAGGTTACTACATTTTTTTTTCATTTTACATAATTTCACACTTAGAGAAAAGTTCAAAGGCTAATGTAAAAAATTCCAGTATACCCTTCACACATATTCTTGAAATGTTTACATTTTCCTGTATTTGCTTTAGTCTTATCTCTTTCTGTAGAAAGCTATATATATATACAGATAGGTGATGATAGAGGACAGATAGATATACAGTATATGTATTATACATATATAACCTTTGAGAATAAATTACTGAGATGATATCTTTTAATCAACAAATAATTCAGTATCTATTTCCTAAAAACAAGGACATTCTCTTACATAATAACAGTACAATAATAAAAAATTAAAAAATTAACATTGATACAAAACTATTATTATTAAAATTTCAATGATTATTCAAATAATTTTCTCTCATAGGACAAAAATCCAAGAGTATGAGTTGCATTCATTTATTGTGCTTCTTTCATTTCCTTTAATCTGGAATATTTCTTTAATTTTACTTTATTTTTAATGACCTTGACTTTTTAATGACAGAGGGAAGTTATTTTTTCAAATGTTACTAAATTTGAATTTGTCTAGTGTTTCTTCAGTATTAAACAAACATCGTTTATTCTTGTCAGAAATACCCTAGAATTGGTGCTATATTTCTTTCATTACCTCATATCAAAAGGCACAGAATATCAATTTATCCCAATACTGGTGATGTCAACTACTCGAATAAATTTGTGCCTGCCATATTCCTACACTGTAAAATTACTATATTTTATTTTGTAATATAAAGGTATCTTTTGTGTAGATATTTGAGGGTATGTAAACATACATCCTCTTAATCATCAAACCTTCTCCCACTGGTTTTAGCAACCATTGCCACTCCTTGCCTAAAACAACTGCTACTACAATGATTACTGTTTGTAATTTCCTAATTCTATCAGTCTTTTTGTGAATATTAGTTAGGATGCCAATGTAAGAAAATGCCTCCATCATTTGTTTATTTTTCTACTAACCTTTTTTTTTTTTGTTTTTTGAGTCTCATTCTGTCGCCAGGCTGGAGTGCAGTGGCACCATCTCAGCTCACTGAAACCTCCGACTCCCAGGTTCAAGTGATTCTCTGGCCTCAGCCTCCCGAGTGGCTGGGATTACAGATGCCCGCCACCACGCCCGGCTAATTTTCTTATTTTTAGTAGAGACGGGGTTTCACCATGTTAGCCATGGTGACCTCGATCTCTTGACCTCGTGATCTGCCCACCTCAGCCTCCCAAAGTGCTGGGATTACAGGCATGAGCCACCTCGCCCGGCCTTATTTTTCTACTTACCTTCTTATTTTCCAATAGAAGTGTGGACTCATGGCTTCTTATTTATTTAACAGGTAATACCCAAGTAAAATTATTTTATTTTGATGTGCAAATTGCCCCAACATTGTCCAGTGGGAGCCCCTTAAATCCCTCTTTAGGGTGGGGTATGTGTGGAGGGGTGCGGGGGGTGTGTATTGTGTTCCTTTATTCCCTAAGCATCTCCCTCACTTTCTGGCACAAAGAGATGTTGCACTCTCATCCTCTATTTCATTACCCTTGTGCTGGCACCAGCCATCTTTCTAAAGATCCCTGGTTTCTTTGGGTGAAGATGAGCATTTAGTTTGCTAATTGTTACTAGGATGTCATTCTCCCAGCCTTTCTCAGAGGACAGAGCTAAAAAATACATGTATATTCACTTAGAGAGACCCAGATAGATAGTTTAGGTGGATATACATAGCTACAGTCATACATATTCACACATAGATATATCGTTAAAACTAGATGTCATTATATATATGTGTATCTATTGATCTATATAAAGATATCTGTACTTACATATGACAATATATATCTGCCTATATATATTTAACTACACATAAATCTATATCCATATCTACTTGTCTATTTATATGAAACTGTGAGTTCTTGGTGCCTTTGACTTTTTCACAACATTACAGGATTCATTTTAGCCTTTCCTTATTTATAACTTTCACCTTTGACAGTGAGAAACCTGATTCTCATTATCCACAATACATTTACTTCTTATTTGTTCAGTATTAGAACGCACAAATAGTAATTTTAGATTTGCCATTTTTCTCTTTGTTTTAGGCTGAGAATATAGAATCCCAATACTGGGTACAAATGTTACTTGGATTAGTTGTTGCTTATCCCCCAGTGTGGTTAATGTTGTCCATTTAAAATAAAGTAAGTACATTTGTTTCTGTTTTAGGTTGGCATTTTTCCCCATCCCTGTTGATTGTGTGTGTGTGTGTGTGTGTGTGTGTGTATAATATGAAACACTAATACGTCTCCAAATGTCAACTATTCAAGAAAGACTACTCAGAGAAGTGACTCTCCCTCCATCCTACTTACACTCTTTCTAGTCCACCATTTTTCTTCCCATCCTAACCAATCATTGTGGACGTTTCCAATTATTAAAAAATGAGACATAGAAATTATATTCTATGTATAAAATTGTAGCCTATTTATCATTGTAAATAACATCTTAGTTCAGGTTCTCGAGAAGCATGGCTTGAGTTAAGGGCATCATCCACACTAGTTATTCAGGATGTGTTCCAGGAGGCCTAGAGGGAGCAGGGCAGAGAAGAGAACAAAGTCAAGTAGATGTGGGTTTCGGAGGAAGTGATATTCTGAGTGTCCGCGGCTGAATCACTGTAGTTGTCCAAGGGTGGTCTCTGAAGGTTTCAGGTTCAATTGGTTAGGAGTTAAGAAACCAGAAGGAGAAGCCCTGGTACCCTGACCAGGGAAGAGGAACTAGATGAAGCAAGAAATCCTCTGCTCCAACATGGTTAACAAAATGCAGTCGCTGAGCTTAGCTGAAGGGTTAGCCAAATGAAAATAGGAAGACAAGGATGAGGATATTGACAGGGCCATGAATTAGACTAACGTGCCTGCAATCTCTACTCACACATTTGTGACATCAGAGCCTCAAGGTCGTCCCTAACCTTTCTAGCAACAGATAAAGAAATAAATTTAGTAGATCAATTAAGGATGACCATAAGTTAAAATATAGGCAAATATTGAAGAACTAAGACTCCTCTTACTAGTAAGATTGAACAGGAATTTCATCAGACTGACTTCATCAGTATTACTCCGTGAAATACTCTGAGCAATTTCATTCACAACATACACTCTCTAAAAGCAGCTGCTTTTACTGTGACCTTCAGTTCGGGTGTGTTTTTATACTAAAGCAGAATTCAGTAAAAGTTGTAAAACACATACATCTCTTAAGGCCCTTTTTTTCTTATTGTCCTTATAATTGCTAAGTTGTTTTCCTAATTATTGAACTATGATTCCTTCTTTGATACCAGAAATGGAGTTTCTCTTTCTTGGAAAGCTCTCCTATCAGGGATGTGGGACTAAAGGCAGAACCAAAATGACAAATTAGTGTGAAATACTGTCCCAGATGGCTCAGGGACCTCTCTCCGTCTCTGTCTCTCTTTATCTTTTTCTTTCCCTCATCTCTACCTCACTATTTCTATACCTATTTATACATAACTATATCTCTATTTATCTATCCATTTATATTAACCTACGAGTTGATATTGGTGTCTTTGACTTCCACACAACACAGGATTGCAAAGACCTACCAGGTGCTGGGGAGTCTCCAGTTCCAATATGTTTCAAAATTACAGAAAATTAGGGTTCACATAGGAGATTTTCTCCTGACCTCCCAGGACATATCAGGGAGGCTGCATGAAGGTGTGTGTGCCACATGGCAGGAGGCACTTTGAGACACTGGACTAGATTAGCAGGACAGCATCCCAATAGGGAATAGTTCTGAAACCGAGTCATATATGGCAGTTGAAGAAACATAAAATAATTACATATACTGGCATTTA
This sequence comes from Symphalangus syndactylus, assembly GCF_028878055.3. Lineage (NCBI taxonomy): Eukaryota > Metazoa > Chordata > Mammalia > Primates > Hylobatidae > Symphalangus > Symphalangus syndactylus. The sequence continues at coordinate 78,634,812 of NC_072431.2, forward strand.
CAATCTCTGTAGGGGAATCTACAGAGTAAAAGTTAAACCAATTTATGGGAGTTAAAGAGACACTTAAATTGTGAGGACAAACTTTAAACAAATAAAGTGACTCCAAAAAGAATAGAAACATCATGGGGAAAATTTATATCCAATGCGTGTTTCAACTAGATGCTGATTATAGTCCATATTTTCATCAGCCAGGCTTTCAAGTCCTTTCAAACTGCCTGATATTATGGCTTTAGAAAACTATCTTTAAAAGAGTTTGTCTTTGGGAACAAAAGGAAGTGACTTTACAATCTGTGAGAGACTGAAAAAGTTACTGAACTTCTCTAACCCCAGTAAGATTATCTGTAAAATTTGAATAGGACTTTCGTCTCGATTTCCAATTGGTGATAATGAAGTAAGATGCTCTGCACAGTTTACAAAAAATGGGCATGACACATGGTAGGTAAGCAATAAATGGGAATCTTTCTTCCTCTCAGCCAAAGTTGCAGAATTTGTGCCAAGATCCGTTTGGATAATGAATTCAAAGTATGTAGTAAGAAATATGGTAATACCATGAAAATTACACTTTCCTACATAAGACTTCATGATTTCTTAAAAAGCCACCAAACAAAAGTCAAAATTTTGGATTCTGTTCCCATCCTCGCCCATTGCATATGTGGCACAATTATCGTCTCTGTAACTCCATTCCCTCATTTCACAACACTGAAAACGCCCTTATTTACCTCATATGGTTATTGTGAAATTCAAATGATAAAAATGTACACTATCAGCTATAAAATAATATAAAAACAGTAGGTGATGGTAATATCAATGTCGTGTGATTATAGACGCAAAAGTGTAAGTGTGGTACAAAGCTGAAATGCTAGACCTAGGACAGAATAGTGTATTTCTTTTCTTGAGTAGTTTCCTTATTTCAATTAGTGGAGAAAATTTCTGTGGATAAGAGTATGACACAGGAACAGTTTTCAGATTTGAATGTTTTTGGTAATTATCACCTGTAGAGTCACCTCCATAGCCCTTACACTCCACACCTGGGTCACAGATGGCAAAGCCTCTTGGCGTTGACAGTGTTCTTGAGTGAGGATGAAGAACAGAAGCTTTCACAGGGCGTGGCAACAAGCCTCTAACCACACACAATTCTTACCCAACCTTTCCTACTCTTCCTGAGAGCATCCATTTTTTAAAAAAAAAAAAACTCCCAACGCTGCATCCATTACGTAGAATAGGATAATTCAAGGAGCTCCCAAGACTTCACAGGACGAACTCACGTAAAGCTTCAATAACAATAAGGGATATAGCATGGTTAGAGGAAAACCCTCAGGAAAGCATTGTGTGTCTAAAAGCACTACAAGCACCACCCAACCCCAGGGTCCTTTCTCATTGCCGCAGAATGCATCTTGGGGTGATCACCTCCTCCGCCTCCTGGGGGTTCCCTGTCTTAGCACTTGAAGTTCCGTGTTCTAGGAATCTCTTGAGTCCAGGTAACCCAGGATGGTTGGTCACTCCAGATGAGCTTCGTCTTCAGCTTAGGAACCATCAAGATATATGTGATCAACTGTGGTTTCAGGGAATTCCAGGCGAAAGGTCCCATAAGATCTGCATTCCACTGGTTTTGCAGCATGGTCAGTCTGGGTAACCTGGTGCGTCCAGGAGTAAACCACCCATGAATGGAAGTATTTGTAAAAAAATATATAGACATGTAAGCTTGGGTGTCTCCAGGGAACATTCAAACTTTAAACAGCATATCGTAGTTCACTAGTGAGCCCACCTCATTTCTGTTTTGGACAAGGTTCAATATCAGACGTCCAGGCATCCCAGAAGAAAGCATAGAGCTATCCTGTCCAGCTGTAAGACTACCTTATCTTTTGCACTATTAAATTCTTCTCGGTATCTAAGGAATTTAGAGTTGTAGAGAGACCAGCATAATCAGCCAGTGGTGGGCAAGACTTGGAATCCCCGAGATGCCGCCCCCTGGTGTTCATCAACATAATTGCCTCCCCTTGAATGTGGGCAGAGCAAGTGAACATGATGCAATTTCACTCCCGTGGTTGGGATACTAACTTTGAATTCATCAAAAGGAGATTCTTCTGGTTGGGCCTGACTTTATTAGGGAGACATTTCAAAACATGTGAAAGGACAGAAAGCTGCTGTCCTACTGGCCTTAGAAGAAAGCTAGCCGCCCTGTGAGAGGAGGAGGCCACACAGCAGAGACCTTCCAGCAGCCTCTAAAAGTGAAAGCAGTCCCTGGAAGCTGAAAGCCCAGCATTTGGCCTTTATACTCTGAAATCTCAAAGACGCCAACAACTTGCAGAGATAACTCTCGTTACTCTTTAAACCCCAGATACTCAGTCTTGGTGCTCAAAAGTCAGTTTTTTAATGAATAAGAAGTAGCCAAACTGCTGGAAATGAATTTCAATAGATCAGTCAGTGGACTATAGAAAAGATTGAGGGTTATGCAACACTCTGAAAAGGTCATGATCTTTAAGTCTTATCTAAAGACATCACAGGCACATGAAGAGGATTAAAATCACATTGAAAGCATTGTTTACCCATAGCTAATGACCAAATGGAATTTCATTTCTTTTGTTATTACAGCTATTTTCTAAGCGAATGGACATGTACTTTGGTAAATGGGTTTAACCTTTCACAGATAGAAAAAATAAGAGGATTTTCATTTAATCTCTGTTCTACAAAGCTAATGCTGAAATGAAACTCCTCAAGCCATTGTATTTTTGTACAATGCATTATACAACTTTACAATACTTAAAATTTTAGTCATATGTATACAAAGGAGATCATTAGCATACCTAATGTCCCTAAAATGATACAGGTCAAAGTTACAATTGTGTACATGGCAATGACATATATTTCTGTGACAAAGAGTCATTGTTTCTTAGCCTATTAAAGTTGAAATTGTCAAATATTTAATTTTCCATGCTAAATTTAATTTTATCAAGAACATGATTATTGTAGGCATACATATTTAACATCACTATCTAAAATGGCATATAATCAAACGCCAGTCTTGTTAAAAATTCACAAAAATAGAACTACCTTATACTACTTGTGGTCTTAGTTCAAAGAGTCAGAGAATAGAAGGAAGGTAAGAAGGTAAAAAAATATATATTCTACCTGCCTTCTGTTTTTAGCGGAACAACCCCTGTGCTACCTTTTTCATTTCATTATTGTAAGAATTCTCCTGAAATTTTCTTCGTCCTTCTCCACTCTCCTCATTCATCTCTTCCTCTTTCTAAGCCAGCTCGACTACTGATTCCTCCCTTCATACGTCATCTCCCCTCTCGGTGACTCTAATTCATGTCCTTCTTTTAAAATAAAATAAAGTTAACCATCACCTTATTTTGATTTATGTACAAGTCTCTCTTACGTAGTCTGTGAGGAAAATAACAATAAAAAGAACTTCCCCTAACAAAGCTATTCCATGTAGCCTTTCATCCCATCTGCCTCTTTCACCTGAAAGAAAGGCTAGTGCTTCATGTCTAACTAGGCAACAGTACCATCCTATCTGAATAAAATCAGATTTCCAACAATAACCATGAAAACAACGTGACTGGGCCTATTACAGTTTGATGCTTTGCAGTATCGTCAATCAATTTTGTCAGCACCAGTAAGACTGCCTAGTCTTAGCTGGCTCTATTTTTCCATCCCAGGCATGTACTGCTGCCCGTCCTTATATAGAAGGCTATCATCGCAGGAGTAATGACTACCAAGGTAATTGGGCCTGTCACACCTTGCAGCCTGGTTTCCAGCTTATGGGAGAAAGGTTTGCATCCCAGAGCTGAAGAAATGGGTTCACGTTCAATGAGATAAAGCCATTTTGAAAAGGTTATCCACATAATATATCTCTCACAATAAACCCAACTTCTGTCTTTTCCACTGGGCTCATGTTTCTATGATGTTTTTTAATACTGTCTTTTGCTTTTGGTTGAAGGATTGGAATCTGTTTAATTTTTTCTTAAGTGTAAGGAAGTAGAAGGTAAAACAGTTGTTTAATGTGTATCATTATAAACTTTTAACAAGTTTGCAAAATATTATCTTTGTTCATAATTATTTCAACATAGGATCTTTTATCTTCTGTTTCAAAACACAAGGAATCTATAGTTTTCACTTCTTCTGCCTACTTTTGTCTTTTGTCCTCTTTTTCAATTGTGTTTAGTTGACATTATGACACTGAGCATTCTCATCTCACTTCCTTATCATTTTTTGTTGCTCTTCCAAGACATCGTGTAGTCGGGCTCATCAGTTTCACAGTACAGGACTTTCAGCCAGACTCCTTCTTCCACAGTTTGATTGATGGAACTTTCTGTTCTCTGAATTACCTTCGAGTTTGATTTTATTTTCTGATGTAATTTTGCTTGGAGCACAATCTCTATTTTCTGTAGTTTTCTTTTTTTTCCCTTGGTTAAATATACATTACTCCCTCTTTGATTTTGTGAACAAGAATAACATCAAAATATTATTTTTATTTTTATGTCAACAAACTGTCTGAAATGAAAGATGTTATTTTGGGTGTTCAAGGATAACCTCCACATTACTCTCAGCAATTAATATGAAAATTGTAAATTAATTTCCTTTACACCTTAAGTAAGAATTAACATACATAGAGAATAGTCTTGTACTGCCATGCACTGATTTTGCAGATTGTGATAATGGGTGTTGAAGCACTGAGTTCAAAAGAACTGGGGGTTGTGGACAGAAAGGTGATAGCAAGAGGAGACTCTTTGTAAGTGCAGAAATCTTAAACAACAGAGAAGGCAGTGATGCTCAGTTTCCTAAAACAAAATGTCCCCAAAGGTTATGCAATCAGATCTCAGCCTAATCCCTGAGACAGTACAAAACACATAATAGGCACTTAAAGCATGATGTCTACCAGGAAATTAGATAAATGCATGAACTAATATATTCAGAGTAATATTTTTATAAAAATGAAAAAACAGAGAAAGAGAGAGAGAGCAAAAGAAAATATAATCACACGAGTTCAGCAACTTCTCCCTCTCTCTATTCATTTCTAAACACCCACAGGATTTCCTGACTTACAGAATTTTGGGAACCAATTCCCTTTAAATCACCAAACTTTGCTATAGTAATGGGTAAAATAAGGTGCTTGGATGCTAACTTTATAATCATAGCACTTCATATTATGTAACATTTTAAAGTTTACTGAGTGCTTTACAAAATGCATTATCTCATTTAAATTCATCTTCTATGAATGATTTCATATTGCCCAGATGAGTGTCAGTACACCTTAATAAAATTTTAAAACAAAAATGGTCATATTGCCTGATGAATGCAGCTCTGCTCACAATTTTTTTTTTTTTTAATGGTTAGAAGGACACATTGTATTTGCATTTAAGCTTGCAGGCAGGAAAGTGATATCTGGAAAATACACTCATCAGATAAATAAGCTAACTGCTCTGTTTAAATCTATCATTGGTTGTTTCAAATATAGGACAAGGAAACTGAAAAGCTTGTTCAGGCTGGAAAATCCAATTATAATTTTATTTATTTATTTTTATTTTTTATTTTTTTTTTAGACAGAGTCTAGCTCTGTCACCAGGCTGGAGTGCAGTGGCACGATCTAGGCTCACTGCAACCTCCACCTCCTGGATTCAAGCGATTCTCCTGACTCAGCTTCCTGAGTAGCTGGAACTACAGGTGCACAGCACCACGCCCAGCTAATTTTTTTTGTATTTTTAGTAAAGACGGGGTTTCACATGTTACCCAGGATGGTCTTGATCTCCTGACTTCGTGATCTGCCTGCCTCAGCCTCCCAAAGTGCTGGGATTACAGGCATGAGACCCCGCCCCTGGCTCAATTATAATTTTAAATGAGGGAAACGGTTCCTGTGATCTCCCTCGTCCCAAACCCTGGGGGTCATGTTGCAGGTTGGGATTTGAGCACAGTGGTGGCCTCCCCAGGTGAGCTGGGTGGTGGTGGGGAGGGCTCATTCTGATCCAGTCAGTAGGTCTGCACTGACAGTAGAGAACTGAGCAACAAGAACTATCTAGTGGTCACCATGCACCAGTCATTCAAAACAATGTCAGGGAATACTCCTCCCAAACAGGACAAACCATATCCCCAAACCCTTACCCACAGCCTACCTGGCTGCAGTTGAGACAGGACGTTTCAAGATAAAAATTCTAAAACAGGAGACAGCTGACCTGAAGAGTCTTTGCATAGTGCAACTCATCCCCATACTACTGGAGGCCCATGCCCCTACAGCCTTAAACTTCCTAGATGCATCAATGTTGAGTTCCAATAAGAGTGGAAACTCCCACATTCAGAATACACATCATAATCATGTATCAGTAGAACTCATGGGCCTTAAGCTCACTTAGATAATTAACTGATTATCCTAATATATCCTAATAAGAAACATACTATTTTATAACAGCTGACTATATAGGAATACAGGAATATTCTATAGGAATCAAATGATGTGACTTCAAATGTCATGTTTTGAATATTTGAGTTTCAATCCCCTCATTAATTGCCCACAGTAAACTGATTCATTGCAGGTATTAATTCAGTTTTGTCTGCTGCTGTCAGATTATTAATGCCACAAGCATAAAGTGTGTCATTATAGAACTTATTATCAGTATAAAATTTCTGCAAAGATTACAGAGATTTGGCTTGATAAGAGCAAAATGAGTCAAGAGTGATGGAGAATAATTATCTCAAATGATTAAATTAAACAATCAGTCTTTTCAGCTGGAAATAAAGCCCTATTATCAGTCCTGGACTATCTTTTGAAGAAGATGGATTCCACTTCAAGTGCTTCTCAGAGTTTGAGGCTGAGACCTACCTTCTCCATGCCATTATCCTTTCCAGGTAATTTCTGTCATCTGCTGGCTTCAAGGAAGCACCACGCTCAGACCCTTTCAGATGTCTTTGAAATCAAAGTAAGGCTCTCTGATTTATTTTCTTCTTTTCCCTTAAATAGCATTCAAGTGCTGCAGGAATTAAATAGTGCATGATTTCACCTGGTGAATTTTAGGAATATGTGAATTTAATCTTATAAAGCATGGCTTCAGTGTGTGTAACTGTTCTACTTTCGCTGTAACTTTAAGCATATAAGAATGAAAATGAATTACTGACAACAAAGCAATTACTCCAACTCTTGTAGTTCAAGTTAAACTGAAATAAAAGTACTTCTGTTGCAATGAAATAAATAAAAGACTTGGTTACATATATAGAGAAGATCTGGGTGGAAACTTCTTTCATATTTTTATTTTTACATGCATGAATTCAGTTTTCTCCTTAGGGTTCCAAGAAGATAAAGACTAGAAGAAGAAACTATTGTTTGCTGAATCCCACTATTTCTCAGGCTCAGCAGTCAAGTGGGCCTTCTCACTGATCCCTGAACAGAGATATAGGTCTTCTCTAAGGGTCACACAGCTTTTCTTAAGTGATTGAGTTGATATCATATATCTCTGAACCAAGTGTTCTGTCTTCATTTGTTTTGTACTGCTGTAACAGAATACCACAAACGGCATAATTTATGAATAAAATAAATTTACTTTTTGTGGTTCTGGAGGCCAGGAAGTCCAATAGCAAGGTGCCGGCCTCTGGCAAGGCCTTCTTTCTGCATTATCCCATGGCAGAAGGTGAATGGGCAAGAGACAGCAAGAGAGCAGTAGGGCTGAACTCACTTTCATAACAAACCCACTCTCTCAAGAACAGGTACCCACTTCTGCTATAACAACATGAATCCTTTCACAAGGGCAGAACCCCCATGATCTAATCACCTCTTAAAGATCCCACCTCTCAATAACTGGGTTGCTTTGGGGATTAAGTTTCCAACACATGAACTTTGGGGGACACAATTGAACCATGGCATGTCTAAAGATGGTACTGCACCATCAAGAAGTAAGAATGTTCTAGGTATCCAGAAAGCCAATCCAAACATTTCCTTCATCTTGATAAAGTTGCAGAGGTCTAGATGTTCAGTGTTCTCTGAAGAAGGACTTACATGCTGGGTCTTCCTTCCAGAACAGACTGAGCTACTCCGCAAAGCCTGCAGCAGAGAAGTGTCTACCCACTTTTAGCACTCATGCCTCAGTTATATTATCCCATATGACCCTCTGCAACAGAAGATAAGGTGACAGTGTTTATCCTCTGAAATCTGTGGAAGACAGTATTGGCTTGCACACCCCGAAAGGAAGGGAAAAGTGGCTCAGATAATAGAACTGGAGTGTACACACTCTAACAGCCACCACTCAGAGACAAAATAGACTCTGAATCTGTGTGCATGAATCCTGTGAAGACCTAAGCTATTCACTTAGCAGCCACAGAGACCATCACTATGAATGGGGCACTAGTCCTCAAGGGTGAGGACTCTTAATGCATAAACTGGCCATATTCATTTTGGGGTTCGGACAGTCCTTTCCTGGTGAGTCCTGAAGAAGCCTAAAATTATGTCTAGCCTTTAGGGAATACCTAATTGGCTGAGAAGACATTGAAAAATTTCTAACATAGAGAAATGAAACAGTCTGTATTTATTAGGTACCCTGAGCCTATGGGTCCTGACCCTGACTCTTCCATGTAGTAAGAGTCATATGAGGGCTGGATTGACTGAGTCCATTAACTATAAGTGATCACTGATTAGTCTCCTCCAAAGCAGACCATGGAAAGTCTTACCCAGGCACAGCTATTTACAGACGTGATCAGTATATACCAGGCTTCATTTGCATTGGAATTATAAATGTGACCCATATACACAAGTACTCCAATCTCACCCTTCACCTCTCACTACCATTGACTGCAAATTTTCCCCAGAATCTCATTTCCGGATATAACTAAATATTTCCAGAATAATTACATAGGCTACAAGAAGATCCCCTAGAACATAAACTTTACTTCTCCCCAAAACTTCTCCCCTAAACTATACAAGCTGAGGAGAAGCTTTGGGTCACATAAAAGAGGGCAATGCCCACATCCCCAGCTCTTTCTGCTTCATTTCTCCTCACAGCCCACCCATTGCTGCCCACATCACTGTCAGCCTCCCCAGAGCGGCAACTGTGCTGCCAGCAGGTTTGTTCAGGTCATTGTCCTCTTCATAGCACTTGCTGCAATGGGACCTGCTGTCCCTCGGGGCCCACTCTTTTGGGTGGGAGACAAGCTCACCATTGTGCTTCCGAGCCCCTAGTGACATGGTTCTTATCTTTACATCACAGCTTCTCCCCCAGGATGCTGCATCAGTGGTTGCAAGTTAGGGTTAGGGGGCAGGAATGCCCTCAAGTGGAATACAGACCCTCACTCCTGCCCACATCCGGGTGTGCTGCACTGGAGTCGTCCTGCATATGTGGCGATTATTTTTTCTTTTCTCTTCTTTTTCGAGATGGAGTTTCACTCCTGTCACCCAGGCTGGAGTGCAATGGCACGATCTCGGCTCACTGCAACCTCCTCCTCCCAAGTTCAAGTGATTCTCCTGCCTCAGCCTCCCATGTAGCTGGGATTACAGATGCCCACCACCACACCCAGCTAATTTTGTATTTTTAGTAAAGATGGGGTTTTGTCATTTTTGGTCAGGCTGGTCTCGACCTCCTGACCTCAGGTGATCCTCCCACCTCGGCCTTCCAAAGTGCTAGGATTACAGGCATGAGCCACCACTCCTGGCAGATTCTCTTGAAATCCCAGTAACATCTCTCTTATGTCAAGTGTCCTTCAAAGCCTTCAAGTCAGTCATGCAATAATGCCCATGGAGAGCCAAACACTGCCATAGATGAGGACAAAATGTTCACCAAGCATCCAAGTTCCCTGCTGCACTCTAATGGAGGGAGGTAGACATATGTATGTAAATGTAATAGTAGACAATATAAATTAAAAATGTTTTTCCCAAACGTTAATATGGTAAGAAGAAGGACTAATGAAGATTTGGAAGGAGGGCAGAAGGTCTATCTGAGGAGCAGACCTAAAAGATTGGAATCAAATGCCACGTGAAGATATGGGGCAAGAGCAGAGGAACTGCAGCCGCAAAGACTGAGAGAGAAATGAGATTTGTGCAACGAAGGACAAGAGAAGGGCAGGGAGGCAGAGTCCAAGGCACAGGGAGAAAGTCAGAGGATGAGGAGAGATGGGTGGGCAGGGCCCCGCAGGTGTGGTGAGGCGTGTGGATTTCCTTCTCATTACAAAGGACTCTGATGGATTTTAGGCTGACAGCAATTTGATCTGATTTTACTTTTTTTTTTTTTTTTTTTTTGAGACGGAGTCTCGCTCTGTCGCCCAGGCTGGAGTGCAGTGGCACAATCTCAGCTCACTGCAAGCTTCCGCCTCCCGGGTTCATGCCATTCTCCTGCCTCAGCCTCTCCGAGTAGCTGGGACTACAGGCGCCTGCCACCACGCCAGGCTAATTTTTTTGTATTTTTAGTAGAGACGGGGTTTCACCGTGATCTCGATCTCCTGACCTCGTGATCCGCCCGCCTCGGCCTCCCAAAGTGCTGGGATTACAAGCGTGAGCCACCGCGCCCGGCCCTGATTTTACTTTTAAAAGATCACTCTAGCTTCTATGCAGAGAATGGACTGAAGGAAACCAGGAAAACCAGTTCTAGTTAGGAAAATGGTGCATTTGAGGATGACAGTGGCCTGGCCCATGACTTCCTCCTCAATATCTGTGAGTTTTGAAGGAAGACCAAGTGGCACACCCAACCAAAGCAATACTTTTTCACCTTGCTTTCTCCTGTTCCTGACAAGGGGGATGCATTTACATTTTGGACACAGTGGAACTCATTGCCAAGTTCCATCCACAGCTGTCAGCTCTCTGGATAAGAGTGTTCACACCCACCACATTGCACAGCCCCAGAAGAGGAAACTTCAATGTCTTGGATTCCCATAATGCGACCTAGAATGGTGGGGACAGCGTGTCTCCTTGGCTTTGCTGCTGCATCCCCCTTGGGCAAGGGTACAGCCATGGAAAGGTGGCTCTTTGCCTTCTGCAGCACAGGGCCCAGGTCTAAGGACAGTGCCAACCCAAACAAGACAGCAATTTACTGTCATCTGCAGTGTGTATTTTGCGGTTGAGCCATCCACTGTGCTGAAGGCCTGAATACCCATTAGATAGGTCCATCTCTGAGTAACAGTTGAAGAGATGGTCTGATGCTCCTCAAAGAGATTCTGCGTTCCGTAAAAACTGAAGACTATGCATAGATACCTGTGTTAAGTACAATTGAATATTTCATGACATTAAAATCTTCTCTGAACATTTTTTCTTAGTTAAGATAATTGCCTTTCTGGAGCTCACACTGTACAAAATCTTTCATATCATCAGCCAAATACTACAAAAATATTTTCTCCCTGAATTCCTTTAGCAAGCATTGGACATAAACATTGTCATCTCTACTTTATAGATTAAGTAAGTGATGATTTAAAAAGGTTAAGCAACAGAAGAATTTCCTACGCAAGTCTAGACCTCCAAGGTGCACGCTTCTACCTTTATAGCCTTTGGAGGCCTCAAAAGAGCTTACAAATCCAATAGCTCATCTCCTCTAGCTCTTCCCCATATTCCAAACCAGATCCCAAAGACTGAGAGAATAATGTCAAATCTCAAAGTAAAGGCTATTGCTCTTCCTCCCAGTTCTTACTGTGCAGCTTAACAACTGCTCAGTTCCTTCCTGGTTTCACACACACACACACACACACACACACACCATGGCTACAGAGCGTGGTTTCTTTGTAATTTACTTTCTTTATGTGGGAACCGAGTACTGTTACGTTTTGCCATTTTGAGAAGGATATATAAAGATATGCTCTGCATCTCATAGTGGCTGGATTGGAGGGCAAGATTAGAAATAGAGGTTAAAGTATGTGTGTTGCTGGAGGAAAAGCATATTTTTACGTTCCCTTTTTCTACTTGGCAAGCAGATGGCTGGAATCTTCTGAGTGCCAGGAAGAAACAGCTGGCAAATCAAAACATACTGCAAGTGGTTAGAAGTGCTTATGAGCATTTGGAAGAAACAACAATTTTGAAAGAGGGGAAAAGTTCAAGCCATACTTAATATGCAGAGATGAGCTTGAAGCAGGAAGCTGGAATGCTACAGAAACTGAGCAGAGGCAGGATCCAGCATGAATTGCCAACCCTCCTCAAAAGGTGCCTGCCTCATTAGGATGCAATGGCTATAATGCACCTGAAAGGAAAGGTAATTCAGAGAAAATGAGGAAGAAGGTGGGAGAGGGAGAGAGACCAAGAGGACAGGGAAGGGCCAACAGGAGATCAGTAGGAAAAGAGCAGAGCCAGAGAATCAGGGTGATGAGTGGGAAGAACAAAGGAGAGACGATTAAAGATGCCTTCCCGCTGGAGGGGTCAGCTCGTCTCTGAATTCTGGAATTCTCACTTGTTTTCATACTCCTTTGACATGACTCTCCCTTTGAGCATTTAAAGTCAAACACTTGGTCCCCAGCACCTCCTGTTTTTCTGCCTAGAAAAAGAACCGGATGTTGACAAACAGGACTGAATGCAAGGATCCACAAAGCTCTTTCTGAATGGAGCTGACTCCCTATCTGAAGTTGGGAGCAAACAAGTAAAACACTTCCCAGGCCCACTCAGACCCACAGCAGTTTCATGGGCAGGTACTCAGGATGGCGGGATCCTCCCACAATTCACAAGTGAGGAGTTCAAATTACTACAGAAGTGTGAATCGTGACTAGCATCAGATACACTTGGAATCCTTGCACCAGGCTGTCTGTGACACAATGAGTTGGTCACTTATACTCTGGGAGACCTGGTTGCCTCCTTTGGAACCAACATCCACCTCATAGTTTGACATGGAAATTAAGTGAGACAAAACAATCAAATGATCAAACAAAATGTTCTGCACACTTGGGGATGTTCCATTAATTTCAAAAACTATTTCACTGATGACCTCAGAAGATAGTCATGGGCCGTGACAGTGATAAACCTATAACAGATAATTACTACTTCACATTATTTTATGATTGACAGTTGCCATTATGGTCATTAGTATTTCCATTCATTTTTTCCTATTTTTATATAAAGAAATGTTTCCTTTTCTCCAATATATTCAGGATCTGAGACTCATGAGGATTATGGATTTCAAAATGGGTAGGTCAAACATCTAAAATGTTTATGTCGAAGACTCTAAAAAATAGTATTACTGCTTTGGATATTTTGATGAAATTTGACCAAGGTAGATAAGGTAATTCAAATATCTACTGCATAATCAGAAACTATTCAACAGCCCACATAGAGAAACAGTGTGAAAAGACCAAACAAACATACCAGATGACGCGTTCCATATAATTGTCCAGTAAACTTGAGAAATATATCTACACTTTTGGTGCCTGAATATGCTCATTTATAAAATATGCATTAGGTTGATGTAAGATCTCTTCTAACTTAGGAAATTCCATGCTATATGTGGGACCTGAGGTTTCTTTGCTAATTAGATCCCAGGCAGATTTATAAAGGAAATTTGTCGTGTTTCCCAGCCTTGCTAGATTTCTTCCTTGACCCCTTCTCACTTCCAACCTCATCCACGCTGCCTTCTGAAGACCTAAGCTTTCCCACTATGGCTCCCTCCAGAATTCTGTCTAGTCAAATTGGAGAAGGTCCTAAACTGAACCTTCCTCTGATCACATCAACTTTATTTGGACTCTTTCCCATTTGTTAAGTTTCCTATTAAGATTGTAGACAAGGCAGAGACGAGAATCAAGATATAAGTGTTAAATAAGGAATCACCTGAAGGCAGATCTGAACTGGCCTGCTGACCACTGCATGAAGCGCAGGTCCAGCCCAGAGGCCTTGGAGATCATTGGCCGACTCCATTTCTCTCAACATTTTAGTACCTCTGCAGCTTCAAGGACAACTTCTCGGAAGTAGAAATCGTTGGAGGAAAAGTCTCTACATTGGAAAGACCTAATACCTAATTATCATGAAAATTAATACATTTGATTTTCAGCCATCTGGCTCAATTTTTTTTTCTCTTTACATCCAAAAAAAAACCAGATTTTTTTAATAGTTAGAAGGCTCTTCTTTATATCAAATTAGAGTTTATCTTCCACTATTTTTAATCTTTTGGTCCTAGATCTACCCACTGGAGCAGCCCTCTCTCCCAAACTGTTTTCTGCTTCAACACATACCACGTGTGCAACAGACTCCTCTGGGAGTAAAATTGCCATGATTATTAATGATGTACCAAAAATGGCTGCACATTTGAGATGCTGTACTAAAAGATCAGAGATGATGTATGCACAGTTCCTAGCACAATAGCTCGTTTCACTCTTTAGAAAAACATATTCATGATTCTTCCATCCATCCTTTCATTAAAATGTGTTTATTTATTGCGTCCTTTGGGCAGGAACCATGCTAGTGCTAAGGAACATAAGCGGTCAAAACAAGCAAATGAACAAACCAGCAAGCAAAGTCTTGTCCTCAGGAAAGGAAAGTTATTATTTAAATATAGTATTGATTCTTCTCTACTTTGTAAAATACCTGTACAGTCTGTGCAAACAAATCTCTGAACTGTGGTTAGGGAGTGCTCTGGAGGGGCTTATGAAGCAATGTTCACCTCTTTTTCTGTCTAATATTGTTTCAGATGGTGAAAATGCCTATCATGTTCCTTCTCACACTTTCTATATTTATTTCTCTTTGACCTGCCTTGAAAATCTCTCACTTTATTGGTTGTTCATCTTTAAGCCCACATTTTCATCAGAATGAAAAATGAAGTTCATGTGTTAGTGAAAGATTGGGAGAAATAAGAAAATCAGGTGTTTGAAGTTCTTCAGAAGCTGAAGAAAAGAGCCAGGAATGAGAATGGGAGAAGAAAAAGAACAGTGGATTGTGTGAAGTGAGTTAAATAAGGGTGGTAAAGAGTTTCGCTATGGGCCACTTCCCACCACACATCCAGCTGTGACATCATCCATTCCTGGAGACTGCAGTCTGATGAGTTAAGGATTCCAAAATGGAGGATTAAGCAGCTGTGAGGTTGAGATTTCTAGATGCTATCACCTTGGGCACCAAAGTAACAAGTGATGATGAAAGGTCCAGCATGGGTAAAAATGGGACTTTAGGTTACAACATTGTCAACATATGGGGGAAACCACTTATTAGCACAGTGCTTTGTGTGGATGACATGAACCACACAACACATACATTCCACCCCTTAACTGAAATAATAATAGGTAGGGAAAGGTGGAAGTAGAAGAACGATCACCTCATAAAAGCATTTTATAATCATGGGGCCTTAGGAGAACAAGAAGCCTACCATCTTGGGAACTACAGGAATTATTTGGTGGGTGGAGGGAAGGATTATACTTTCATTAAGACAAAGAAGTAAAATGAGCCATGTGTGAAGGTTTGAAGGGGTAGAGTGAAATAGCTCTCAGCCATCTTTCTATGCCCACTACAGTCACAGGAGCAACATACAGTGCATAGCGTTAATGTTGAATTTGCAGGAAAAGTGGGAGGAGGAAAGACACCACATGGGGTTAATTACACACCATATGGGGTTAATTACACACCACATGGGGTTAATTGCACCACATATATAATTGCAAATCCAGACCTTCTCTTCTTCCACAGGCTGAGTTGCTCCCTGAAAAGGATACTTTTAAGAGTCAGCAATGCTGGACAATTTATTTGCAGTAATATAGGGATTCCAGATGGTGCAATGCAAAGGAATAGGAAGAAAATGAGATATCAAAGATAGCCAGGTGCAGTGATGCATGCCTGTAATCCCAGCCTTTTGGGAAGCCAAGGCAGGAAGATCACTTGAGCCCTACAGTTCAAGACTAGCCTGGGAATGATAGTGAGACCCTGTCTCTACAATTTTTTTAAAATTAGCTATCATAGTGGCACATGCTTTTGGTACCAGCTACTTGAGATGCTGAAGTGAGAAGATCGTTTGAGCCCAGGAGGCTGAGGCTGCAATGAGTTATGATCCTGCCACTGCACTGTAGCCTGGGCAACAGAGCAAAACCCTGCCTCAAATAAAATAAATAAATAAATAAATAAATAAATAAATAAATAAATAAATAAATAAAAACAAAATGGGCAGAAATGGATAATAGCAAGAAATGAAGTGTGGAGAGATTGACAGGTCTCTGTAGGTTCAAGTTCAACTTCAATGTGAATTTCATACAAAATCCCAGTTGTTGACACAGCATCACAGTGCAGCATCCATTTGATGAAAAACAGTTTGCAGCAGCAATATTTGTGTGAAGAGTTATAATTGTAGACAGCATAGGATACATTATTTATATTTTAACTTTTAGCACCTTCCAAAATTAAATAGAATTTGTTTAGTCTCATCCAATTAACCCCCATCCCAAGAATCATGAGCTTAATGTAGGGGTTTTATTTCCCCTGAATGTAAAACCAAAGGGTCTGAGCTCATCTAAAGTCAGTTCACTCTTGCTATGGGGACTAGAAATCCAGAACCTTGGAGCCATCATCTGAAATCCCTTACAATTTTGTTTTGTGTTTTTTGTTTCCTGTTATTTGCTTAGATTGACTTCTAGTGGCAAACTCCTCTAGGACCAAGCTAGTGATAATTTACTAATAATTCAATGTTGTTAGTTGCTAACAGATTGTGCCTTGTAGGTATCTAAGATATTTAGCTAAAAAACCATCAGGGAAGCAACTGAAACCAATTCTCCACTGACATATTCTTGCCCATAGCTATAAAAACTGGTACCTTCATGGTTTAAATAGTCACTCTACCCACTCACTTCCACCTTTTCCACATCCGTAATTAGTTCTGAAGACAGAATTATCCTAATGCCTCATCATCTCCATTTAACCTTCTTAAATGCTATTGGGTGTCATGGTTATACCCCTGGTCTTCCCACATTCTTCTGGAGCACATCTGATGTGTCCAGACAGGGGAGACCGCAGGATTTCACATCCTTCCTTCCAGCTCTCTGAACTCTGTGCCCTTATCCTTGATGATAAAGGCAGTCAACTTGGAGACTCACTTTCAGCTTCTGCTATTTGTCCCAAGATTACATCTTTCAAAAGTCTTTTTATTTTTAATGCATGTCTACCACTATGCTTTATTTCTCTCTCTCAATTCTAGTTTCTTAATGCTTCTTTAAATATTCCAAATTCAACAGACATTTGGGTGATTGATTTGGGGTAATGGAAAAGCATGAAGATATGATTCTGAGAAATGTTTATTTTACAATGTGATCATGTGTTATGATGGCCTTGGGCTTGCAAGTGGAAACTACAAGGGCGTGGAACCTGACTACAGTACTAATAAGAGCCCCAAGACCTCAGGCGTGGGGCAAAGCTTTCCAGGACTTAGTTATCTTATCTGAAAAATGGGGGTAATATTACTTAACTTCTTTTGGGGCTATGTGTGCTACACACAGCATCTAGCATAAGCCAATGCTCATGAGCCATATGCACATTAGAAATTATATTATCTTAATTCTTTCCATTGGTTATATATTTTATATTGGCAATTTCCTCAACTTTCTTCTTTGAAATTACACACTACAAACCTATACACTTTACCCTCTGCTCATTCTAATTGCATATCTTTGTGGAATGTCTTCTGCTTTTCTCTTACTACCTTACTACCTAAATGAGTCATCAATCAATGTTGCCCATGGGATTCGTATTGCAAAGCAATACGAAGATTTCTTAGCCTTCATCTCAATCGCCTCACCAGTGGCATTTGACAGTGGATTTGACAGTCTTTCCTACCTGAAATTTTTGCTTCACTTGACAACTGGAACACCACTCTTTTTATTTTCCTCCACCTATTTTACTGGGCATTTTTAAATCTTGTTCTTTACTGATTGCCTTGATCCATCTGATGCCAATTAACATTTCCCAGGGTTCAGTCTCCCTACTTCTTTCTCTTCTCCAGTTATACCCAGTTCTTTGTTATCACTTCAGTATCAAGGCCCTAAATTCTGCCACAATTCCTCCACCAGTCACAAACTCTTCCCACAACTTAAACATTATTTTTCTAAATCTATATGTAACATTTTCATTTGCAAATTTAGGAGACATCTCAAAACCAATTTACCCAAAACAAAATTCTTAACTTCTTTTCCTATTACTAACTCTTTAGAAAATCGTAAGGTCATTTCTGTAAAAGGTTATTCCATTCTATAGTTGTGGATGTCCAACACCTTAAACCTCCCAGCTTATTTTTATACTCCACATCCAAACAATCAGGAAATCCTGTTGAGTTTCTATCATTGAAATATGCTCAGAACCAAATTCTTTCTTTTTATCAATACCCCTACTCTCCTAGTTCAAGCCACATTCTCCTTCTGTACTATTACCTGAGCTTTCTATTTTTATTCCTGATTCCACGCATTGGGATGAAGCAAGGACCTCCCTTAGGGGCCTGCCTCACTCCTGGCACCCCACGCCCACACAGGCATGAAATAAAGGAAAATCTTGAGTTCCTTCAAGGGAAATTCAAAGCACCTACCCAACCTTGAGAAGTAAATAAACAACTTGATAAGCAAGAAGTTAATAATAGCTTAAAGCAGAGCCACAAAATGTTTGTTTACCTATAGAAACTAAAGATAACATCTTAACATACGTCTCTGAGCTGTTTTTCAGAAACCTGGACACCCACCAAATGAACCCACTGGCATGTAGACCTCTGAAAGGGGGAGCTGAGAACTGAACTCTGACCGTTGTTCTATGTTCTAAATTTCTTCCTGAGGGGCCAGAAGGAAGTAACATCATGAGCCAGAGCTAAAATTATCTTTCTGCTGACCCCAAATTTTTAAATAAAATTTGCCTTCCTTAACCAATTGCAAATCAGAAAATCTCTGAATCTATCTATAACTCGTAATACACTGCTTCAAGATATCATGCCCTTTTAGGCCAAAATCAATGTTTAATCACCGTGTATTGATTTACGATTTTGCTTCTTGCTTCTGATTTCCTGAAATTTAGCCCTGCCTTTAAAAATTCTAACCTGTGAGCTAGTGTGGAGGTCAAGTCTTAAATATGAGCTGTGTAATTGTCTTTGCTTGGAGTCTTGCAAATAAATGCATGCCTTTCTCACACTGCAAACCTCCGTGTGGATGTTTGCTTTTACTGTGCCAGGTGAGCAGACCCCAGTTTGCTTCCGTAAAAACTTGTCCTACTCTAGGCTCTTCTCCACTCATTAGCCAAGTGAGTCTTCAGGTTATAAGGCAGATCATGGCATTTCTCTGCACAAAACCCTCCTGTATGACTTATTCATTAGAAAATTCAAACCCCCATGTGGTCTCCATGTCCCCTCCTCTGCCAATATCACTTCACCTTCCTTTCTTGCTGTTCCCCATTTGGTCACGTCCTCACCTTGGTGTTCCTGAAAGACTCAAAAAAGGACAACACTCAGAAAAGTGGATCTTACTTTTCCCTCTACCTGGAGGTCTCTATCCACAGATAGACATCTAGCTTGACCTGTCTGTTCATCTGAGTCTCCACTCAAATCTCACCTGGAGGACAGACTTTCTAGGACACAGATTCCAAAATGCAGCCAACGAAAGTTATCTTTCTATCCCTTCACACTGCTTAATTTTCTTATGGTTCTTATCACCACTGGATATATTATGCATTTTTTTAATTTTATTATTATTATACTTTAAGTTTTAGGGTACATGTGCACAACGTGCAGGTTTGTTACATATGTATACATGTGCCATGTTAGTGTGCTGCACCCATTAACTCGTCATTTATATTAGGTGTATCTCCTAATGCTGTCCCTCCCCCCTCCCCCCACCCCACAACACTCCCCGGAGTGTGATGTTCCCCTTCCTGTGTCCATGTGTTCTCATTGTTCAATTCCCACCTATGAGTGAGAACATGCAGTGTTTGGTTTTTTGTCCTTGCGATAGTTTACTGAGAATGATGGTTTCTAGTTTCATCCATGTCCCTACAAAGGACATGAATTCATCATTTTTTATGGCTGCATAGTATTCCATGGTGTATATGTGCCACATTTTCTTAATCCAGTCTATCGTTGTTGGACATTTGGGTTGGTTCCAAGTCTTTGCTATTGTGAATAGTGCCGCAATAAACATACGTGTGCATGTGCCTTTATAGCAGCATGATTTATAATCCTTTGGGTATATACCCAGTAATGGGATGGCTGAGTCAAATGGTATTTCTGGTTCTAGACCCTTGAGGAATCACCACACTGTCTTCCACAGTGGTTGAATTAATTTACACTCCCACCAACAGTGTAAAAGAGTTCTTATTTTCCCACATCCTCTCCAGCGTCTGTTGTTTCCTGACTTTTTAATGATCGCCGTGCTAACTAGCATGAGATGGTATCCCATTGTGGTTTTGATTTGCATTTCTCTAATGATCAGTGATGATGAGCTTTTTTTCATATGTTTGTTGGCCACATAAATGTCTTCTTTTGAGAAGTATCTGTTCATATCCTTCACCCATTTTTTGATGGGATTGTTTGCTTTTTTCTTGTAAATTTGTTTCAGTTCTTTGCAGATTCTGGATATTACCCCTTTGTCAGATAGATAGATTGCAAAAATTTTCTCCCATTCTGTAGGTTGCCTGTTCACTCTGATGATAGTTTCTTTTGCTGTGCAGAAGCTCTTTAGTTTAATTAGATCCCATTTGTCGATTTTGGCTTTTGTTGCCATTGCTTTTGGTGTTTTAGACATGAAGTCCTTGCCCATGCCTATGTCCTGAATGGTATTGCCTAGGTTTTCTTCTAGGGTTTTTATGGTTTTAGGTCTAACATTTAAGTGTTTAATCCATCTTGAATTAATTTTTGTATAAAGTGTAAGGAAGGGATCCAGTTTCAGCTTTCTACATATGGCTAGCCAGTTTTGCCAGCACCATTTATTAAATAGGGAATCCTTTCCCCATTGCTTCTTTTTGTCAGGTTTGTCAAAGATCAGATGGTTGTAGATATGCAGCATTATTTCTGAGGGCTCTGTTCTGTTCCGTTGATCTGTGCCTCTGTTTTGGTACCAGTACCATGCTGTTTTGGTACCAGTACCATGCTGTTTTGGTTACTGTAGCCTTGTAGTATAGTTTGAAGTCAGGTAGCGTGATGCCTCCAGCTTTGTTCTTTTGGCTTAGGATTGACTTGGCAATGCGGGCTCTTTTTTGGTTCCATATGAACTTTAAAGTAGTTTTTTCCAATTCTGTGAAGAAAGTCATTGGTAGCTTGATGGGGATGGCATTGAATCTCTAAATTACCTTGGGCAGTATGGCCATTTTCATGATATTGATTCTTCCTACCCATGAGCATGTCATGGTCTTCCATTTGTTTGTATCCTCTTTCATTTCATTGAGCAGTGGTTGTAGTTCTCCTTGAAGAGATCCTTCACATCCCTTGTAAGTTGGATTCCTAAGTATTTTCTTCTCTTTGAAGCAATTTTGAATGGGAGTTCACTCATGATTTGGCTCTCTGTTTGTCTGTGGTTGGTGTATAAGAATGGGTGTGATTTTTGTACATTGATTTTGTATTCTGAGACTTTGCTGAAGTTGCTTATCAGCTTAAGGAGATTTTGGGCTAAGACAATGGGGTTTTCTAGATATACAATCATGTCATCTGCAAACAGGGAAAATGTGACTTCCTCTTTTCCTAATTGAATAGTCTTTCTTTGCTTCTCCTACCTGATTGCCCTGGCCAAAACTTCCAACACTATGTTGAATAGGAGTGGTGAGAGAGGGCATCCCTGTCTTGTGCCAGTTTTCGAAGGGAATGCTTCCAGTTTTTGCCCATTCAGTATGATATTGGCTGTGGGTTTGTCAAAGATAGCTCTTATTATTTTGAGATACGACCCATAAATACCTAATTTATTGAGAGTTTTTAGCATGAAGGGCTTTTTAATTTTGTCAAAGACTTTTTCTGCATCTATTGAGATAATCTGTGGTTTTTACCTTTGGTTCTGTTTATATGCTGGATTACATTTATTGATTTGCCTATGTTGAACCAGCCTTGCATCCCAACAATGAAGCCCACTTGATCATGGTGGATAAGTTTTTTGATGTGCTGCTGGATTCGGTTTGCCAGTATTTTATTGAGGATTTTTGCATCAACATTCATCAAGGATATTGGTTTAAAATTCTGTTTTTTGGTTGTGTCTCTGCCAGGCTTTGGTATCAGGATGATGGTGGCCTCATAAAATGAGTTAGGGAGGATTCCCTCTTTTTCTATTGATGGAATAGTTTCAGAAGGAATAGTACCAGCTCCTCCTTGTACCTCTGGTAGAATTCTGCTGTGAATCCATTTGGTACTGGACTTTTTTTGGTTGGTAAGCTATTTATTATTGACACAATTTCAGAGCCTGTTATTGGTCTATTCAGCGATTCAACTTCTTCCTGGTTTAGTCTTGGGAGGGTGTATGTGTCAAGGAATTTATCCATTTCTTATAGATTTTCTAGTTTACTTGTGTAGAGGTGTTTGTAGTATTCTCTGATGGTAGTTTGTATTTCTGTGGGATTGGTGGTGATATCCCCTTTATCATTTTTTATTGCGTCTATTTGATTCTTCTCTCTTTTCTTCTTTATTAGTCTTGCTAGTGGTCTATCAATTTTATTGATCTTTTCAAAAAAACGGCTTCTGGATTTATTAATTTTTTGAAGGGTTTTTTGTGTCTCTGTTTCCTTCAGTTCTGCTCTTTTAGTTATTTCTTGCCTTCTGCTAGCTTTTGAATGTGTTTGCTCTTGCTTTTCTAGTTCTTTTAATTTTGATGTTAGGGTGTCAATTTTGGATCTTTCCTGCTTTCTCTTGTGGGCATTTAGTGCTATAAATTTCCCTCTACACACTGCTTTGAATGTGTCCCAGAGATTCTGGTATGTTGTGTCTTTGTTCTCGTTGGTTTCAAAGAACATCTTTATTTCCGACTTCATTTCGTTATGTACCCAGTAGTCACTCAGGAACAGGTTGTTCAGTTTCCATGTAGTTGAGTGGTTTTGAGTGAGTTTCATAATCCTGAGTTCTAGTTTGATTGCACTGTGGTCTGAGAGACAGTTTGTTATAATTTCTGTTCTTTTACATTTGCTGAGGAGTGCTTTACTTCCAACTATGTGGTCAATTTTGGAATAGGTGTGGTGTGGTGCTGAAAAGAATGTATATTCTGTTGATTTGGGGTGGAGAGTTCTGTAGATGTCCATTAGGTCCACTTGGTGCAGAGCTGAGTTCAATTCCTGGGTATCCTTGTTAACTTTCTGTCTCGTTGATCTGTCTAATGTTGACAGAGGGGTGTTAAAGTTTCCCCTTATTATTGTGTGGGAGTCTAAGTCTCTTTGTAGGTCACTAAGGACTTGCTTTATGAATCTGGGTCTTCCTGTATTGGGTGCATATTTATTTAGGATAGTTAGCTCTTCTTGTTGAATTGATCCCTTTACCATTATGTAATGGCCTTCTTTGTCTCTTTTGGTCTTTGTTGGTTTAAAGTCTGTTTTATCAGAGACTAGGATTGCAACCCCTGCCTTTTTTTGTTTTCCATTTGCTTGGTAGTTCTTCTTCCATCCCTTTATTTGGAGCCTATGTGTGTCTCTGCATGTGAGATGGGTTTCCTGAATACAGCACGCCGATGGGTCTTGACTCTTTATCCAATTTGCCAGTCTGTGTGTTTTAATTGGAGCATTTAGCCCATTTATATTTAAGGTTAGTATTGTTATGTGTGAATTTGGTCCTGTCGTTATGATGTTAGCTGGTTATTTTGCTCTTTAGTTGATGCAGTTTCTTCCTAGCCTTGATGGTCTTTACATTTTGGCATGTTTTTACAGTGGCTGGTACCAGTTGTTCCTTTCCATGTTTAGTGCTTCCTTCAGGAGCTCTTTTAGGGCAGGCCTGGTGGTGACAAAATCACTCAGCATTTGCTTGTCTGTAAAGTATTTTATTTCTCCTTCACTTATGAAGCTTAGTTTGGCTGGATATGAAATTCTGGGTTGAAAATTCTTTTCTTTAAAATGTTGAATATTGGCCCCCACTCTCTTCTGGCTTGGAGAGTTTCTGCCAAGAGATTTGCTGTTGGTCTGATGCACTTCCCTTTGTCGGTAACCCAACCTTTCTGTCTGGCCACCCTTAACATTTTTTCCTTCATTTCAACTTTGCTGAATCTGACAATTATGTGTCTTGGAGTTGCTCTTCTCGAGGAGTATCTTTGTGGCGTTCTCTGTATTTCCTGAATCTGAATGTTGGCCTGCCTCGCTAGATTGGGGAAGTTCTCCTGGATACTATCCTGAGGAGTGTTTTCCAACTTGGTTCCATTCTCCCCATCACTTTCAGGTACACCAATCAGACGTAGATTTGGTCTTTTCACATAGTCCCATATTTCTTGGAGACTTTGTTTGTTTCTTTTTATTCTTTTTTCTCTAAACTTCCCTTCTCACTTCATTTCATTCATTTCATCTTCCGTCACTGATACCCTTTCTTCCAGTTGATCGCATCAGCTCCTGTGGCTTCTGCATTCTTCACGTAGTTCTTGAGCCTTGGCTTTCAGCTCCATCAGCTCCTTTAAGGACTTCTCTGCATTGGTTATTCTAGTTATCCATTCATCTAATTTTTTTTTCAATGTTTTTAACTTCTTTGCCTTTGGCTTGAATTTCCTCCTGCAGCTCAGAGTAGTTTGATCGTCTGAAGCCTTCTCTCAACTCGTCAAAGTCATTCTCCCCCCAGCTTTGTTCCGTTGCTGGTGAGGAGCTGTGTTCCTTTGAAGGAGGAGAGGCACTCTGCCTTTTAGAGTTTCCAGTTTTTCTGCTCTGTTTTTTCCCCATCTTTGTGGTTTTATCTACTTTTGGTCTTGAGGATGGTGACGTACAGATAGGTTTTTGGTGTGGATGTCCTTTCTGTTTGTTAGTTTTCCTTCTAACAGACAGGACCTTCAGCTGCAGGTCTGTTGGAGTTTGCTAGAGGTCCACCCCAGACTGTTTGGCTGGGTGTCAGCAGCAGTGGCTGCAGAACAGCAGTGGCTGTAGAACAGCGGTGGCTGTAGAAGAGCGGATATTGGTGACCTGCAAATGCTGCTGCCTGATCATTCTTCTGGAAGTTTTGTCTCAGAGGAGTACCAGGCCATGGGAGGTGTCAGTCTGCCCCTACTGGGGGGTGCCTCCCAGTTAGGCTGCTCGGGGGTCAGGGACCCACTTGAGGAGGTAGTCTGCCCATTCTCAGATCTCCAGCTGCGTGCTGGGAGAAACACTACTCTCTTCAAAGCTGTCAGACAGGGACATTTAAGTCTGCAGAGGTTACTGCTGTCTTTTTGTTTGTCTGTGCCCTGCCCCCAGAGGTGGAGCCTACAGAAGCAGGCAGGCCTCCTTGAGCTGTGGTGGGCTCCACCCAGTTCGAGCTTCCTGGCTGCTTTGTTTTCCTAATCAAGCCTGGGCAATGGCAGGTGCCCCTCCCCCAGCCTCACTCCTGCCTTGCAGTTTGATCTCAGACTGCTGTGCTAGCAATCAGCTAGACTCCATGGGCATAGGACCCTCTGAGCCAGGTGCAGGATGTAATCTCCTGGTGTGCTGTTTTTTAAGCCCGTTGGAAAAGCGCAGTATTAAGGTGGGAGTGACTTGATTTTCCAGGTGCTGTCTGTCACCCCTTTCTTTGACTAGGAAAGGGAACTCCCTGACCCCTTGTGCTTCCCGAGTGAGGCAATGCCTTGCCCTGCTTTGGCTCGCACACGGTGCACTGCACCCACTGTCCTGCACCCACTGTCTGGCACTCCCTAGTGAGATGAACCTGGTACCTCAGATGGAAATGCAGAAATCACCCTTCTTCTGCATCGCTCACACTGGGAGCTGTAGACCAGAGCTGTTTCTATTTGGCCATCTTGGCTCCACCCCTCTCTATTGTGCATTTTGTAATCATCTGATTTTTCATACAATTTAAGTTACACAAGAGCAGAAGTTATTTCCTTAACTCTCAAGTGATAGATGAATAAGTGAATGAAAGAGTGATCACATAAATAGGAAGCTACCTCAAATCCTGACGCTTCCCTAATCTGGCCCACTAGCTTCATAGATGTGGGTATGCACAGTATCACAAGGCTTTGCCCTTGGAAGGGCTCACACTTGGTTTAATGCTATGTTGTCACTGTCGAAATTCTTAATAATTTTTGTACAAAGGATCTCACATTTTCATTTTGCATTAGGTCCTGCAAATTATGTAGCTGATCTTGTGTTTTGGACTACCTTGATCAATATGTTTGATGCGTTCTCATTGCATTTATGGGAGAGATTTTAATATTTCCTATGTTTCATTTGTATTCTTAGACAGATTGTTTTCAGTTGCTTTGAATCCTGTCTGTGTCATAAGGGTGGGCAGTATCAGCTCTATTAGAGACTGACTTCCCTTTCCTTGGGCATATTGGGCTCCAAGGTAGAGGGCATAAAGCCAGCTTGTGTTATAAAAGTTAGAAAACTGTTGTACTATAATTATGTTCTTCTCTACAGATTGTTAATTGCAAACTCTTTCAACCTTCCTTCATATTTCATCCCTTCTTAACAACATAAATACAATAATTGAGAATATTTTGGTTGGCTTCCTCATAAGAAAACATTTGCACTTGGGGTAGATATAATCTCCATGATTCCATGGGCCCTCAATACTCTAATGTTCACTAGTAGCCACTGAATTGATTGAGTCACACCATGTTTTAGTTTCTGCACACCTGTTGTCTGTTGCAACCACAGATGAGACATAAAAACACAAACGTCAAGAAATCTACCTCTGACAATCAAGCTTTACTTATTTATTATAAACATAAATTATTACTAATACAAAGTAAATTAAATACTAAGATTTCAATGACAGAATTTTACATAAAAATAAACAGAAAAAGAATAGAGGCAAAGACAGCAGAAATGGATTCTGCAATTAAGATTTTTCTCTAGTAAACTTTTACTTTTGCTTTCCTTTTTCCACAACTAAATTAATATTTTTGTTCATGTCAACCTCTTGAGTTTTTTGGTGTATAGGAAATGTCAATAAATTTCATAAATTTAACAAATATAGTATATGTATTTATAACCACAATTATGGACCGTTACTTCATACTGCTTTAATTAACAATGAGCCTTATTGACTTTGTCCCTGGACTTATTTGCTAATAGTAGGATAAATTCAGCATGATTACCAAAACATATAAAAATTTAGTATCAAAGCTATGCCAAAAAATAAAACAGAAAATACTCCAATTGTTAAATCATGTTAAACACATGTGATCTTAGTTTATCATGGAACAACTGCTTTGGCCAAAATGAAACCAAAAAATATTTACATAGAAAAAAATGGTAATAATTTCAGGCTAAGATTGTAAGGATGGCATCAGATAAAAAATGTTTTTATTCCCACATTTAAGGATACATTGGTTTAAGAAATGCTGGCTGATTATAACAAAGAAACACCAAAATTTCAGTGGCTGAACCCCATTACATCATATCAGTTTTTTTTAATTCATTTGTAAGCCCATTATAGGTCCTTTTAGTCAACAGTCAGCCTTCCGTAGAGTAACTACAGAATCCAGTTTATTTCCGTCATGTGGTTCTGCCATCTCCCATATATGACATCTAAGATTTCTGTGCTCAAGAGCATTAAGACAAAAAAAAAGAAAGAAACGTGGAAGTGATTGCAACATCAATTCTTGTTAAACCCAGTCCAAATCCATACCTAACTGCAAGAGTGGTCAGGACATGACTCTAGCTGACCAAGATAAAAGAGTAGGCCAGGCACAGAGGCTTACGCTTGTTATTCCAGCACTTTGGGAGGCCGAGGCAGGTGCATTGCTTGAGGTCAGGAGTTTGAGACCATCCTGGCCAATATGGTGAAACCCTGTCTCTACTAAAAATACAAAAATTAGCTGGGCATAGTGGTGGGTGCCTGTAATCCCAGCTACTCAGGGGGTCATTTTGGGGGTCAAACTCAGGAGGCTGAGGCAGGAGAATCACTTGAACCCTGGGAGGTGGAGGTTGCAGTGAGCTGAGATCGTGCCACTGCACTCCAGCCTGGGTAACAGAGCAAGACTCGGTCTCAAAAAAAAAAAAAAAAAAAAAATGATAAAATAGTAAATGCCTTTGCAAACAGCTATGCAATGTCCTAATCTACCTCATGCATCCCCAACTACTTGTGTTTACCCTCTTACCACATACAGAAATCTCTGATCCTTTCCCCATGTGAGAGAGTACACAGTTATACCCAGTCGCTGCATGGAGCTTAAGATCTAGAATTTCCAGGTGTTGTAGACTCTTCTCTACTGTTCCCAATGCAGGTCCCCATGGTGTGATGATCTGTGAACCAATGTACACCAAAACATTGGTGTAGCAGGGAGAGGAATCCGAATAAAGATTCCATTGTAAACGGAAAAAAAATCAGAGACAGCATTATGGTATTTACAGTTGGCATAATTATAATTTCCTGCAGGGCAGTTATGAGGAAGGCACTGTCCTGAGAATGGGAAAAGTCCCTGACAAGACTCTGATTCTGCCTTCTGAAGGAACCCTTGTGTCCGTTGTCCTCTTGGCTCCCCTCCATATGAAGTTCTCCTTCAGCCAGTTATCCTACACGGGCTCATCTGAAGGGGCAGCAAAGAGGGCACCCTAACTTGGGGCTGCAAGGCTTTCACAACCCACTTCCTCGTGGTGGAGAGAGGATGCAGTGTTGTTTTGAACCTCAAATAATAAATTATTTTGCTTGCTTTATTTGTGTAGAGGCTCCTGGATTCTTTTTTTTTTAAGTTCATGTCCACAGGAATGAGGATTCTTTAGCAATACAATTTTCTCAAACACTTTGTGAGCTTCTGATTAATTTGCTTGTAGTTGGTTTTAATTTTATGTACCAGTAAACATAACTATTGTTTTTGCTTTTTTCTAAACATAGCCTCAGATCTACTCTCTTCTGCCCTTCTCTCTCTCTATCTGTTCATCTCTCTTTATCCTAAATAGTATTCACCTTAAAGGCATCTAAAATATAGACTTGAAAGGAAATAACACACCCATATTCTAATCTCTACTATAAGGTTCAGTTTTTTAAACCAAGATTTTCTTTCCTGTCACTCAAAGCCTTGTTTAGCCTTTATCTTATGAATAGGATTCCAGAAACCGTCAACCTGTCCAATGTATAGCCCCTTGATCTTTGGACTCTTTATTTTCTTTGATCTCTGCTTGGCATGCCATCTATTTTTGTCTAAACTTTTTCTTTTTTACAATTCTATGCTAAGGGCACCTAACAATAGTCAAAGCACATGCACTGGCTGTTTCCCACCCTTCACTTAAGGCTGCAGGTTGATCAGGCATATGGTCCACTTGCCAAGTTATTGCAGGCTACAGCTTAACCAAATGTGCTTCCACTGCACATTGATCATTGAGGTTCCAGCCTATGAAGATATTTGAGCTCAATGCTAAATGTAGATTTGCTAAGACAATGCCCAAGACTTTAGTTCTAGGCAAAAGCAGAAACACTCCACAAAGTATCATTTTCTAATTTAGTTGAAGTATTAAAATGACTCCCAAATGTATTGATGTATACAGAAATGGCAAAGTGTGTGGTTGTGTTAGATTCCTATAGCTGCTCTAACAAATTACTGCATACTTAGTAGCTTCTAATGACACAGATTTGTTAGCTTACAGTTGTAGAGGTCAAAAGCCCAAAATAGGTCTCACTGGGTAAAAATCACTGTGTCAGCAGGGCTATATTCCCTCTGAAGTCTTCAGGGGAAATGGTCATTGCCTTTTTTAGCTTCCAGAGGCTGCCTACATTTCTTGACTTGTGGCCTCTGTTCCATCATCAAGGCCATCAGTGGCCAGTTGAGTCTCTCTTACTCACTCTCATGATTAAATTGGATCAAATTAGATAATCCAGGACAATCTCCACAGCACGATATCAGCGAATTAGCACTCTTGAGTGCCTCTGCAACCTTTACTCTGCTTTCTTATGCAACCTGACATATTCATAGGTTCTAAAAATTAGAATGTGAACATCATTTAAAGAGGAGGGGCATTATTCCATCTAGTGGCAAAAAGAAGTCTCTATCAACTGTTGCCCCCCTACCCTGTTTTCTATATGTGATTTTCCATTTTACCATGAGTGGCCCAGTAAGAAGAGAAATGCTGAGATTGACAGGTTTCTATAAGCCATATCTGGAAGTGAAGCAAGTCATTTCTGGGCAGATTCATTGGCTAGAACTCAGTCACAAAAAGGCAATTAACAAACTCTTACAGAGGTCTGAATAGTTAATCTCACTATTTTCATTAATAGAATAGCACACTTATGTAGTGAACAGCCAGTTAGCCCGTGTCACATGAGTCAAGGTATTGATGTACAGAAGCTGAAGACAACAGAAGAGCACAAAGTAGTATAAAATATTAATTTAATAAAATCAAGGCTTTTAAATATATTGCTCTGTTTACTCCACATTGTAATATGATAGGAAAAGGTCATGAAGATATTTTTATTTTAACCATGCAAAGGTTCAAAGGTTTCTTCATGACAAACTACTGGGCAGAAGCGTAGGACATAAAGATGAGTTAGTAATCTTCCTTTTACAAGATCCTGTCTTTTGTTTTGAAATTACGTCACTTTTTCAGCTATAATATGTGGACCATCAGTCATATATGTAGCAGACATTTTTAAATTTTAAAAACTGGTTTTAATCTGTGTCTGTAAGTTATGTAAAATGTGAGAAATAAACTGCATTTGGTAAACAGTTATTTGGAAATATTTTCACTGTATGTGGCCTTGTTGCCAAAATGACATGTGAAAACTTCAAAAATACTAATATTTTCACACTAAATAACTTGAAAACAGTATTTTCTAACTTGTTTAAAATTCTCCCAAGTAAAAAAACTTTTATTAGTATTTTAATTTGCTTGTTAAAATATATTAAAAAGTAGCTGGCTGACTAGACACAGCCAAGAAAGGCCTCTCCCACTTTGAGAAACCAAAATATCAAGTAAATCATTACACTCAGACAGATCTTTTGAGATAACACAGTGAAAGTCAAGAAGTGACACAGATACTGAATTTGAAGAGGGAGAAAGCTAGGAACCCTGCGTGGAGTCACCAAGTGTCAGGACTAGCTCCAGGTCCTGAACGGGTTCTAAGTAAGGGGTGAATGAAAGAACTCCAGGGTACCACACTCCCACCATGGACTTCCAGGAGCCTAGCTACAAGATACCCCACAAACCTCCACAGAAATTTGAATTAGCAGGGGGGACTGTCCAGAAAGTAGGCATAGGCAGAGCTCGAACATGCACAGAGGCCAGAAGGTTTTGTGTGCAGGGCAGCCAAAGCAAAACGTGACCACAGGCACCCATCCTTCAAGGTTTTCCATTGTGCTGTGAGTCACTATAGCTCCTGAGGACAGCCAAGCTGGGAGGGAGCAGGGCTGCTCCATTCCTGTGGGACTGGGGCACATCTAATCTGTGGGTCCCCTTTTCCACCAGCACCTCTCAAGACCCCTGCCTGGCCACTCCCACAAGAGGGTGCACACAGCACCACCTCCCCTGGCCCTGCTGAGTGTTTAGCCAGTGGCCTGGGAACACTTTGTCCCTCCCCCTGCAGTACAGCCAGTGCTGGCTCTTGAGGGGATGGAGGACAAAGCCACAGGCCTAGACCCAAACTCCCAGCATTTGAGCACACTGCCCAGAGGTGAGATGAAATCTGTGGCCTCGAGTGGAAGAGGAGTGCCCACTCTCAGCACACTAAGAGTGAGGCAAGAGTTCATGCACTGGCATGGGACCTGGACACCACCCCCTTCCACAAGGCTGATCTGGGGAGGATATAGCCTGTCAGCCAGCTGCAGCTTCTTCCTGAGAAAGCACCACAGCCTGTAATGCCTGGAACAGCTCCACTGTGATCTGGACACAGAAGGCTTGGGATGAAACTAGCTGGTCTGGCTTACTCGTGGGGTAGATACTGGAGGAAGACTTAGTTTGGGGAGTTTGAGCTGGGCAGTCCCCAGTGCAGTCTTCTGGGCAAAAAAAATCTGAGGCTGCAGGTACCACACCAGCTACACATCCATGGTACCACTGCCCTTCCTGGAAATCCTCTGCCCTTGGCCCACAGTATCACCAGACCACCTGCAGATATTCCCCACAACCTACTCTGACTCTGCCAAGCTCAGAGGACCAGAGGGTCCCTGGGGAATCCTGGGCCTTCTGGTGACCTAAGCTTTGGCTGGGGCTGCCCCTATGGAAGGAGGGAGTGCAACAGGCCAGAGCCCCCCATAGGGCTGATGAAACATGAGCATGTTGCCAGTGATTGGTGGGGGCTCCCCCAAGGCTCAGGAAGAGACTCCCTTCCTCCTTCCCCAGAGTACTGCTGTGTAAGCACTGAAATACAAATGAGGCACATGACTGAATGACAGCCTATCTGACGGCACTTAATCT
Organism: Symphalangus syndactylus; assembly: GCF_028878055.3. Lineage (NCBI taxonomy): Eukaryota > Metazoa > Chordata > Mammalia > Primates > Hylobatidae > Symphalangus > Symphalangus syndactylus. The sequence goes on from NC_072431.2 coordinate 78,667,102, forward strand.
TAATCATAGCCAGAATTACACTACCAAACAAAAATAAATTCCATTAGCACACACTGCCTGTGAAATCCAATGCAGGAGAGTAGCCACAATTAAGAAAACAATATAGAGTCTTGATCCTCTGAAAACACCCAGAAATGAAGTCAATAGACTATACACACATACAATACAGTCAAACTCTCAAGGGAAAAAAGAACATAAAAACTAGAAGTCTGTCACAAATGACAGTAACTTCAAAAAGATAAAGAGACACCAGCCCTCTCAGATGGGAAGCAATCAGTTCAAAAATTCCAGCAATTCAGAAAGTCAGAGTGTTTGCCTACCTCCATAGAATTGTACTAGCTCCTAAGCAATGGATACTAAACAAATTGAAATGTCTGAAATGACAGATATTGAATTCAAAATTTGAATGGCAAAGAAACTTAACAAGATTCAAAAGAAAGTTGAAACCTAATCCAGGGAAGCCAGAAAAATGATCCAAGAGTTGAAAGACAACACAGCCATTTAAACAAACAACTGAACTGAACTTCTGAAATTTACAAATTTATGACAGGAATTTCAAAAATATAGTTGGAAGCTTTAACAAGACTAGACCAAGCTGAGAAAAGAATTTTCGAGTTAAAAGACTGGTTCTTTGAATCAACCCAGTCAAATATAAATAAAGAAAAAAAAGATGTTAAAAAATGAACAAAACATCCAAGAAATATGGGATTATGTAAAGAGACTAAACCTATGACTGATTGGCATTCCTGGGAGAGGAAAGAGAGGAAGCAGCTTGGAAAACATATCTGAGGCTATAGTCTAGGAAAATTTCCCCGATCTTTCTAGAGAGGTTGACGTGAAAATTCTAGAAATTCAAAGAACCTCTGCAAGATACTATACAAGACCACCATCCACAAGACATATTTATCAGACTTTCCAGAGTCAACACGCACAAAAAAATCTTAAAGGCAGCTAGAGAAAAGGGTCAAATCATTTACAAAAGGAACCCAATAATGCTAACGGCATAATTCACAGCAGAAACCTTACAAGCCAGAACAGATTAGGGGCCTATTTTCAACATCCTTAAAGAAAAGAAATTCTAGTCAAGAATGTCATATCCTGCCAAACTAACATTCATGAGCAGAAGACAAATAAAACCTTTTCCAGACAGGCAAACACTAAGGGAATTTGTTGCCACTAGACCAGCCTTACAAGAGATCCTTAAGGGAGTGCTAAATATGGAAACAAAATAATACTCACTACCACAGAAACTCACATAGTACATAGCTCACAGACCCCATGAAGCAACCACACAATTGAAACTACAAAGGAACCAGCTAACAATATCAAGAAAGAATCAAAACCTCACATATCAATATTAACCTTCAATGTAAACAGTCTAAACGCCCCACTTTAAAGGCATAGAATAGCAAATTGGATTAAAAAAAATAAGACCCAACCATCTTTTTCTTCAAGATACCCATCTCACATGTAATTACATGTAAAGGGATAGAGAAAGATTTATGGAAACAGAAAACAAAAAAGAGCAGGGGCCACTAAACTAATGTCAGATAAAACAGACTTTAAATCAACAACTGCAAACAAACAAGAACACAAAGAAGGGCACTTTACACAATGGTAAAGTGTTCAACAAGAAGACTTAACTACCCTAAATATACATTTACCCAATATTGACACACAAAGATTCACAAAACAGGTACTTCTAGACCTATGAAAAGACTTGGACAGCCACACAATAATAGTGGATGACTTTAACACTCCACTGACAACACTAGACAAATCATCAAGGCAAAAAATTAATAAAGGCCAGGCACGGTGGCCCACGCCTGTAATCCCAGCACTCTGGGAGGCTGAGGTGCGCAGATCACAAGGTCAGGAGATCGAGACCATCCTGGCCAACATGGTGAAACCCCATCTCTACTAAATATAGAAAAAATTAGCAGGGTGTGGTAGCGGGCACCTATAGTCCTAGCTACTGTGGAGGCTGAGGCAGGAGAATAGTATGAACTCAGGAGGCAAAGCTTGCAGTGAGCTGAGATTGCACCACTGCACTCCAGCCTGAGCAACAGAGCGAGACTCCATCTCAAAAAAAAAAAAAAAATTAATAAAAATATTCTGGCTTTGAATTTGACACTTGATCAACTAGACCTAATAGACATCTATAGAATGCTCCATGCAACAACCACAGAATATTCATTCTTCTAATTTGCACATGAAGCATACCCTAAGATTGACCATATGCTTGGCCATAAAGCAAAGTGTCAATAAATTCAAAACAATCAAAATTATTGCAAGCATACTTTCATAACACAGTGAAATACAAATAGAAATCAGTCCCTAGAAGATATCTCAAAACCACAAAATTACATGGAAATTAAACAACCTATTTCCAAATGACTTTTGGGTAAACAGTAACGTTAAAGTAGAAATTTTAAAAATTCCATGAAATTAATGAAAACTGACACAGAACATTCCAAAACCCCTAAAGTGCTGCAAAAGCAGTTTTAAGAGAAAAGTTTATAGTGTTAAATGACTACATCAAGAAGTGAAAACAATCTCAAATTAACATCCAACATCACACCTAGAAGAGCTAGAAAAACAAGAACAAACTAATCCCAAAGCCAGCAGAAGAAAAGAAATAACTAAAATCAGAGCAGAACTGAATGAAATTGAGACCCAAAAATCCATACAAAAAATCATCAAAATTAAAAGCTTGTTCCTTAAAGGATAAAGATCAATAGACTGCTAGGTATATTAGCAAAGAAAAAAAGAGAAAAGATCCAAATAAGCACAAACAGAAATGACAAAGGTGATATTACAACTGACCCACCGATATACAAAAGATCCTCAGAGACTATTATGAACACCTCTATGAACACCAACTAGAAAATCTACAGAAAGTGGATAAATTCCTGGAAACACACAAACTCACAAATTGAACTAGGAAGAAATTGAAACCCTGAAAAGACCAATAATGAGTTCTAAAATTGAATCAGTAACATAAAAAACCTACCAACCAAAAAAGGTCTTCGACCAGATAGATTCAAAGCTGAATTCTACCAGACATACAAAAACCAATCCTATTGAAACTATTTCAAAAAATCAAGGAAGAGGAATTCCTCTCCGATTCATTTTATGAAGTTAATATCATCCTGATGCCAAAACCTGGCAGACATAGTGAAAAAAGAAAACTTCAGGGTGATATCCTTGATGAACATAGATGTAAAAATCCTCAAGAAAGCATAAGTAAACTGAATCCAGAAGCACATCAAAAATTTAATTCACCATAATCAAGTAGGCCTTATTCTTGGAGTGCAGAGATGGTTCAGCATACACAAATTGCCAGGCGCGGTGGCTCACGCCTCTAATCCCAGCACTTTGGGAGGCCAAGGTGGGCAGATCGCCTGAGGTCGGGAGTTCGAGACCAGCCTGACCAACATGGAGAAACCCCGTCTCTACTAAAAATACAAAATTAGCCCAGCGTGGTGGTGCATGCCTGTAATTCCAGCTACTGGAGAGGGAGAGGCAGAAGAATCTCTTGAACCTGGGAGGCAGAGGTTGCAGTGAGCCAAGATCACGCCATTGCACTCCGCACTCAAGCCTGGGCAACAAGAGCGAAACTCCATCTCAAAAAAAAAAAAAAAAAAAAAGAAAAAGAAAAAGCATACACAAATCAATGAATGTGATTCATCACATAAACAGAATTTAAAATGAACACCATACAATCATCTAAATGATACAAAGAAGCTTTCCATAAAATTCAGCATCCCTTCATGATAAAAACCCTGAACAAACTAGATGTCAAAAGAACATATCAAAATATTAAGAGCCATCTATGACAAACCCACAGCCAACATCATACTGAACAGGAAAATGCTGAAATCATTTCCCTTCAGAACTGGAAAGAGACAAGGATACCCACTATTTTCACTCTCATTCAACATAGTACTGGAAGTCCTAGTCACAGCAACCAGCAAGAGAAAGAAATAAAAGCCATCCAAATATAAAAAGTAAAAATCAAGCTATCTCTCTTCACTGATGATACAATTTTATACCAAAACAAAAAAAAACCTAAAGACTCTGCCAAAAATCTCCCAGAACTGATAAACGACTTCAGTATGTTTCCGGATACAAAATCAATGTACAAAAATCAGTAGCATTTCTATACAACATAACATTCAAGCTGAGAGCCAAATCAAGAATGCACTCTGATTTATAATAGTCACCAAAAAAAAAAAGCCACCTAGGAATCATATAGCCAGGAAGTGAAAGAGCTCTAAAAGGAGAATAACAAAACAATGGTGAAAGAAATAATAGAGGATACAAACAGAAAAATATGCCATGCTTATGGATTAGAAAAATCAATATGTTAAAATGTACATACTATCCAAAGCAATGTACAGATTCAATGCTATTCCTATCAAACTACCAACATCATTTTTCACAGTATTAGAAAAACTATTCTAAAATTCATATGGAATCAAAAAGAGCCCAAATAGCCAAAGCAAACCTACGCAAAAAGAAGAAAACTGGAGGTATCACATTACCTAACTTCAAAATATACTACAAAGCTACACTAACCAAATTATCATGGTACTAGTACAAAAACAGACATGTAGACCAATGGAACAGAATAGAGAACCCAGAAATAAAGCTACACACCTACAAATATTGGATCTTCAACAAAGTCAACAAAAATAAACAATGGGAAAAAGATTTTCTATTCAATAAATGTTGCTGGGATAACTGGCTAGTCATGTGCAGAAGAGTGAAACTGAACCCCTATCTATCATAATATACAAAAATTCATTCAAGATGAACTAAATAAAGACTTAAATGTAAGACATCAACCTATAAAAATTCTAGAAAACCTAGGAAATGCCCTTTTCTTCATCGTTCTTGGCGAAGAATTTATGGCTAAGTCCTCAAAAACAACTGCATGCAACAAAAACCAAACAAAAAACAAGTGGGACCTAATTAAACTAAAGAACTTCTGCACAGCAACAGAAACTATCAACAGAGTAAAGAGACAACCTATAGAATGAGAGAAAATATTTGCAAACTATATACCCAACAAGTATCTAATATTCAAGAACTATAAGGAATATAAACAAATGAATAAGCAAACAAACCCATCAAAAAGTGGGCAAGGAACACAAACAGACATTTCTCAAAAGAAGACATACATGTGGCCAACAAGTGTATGAAAAAATGCTCGCCATTACTAATCATTAGAGAAATACAAATCAAAACCACAATGAGATACCATCCCACACCAATCAGAATTATTATTATTAAAAAGCCAAAAAATAATAGATGTTGGTGTGGCTGTGGAGAAAAGGGAACACTTATACACTCTTGGTGGGAATGTAAACTAGCTCAGCTGCTGTGGAAAGCAGCTTAGAGATTTCTCAAAGAACTAAAAGTAGAACTACCACAGGACTCAGCAATCCCATTTCCATCAACAGTGGACAGGATAAAGAAAATGTGTACATATATACCATGGGATACTATGCAGCCATAAAAAGTGAAATCATGTTATTTGCAGCAACATGGATGCAGCTGGAAGTCGTTATTCTAAGCAAATTAGCACAGAAACAGAAAACCATGTAACCACATGTTCTCACTTATAAGTGTGAGCTAAACATTGGGTACTCATGGACAAAAAGATAATAACAACAGACACTGGGAATACAAGGGGTGGGGAGGGAAGAAGAGAGAGAGCAAGGGTTGAAAAACTAGCTGAGGAGTACTGTGCTCACTATCTGGATAACAGGTTCCATCGTATCCCAAACCTCAGCATCATGCAATATACCCTTGCATAAACCTTCACATGTACCTTTTGAATGTAAAATAAAAGTTGACAAAGCTACTAAAAACAAACCATTTTGCCTAGGTTGCAATGAAGTACTGTCGGAATAGTGATAATTTACTAGCTAAATTTTATCAAAAGCTTGTGTAATTGGTGAATGAGATGATATGTCTTTGGAATATCACAGTTAATTGAAATAAATAGCAAAGTGAAAGGTATATACCAATTTTAAAGGTGTTAAAATATAGAAACAAATAATGATGTGCATCTTAAAGTATAAATATGGTAACACACAGTGTCAATCACGTATGCCTTCCATTTATAGCTGCATATTATTGTGAGGTTTCTTCTTTAGATATGACAGCCATTAATTTTAATCAATGAAATAAAGCAAACTTAGAATGAAACCTTCAATTTGCTACATTACAAGGTGTTACAGCAAGATTTTAAAGTATGATATGTTCAATCATGCTGTGACAGAATATAATAATGCTAATAATACTAATGGATTTTGTACAATTAGCAAGCATAATATATTTAAGAGTATATTGAAATATTGTTCACTTTGCCATTTAGACAAATTCCATTTTGTTTTGTTTCTATAAATCACATAATAGATTATTGTATGAATGCATAATTTTAAGTAAAAATAGTCACTAAATAAAATGGCTTAAATTTTTTAATGAATAAATAAAAAATATGTTGGGGAAAATATGTTTGAAAAGATTTCTACCAAAATTATTTCCTCAATAAAAAGTATTGTGAGTTCACAGGCCTGCTCTCCTGGGATGGCTATGCAGGCCTCCATGGCTTGCCTGCACCTGTCTGTCCCTCCCCACCTTGGTTTGGGTTTTAGAAATTCACTGTACCGAACTGCTTGTATTCCAGTGTACCATGATCTTCCTCTGACCTGTCCCTCTGGCATGGAACTTTTCCTTTTTTGTTCACAAGTAAAGTATTTTCTTCTTTAAAAAGAAAATTAGTGCAGATGTCACCGCACTGTGTCCGGTCTACCTGTATGGCTTCCATCATCACACCTTTCTGTTGGCACGTCCACTTGTTACCCTCAGACTCTGGACTCTTCCAGGATAGTGGACATGGATGAATTGTCTTTAAACTCCCGAAGTGTGTAGGCTGTGGCTCTTAAAAATTCATTAAATGAAAAGAAGAAAAATGAAAATAATAAACCAAGAAATTCCATTTATTGACTTTCTGATATAATCCAGGAACTGGATTGTGCTACTTATAGATCCACTCATCAGGTTAATCCTCAGTCTCTCGTGGTGGGAAATATACTCTGAGAAGTTGAACAAATGTTGTATGATTAAAGGATTAGTAAATGTCAGAGACAGAAAAACAAAACCATGCCAATGTTCTTTTTGTTTTATGCCAATTCACAAGTGAATAGATATATAAATTGATGATATGTGCCTAATTCTGATATTTGGTCATGTATACTTTATTAAAAGATGAGATCGGGTATCTAATTTCTGCATTTTTTTCAATACTTTGATCTATGATAAAAATATACAGGGTACTTATGTTTTGACAAAAATTAATTAAAATTTTATCATCCAGTTTCAAACACACAAAGATAGAAGTTTTTTTTTTTTCCTCTAAAAAAGCACATACAATTATCTTTGGAGATATTTCTTTCTTGTCATATCTCCAAACTGCAGTGGGGCTATCTCTGTCGTGTCTGCTGAATGTTGACAATGTCTTGGAAGGGATTCTCTTCATCTGAGAGTCTCTTGGGTATGGCAGACCAAGAATTCTCATCTATTTCCTAACAAATAATCCCCAAGGAACAAGTCAAAAAGCAACATGCCCACCATTCTGTGGATGAAGACATTTTGGACATCCTACTATTAATCAGTTAATTATACACATTGGGCCCATTAATAGTTTTTCTCCTCATCATCTCTCCTGAGTTGCAAATGTCAAGCTGGACCCACCTGTGCCTCCCACAGGGCACTGCAGGTTTCCACACACTGAGGAGGATGCCGACTGTACTGGGCATCTCCACTCCTTCCTGTCTCCCACGCAAGGTGCCTACGAAAGAGGTGACTCTCAGTGTGGTTACAGATTCTTTTCCACTCAGAAATGCAGCCAGAAACATAATCTTTACTCAAAGCTGCTTAAAGTATAATAATCTATTCATCAACTTAATTGTCCAGTCCGTTATTAAAGCTTGTTGATATATTAAATTCTGTTCCAGGAGCTAGGGCTTGATATATGAGTGAGACAGCCTCCCTCCTTCCAAAAAGCTTATAGACAAATAGAAAGATGGACACATAAACAAATAACATCTTATCAAGTGTGCTCACAGTCATAGCAGCGCAATGGGGGTGTGAATAGACAGCCTGCTTTAAGCTACCCAAGTTAGGGGAGAGTTCATAGAGATGAAGGATGAGAAGAGCACACAAAACACAAAAGAAATGACCCTTTATCAAAGCACAGAGTGGGAAGGAGCATAGAATGTTTAGAAACAGACTATTTGCTCTAAGACAGAAGCCCTGGGCCATGCATGATGGTGAAGCGGCTACGTTGTCTGGGGTACAAACCGGTGGTTCATCACCTTGTGCCAGGAAAATTTAGGACAGGGACACACACGAAGAGTTTAGGAGTGGAGGTTTAATAGTCGAAAGAAAGAGAAAAAAAGAGAAAGGAAAACAGCTCTCTCTCTAGTGAGAGAGAGGGGACTTCGAGAGGAAAAAGACTGGCCGGCTGTGAATGTGCTGAATTTTTTAGTCTGGCTTGGGGAGGCGGTGTCTGATTGACATGTGGCTCACAGATTGATTCGATCAGGTATGACGTTTACATGATGTGCAGGGAAGGCTGGGGACCCCACCCTAATCCTATTATGCAAATGGGCTTTCCAGTTGACCAGGCCATCTTGTCTGCTCCTTACTATACATCTAGCTGACAAAGAGAAGGGAAGATGGAGCCGCCATCTTGAACATGATTGGCATAACTGTCAGCATCTATATTCTGCAGCTCGATTTTACAGGCTGCTCTTTGTTAGAAAGGAAAATAATTTGGGGCTGCTTTTCATTAAAAGGAAAACTTTTGAGGACTTCCTACCTTCACTATCTGCCTGAGTAATTTCTTCTTAACTACTGTATCATTGGGACCTGGCAGTAGGTAAGGTAGGAAAGTAGAGGGCATTGAATGTCATTCTTAAAAATGTTGACTGTGTCTCTTTTGGTAAATAGAGTCACTAAAGAATGCAAAGAATGGAAATAATGCAATCACCTTCTCATTTAGAAAGCTATTTTAGGCCAGGTGTGGTGGCTCATGCCTGTAATCCCAGCACTTTGGGAGGCCAAGGCAGGCGGATCACCTGAGGTCAGGAGTTCAAGACCAGCCTGGCCAATATGGTGAAACCCATCTCTACTAAAAATACAAAAAAAGATTAGTTGGATGTGGTGGCAGGCACCTGTAATCCCAGCTACTCGGGAGGCTGAAGCAGGAGAATGGCTTGAACCCAGGAGGTGAAGGTGGAGGTGGAGGTGAGCTGATATTGTGCTATTGCACTCCAGCCTGGGCAACAAGAGTGAAATTCTGTCTCAGAAAAAAAAAAAAAAGCTATCTTTTGAAGATAGAGTTGAATTGCAATGGGAGATGATGTCATGGATCTGAACTGAGGCAACAGAAATGTTGATAGACAATGAGTGGAAAAACTGCAATGGCATTAACAGGGCTTATTTGCTTATTGGTTATAGAATGAGCTTTAAGCTTTAAAAAAAAAAGGCTAGAAAATGATGCCCAGACCTCTTGCTTGGTTGACAGGTTTGAAAGGATCCGCCAATGGTAGAAAAAGAAGAAAGGTTTAGAATGGAGTGGGTGAGGTGGGGAGAAGAGACTGAGGAGCAACTTGGACATGGTAACATGCTTATGGAGCATTCAGGTGGAGATTTGTAATTGAAGATTGATTTATGGGACTGCACCTTAGTAAAGAGGTCTGAGCTGGACATATGTGGATTACTAATTTGTAATCATCATCACTGAATTTTTTTCAAGAATGGTGATTGATTATGCTTAGTTTTTCATAAAATTTAACACAACTTATTATGCATATCTCATAGGGCCCCATCTGTGCCCTCTGCTCCTGCGACAACTGGGCCATTCATTTCAAGGCTCTGTGTCAACTGCTTTGCCCATCTTCCCCAGAGCACTTCTCAGATAGGTCAGTCGTGTAAACGGGATTACCTGATTATCTTTCAACTGCCTCTTTCCTTCTGCTTTCTTGGCCTATTGAGGTAGCTCCCATTGGTCAGGAATAAATCCATAGCTTATCTTGTTTCCTTTTTTTTCATTCTGGAAAAGTCTTTTGGCATGTTTCAAAAATTGTGACTCAGTGAAAATGGGTTTTGTTTTATTGGTTTTGTTTTGTTTTGAAGAGACACTATCTTTTGAGTTTATCAAACTTGATTCTGTTTTCCATCCCTTAACATGTATGGGGCATGTAAACAGTAAAAGAGAACAGGGAAACACTCATGAATCTTGACAGTACCTGTGATATGGTCTGTATATTAGCCCCTGACCAAATCTCCTGTTGAATTGTAATCCCCATTGCTGGAGCTGGGCCTGGTGGGAGGTGTTTGGATCACGAGGGAGGATCCCTCATGGCATTCCTTCCACTCTCTTTGTGATAGTGAGTTCCCAAGAGAGATCATTTAAAAGTGTGTGGGACCTCTCCTCCACACTCACTCTCTTGCTCCTGCTTTCGCCATGTGGCACGCCTGCTCCCCTTTTGCCTTCTGCCATGATTGTAAGCTTCTTGAGGTCCCCGCAGAAGCTGAGCAGATGCCAGCACCATGTTTCTTGTAAAGCTTGCAGAAGTGTGAGCCAATTAAACCTATTTTCTTTATAAATTACCTAGTCTCAAGCATTTCTTTATAAAAATGCAAGAACAGCCTAACACATCCTGCAACAGCTGAAACCTACAAACACAGGGAGTCAAGTTTATGTAAGTTGGACCCAGTTGCTTTTACAGTGTAGAGCAGCCAATTTGAGAAGCGATTCCAGGAGCAGACAGTTGGATTCAGACTGTCACTATTGAGCTTTTCTACACAGATACAAATGCCCCTGATCCTTACATCTTTCAGAGTAAAAGCCTGCTCAGTATGACTCTTGAAAGGACATTAACTAATACCTCTGCCTTACCCTTGGTCTCTGGACCACTACAGTTCAAAATAATCATTTATTCTCCTCTTCAGCTCATCAATAATTAGCACATGGCTTCAAGTTATGTATATAAAGAATATGATTATATAAAATCAAAGCAGAACTGTGCCCTTTAATGCCATTCTGATTAAACCTTTCTTTCTGGGAAAGCAGAAGACAGGAATCAAAGAATGTGAGTTTACTGTTGTGCTTAAAATGAAGATGTACAGTTCAAATTCTATCTGTGGAAGCTGAAATTCAAAAGATGAATTTAAATAATTGATTTAAAATTAGGTAACTTTCAATTGAAATAATGGTCTTCATTCTGCAAAATAGATAACCACAAATTTCCCTAGTTAAAAATATTTCCAAAATCCCATTTATTTGTATTTGAAAATGTAAAAATCTCATAGGGAAAATAACTTAAAAATTATTGATTGGCCCAACCACCTAGCCTATTATTGCTATCCATCCACTCCCCCCAAAGGATTTGAGTACATCCCATGCTGGGAAATTTGTTGCTTATAAGATCAGAACATCTTTGAAACTTTTGACTCCTAGAAATATCTTTCTTTTATTTAGCTAAAATCTGTCCTTGCATACTCCACATATTTGTCTTATTTCTGTTTTGTTATGAAAACAACACAATTTTATGAAATTCATATATGGTATTATGTACCAAAGCTGCTTAATAAACTTAGAAGTATGAAGGTTTCCCTATCAGTCAATTCTGTCACATTTTATTGTGTTAAGATACAAAATATTTTGACCTTTAAGAGTAACATCCAGAAGATATCCAACTATTATTGCAATGCCTAGAAAAACACAGAGGTATATTACATATACATAAAATACATAGAAAAACAAATAAATAAAGCGAAAGTGTGAAGCTGAGTCAGAAAAAGTAATTGAATGTAAGAGAGAGGAAAATGAGTATGTGGGCCATGGATTGAGTGTGCAGTGGAAAATCTGCAGCAAGTTAGTAACTATGGTTTATAGTAATTATATTTTCATGATGATGTGAAGAAAAAGGAAAGGTGCCGAAAGTCTGTCTCAATATGATAAGGCTAAGTAAGAGGATTTAATTCAAGGTAAGATCACTTAAATATTCTGCTTAATATGCACTGATCTTTTTAAAGTGCTTTACATATGTTAACTCATTTAATCTTCACAGCAATCCCACAGGGAGGTTCTGTTATTATTCCCTTTTACAGATCAGGAGAATGAGATATATAGATGTTAATAACTTGTCCGAGGTTATATGGCAGGTGAGTGACAGTGAGGTCCTAAGTCCTGGCATTCCCCTTAAAAGGCCATGGTTTTTAATTACTGTCAGTGAGATCGACTCTGCTGGTGGCAGCTATTGCAGTTCCCGATAACTAGGAAGTATGCTGTCTCGGAGGTGGAGATAGATTGTTTATGCTCTTGAAGTCTAGAGGCAGCATTTTTTAAGAATCCTGGTCAAAACCTTCATAAGATTAGACCATGCTGAGTTCATAGTTAGGGTAATGGTGTAATTAATTGCCCTAAATAGGGCATTTTTGAGGGTGAATAGGACATATTGAAAATTAAATTAGAATAAAGGTACCAAGAACTTTTCCTAGCAAATCAGGATAAATAAATATAAAACATTTTCCCAGAAGTCATATATTATGGAGCAAGACCCAATCAAATAAATTAAAGTTTCTGATGTTAAGAAGAATTAGGACTAAGGGGCAGATGCTTTTCCATTGATGTGATTTTTTTCCTCTGTCATTTATCTTCTGTAAAACAGTAACATTTACCTTACATCAGCTCATGCATTTGAAAAAGGGCATATCAACATTGAAATACAGTAGGCTGGCATAAGTCTTGAAATGCGCTTGCCATCAGAGAGACTGGTGGTTTTTCCCTGAGGCAGATTTTGAGTTGTTTTTAAACATTACCATGGCTGCAGCCTTGGGTCATTTATCTTCCTACACTCTACCTTGTCATTTGAACATCCATCCACCTATGCATTCACATCCAATTTGAGTTTTGTCTGCCACTAAAGTCACAGGAACTGTGCTTTGCAAAGCACAGTTTTCATCATTATAAGCAAAGATCGTCTCCCCTTTCTCCCCCCTAACAGTGGTCATCAGATAATAGGAATTTGTTAAAGTCATCTGGTGGTGCATTTTAAGTCACTAGTTATATTTAACATAAAAAAATACTCAAGATAAATTTCTATAGATTCATGAATGATTCACAAAAACAAACAACAAGGGAAATTTAGAATGATCAGGCTACAGGTCAAATGTTGAAAGGAAAACATACCTCTGTCTCTTATTTCTCTTTTTAAGACTGATGGAAATTGACTGGTAGGTGCTTCTTCTTTTGTGTCCTTACCAATTTTGCTTCATTTTATTCACGGTAATCCATTCTAAAAATTCCACCACATGCTATTGGAGGAAAAGGAGAGTCCACATAGCAACCCATAATCCCCAGGGAGAAAAGGCATGCAGGGAGAATCCCCGTTAGATAATAGTGCTGCCTTTTTCTGCTTCGTATATGCAGATGATCAATATTAAAGACAAAATAATTACAGGAACAATGATGGATTTTAATTACACATTCTGGATACAAATACAATACTTCATCAGATATGTGACTGGCAAATATTTCCTCCAACTCTATAGCTTGTCTTTTTATTCCCTAAATAGTGTCGTTAACAGAGAAAACATTTGTAATTTGATATAACTTGAGTAAATTTGGTAGTTTGTGGGGTTTTTTGTTTATTTTTTAGACAAAGTCTCACTCACTGTTGCCCAGGCAAGAGTGCAGTGGTGTGATCTTGGCTCACTGCAATCTCCAATTCCCAGGTTCAAGTGATTCCCTTGTCTCAGCCTCCTAAGTATCTGGGACTACAGGTGCACACCAACATGTCAGGCTAATTTTTGTATTTTTAGTAGAAATGGGGTTTCATCATGTTGGCCAGGCTGTTCTCCAACTCCTGGGCTCAAGTGATCCACCCACCTCTGCTCCCCAGAGTGCCCCGATTACAGGTGTGAACCACCATGCCGGGCCAAGTTTGTGTTTTTTTGAGAAACTGGTTCATTTTATCAAAGTTGTCAAATTTATATGTGCCGAGGTGCTCGCAGTGTTCTTATTACTTGAAGCTGAGTCAGCAAAAGTAAAGCATTAAATGTATGAAAGAAGAAAATGAGTAGGTGGCCCATAGATTGAGTGTGATGGGTCTTTCAATGTCTGCTTTGTCTGTAGTGACATTGTCCTTTCATTCCTGATATTAGTAATGTGTCTTCTCTGTTAGAAAAAAAAGACTTTATTTACTATTTCAAATAACCATACTAATTTCATTGATTTTCTGCACTCCTTTGAGTGTTGAGTTGCCTCTGTCAATCCTGAGCCAGAACAGGAAGTCTTCTCTGAAACTCTGTGCCACAGTGCCCACCTCTGAGTTTCAGGCTGTGTTGAGTTCAGGTGGGAGATATTATAGACAGAAAGAGATAGAAAGAGAGGGGCAGAAAGAAGGAGAAAGAAAATGGTAAACTCGTTTACAGTTTAATGGCTTCAAACTCTGATGTTCTTCTGCAATTTGCTTGCTGGTATTTACATTACAATCTTCAAAGAGTTTCTCCAGGCTGCATACTGTCCAGGTTTTATGACAGCATTCACTGGAAGATCAAGTGTGAAGCACACTCATTCCATCTCACCCAGAACGGGAACATGGCAGTAGTTTTTTAGTAGCTATTTTCTCCTGTAAACACTAAGGTTTATACCTATTATTGAGCAATAAGAAGAATCTCACAAGAAGCCTTATGTCATTGGTTGTATGTTGGGATAGGACTGTAATAACAAGAAAATAAAACCCTGTGGGAGGGACTTTAGAGCCTTAAATGTCCATTTCTCAGTTATGGCTGAAATGACTTTCATTGCTCTTGCATGCATGCTTTTTTATCCTCTGTTTATATCTTGTGAGATACTTTTTTAAAGATTTTTGTTTTAATAAAATATCAAACCTAAAGACAAGTTTTGAGAATGATAGAAAAAATTCTCAACTGCCATTTACTTCAACTTACAAATGTTAACATTTTTTTCTTCTTTTTCTCATTTTATTCAATGGATTATACTCATTACTCTCATGACTTATTTCAATGTTCAAGTTTGCTTAATCCAGAGCGAACCCCATCATCCTGAAACGTTTTTCTTTTTCTTTTTCTTTTTTTTTTTTTTTTTGAGATGGAGTCTCACTCTGTTCCCCGGGCTAGAGTGCAATGGCGTAATTTCAGCTCACTGCAACCTCCGCCTCCTCGGAGGTTCTAGCGATTCTCCTGCCTCAGCCTCCCAAGCGCTGGGATTACAGGTGCCCACCACCATGTCCAGCTACGTTTTTTTTGTATTTTTAATAGAGACGGGGTTTCACCATGTTGGTTAGGCTGGTCTCAAACTCCTGACCTCAGGTGATCTACCCGCCTCGGCCTCCCAAAGTGCTAGAATTATAGGCGTGAGCCACTGCGCCAGGCAACTTTTTTCATTTTTGACATATTATTATTTTTTATTACATTCTCACTTTCTGACGATCAGAATATCACATGTACCCTGTAAATACGCAGAACTATCCTGTATCGATTTTTTAAAATGTCCCAGTTCCTAGAACTGAAATAAGTCCTTTCTCCAGGGGGCTAAGACTTCTCTCAGAAGGAAATGTTATCTGGAAACCAAGATATGAGTGTGCCTATTGTTATTGGGGGATCCCATTCATTTTTTTTTTCTACATCACATTAAACCTGGCTTGAAGCTTCCCTGACTAAATTTGAGAAAAAACAACTTTGGTTTATTTAGTGAACTTTGGTGACTTTCTCTTCTTCAATGGGCTTTTACCCTGGGGCTCACGCCGCCTGGGCCATAAAGGGAGAGCCCTGTGGCTACTGTCACGATGGCCACTGCTGTTCTTCCTCCTTGTGCAGATCCAAGTGGCCCAACACATCGGGCTGCTCCACTAGCAGCCTCATCCCTCCTGTGCTGAGCTCAGCTCTGGAGACCTATGTTGAGGTTTTAATGCTGGGGTCCCCAGGGCCCAGGGCTTACACACCTGTGCTGCCGTCCCCACCCTGGGCTGCTGCATGAAGGCAGGCTCCAAACACCTGGGCCTTGCTAAGCCTGTTCCCAAGGCTTTTTAGCAGGCAGAGCAAGGGAAAAAATATACACTCTCATATACACAAATATATATATATATGTTCATACATGCACACATTTACCTATCAAAACCATGACTTCATTCTCAGTCTCACCAAGAACAGTCAGTTCCACTCACACAACCATTTATTCTCATCCTTTTCCTGTCCATACCTTTCCAGCTGTGAAAACTCTCAATAATCTAATTATTTGCTCAATCCTAAGAATTACTCATCAATAAAATTGTGAAAAACAAACTAGACACAGGAGTTCAAATTGAGTTAAAAGCTCTCTTTTTCTTTAACCTGAGGGGATACACTTTGTTCAAAAGTTATTTGGGTTAATTCTTCTTTCATAACTTGGGTGTGATTGTTACTCAATTGAAATAAAATTATGTTCATTTGTTTCTCTTTGTATTACATTTTGGTTCTATTTTTTTCCATTATTCTTACTTTGTTTTTGCTAATATTTTTGTGGTGCTGTTGTTTTGCTTTGTGTATCTAAAAATATTAATATAGCTCCAAATGTCAAAACTCTACAAAAAGGTATATTCAGAGAGATATACTCCATCTCTGTTACCTAGTCCCTCTAGGTAAAAAAAATTCAATAATTTCTGTATATCTTTCCTGTTTTTCTTTTTTATGAAGATAAGCATGTGTGTGTGTATATGTGTGTGTGTATGTGTGTGTACAAATATCTATATTTAATACATATGATATACAGTAATTAAATATATTTAATACATAAATATAATTATAATTCAAATAATTTAAATATAATTAAATATATGTAATGAATATATTCAATATATAATATACATTACATTTAAATTATTATTTTAAAAGTAATTTCATTTATTAAATATTTTTAAATATTACTTAAGTTATATTTAAATTATTATTGTATTTATTATCAATATATAATAAACATATATTGAATATATAATGTGCATTTATTATTATATACTTAACATATAATTAATACATACATATATCTTTGAAATACTTTTTTAATGTTTGCTTTTACCATTTAACAACCTATTGTGGATATCATTCCATTTGAGTTCATAGACATAGTCCTCAATCTTTATTACACCTGCATATTTCATTGACAGATATACCATAATTTATTCAAATACTTTCCTATGTACATGGACATTTATGTTGGTTCCAGTATTTGCCATACAAAAGTTTGATATTTTACTTTAATGCAACCAAATTTGTTGATTTCATTGCTCCTGGGTTTTTAAACCAAATTAGATATATATTTTCTCTCAACCACAGTATTGATGAATATACACATATTTTCTTCTTGTACTTTTACTGGATCACTTTATTCCTTTTTTCTTTTTTCTTTTGTAAGTCTGCACGATCTTTTTTTTATATATACTTTAAGTTTTAGGGTACATGTGCACAACGTGCAGGTTTGTTACATATGTATACATGTGCCATGTTGGTGTGCTGCACCCATTAACTTGTCATTCACATTAGGTGTATCTCCTAATGCTATCCCTACCCCCTCTCCCCACCCCGTGACAGGACCCAGTGTGTGATGTTCCCCTTCCTGTGGATCACTTTATTTCTATCTCCAGCTATCTGATCCACTTAGAGCAGGGTTTCTTAACCTTGACGCTACTAACATTTGAGGCAGGATGATTCTTTGTTCTAGGGCTTATCCTGTGCATTATATTAATAGAATTTTATCAGTGTCTCTAGTTTTTACCCATAAGACAGCAGTAGCATCCCTCAGCTATAAAAATGTCTGCAGACATCACCATGTCCCTATGGAGGAAGACAGACAAAATTGTCCATGTGAGAGCCACTGATTCAGAGTATATATACACTTTTAATTGCAGACTATTGTTTTATGTTTAAATACCTAGAAGGATTAGTAGTCCATTGTGACTTTTCCTTTCCAAAGGTTTTTGTTTTAACTTTTTTTTGCTTATTTATATAGTTTTTTGCTTATTTGTATAGTTCAATGCAAAGCTTTACTAGTATTTTGTATTGAAATTGTCTTAAATTTATAATTAACTAACTTAGAGACAACCAACAAGGAAAATTAAAATAGCTTACCTTAAAATGTAACTGCAAATAAATGCAATGAATACCAATAATATTGTTTAAATATAAAAAATAAAACCAAATATATTATAAACCAATAAAACAAGTTATAGTGATTTAACTGAATAACAGAGATGCATACCTGAACATAAGTTCCTCAATTAGAAGAATAAAATGATTTTTATTGGTTGACAATAAAGGAACCTTAGATTTAAGGAAAAAAATTACACCCTCAGTGAGATATTTTTGAGATCAAACAGAACTGCAAGTTCCATATTTTGGGTACTTGTTCCTATGGAATATATATATATATATATATATATATATATAGTGACAGCCATATGATCTGGTAGAAAAGAAAAACTCGTAACCAAAATCGTGCGATTCTCATTATAGTTTGGTTTCAATAAGCCAGCTGAAGGATTTTCTGGAATCAACGCTACAGGGTCAAGTTATTTGATAAAGTCTATGAAATCATGGGGAAGGGATGAGGTTTTATATTCAGGTTGGCTTTTACTTACAGAGGTAAATGTGTATTATGATATTTATACTAAATCTTTCAATAGTCTCAAGTCCAAAATATATTCAGAAAGTTAGTTATATCAAAATATATTCAGTTTGTTCTAACAATAAAGAGGATGAAATTCATCAAAACAAATTGTTTATTCTCTTAGTTTCAATTTTGCAGTTATCAGAATGATTATTTATTTGTTTATTTATTTATTTTTTGAGACAGGGTCTCACTCTGTCACCCAGGCTGGAGTGCAGTGGTGCCATCTTGGCTCACTGCAAACTCCACCTTCTGGGTTCAGGTGATCCTCCAAGTAGCAGGGATCACAGGCGTGCACCACCACGCCAGGTTAATTTTTATATTTTTAGTAGAGGCAGAGTTTCACCACATTGGCAAGGCTGGTCTTGAACTCCTACCTCAAGTGATCCACCCACCTTGGCCTCCCAAATTGTTGGGATTACAAGCATGAGTCACGGGGCCAGCCTCAGAATTATTTTATTCTTGTAATATAGTCTTATAAAAACAAATTTAAATCATTCAAATATTCTAACAAGATGTGCTTGGAATTGCCAATTTGCAAAAAACCATCTCCCATAGTCAAGTTTATCTGTAACTTGTATCCATTGAGAATGTTTCATGAAGGAAGCAGTAAACCTGTACATAAGCCAGTTGTTTGTAGACACGGTGCTTCTTTTCATAAAGCTGACACAAACCTCAGTTAAAAAGTGTCTTGCCGGCCGGGCGCGGTGGCTCACGCTTGTAATCCCAGCACTTTGGGAGGCCGAGGCGGGTGGATCACGAGGTCAGGAGATCGAGACCACGGTGAAACCCTGTCTCTACTAAAAATACAAAAAAAATAGCCGGGCGTGGTGGCGGGCGCCTGTAGTCCCAGCTACTCGGAGAGGCTGAGGCAGGAGAATGGCGTGAACCCAGGAGGCAGAGCTTGCAGTGAGCCGAGATTGCGCCACTGCACTCCAGCCTGGGCGACAGAGTGAGACTCCGTCTCAAAAAAAAAAAAAAAAAAAAAAGTGTCTTGCCTTTCTTCTTATTAATAGACATGCATAGACTAGCAAAGACTTGTATGTGTCTCCACAATTGTCCCTAGAGAATTGTGGTCTTACATTCAGTTCATAAACATATTATGTTTATGGTGAAGTCAATACAAAACTCAGAATTTTCTACTTCAAGTATGTGATTTGTTTGCTACTAAATATCTTTATTGACTTTTTAAAATTTTTGGTAACTGATTCAAAAAACAAAAGATTAACGGAGTTCACAGTATCAGTGCATTTATCAATTTTTTATTGAGACATATTGACTTTCTTATACTTGTAATAAAAAAATTGTTATTTTTCATTTGTGATGAGATCTATAACTCCACAACCAGCTGTGTCAAGGCGAGCAGAATCAATCATTTTGCAAGCTTTGACCTTTATTACTTTGACCATTAGGAGTAGGTAAAATAAATGTCTCATAAATTATTTCACGAACTTTATTATTCAATAAATGAAATTTCCAGGGCTTTCACGTTTTCAACCTCTGTCCATTTGCTGGTAAGTTTACAAGATCCACTTACTTTGCTTCAAACTTTGTGAGTTTTGACTTGTGTTCTTTCTGCATTTCCAATAACATTTGGGGATGGTCTATTTCCAGAAATTGTATTTGCAAATATTTAAACATAACTGGTAGATTTCATACCATTACTCATTTTTAAAATATTTCAAATAAGCCACATCATAGTACCTGAGGTTTTTTCTTTTCATTGTGCTGGAACTTTTACAACAATAGTAGATATTTAAGCAAGCAGTCATCTACCTCTCCATATATTTATATAAAGTTATAAGAATTAATTTGTTAGATTCAAGAAATGTTTTTTAAAAAACTTCTCTTTTGGTATTTTTTTTTTTTAAGCATTCAAACACTAATTTACGTAGAGTTCAGCAGAAAAGGAAAGGCAGGGAGAGAAGTAGGGAGGAAGGAAGAGAGCAGGGGAGGTAAGAGTGTACAACTGAGCCCAATTCACAATTTCTGTATACACATACTTTAACCATTGAACAATTGCTGAATTCCATAGGCAAGTTGTTGATATGTGGCGGAAAGGAATACAGCAAGGAATAAAAAATTATTATTTGTGGGCCATGCGTGGTGGCTCACACCTATAATCCCAGCACTTTGGGAGGCCAAGGTGGGCAGATTACAATGTCAGGAGTTCGAGACTAGCATGGCCGATATGGTGAAACCCCGTCTCTACTAAAAATACAAAAATTAGCTGAGCATGCTGGCAAGCGCCTGTAGTCCCAACTATTCAGGAGGCTGAGGCTGGAGAATTGCTTGAACCCGGGAGCAGGAGGCTGCAGTGAGCCAAGATCGTGCCACTGCACTCCAGTCTGGGTGACAGAGTGAGACTCCGTCTCAAAAAAACAAAACAAAACAAAAATTATTATTTGTGAATGCATACTACTGACCCATAGCATCATTTCTAGCTATAATTCCTAAGAACTATGGCAGAAACTTTGATGATTGAAGGTGAATAAGGTAAGGTTCATATGTTAAATAATTTTATTAAAATTCCTTCAGCTGGAGAAAACATGGGTTGTTTTGAATTCAAGCCTGACTTCACAGACATGCTTATGCCCTAATTCTCTTAAGGAATATTCTTTATTCCCAGTTACATAAGGTGGTTAAGGAATAGTAATAAGTTTATGCACATAGCAAAAAACTGTACAAACCCAAGGTAAAAAGTAATTCTAATTTCTGCTGCTATATTTTTAAAAAGTGTCTTTGTAGGCCATTAAAAAAAAAAAAAAAGGTAATTACCCCAGCTCTTAGGGCTAATTTGCACATAATTATAGTAATGTAAGCCCTTGTGTTTCAGAAAAACAAAGAGAAGAATGTGCACTAACTCTTCCTAGCAACAAAAGTATTTTGAAGCTTTTCCCTGGCTGCACTTTTCTCATTTCCCCCTAAGAAATAGTTGGAACTACAAAACTCCCTTTACTATTACTGTAGGATGTTGAGAAAAGATAAACTTGTAGAGAATGTGTGGAGGGAGTACAGTGTCTTCTGGAGGCTGCTGATAAGTCCAGGTTTCAGAGCACTCACTAACTGGGTCCTTCCCGAGCTTCTTCCAATCCAAAGACATAACACATTGTTCCTGCAGACAACTGCATCGTAATGAGTGTCCTCGGGGTGGTGGTAGCCTATGTTCCCCCTAATTTCCATCTTATCTTTTGCTCCATTTCTTTGGCCTCTGACTCCTGTGGTGTTATAGGCACCTGCCCCAGATACTTGTTTATTTTCAAGCTTTATTTCTTTGTAAAAAATGCAATTGGATTATGGAAACCTGGGCAGAGGCCATCACAGTCTTAATGCAAGTGAAAAACCTGGCCCTGCAGTACAGGAATCCCAAAGCCAGACCCTGAAAAAGTCAGTCTGTTCCATCCAGTATTATGGGGAAATGTATTAATTTTTATTGGGGGGGCACAGGAGTATTATATATAATTTGATTAAAATAGTTATGACAATCTTGACCCATTTCCTTATCCATCAAAATTATTCTGGTCCTTCAAGTGCTGCTTCAAGGCTCAGCTCTTATAGAAGCATTCCTAGTGTAATTCACATCAGTTTCCCTTTGAATGAATCAGGATAGCATTAGTATGTGCACATGCATTCACAGATAGTTACCAATTCTATCAAGGAAAAAATAAACTGAAAAAAACAAAATAAATGAAATAAAAACTAAATCTAATTTTTAATAGGAGTTTCTTGTTCTTATACATAGCTGGTTATTGTTTGTCAGTTACAACCAGAGCAGCGTCCCTGACCAGGACCTCTTGTTAATGAAGTGAATTCCACGTGGCCCTCGTTTTCCGTGTTGCTATATAAACTTCACAGTCGTCATTTGTGTTTGCTTCATAACCCTCTCTGTTTATGCTCATCACTTCAACCCCAACACTGGCATAGTGCCTGGGTGCTTGCCTGTTGGGGGCGGGGGTGGGGGGGGGATGCTGAAGAAATCCCTGGGGAATGAATCAATGCGTGACCTTCTAATGACTTCATAATATTGTGTGAAATTTTAGCAGCATAATTCATCTAACTATTCTACTCTGTTTAGTGAGTTTTCTCTATTGTAGGGACATTATGGCATGTGTACATTTTGTGGTACAATGTGATCACAGAGTGTCTTTTCTGCAGAGGCTCTTGTCTCCACTGGGACACCTCTCCCGACACCACAACTTCCCACCTCCCCTCTCTGGGTCAGGTTTAAGCTGGAAGCTCGGAGAGGCGAAAGGACAGGGGCAAGAACATCGTTGGCTTTCTCTTTCTCCCCCAACTTTTGCTCTAATCCTCCTTCCCCACCCATTGACCACTCTAGATCCTCCATGATGAAAGAGGGAAAGGAGAAGAAGGACCCAGCCCAGGTATGCCTTCACAGGGTGAGTTGTAATTCTCATGAGTTTCTTATGGCCTTGCAGGATGTTGGAGGCCCTTTAGCACATGAGCCCTTTCCAGGCATCTCTGGAGGTCCCTCATGTGTCCTCCAGCTGCAGTTCAGCCCATGGCCCCATTTTCAGGGCCACCACTGACCTTCCCCTTCCAGCCTCTGGGATGACAGCATCGCCTGGCCCCTGTAGAAATCCTTCTTGGGCCCTACCGCTTCTGAGATTTAGCAAATAAAAATAGGCTGCCCAGATAAATGGGAATTTCCAATTAAGAGTGAATTGTCTTTAGTGTAAGGATGTGACAAAGGGTTGACTGAACTTAAGTGAGTCTCTTCTGAATCCTCTCACCAAGGAGGTCTCAGCTTGTGGGGTTCCACATGTGCATCTGTCTTTGCATTGCCCAGTTTTAGCAAAAATCCTGCCAAGTTGATTCAGTGAGAATCTCCCACCCTCAAAGTTCTGATCACCCTTGATATTGATCAGGTTCCACATCCTCCACCATTCCACAGGTGATATCAGATCACCCAGGCCTGCCATTAGCAAGAAGCGTGTTAGGTCAGTTTAGCCAGAATCCCCCACTTACTCCTAAAGCTTCCTTTCAGTATTTTCCATCCCCTTCCCCTCAGCCTGCTCTTTGGCTATAACATCTGTGCCTTTCCTTGCTGTGCTCTGAGTTGAGTCCAGTCTCTCACCATGGAAATCCCACTGCAGCAGTCCCTATGCCCATGATAATAGTTCTGAGTAAATTCTGCCTCATCATTTTAACAAGGGTCAGAATATCTTTTTCTTTAGCACATACCCGAGTATTGCATGGGAAGGTCATATTTAGCTGCCTACTTTTTGCATGGCAACACTAATCCCCTCCAGGTAAGAAAACACTATTGGTAGAAGTATAGTTCCCATATTCAACCCATGTCGGCCACCATGGGTGGCCTCAAACTATATCTCCCTGGAATTTTTTTTTTTTTTTTTTTTTGCAGATACTTGCCAGTGTCTGCCAAACACAGAGCAAACCTTCCAAGATTCCCAGTATCCTGGAAGCCCCCAACACTGAGCTTCAGATGAGAGAAAGTATATATTCTGCATTCCCACCTACCCATTGTAAGGGAGACTGGAACTAACTGCATACCAGCAATCCTTCTCCTAAGAAATCCTCTTCATTTTCCAATAATCTTCAAGGTAACTGTTGAGTCCAGGGCTATGTGCTGTCCACATTTTTTCTAAATCATGCATGGCTGGTCCAGCATGTCAGTGGGAAATCAGAGCACTTGCCAACTTTGGTCAGTTCTGTTTTCTTAACTCCAGCACAGCTTAAAGACACAAGGTTCTATTGTTCACATCTTGTAACATGCATAGAGTTGTTTCCCTCATTTTTATCATTTATTTGGGAAAGAATTTCAATGCCATGATTATATGAATATGCATGAACATTTTTATGACTCATAAACTCCACTGTATCTCATTTGACTACCTCTGTTTTCCTCAACTCCTCACAGCTGGGCTTCTCGCTGCCTCCCACCAACAAACCAATGTTGTCTGAGGCAGCCTGGCACCTGTGAGCATCACGGGTTGTGATATTTGCAAGGACTTACCAGACTCCACTGAGCATGTCCCAAAAGGCTCTTGAGTAAGAGCCCTGGATGCTGCCCAGGAGCCCCTGCCTTTAAATAAGAGCCCTGTGTCCGTGGGTCGAGCCACCAAGATTTGTGAAAGGAATTTGGGCTCCTGAAGAGGTCAAGGCAGAAGTTCCAGTGAGGTTTAGTGCCCCTCTGTTCAAAGAGTCAAGTGAGGCAGACTCACTGGTTATGCAGATGAAAACAACACCCAAAAGCAAACTGGCCTTAAGGGCTTCCAGGGGAATTTTGGACTTTAAATAGTGTGTCACGGATCCCACTACCCTTATCATGGTAAGTGTCAAACAAGACACCCAGCTGTCTCCAGAGATAAAGTTAGACTTTTCTGTCAAGCTATAAATCAACTTTTTTCCTACACAGCACTTCCCAAGTTTCAATTAGTATTGAGTTTGAATCTCTAGGCTTCAGACAGTAATAGGAAAAATCAGCTCTGTTTTTCCTTCCCACCACTCATACCACTCAATATTTCACTACTAACTCCAAACTGTAGAGTAGGAAAAAACAAAACTATACTCTCCTACTAGTCTCACTCAGTACAGAACATTTCTAATTGCCAGAATGTGTGTGTTTCCACACCATCCAAGTCTCCAACATCAGCTGGGTGTCCTGGAATAGATGAAGAGGTACTTAGGGCAAGGTCTGGAAGTGTCTTCTGCAGTCCCCATTGAGTGGGGGTGCGACACCCTCTTGGCAGATGGATGTATTCACCTACCAAGAAACTCTCCAACCCCAACGTTTAGTAATTTTTGTGGAGGCTTACTTATGTTGGCACGATTAATTAGTATTAACTCCATTTCCAGCCCTCTTCTCTTGCTAGAGGATGGAGGTTAGAGTTGAAAGCTCCA
The DNA here is from genome assembly GCF_028878055.3 of Symphalangus syndactylus. NCBI lineage: Eukaryota > Metazoa > Chordata > Mammalia > Primates > Hylobatidae > Symphalangus > Symphalangus syndactylus. The sequence continues at coordinate 78,692,732 of NC_072431.2, forward strand.
AGCTTCTAATCATGGTCTGGTCTTTCTGAGGACCAGCCTCCACCCAGAAGCCCAACAAGAGTTGTCTTACTAAAAGAAAAGACACTCCTGTCACTCAAGAAATTCCAAGGATTCCAAGGCCCCAAGGAGCCCACCAAGAGTTGTCTTATTAAGAAAATTTTAAAAAGACATTTCTATTACCCAGGAAATTACAAGGTTCTGTGTCAGGAACCAGGGTCAAAGACACAATATTAGAACAAAAAATGCTCCTACTACCCTCATTGCTCAGGAAACTACAAGGGTTTTAAGAGGTTTGTAATCTGAAAATGGGGATAAAGAAACAAATATCTCTTTCCTATTCTAGCACAATATCAAGACTTGAATTCTGTCTCTATTTAAAATAAAGTCTGGCTAGGTGTGGTGGCTCACGCCTGTAATCCCAGCACTTTGGGAGTCCGAGGCAGGCGGCTCATGAGGTCAGGAGTTCGAGACCAGCCAGGCCAACATGGTGAAACCCTGTCTCTACTAAAAATACAAAAAATTAGCCGGGTGTGGTGGCAGGCACCTGTAATCCCAGCTGCCTGGGAGGCTAAGGCAGGAGAATCGCTTGAACCTGGGAGGCGGAGGTTGCAGTGAGCTGAGACCGTGCCACTGCACTCCAGCCTGGGCAACAGAGTGAGACATCATCTCAAAAATAAATAAATAAAATAAAAATAAAGACTAATGTACACCTTCCTAAGTATTCTCCCAGCAGGTACTCCCTGGGTAGGCATTACCCAGGGAGATCTAGAGTTACAACCTCCTCTTCTTATCTCTTCATCCCTCTGCCCTCATTTTAATTAGAAAGCTGGAGCCTGGTGAGCTTCTTGACCTAATATGTTATTCTTCCTCTTCCTCAGATCCCTGAAAAGGAATCAGATTGCAAAGCTGAGACCTCTCATGACTCCTCCTTGATTTCCAAGGGTGTCTGCTTCAAGCCTCACAAAATAATCCATTTTTGCCATGTTATGTTTCTGGTTAAATGCCTTATAGGTAACAGGTCTACTTTTAAGCATGAGGGGAAATATCTAATGTAAATGATGAGTTAATGGGTGCAGCACACCAACATAGCACATGTATACATATGTAACAAACCTGCACGTTGTGCACATGTACCCTAGAACTTAAAGTATAATAATAATAAAAAAACGTTTGGGCCGGGCGCGGTGGCTCACGCTTGTAATCCCAGCATTTTGAGAGGCCGAGGCGGGCGGATCACGAGGTCAGGAGATCGAGACCACGGTGAAACCCCTTCTCTACTAAAAATACAAAAAATTAGCCGTACGTGGTGGCAGGCGCCTGTAGTCCCAGCTACTCAGAGAGGCTGAGGCAGGAGAATGGCGTGAACCCAGGAGGCAGAGCTTGCAGTGAGCCGAGATCGCGCCACTGCACTCCAGCCTGGGCGACAGAGGGAGACTCTGTCTCAAAAAAAAAAAAAAAAAATTCGAAGAAGTTGACTGTAGTTTCTTTTGAAGAATTTAAATAATGAAAATTATATAAACCATGTTTTAAATATTATTTTGAGAAGTTATACAACAATATCTTAAATATTGTTAACGTAAGTTTAGCCTAAAGCTGCCCCTTACGTATTTTAAGGTTGACCTATAGGTTTCTTCATACATAGTAGACTGTAACCTAACTGGATGTGTAAACAAACTGGAACCTACTCTTGTGTCAATCACAGAATTTTGACTAATCATGAACAATCAATTGTTCAAACTATGTTAAAATAAGGAAAATGTCAAGCTCTAACCAATCTGGCTGTTTCTGTACCTCCCTTTCATTTTCTTATGTCATTTTCCTTTTCCTGGCCATACATTGTCTCTGACCACATGGCAGTATCAGAGTCATTTTGAAGCTATTCCGACTGAGTGGGGAGGCTGCTCCATCTGCAGACTGTTCTTTGTTCAGTTAAACTCTGTTACATTGAATTTGTATAAAGTTTTTCTTTCAACAATATGAGCATGTACACAGATTTATGATGGAGGGAAAAAAAGAAAATATTGTATTTCTGAGGGTTAACAGGATTGTCATAATTTACTACAGATTTGACTTTTACTTTTGTTTCAGCAAAAGAAAAACCTGACAATTGAAATGGTTCACATTTCAGCTACAAAGTATCACGTTAGTTCATCCGAAGTACAAAAATATTTCTGATACTGCTAGAATTGTCTGATATGAAAATTTGCACAGAAGGTACTAATAAAATGTGCTTCATGATATTATTTAGAAATCACATAAAAGCCAATTTTTATGGACCACTTTTTGAATGATTCTAGATGAAACTTAAAGGCATATCATTAAAGTGAAACTCCGTAAAGGTGCTTCAGTGGGGGCTAAGATTACGTGGTCCACGGTTATGACTTTCTTTTTTTTTTTTCTTTTTTTTTTTTTGTGAGACAGAGTCTGGCTCTGTCCCCCAGGCTGGAGTGCAGTGGCACCATCTCGGCTCACTGCAAGCTCTGCCTCCCAGGTTCATGCCATTCTCCTGCCTCAGCCTCCCGAGTAGCTGGCACTACAGGCGCCCGCCACCACGCCCTGCTAATTTTTTTTTTGTATTATGACTTTCTAACAGTCTAACATAAACAAAGGATAAAATTTAGAAGATAGATTAAAAGATAGTTGGAATATTTATTAGACTATCTTTCTTAAATAGCACTAATGTCTGCTTGGTACAGAAATATTTTAGGTGCATTTTTAATATTGTCAACAGAAAACCACATGGCCTTTTCTGTGCAATACAGTGACAGCATTCAAGAAATTTGTATTCACACATACGATGGTTACATAGACCTACATGCAAATATATACACACACACATATACATACACTTCAATTGGATGACACACTTTAAATTATTTACCTTTTACTCTTTTTCAAAATGCTATATCTAAAAATATAATAAAACAATGCAAGAGATATTGCAGATATTTATTATGGTCTAGCACATAAATGGCTCCAGCACAACACCTGCTAATGAAGTGGAATGTAAAATGTATCCTGGGAACACAGAGGAAAAAGCAACAAAATAAACAGGGGTAGGAACTACGTATTTCTTAGGAAGGCGACATTTGAATGAGAGCTTGAAGGATAAGTAAACGTTGATTGATGCAGAAGACAGCATTGCCATTAGACAGAAGTGCCTGGGAGACAGCAGAAAGGCAGAAAACAGCACAACACGGATGGGGAGCAGCTTCCATCCTGGAAGCAAGAAGGCACATGGCAGAGCACTGAGGAGTGGGAAAGGTGAACAGAGGCGAGCACAGGCTGGAGAGTTATTGTGTCCATCAGACTAATGGGAGTAGGTAGATGAGTTTTTGAAAAAGGAGAATAGGAAAGCTGTGATTAATCATGTGACCATGGATTTTAGACAAATAACAGAGTGAGGGCTGGGTAAAAGGCTCGGGAAAAGTTGGCAGACCATGGAAGAAGATGAGTTAGGCCAGCTATGAGGCATCCCAGAGAGTAGGGATGCACGTCACTTCCGTGACTGCACCCCCGTCCTTCCCGTCGTACTGCATGCTGCTCTATTCTTCCCATCATGCGTGGGTAGCTAGCTCTCTCATGGCTTCCATTCTCTGCCAACATTTTCTATCTCCTAGGCTAGCCCATGATTTTCCCTTGTGTGTATTTCTCCACCGTTGGGTCATCTTTTTTCTCTGTCTTTTCCAGAACTCCTAAATGATGTGTCCAGCAGGGCTTACTTTAACCACAATCTACAACCAATACTAAAGTTAAATTAACATTGTGAACGTAAGTAACCCAATCACATTCAAAATGTCTTAGTTATTTCATCCCAATGAAAATCAAAGTCATATTTACTTTCATTTTGATTTAACCCTAGTTGAAGCTACAAAATTTAAACACCAAACAGTAAGTTAGAACTTTAATGAACCCTCTCTAACTCTAAGTTAGAACCCCATTTAGAAAATGAGGCCCAGAGAGTTTAAGCATCAATTTTCCAAGAAACATAAAAACTGAAATCTTTTGAACCTGCTCACCAAGCCCATTTCTATCTTCATCAAGTTTATTGGGTTTCCAGAGAGTTAAGGAGTTGACACATTGATGATCTGGATAACTGACTATACTCCTGTAATCTGACTATCTAGAAATAGGTGAGCGTTTCCTTTCACATTAACATTTCTGGAAAACACCAACCATGGATAACTCTGCATGTAAATGTTATTAAAAAGTGCCAGATAGATTCTGTTTTTACAGCTATCTCTAAAACTATGCTTAAATTGGTACACTCCACGTACTCAGCCTGATTTATTAACTTGTTACCCTTTATGTAGCAACTGGTAGATTGATTACTACCCAAATAACTAATTACTACCCAGTAAACTTTTCTTTGTCTCTTCCAACATTCACAACATTTGGCAGTGGAGTTAATTGGAAGAGAAATCGTTATTTTATGCATTTTTTGTGGAAACAATAAAAGGCCACTGAATGGTTTTACACAAAGGATCTTTGCGGCTGTAGATCGTGTTGTGAGAGTGATATTTACCCAGTGCTGCAGATGGTTTTAAATGATAGGCTTTTAGGTTTCCATTTGGAATAACGATGACAAGAAGACTACTGAAGTTATTTTTGTATTAAAGCACTTGCACACATCAGTAAGTGAAGAATTTGAACTTTAGAGCTTATTGATTTTAAAATGTATCATACAATGATCCATACATCAATGAATTAGACAATGAGACCAATCTGTTCATAACAAACACATTCACTTGGAAGAATATTAGTTGCACAGAGGATAAGAATCTCTTTAAAATTTAATAAAAATAAAAAATTTCATCTTCTTAAATTTTGGTTCAAAGAATCTCTGATTGAAAGCCATTTTTAAAGTTAAAGTGTCTGAGATCTCTGTTGAAGTTAGATTCGTCTGGAACAATATTCACTAAAGAACTCTTATCTTTGTGATTCTGCCATTTGTTCCATTTGCTGTATCCTCATGCTCCTAGCTTCAATTGTGCCAGTGATAAAATCTTTCTGCAAGACAAAACCCTGCAGAATGTGACCACAGACCTCCCTCACAGCTGACATCGATTTGCTTTTGGTGTTTATCTGACAATTATCAGATGTATTGTCTTAGCTAACAATGAAAATCCTTAAAGCTGTAATTTACCCTTTACCATGGATTTAAAACTAGAACAACCTGCATCAAATGCACTGGAAATTATCTTGTACGACTCCAAAAAAAAAAGAAAGAAAAAATGCACAGACACACATTCATAGCAATTTAACTCGTTTTTTGTAGTATGGTTGCTCTATTCTTAGGCAGTCTTACAACCGAATTCTGAAAAGAAACAAGACATTTTCACATATAACAATATGATTTATTCAAGAATGTTGAACTGGTTGACTATTTTCACTTAAAATTATTTTAATGAACTCAACTGTTCTCAAAGATCAATATAGGAAAACCAAAACATTCAAAAGAGTACAACTGGATCTTTAAAACAATATGACAATGAAAATAAAATTTTGGATAGAAATATGGAATACATAGGTTATCTTTTTCTGTTGGTCTTAATTTTAATTATTTACTGTTTATATGAGCTCTAGAACTAAATTAAAACAAGCTGGCAATTCAGTAGAAAGCAATAGTTTTGTGATTGTATAATTACTGACTTTTTATAAGCCATAATTCTCAGAACTGAGTCCATGCGTACATGCACAATGCCAGAAGGAAAGTTTCTTATTCCAGGCAAAAGCCAAAATAAGTTACTTTAAGCAGTAGGCCCATCAGATATCAAAGAAGGCAAGAAAATCCATGAAGTTCACACACTTGAGAAGGGGTTTCCAATAGATTCAGAGAAGAGGCATGACTTCCTGTTGGTGAAACACCCTGACATTTCGTGGATAAGATTAGAGGTTTGCCCTGGGCTACCTGTTACTGAAGAAAGCATTTTTGGATTTATCAGTGTAGCTGTAGCAGGACCCAGATCAGGGAAAGATATTGTACTTAGGACCTCCAATGACCCCTAGAACCTAGTGAAGACCTGTCCATGAGAAAGATTTCCCATAGATTAAGACAAAAACGTCATCACATCTCCCATAGGGGAAGGGGGTTAAGAACTCTGACAATTTCCATAGGTAAACCAAAGGAAACATGTTGAAACTAATGGATGGGCTCTTTCTGGAAGGATTTGAAATCTTGATTTCTTGGGTTGTGTAATGAAACATTGCTGCTTTTTTGTCTGACATGATACCTACCCAAAGTTATCAGCTTGCATCTTCAGTCAGCAATAGTTCTTAGTTCTTAGGCATCATGAGAATAAAAGTGGCCGCGGCTTTCTAAGCAAGAACGTTAATCTCGGTTTTATAAGACCCTGTGTTTTCAGGATTTCTCCCTCCATTCTTAAAACTCCCCGGTGCCTACAGTTAGTTGGCTTATATATGCACAGGTTCTGCATGCATGGACTCAACCAACCACAGATCAAAAATAGTTTAAAAAAGTGGATGGCTGCTTCTGTACTGACCACGCAGACCATTTTACTGGTGAAAATGAGAAGGAAACCCCGGGAATGTTGGAACCACAGGATGAAAGTATCCTGCGTTCCTAATGCCCAAGCAGAGGACAGCACCTCTGACCATAGGAACATTCTCCTGGAGGATGGTAGGAAAATCACAAAACTTCATGTGACTTCAAATACTAAATTTTGGTGATTAATCTGTTATTGCAGCTTTCCCGTTCTACTCTAACAAATACAGATTCTTTCCTATATCTATACCATTTGATATTTTTGACATCATTAATGTGTTCCAAGTAAATTTTCACATTGATTTTGCTGAGAGTTTAGGTCACATAACTTCTTGATTTATTCTTCAACTATTATCCCCCCATCCAATTGTATTTGAAAGATGTTTCTTTATCTTCTAACCATTTAAAATATATTTTTTCACTGGAACATATCCATTTTCTGCCTTACTGATATTTTTTTCTCACTATCTTACTTGCTGGTGTATTATTTTGTTTTGCAGATACGATCAATAACAAAGGATTTTTCATTATTCAAAATACCCTTAAAAGACAAAAACTGTTTCTTTAGTTTTCTCTAAAGGATACTACCCTAAGTTTCTCAGAGATTCACATCCTCTTGCTGATTGCTAAATAGAAAGTTAACAAAACATTTTTATGTGATGACATGATAAAAGTTCACCTATAGTGTTTATCTGCTAACCCTTCACCAAAAAGGAGAAATCTCACCCTGATATTAGTACTTTTTATCAACAAAATGGCATAGGCCAGGTCCACTACTGTCTCAGTGTCTTTACTAGACATGAACAGCTTGGAGGGGGTTGAAGAAGTTCTTTTTATACAGTAGGTCTCTGAGCATCGTGGCAGCATGACACAGCACCTGGCTCAGAGATGACTGATAAACCAACATGAAGCCTATGTATGCAGGCTCACACCCGTTATTGCTGATGCCACAAGTAAATGTCTATCTCTGGCAATCACTGAGAGCACAATTGCCAAGCCCCTGTGAGATGCAAAGCATACCATATGTCTCCTGTTATGTCTACAATGTATTATTACAAATCATTGAGCTGGAGAACACCATCCCTCCTAAACTAGAGAAGAACCCTTCCTGGGTCTGCCCAGTCTTTGAGATACAGGAATTGGAGGACACCAGTGAAACAAGTTATGCTGGAATCAGACACGGACTCTAGAGCTTGAAGTTGATACCACAATGTATAACTAAAAGTCCAAAATTTTCAAATCAAGTTATTGGCTCCATTTAGTCTCACCTGAAACTTTGAGTACCCCTTGGGTTAACAGACATCACAGATTAAATTCTTTGGTGGGAGTGCCAGATTTAGGACACTTTTCTACTCTGAAAAATATCTTCCCTTGACCAGACTTTCCCTTGTAGTCTTGGTATCTCATTGTCCCTCTATCTTGATCATTGACATGGCTTTCTAGACCAGCAAGAAACCCTGTCTCAGAAGAACTGGGAATTGCTCAACAGGGCTGAAACAACGGCAGGTAGAAGTCAGGGGACACAGAGATTAGAGAGAGCCCCTTCTTCACTCTAATTTCTCCCTGTAAGAGAGGAGTCTAGTTAAAGAGGAAAGAGGCTGACGAGGAACTCATGAGGATAGAAATCTAGATAGAGTGATAGGGACAAAAGGACTCACACTTTCATTCATTCTTTTCCACTGCCCCTCTAGTGCTTCCCAGAGAGATCATTCATCTGAAATATACAGCCACCATCACATTTATGTGGGAACACAAAATTTATTCCCATTACCATTAGGAAAAGACTGAGATTCCCACTATGGCATTAATTGCTTTTGATCTCAACATTATAACTAGTAAACCAATATAAATAATCTATATTTTGGCAATGAAGAGACAGCATTATCCCCACTTTCTTATTATGATAGTAATGAGAAACAATTGATAATTAACTGAACAATTTTAAAACAAATGTCCAGTGGAAATAAGAGAGTAATGGCTAGTGTTGAAGGGAATAATAAATAATTAAATTATTTAAATTTATTTGTATCAGTAATAACCAATTAAAAACATGGAAGCAGGAGAAATTGTACTAGCAATAAGAAATAATATGTACATATTTAACAAGAAATTTGAAGATATTGTATTAGTAAAATGGCGCAATTTTCCTTAAGGCATAGAGGAAAACTTGAATGAATAGGAATGGAACTCAGTGTTATAAAGAAAGATGGAAGTTATTGTAAAATAAATTTTATTTTGTTGGAATTTTATCTAAATTCAAAATAGAATTTGGAATAAGATTTTAGCAAATGGTTGTGTTGGGAGACAATTTTCTATGGGTCTCTCAGTTTCTGTGCATTTTGTGAGCAGACAGTTACAGGTTTTGCTATAGACTACCTTATCAAGAATGTTTGCAGAGCAAATAGCTTTTAAAGTTTGAGATAATGTCTTCCCCAGAGGGCAAGTAGTGTATTGGTCAGTATAATAAAAATAATGTCTCCCTCAGAGCAAATGTCAGGTGGGTTTACTGACACACCATTACAAAAGATTTAGCCTATAGAATATTACCAAATGTTTTGGTGAACTGTTTAAATTTTAAAATGTTAAATAAGCGAAAATCATACAGAGTATGTTATCTAACTATATTGAAATCAAATTAGAAAATTACATAAGTACAACAGGAAAGTCTTCAAGTACTTGGAAATCAAGAAATGAGGCCGGGCGCGGTGGCTCACGCTTGTAATCCCAGCACTTTGGGAGGCCGAGGCGAGCGGATCACGAGGTCAGGAGATCGAGACCACGGTGAAACCCCGTCTCTACTAAAAAATACAAAAAATTAGCCGGGCGCGGTGGCGGGCGCCTGTAGTCCCAGCTACTCGGAGGCTGAGGCAGGAGAATGGCGTGAACCCGGGAGGCGGAGCTTGCAGTGAGCCGAGATTGCGCCACTGCACTCCAGCCCGGGCGACAGAGCGAGACTCTGTCTCAAAAAAAAAAAAAAAAAAAAAAAAAAAAAAAAAAAGAAATGTACTTTCAAATAATCCATCAGTCAAAGAGAAAATCCCAAAAGAAATAAAAAGCACATAAAACTGAATGGAATAAAATAAAAAATAAGAAAAATGTGGGATGTGTCTAAGCGGTGCAGAGAAGGCAATGAACAGCACAAAATACTTATAATCTAAGTTCTTAGCTCAACAAACCAGAAAATGAAGACAAAAATAACTGCCAGTGGGGTTCAGGACATGCTACCCCAGAATATAAATGTAGGAGGCCAGAATATACCCCTTCTTAAATATGCTTATTGGCATAGGAATTATTTTAAGTAGTTTATTTTGAGAACTTGCAGACTCTCGGAAGAATCTATGAAAACAGAGTAGAAGATAACCTTTTGTAAGTGAAATTTACATCTATAAAGGAAATCTCTATTTCTTTTATAAGGTTGTCTCCTTCTCTGCAGAAAAAGAGAGATGACTAAATCACTAGACAAGGCACCAACTGAATCAGCATAACAAGCCTTACCCTTGTTTAAAGCACCGTCTTCCCAAATCCAGCCCTTCCCCACAGGTTTCTTTCCTAGGCTCATTCAGTGCATGAGGGTATTTGAGCCTGAAGTCAAAGCCTCATTTCCTTTAGCATCACTCATGTATACAGCAGGCACACATGTTAATAAACTTCTCTTTGTTTTTCTCTGGTTAATCTGTATTTTGTTACAAGGGTCTGTTCCAACTAAGAACTATAAAGCATCAACTTACTTTACCTCCCCAACAATGCAAAGCAAGTATAAGGAAGAAAATTATAATCATAATAACAGAAACAAGTAAAATTGGAAAGAGAAACACAATAAAGAAAATCAATAAAACAAAAAGCCTTTTCTTCAAAAAACTTTTTAAAATTGAACAAGATTAACAGAAAAAGAGTGAAGACACAAATCAGCAAAAATACCAGGAATGAAACAAGAGATATCACTATAAATCCCGCAGACATTAAAAGGATAAGGAGACGCTATAAGCTATTGCATTGTCATAAATTTGACAACTTAAGAACTATTCCCATTCCTCAGAAACCAAAAACTACCAAAATTCAACCAAGATGAAACAGACAATCTGAATAGTCCTATAACCATTGAAATATTTGAATTGATAATTTAAAAGCTCTCAAAAATGAATTATCTAGAACTAGAACTAGATGTTATCACTGGAGAATCCTACCAAATATTTAAAGAATAACTGACAAATTACCATCAATATTACACAATCCCTTCCCCACTCCCACCCCCACCCCCACCAAAAAGAAGAGAAATAAAAACTTAATACATTTCATGGAGCTGATACTACCCCGTTACTAAAACCAGACAAAGACAAAAGAGAAAGAGAAAATAAAGTGAAAAACTAGTATGCCTCATATACTTTTGGGGGCAAAGCAAGATGGCAGGATAGAAGCCTACAATGATCATCCCCCCCAACTAAAACACCAAATTTTGACAACTATCTGCACACAGAAAAGCACCATCACAAGAACCAAATATCAGGTGAGCAATTATACTATCTGGTTTTAACTTCATATCACTGAAAGAAGCATTGAGGATGGCAGGAGAGACAGTCTTGAATCATCGACACCACTTCTGCCCCAACCTCTGGCAAGAGCCTCACACCACAGAGGCAGAATCTGTGCACTCTGGGGAGGAAGAATGCAGTGACTGGGGGACTTTATCTTGCACACGGTGCTCCCTTGTCATAGCAGAAAATAAGCTGTGCTGGGCTCAGCCAGTGCCTGTGCATCAAGAGAGCACGTGGACCAGTCCCAGCCACCGGGGAATCACCCATCCCAGCAGTTAGAACTTGAGTTTCTCAACAAACCTCACCACTGCAGGCTAAAGCGCTCTAGGGTCCCCAGCAAACTTGAAAGGAAATCTAGGACACAAGGACTGCAATTCCTAGGCAACTTCTAGTGCTGGGCTGGGCTTAAAGCTAGGAGATTAGGGTGGCATGTAACCTAGGGAGACATCAAATGGAGCAGCTGAGGAATGCCTGTGCCACCCTTTCCCCAACCCCATGCGGTGCAGCTTACAGCAACAAAACGGGCTCCTTCCTTCTGCTTAAGGAGAGGAGATAGAAGAGTAAAGAGGACTTCGTTTTGCATCTTTCAAACCAGGTGATCCATGGTAAGATAAGGCATTAGGCAGTCATGAGGGTCCATTCTAGGCCCTACCACCTGAACAATGTTTCTAGGCACACCCTAGGCTAAAAGGGACCCTGCTTCATTGAAGGGAAAGGCCCAGTCCTGGTAATGGAGACATTTGAACCAGAACAACTCCATCTTGAATAGGGACTGGGTAAAATAAGGCTGAGACCTACTGGGCTGCATTCCCAGGAAGTTAGACATTCTAAGTCACAGGATGAGAGGAGGTTGGTACAAGATAAAGGTCTTTATGACCTTGTTGATGAAAAAGTTTGCAGTAAAGAAGCTCGTTAAAGCCTACCAACACCAAGATAGTGACAAGAGTGACCTCTGATCATCCTCACTCTCATCACACACTAGTTATAATGTATTAGCATGCTAAAAGACACTCCCACCAGTGCCATGACAGTTTACAGATGCCATGGTAATGTCAGGAAGTTACCTTATATGGTCTAAAAAGGGAAGGAAGCTTCAGTTCTGTGAATTGCCCACCCTTATCCCAGAAAACTCATGAATGATCCTTGCTTAGTACATAATCAAGAAATAACCATAAAAATGGGCAACCAGCCGCCCTCGGCTGCTTTACCGATGGAGTAGCCATTATTTATTTCTTTACTTTCTTAATAAACTTGCTTTCACTTTACTCTATGGGCTTTGCCTGAATTCTTTCTTTCCTGAGATCCAAGAACCCTCTCTTGGGGTGCTTGCCACCACAGGGGTGCTTGCATCACCACACCCCTGGTTCCAGGTGGCTCAGAACAGAGAGACTCTGTTTGGGAAAAAGTAAGGGGAAAGAACAGGAGTCTCTGCCTGGTAATCCAGAGAATTCTTCTGGATCTTATCCAAGACCACCAAGGTGGTACCAATAAAACCACAGTGTTATAAGGCTTGGGGCCAAAATCCCTTCAATATCTGGAAAACCTTCCCAAAAAGGACAGGAACTAACACATCTAGACTGTAAAGAATGCAAAAAATACTTACCTCTTCAATGCTCAGACACCAAAGAACATCTACAAGCATCAATACCATCCAGGAAAACATGACTTCACCAAATGAAGTAAATAAGGCACCAGGGAGCAATCCTGAAGAAACAGATATGTGATCTTTCAGACAGAGAAATAGCTATTTTGAAGAAGCTCAAAGAAATCCAAGATAATACCAGAAAGGAATTCAGAATTATGTCAGATAAGTAACAAAGAGATTGAAATAATGAAAAAGAATCGAGCAGAAATTTTAGAGTTGAAAAATGCAATTGACACGCTGAAGAATGCATCAGAATCTCTTAATATCAGAATTGATAAAGCAAAAGAAAGAATTAGTTAGCTTGGAGACAGGCTGTTTAAAAATAGATAGTCAGAGGAGACAAAAGAAAAAAGAATAAAAACAATGATGCATGCCTACAAGATCTAGCAAATACCCTCAAAAGAGTTATCGGCCTTAAAGAGGAGGTAGAGAAAGAGGTAGAAGTATAAGTTTGTTCAAATGTATAATATCAGATAACTTCCCAAACCTAGAGAAAGATACCAACATTCAAGTACAAGAAGGTTATAGAACACCAAAGAAAATTAACCTAAAGGAGTCTACCTCAATGCATTTAATAATCACATTCCCAAAAAGTCAAGATAAAGAAAGGATCCTAAAAACAGCAAAAGAGAAGAAAAAAATAACATACAGTGGATCTCCAATATGTCTAGCAGCAGACTTTTCAGTGGAAACCTTACAGTCCAGGAGACAGTAGCATGAGATATTTAAAGTGACGAAGGAAAAAAAAAAAAACTTTTAACCTAGAATAGTATATGCAGTGAAAATACTCTTTAAGCATGAAGAAGAAATAAAGACCTTCCCAGATGAACAAAAGTTGAGGGATTTCATTGACACTAGACCTGTCCTACAAGAAATGTTAAAGGGAGTCCTTCAATCTGGAAGTAAAGGATGTTAATGAGCAAGAAGAGATCATCTGAAGGTTCAAATCTCACTGGTAATAGCACACAGGAAAACAGGATAGTATAACACTGTAACAGTAGTGTGTAAACTACTCTTGTCTTGAGAAGAAAGATTAAATAATGATCTATTTTCAATGGAGAAGGCACTGACTTAAATCTACATACCAAACCTTACTACATATCAAACCCTTGTTTACCATACTGTTTCTGGTTACCATTCCATAACTTGCTTCACTTGCCCAGAAACACAAAATCCCTTTTCTTTTGGTGGTATTTAAGCTCAAGATCTAATTATCTCATGAGTCATTCGCCTGTGAGTTCTTCTGTGTATTACATGCATGATGCACAAGTTAGTAGTTTTTGCTCTTATTAATCTGTCTTTGGCCAGTCTAATTCACAGGGAGCTGGAAAAATTTAAGATGGGTTATTTTGCCCCTACATACTCAACTTTATTATGATATTTTAAAAACTTGATTAGAAGAGAAAAATCTTTTTAAGAAATAAAAGTTTAAAGAAAATAACTTACTTATAAAACAGCCGTTATTCACAGAGCATTTCTCTGTTGGGTCATGATTGCAGGGAGCTTCCATTGGTTTATAAGGAAACCTTTCAAGGACAGGTTGAAATTTCACTGTTTTGTGTAATTAGAAATAATTAAATTAATTTTTTCCTATGTAACGGAATTGAGGAAAACCACATAATTGAATGTATTTACAAGTAGAAAAGAAACTTTCTGAGAGTGGTCTACTCGCGCCTTGTAATAATGTAGTAATTTGATATCTACCTTCTTTATTGGAACTTGAAAATATCCCATATCTTAATATACAAGGTGCTCACTATATTAAGTAAAATATGCATTAGCCAAGATTAGTGATGAGTTAATAGTCCCATTTATAGAATGCCAAGTAAAATGATTGTCTTAAACAATATGCTTCTAGTGAGGCAACATTTAGTTATGGAACAGTCTCATGGCCATGAAGTGTACTTTTTTTTTTTTTTTTACATCCGTGAAAAGGCAAATAAAGAATTACTTTAAGACAGGCGCAGTGGCTCATGCCACTATGGGAGGCCGAGCACTTTGGGAGGCCGAGGTGGGTGGATCATGAGGTCAGGAGTTCAAGACCAGCCTGGCCAACATGGTTGAAACCCCGTCTCTACTAAAAATACAAAAGTTATCCTGGCATGGTGGCAGTGAGCTGAGATCATGCCACTGCACTCCAGCCTGGGCGAAAAAGCGAGACTCTGTCTCAAAAAAAAAGAATTACTTTAAAAGAAAATTGGATTATGTTTGATGTATAGAACGTACAGAAATGTTCGGATGGATATTTCTTTTTCCAACATGGGGAAATATTTAAAAATCTGATAATGGCAATTCAGTAAAAATGAGCACACAGCATGTAAAGAGCTGTTATTGAGGTTTGGAGCAAATAATTGTTAATAATTATTAATTTTTTGATTGATAAAAGATAACATATACATTTATGAGGTACAATGTAATATTTTGACATATTCATACCATGTGAAATAATTAAATCAAGTTAATTAACATATGTCTCACCTCACTTACCTATGATTTTTTATGATGAGGCATTTGAAATTTTCTTTTAGTTATTTTGAAATATACAATACTTTATTATTTATTATACTCACCTTGCTCTGCAAGAGATCTCAAACCCTATTCCTCCTGCTTATCTGAAACTGGTATCCCCTCCCTGATCAATAACTCCTCATTCCTTTACTCCCTTTCCCCCAAACTTCTGGTAACCATCATTCTACTGTCTGCTTCTGCAAGTTCAACTTGTTTAGATTCCATATATAAGTAAGACCAGGCAGTATGTGTTTTTCTGTGCCTGGCTTATTTCACTTAACACATTGTCCTCCAGATTTATCCATATTGTGCAAATTACAAGATTTCTCTCTTTTAAAAATGAGAGTAGTATTCCATTGTGTATATGTACCACATTTTCTTCATTCATCCCTTGGACGCTTACGTTGATTCCATATCTTGGCTATTGTGAATAATGCTGCAATGAACATGGGAGTGCAGATATCTCTTCAACATATTCATTGCATTTCCTTTGGATCTGTAACCAGAAGTAAGATTACTGAATCATATGGTAGTTCTATTTTTAAATTTTGAGGAAATCTATGTTCTGTTTTCCACAATGGTTATACTAACTTACATTCTCATCAACAATGTACACAAGAGTTATTATCTCTACATCCTCACCAACACTTGTTATTGTTCATCATTTTCATGATGGCCATTCTAATAGGTGTGAGGTAATATCTCATTGTAGTTTTATTTTGCATTTACCTAATGATTAGTGATGCTGAGCATTTTAAAAATATACTTGGTCATTTGTATTTCTTCTGAAAAACGTCTATCAGGGAGCTTTGCCCAACTTTTAATTGGGTTATTTGTTTTCTTGCTATTGAGGAGCAAATGAAATTTGAGTTAGACACTATTTCCAATGAGACTTCTGATTGGGAACCTGACATTCACAGTCTCTCTAATCATCTTTAGAGTTAAGTAGATGGATTTAAACATGTACCGAGTCTTCTAAGAGAAGAAGGGCTTAACGGTGTCAGGTACAGGAAGAGTTGTCCTGAAACTAGAATTTGATTCTTTAAGGATGAGAGTTTGCAATCCGGTGTGAGGTGCAGAAGGCACCGGGACCTGAGAAAACAGCATAAGCAAAGCAAAGACTTGGAGTCTCTGAAGTAACTATAGCTCAGAACACAGGAAATGTCTGAAAGATAAAATGTTGTAACCATAAACACATAATTAGCATAACTACTTAAGTAATTTTATGCACAGGAGAACAATTTCTACATTTACAATTTCTACATGTAAAACAAACAGGTAAAGGGAGAAGGTTTGTTGTTTGTTTACTTTTGTTTTTTGTTTGCTTTGTTTCTTTCTTTATATCTTAAAATATTCAAGGATGATTTTGCAAGCAAAGAAAATGGCCCAAACGGTGCCAATTCTATTTTATCAGAGAATATCTGTATTTTGGGGCTACCATATCCTTATTAAGAATTATGATATTCCAGATATGTATTAGAATAAAAGAAAGAGTAATATTGGTGAGCCCACAAGACCTGCATATGTGAATTTCTTTGAGAAAAATGAATTCATTTCTCAAAAACAAATGATATTTAAAGGCAAGGCCACCAGAAATCCCTCCAGAGTTTGTCACACTTGTATAAGTTATCTTTGAAGGTCACTCATATGTGGTTCTTCTCTGCTTTTAGGTGAATGGAAAACTCAATTTCCCCACACTTCTGTGCATAGGTAGGACCTTGTGACTAATCTGGACAATACTCTATGAGCAGAAATGACATATGTCACTTCTCAGCTGAGGAGTTAATTGCTGGTGTAAGACCTAGTGCTCTGTCTCTTTCCTGGGCTCCATATCTTAGAAAACCTCATGTTTCTGGAGGTGGAGCTACAAGGTAGGCACACTGTGTCCTGCATAGCTGAGTCTCCCTTCCCAGTCTCTGCCAACCTGCAATAATCACGAATTAAAAAAAAAAATTGTGTTTAACAACAGAGATTTTGGGCTTGATACAGAAGCATGATAAAAATTATTTTGACTACTATGAAAACCTGGCCGGGCGCGGTGGCTCACCTTGTAATCCCAGCACTTTGGGAGGCCGTGGCGGGCGGATCACGAGGTCAGGAGATCGAGACCATGGTGAAACCCCGTCTCTACTAAAAATACAAAAAATTAGCCGGGCGTGGTGGCAGGCGCTTGTAGTCCCAGCTACTCGGAGAGGCTGAGGCAGGAGAATGGCGTGAACCCGGGAGGCGGAGCTTGCAGTGAGCCGAGATTGCGCCACTGCACTCCAGCCTGGGCGACAGAGCAAGACTCCGTCTCAAAAAAAAAAAAAAAGAAAAAGAAAACCTATGACTAGTTAACATGGAAATTTTTAGTAATTATTAAATCATATTCACCATTATAAAATTATTTTCCAAAAAACAGAATCGTCTTTTTTACAGACAATTTTTAAATATCAAGAAGCAATTACGGGAGAAAACTGAGATATACAATCTCACTTAATTCTCACTGTAGCTTATGAAGTGCATACTATTTCCCTTGTCTTACAGATGAAAAAACTAATGAACAGTAATTTCAAAAGAGATTTACTGGCTGGGGGTGGTGGCTCATATCTGTAATCCCAGCATTTTCGGAGGCCAAGGCGAGCAGATTCCTTGAGCTCAGAAGTTTGAGACCAGCCTGGGCAACATGGTGAGAACTTGTCTCTACAGAAAATACAAAAATTAGCTGGTGTGGTGGCATGTGCCTGTAGTCTCAGCTACTACGGAGGCTGAGCTGAGAGAATCACTTGAGCCTGGGAGGCAGAAGTTGCAGTGAGCCAAGATTGTGCCACCGCACTCCAGCCTGGGCGACAGAGCAAGAGACCCCATCTCAAAAACAAAACAAAACAAAACAAATTTACCAAAGTTCACATGAGTAATAAACAATGAAGTCATAATTCAAACCCATGCTTTATTATTTTTTTCATATTATACACACTGGATTATACGCAGGGGTTTCCGTAGAAGAAAAATTATTTAATTGCAGGTCTCTTATCTCTAAATGTGAGTCTCTGTAAACATAGAAGACATATATCTCCCTGAATTGTTAAATCTTTAAATAGCTTAGGGTTTAAAAATTTAAAATAACTTAGAATTCTTCTTCAGTAACTTTATTAGTGTATAGAAATATAAATAGATCGATATATACCCACATCCATTCACACATTTTATGTTAATCTTTACATAAAGATAAAATATAATTCTTCTTTGGTTTGTTTGTCATTTTGAATATTTTAAATGACAATATTAAAAAAGCCTTTGTGATTTGCTTTGGATCATATAAAACTCCTGATAATCCAATTCTATGAACTTTCATCTTCTAACTTATTAGATAGAGCATGATTTCTGGATGAGCAAACCCTAAATCTGAATTCTAGCTGCACCATGTCTAGTCATGAGATTTGAGGCAAATGTCTTGTCTCAGCTTTCTCTTCTGTTTAACAGGATAGCAATACCTATTTGAAAAAAAATATTGTTAAAATTAAAAATCACATTTTTGAAGTAAAAGAAATTACACTATATCTGCCTCATGGTAGCAAAGTAGAAGCTGTTTAAATTAGGCTGCTTTTACATTTGAAGATGAGAATGAGGAGCATTTTAAAGTCCATTACTGGGGAGCTTTCTTGGAATATTAATTTCATGACTCATCATCTCATCAGCATCAGGATAAATCAGATAAAAAGTATCATCTGTCATCTAATAATTGGCACACCATACTTTTTGCATATTTATTATTACGATACATTAACTATTTTTACATAGACAATGACTACACTTAATAATCTATGTATAATTAGGCATTTTCCCCAGAGGAATATTTTTAGTCAATTACCTACAAGTGAACATTATAATTGATGTAGAAGATAGATGAAATGACCATGTGAAAATATGAGAACTATTTTTCAATTAAAGTTAATAAAAAATGAAAAAATCTTTATAATTCAGCAAAACCCATGTTTATTTGAAAAACTATAGTATTCTGAGATTGTATTATTCAAGTGTAAGAGATGATTTTTAAAAAAGCGCACGAAAGCATTTGTAGAGTTTGGAGACATGAGAGAATCCTACCTTGTTAGGAGAAGACTTTGGGCAAGTCGTTTATTTTCTCTGAGTCTCAGGAACTTGAAATGTAAAACAAAGTAATAATATTTTTACCATCACTTTCACAGGGATATGTATAATGCATGTATACATGCTTTTCCAATTGTAAGTTTTTGTACAAATATACATGTTTTTATCTAGACACTGAGCAATTATATATTTTTTCATATCAAAAATGTTACTAAAAGCATTCCTTATGTGGAGTATTATAAGCAGATTATTCTTATTCGCATTTGATATCCAAATCTAAAATACAAGTTTCATTTTCAGAGGACATGGTTTGGGCTAATTTGGATTGATAATTTAACTTGATCTAAAGTATAACAATCTTTAATGGGTATTTGTTATTGTCTCTAGACTTTGTAAGAATTTGTAGTTTAAAAATTCTCGTTTCATCATTTTATGGGTAATTGTAAAAAAAAACTCAGCTATATAGTAGTATTTTTATAAGAAAGTAAGAAGAAAAGATGATCGATTTTCATTTTCTGTAATTTAAAGGATGATTATGACAAGAAAGGGCTTCTGAACAATGAGGATAAAGAGATTGAGGAAAAGAAAGTGCTTATTTATTTTAAGGCTGATGGAATAATTACTTTCCTGTTAAGTACTTTTTCATAACTCTTATTATTGTTCACATATTGAACTTTTACTTCTAGTATAAAATTTAATGGAATTTGCCTTAAAAAATAATTCCCACTCTCCAGCTTTTTCTATTATTTAATCCAAATCCTTTTTGTGAGCCATAGATATGGACTTCTCATGTTCAGTTGGCTGCTTTTTGTGTTTAGGAGATTATATTTGAATACTAAATTTTATCTAAGCTCTGAGCTAACAATACATATAAAAATAGCGCATTGGACTAGTTCTGAATTTAGAAAAAGCATATAATTTTGCTTTCATTTTCTTCTGGTATTGTTCAAATTGCTGTATTAAACAGGCAAAACAATAAAATTTTAGTTGAGCTTTTACATTTCAGCACATCTAAAGAATTAAATTTAGAGAATGATGATGGCACATTGAAAACTGGACTTGAAAAATCCAAATTCGTCTTCTGAGTATTCTTCAGACAGATTCCTTGGCAAGCATGAGCATAGCTTTCCATGGCTTTCTAACACTTCAGAGCATAGGTTTATGTGGCTCAGACCAAACCAGAGCCAGGGATCTCCATTGCAGAAAGGATGCAAGCACGAATAAGCAGGAATCTCGTCATCTGGTATTTTCTGCTATCTTGGGCCATTCTCAGGTGTGATGTGGCCAGAAGGCATTTTAGTACAAATCAAGAACAGTAAACCCTATTTTCCACTAAATTACCCTTTTGCAAAATACTGATTTATTTGATTATTGCAACTGCATTTGAAATCACTCTCTACCCCCTATACTGCAAAAATTCACAATTACACAATGCATACCTTTTGTTAGACAGCAAGACAAACATGCAAATAAATAAAAATCAAAGCTAACAGAGAATGTGTTCTACTGACAGAAACAAGCTCTGAAATGCAGATAGAGAATTCTGAACAAACCACAAAGAAGTTTTGCTAAAGGCCATTAATAAAAGACATAAAAGTACGCCTGGCAGATTTCCTAAAGAACTTTATATTGCTAATTTTGAGGGTGAAGGAGTCTACATCTTCTACAAATATATCATGGTTTTAATATTTCAAATTTTAATATTTCCTTTAAAAAATGCTTTCCAAGCATGCGCTACGTACAGCAGGCACTCTGAAAATGCTAGTTGATTGTTGGCTAGATTTCATTTAGGAGAGATCAGCTGAAGCAAATAGATTTTCAGTGAAACAGTAATTGCTTGCCAGGAAAGAGATGACTGAAAGAAGACGCGTGCAGGGCCCCCTGTGGCCACACCACCCTCCTCTCTTTCCACTACAATGGGCACAATGCCTTAGAGTCCACCATGCACATGAATCACAGGAACTCCCTGCTGGCCACTCCAAAAGCTGCTGCAAGGTCCTTGTTTAGATGATTTTAGTATTAGATGGTAACACTTGAGAATCCATGATAGTGTAGAAGTTCAAAAATAAATCACAAAAATATAAATGATTTTAGACTGATGCAAGAAGCACTTTGCAGCACTCACTCAAAACAAAACACAATGAATGCATCTGAGTCTAATACAAAACGTCCATCCTTGTGTTTGGATGGCTCTTCAGGAAAGTGTTTATTTATTAATCCGTACACTCTCCTCCCCAAGGCAATGCAGCCTAGTTGTATAGGTCATAGATTCCAGACCCAGAGTGCTTGATTTCACCTCCTGCCTCTGCCATGGAATGCTCTTTAGCTGTGTGCAAATGAGCCAACCTCTGTGCTTGCTTTCTCAACTGTAAAGTTAGTTGTTACAGAAAATATCAACCTCACAGGATAGTTGTGAGACTAAAGGGGTTAATCATTTATAGAAAGTGCTCACCACAGTGCTTGGTGTACAGCAAAAACACAAGAAACTCCCTTTATCATTTTTCTTGAGTTAATGTCATTAAATATAACCACAAAATTATTCTTCCTCATGATTTTGGAAGCTATTAGAATGGATACAATTATTACATTGTTCTATGTAATATCAACAGTTTACTTTAAAATATTTTTAAAACTTCCCTTATAAAAATAATTTTAATTTTTTTATTTTTTGTAGAGACAGAATCTCATTGTGTTGCCCAGCCTGGTCTCGAACCACTGACCTCAAGTGATCCTTTCACCTCAATTTCACAAAGTGCTGGAATTACAGGCATGAGTTACCACACCTGGCATTTAAAATGTTTTAAATGTAATAGGATTAAACAATTAGAATACCTATTCCTTTTCTGTGCCATAGTCATATTTTCTTTTCTTTTTTTTTTTTTTTTTTTTTTTGAGACGGCGTCTTGTTCTGTTGCCCAAGCTGGAGTGCAGTGGCGCGATCTCGGCTCACTGCAAGCTCCGCCTCCCGGGTTCACACCATTCTCCTGCCCTGTGTTTTGGAATCTGCTGTGGCTCAATATTCTATAAGCTTTCATTTAATTTTTGAAACCAGCTTTTGAACATTCAATGGAAAAGTAAAACACTAAGACATGATTGTTTAGTCCAGTTTTAAAAGCATATATTTTTTCAGAGGACCTATTTAATTTCTTAGGTTTCTTAATAGATTATAGAAAATTAGGTTGTCATTGGAATTTTGTAATCTTTTTGTATCTTTGAAACATTTTTTCTTTATATTACGATGCTAAAATTTCAAGCTTTTAAAAACTGTTAATGACTTTATTTCAAACTTTTTTTAAGTGTTGAACGATTCTCTGTATCTCACATGATGTTCCTTTTATTTAATTCATTCTGTCTGGTATTGATTGGTGTCTTTTTCTTCTTTTAGTGTATATTTTAGCTGACATAATTTATTTTTAATAACTTTTTTGGGGTTTTTTGTACTTTTGTAATGTGATTATCATACATTGATCCTTTTTTCTTAATAAATCCAAGAAATAGATGTTTTTTAATAGATAAGTTTAACATGTTGATGATAATTTTTAAAACTGTTATATCTTCTATTATACTGTTATGTGCATGTTAATTCATTTGTATTCTTTACTTGCAACATAATTTATGTTTTAGTTAATTTTATGATCCATGATTACTGTGTTATATGTTCTGATTATAATTTTATCAATATGTAGGCTAAAATATATAACAAAAATGTGAAATCCTATGGTTGACATGATATTGGATCATCAAATAGAGCCCTATCTGAGGGATCTTGCTGCACTGATTAGTTGTGTTTTTTCCTGGTCACCTCACTTTTTCTGTGAAATCCTAATCATAAGTTCTGGAGTACTCCACTTTAAAAGAGAGAGAGAGAGAGAGAAAAGGAAAGAAAAGAAAAAGCAGTGTGTCTTCCCTCATCCCCACCTTCCCCTTGAGCTTTCAGTGTGCTTCCTTAGACAGCCGCGCTGCTTGAGCAGCGTCGTTTCCTCATGTCCCGTCTCCTAGAATCAGGCTTCTGGACTCTTCCACGCCTAAACGGCTCTCACTAAGGTCATCAACGACCTTGAGGTTTATCAATTCAATAGGCACTCTTTATTCCTTTCCTTACCCAACTCCTTTCAACATTTGAAACCCTCATTGCTACGGAGCAGGTCTTGGGCCTCTTGCTGTTCTCCCTGGTGCCAACTCAACCTCATCTCAGGAAACTGGATTCCTCTGAAGCTCATTCCACAATGCTCTGTTCTTTTCACTCTATATTTTCCCTAAAATACTACCATCCAATTCCATGGTTTTAAAAGTCACCTAATGCTAATGACTACCAAAATTGTGTTAGCATCTGGACTCATCCTTTGTACTTCAAATCAAGTACCTAAAAAATCTCAGATACTGTCACAGGTTCCTCAAACTGAATATTCAAAACCAAACTCCTGACTTTGCCCTGCTAGCCATCATTTCCTCTAGTTTTCTACCCATCAGTAAATGTTGCACAATAAGACTTAGTAGCCTACACACACAAACACACACACACACAAACACACACACACACACACGACCCTAAAAGTTTTTCTTGGAAATTCCTTACCCCATTCGTTTTTAAATTTATCACCAATTTTACGGATGCCTCTAAGATATATCTTAAATCATTTTACTTCTTCCCACATCCAATGCCCCATCACCTGCTGCCAGGGCCACCTGGCCTCCACTGGATATACAAGTGGCAGCTGTTTCCACAATTCTTCAGTTCTCTGGTGAAGCATCCCTTTTTATGTAGGCTGGCCTTGACCACTCTAACTCAACAGGACACTTCGTGGCTCTCTGTTGTAGTGTCCTGTTTGTTTTCTTTCCTGCACTAATTACTATCTATAATCATTTTCTTACTTGGTTACTTTTTAAAATATATACCCTTCCTAAATTGCGAAGTCTATAAATGCAAAGATCTTGCCCATTCTTTTGTTTATCCAACATAGACCCTGGTGCTGTCCAGTTTATACACAATGTTTTTAGAAATAACTGGCCGGGCACAGTATCTCACACCTGTAATTGCAGCACTTTGGGAGGCTGAGGTGGGTGGATCACCTGAGGTCAGGAGTTCAAGCCCAGCCTAGCCAACATGGTGAAACCCCATCTCTACTAAAAATACAAAAATTAGCCAGGTGTGGTGGCCGGCACCTGTAGTCCCAGCTACTCGGGAGGCTGAGGGAGGAGAATCACTTGAACCCTGGAGGCAGAGGTTGCAGTGAGCTGAGATTATGCCACTGCGTGCCAGCCTGGGCGACAGAGCAAGACTTTGTCTCAAAAACAAAACAAACAAAAAAGAAGGTATGATTACAAATACACAAATGGAAGTATGATATTTACAACATTTGTCCTGTTAACATCCATCTTTGGTATTTTGCACAGCCACACAGTCAGCATTATCCTCTGTAGTTAAATTGCAGGGAGGCTGTTTGAGACTGAAGATGGTTTCTACCATAGCGATATGGTGTCCAACAGGGATCTCTGCTCTGAGTCTACATGGAGAGGTAGGAATCCTGAAAACTCCTTCCCCTTCCACAAACCTCTCAGAACCATTTATTCTGAAGATAAAAGATTCCAAGAAGGCATGACACACATTGACCCCAAATTTATCAATTTGATATGTTGAAAGTCTGTCCTGCTGAGAAGCAGAATTAAAAGCCAGGTGATAACTACTTCCTTGCCATTGTGAGCCCAAGGCCACATTTGCGGGGAGAATAAAGAAGATCTAAGTTCCTGGGAAGGTCAGGAGACTGTAGCTGCATGAAATAGTTTTAACTCATTTCTCTGCAAAGTTAGTTGAGATTCAGAGTTAAACACAATGTGTTCGATTATGCAAAAATTACATGAGCGGTCACTGTAGAATATATAGTAAATTCATATACAATTTCGTGTTTTTGTAAAATTACTAGAAGGTGAATGTGATGAGGCATATTATATGATAATCTCATTTAACTCAGTATCCCTAAGAGGTTCAGTGAAGAAACGTCAGTTCTTTTGTCCAGATGAAAGAACACCTCTAGCTGTTTAATGCAGTGTGATCTCCAGGGAGTAGACCTCTGGGTTCAGGGGCCACATGCTCTTCTCCATATTCAAAGTGCATCTGCTATTCTATAGCTGTGCACCAGCCTGTAAAAACCTTCCTTTTAAAGAATAACATATGGTGTTGTATGTCTGGAATATAACATATTCCATGTGTTATATGTCATGTCTGGATATTGTGTTTAAAATAGCAAAATGAAAAATGCTTCCTTGAGTAGAGTTGTGGTTTATTTTCAGATAAGTGAACCAAGGTTTATATCTATAACAACAGCTAACTAGTTGCAGGGTATAGTTAAGTCACTTAGGTTTCCTGGGTCTCACTTTCTTCAGCTGTTAAATGGGATACTTAGACCAGTTAATCTTTAAGTTCTTTTTCATCTAGATCTATGAAGCCAATTTTCTCCACCTTCTAAAAATCTGAAGTTTTTTATCATAGATTGTAAGCACTTAAATATCTCTGATTGCCTTTCCAGAGGCAGAAATTTTCTAGAAATTCACTTTCACCAGCACAAAGCCTCTTCTCATTTCAGAGCCTTTCCCTTTGATTTCCTTTGCCTAAAATATTTGTCAGCCCATGCATTTACTCTTGCCTAAAATGCCTCCTCTTCTGAGAGGACTTCTCTAGCTACCCCATTAAAATAGCATCTTTCTATCCTCTTGTGCTAAATGTTTCTTTTACTCATTTTCTTGGTTAATTTAGCATTTTATTTTGGGGTTTATTGTATCTCTCACAAGAATGTATATGATATGATAGACTGGATAAAGGAAATGTGGCACATATATACCATGGAATACTATGCAGCCATAAGAAAGAATGAGTTCATGTCCTTTGTAGGAACATGGATGAAGCTGGAAACCATCATTCTCAGCAAACTAACACAGGAACAGAAAACCAGACACCGCATGTTCTCACTAATAAATGAGAGTTGAATAATGAGAACATATGGGCACAGAGAGGGGAACATCATACACTGGGGCCTGTCGGAGGTTGGGGGCAAGAGGAGGGATAGCATTGGGAGAAATACCTAATGTAGATGACAGGTTGATAGGTGCAGCAAACCACCATGGCACATGTATACCTATGTAACAAACCTGCACATTCTGCACATGTATCCCAGGACTTAAAGTATATATTAAAAAAAAAGAAGAAGAATGTAAGCTCCATCATGACAGTATAACTTGGACACTTTGTTCATTTTGGTTGCAGTTTTTTATTTATTTTATTTTATTTTTTGAGACAGAATCTCACTCTTGTTGCCCAGGCTGCAGGGCAATGGCAGGATCTCAGCTCACCGCAGCCTCCACCTCCTGGGTTCAAGCAATTCTCCTGCCTCAGCCTCCCGACTAGCTGAGATTATAGGTGCCCACCACCAGACTGAGCTAATTTTTGTATTTTTAGTAGAGACAGGGTTTCACCATGTTGGCCAGGCTGGTCTCGAACTCTCAACCTCAGGTGATCCACCTGCCTCAGCCTCCCAAAGTGTTGGGATTACAGTTGTGAGCCACCCCTTCTGGCTTTTTTTATTTTTTTATTTTTTATTTTTTCTGAGACAGAGTCTTGCTCTGTTGCTAGGAGTGCAGTGGTGCAATCTCTGCTCACTGCAACCTCTGCCTCCCAGCTTCAAGTGATTCTCCTGCCTCAGCCTCTCGAGTAGCTGGGACTACAGGCGCACGCCACCACACCTTGCTAATTTTTGTATTTTTAGTAGAGACAGGGTTTCACCATATTGGTCAGGCTGGTTTGAACTCTTGACCTCAGGTGACCCACCTGGCTTAGCCTCCCAAAGTGCTGGATTACAGGCATGGTTTTCAAAAAACCAGGTCCTGGATTCACTGATTTTTTGAACGGTTTTTTTTATGTCTCTATCTCCTTCAGTTCTGCTCTGATCTTAGTTTTTTCTTGCCTTCTGCTAGCTTTTGAATGTGTTTGCTCTTGTTTCTCTAGTTCTTTTAATTGCAATGTTAGGGTGTCAATTTTAGATTTTTCTTGCTTTCTCTTGTGGGTATTTAGTGCTATACATTTCCCTCTACACACAGCTTTAAATGTGTCCCAGAAATTCTGGTACATTGTGTCTTTGTTCTCACTGGTTTCAAAGAACATTTTTATTTCTGCCTTCATTTCATTATGTACCCAGTAGTCATTCAGGAGCAAATTGTTCAGTCTGTCCGTTCTTAGATCTCAAACTCTGAGCTGGGAGAACCACTACTCTCTTCAAAGCTGTCAGACAGGGACGTTTAGGTCTGCAGAAGTTTCTGCTGCCTTTTGTTCAGCTACGCCTTGCCCCTAGAGGTGGAGTCTATGAGGCAGGCAGGCCTCGTTGAGCTGCGGTGGGCTCCACCCAGTTTGAGCTTCCCAGCCACTTTATTTACCTACTCAAGTCTCAGCAATGGGGGACGCCCCTCCCCCAGCCTTGCTGCCGCCCTGCAGTTTGATCTCAGACTGCTGTGCTAGCAGTGAGCGAGGCTCCATGGGCGTGGGACCCTCCGAGCCAGGTGCGGGATGTAATCTCCTGTTGTGCTGTTTGCTAAGGCCATTGAAAAATCACAGTATTAGGGTGGGAGTGTCCCGATTTTCCAGGTACCATCTGTCATGGCTTCCCTTTGCTAGGAAAGGGAATTCCCTGACCCCTTGTGCTTCTCGGGTGAGGCGATTCCCGGCCCTGCTCCGTGGACTGCACCCACTTGTCTGGCAAGCCCCAGTGAGAGGAACCTGGTACCTCAGTTGGAAATGCAGAAATCATCCATCTTCTGCCTTGCTCATGCTGGGAGCTGCAGACTGGAGCTGTTCCTATTCAGCCATCTTGGTGCCACTCCCCAAATTAACCCTTTTTTGATGAATGTGTAAAATCAGTTTTTAAAACATCAATAGTTTAGATGTCAAGTATACAGAAAGCTTTTAGTGTTCTTTAGAACATTAAAAGAAATCACTCAATTCCATATTGCATTAACTTTGCTTCCTTCTTGGTGGTTCCAGCTCCATGAGTTTATGATGGAATTAATATTGGTCTTGGCATATACTTTATTTGTTATGTAGCTCAAGAAGTTATGGAGCATCAAAAGTATGCAAAATAAGATATGGGATTGTTTAAAATACTGTGCCAGTTAAATAAAAAACACTTTTTATTACTCTGTTACCTGAAAATAATCATTTACTATAAATCTCGTCAATCCAAAATGTTCCAAGTTACTCTTATACAATGGAACATGACATTAGAACAGTGCATGTATAATCCTGGAGGTTTCAAAATCAATAGGCAGCTTTTTGCATAATTTTGTCTTCAAACATAGTCTCAAATTTTGTCATACATTTTGAGTAATCTCAAAGGACATTTTCCTAAAAATATCAGTAGATCATGAAAAAAAGGGATAGCTCAATGTTATTATTATCTAAACATCTCATTTTTATCAATAGGTTTATTATACTGGTTTGATTACATGCTTTCTGAGATGTGTTTAAGATATTATTAAAAATTGTGAAAATATAATAATAGTTATTTTTTGGTATACTAGACTTATGTCTCTAGTACATATAGTCATGTCTTTTGCTGAAAATCCTAATACCAACTCACATTCACAAGCCCACTTAATTTGTGAAATTAATCACTTGCTTAAATTAATCATCTGTGCCCAACATACCCTCCTCAGTCGATCAGACCACTACTTCCTGAGAAACTCTGTCATGAAAACTTTGAAATCTGGCACTCACATTTATATCACACCATTCTCACATTACCTATATTCAGTAAACCTTTAAATTCATTATTTTTTGCTTAGAAATCTCTCTCATGCTGTTGATTCCTTTTCTTTCTAGAAGATCAGATTTTTGAAGTAGATCAGATTTGTGAAGAGCCCTTTAGCTGTTCTTTCAGGCTCCATTTTTTTTCTACTTTCAATACTTCACATGTATTTCTAGGCCCTGTTGGCTGGCTTATCTTCTGCACAAGGTAACCCTAGCACCTGCTACATCCAACATATGCTCCCCTCTCAGCTTATGGAGATCCATAATCCAAGTGCAGTGACCCACAAGGCCCCCTTTTCTATCATTCCCTCCTCAGAAGCTTGATCTCAAGAAGACAGGACTTCTTGACTCTTGACTTTTTGACTTAGAGTACTGCAGAACATAAGATCCCCACAGCATCTGAGCCACCAGGCCCGCTCCCGCCAGCATGCTGTTTTTTCAGACCCTGCCACCTGCCCAATCAGTTTCCTTTCCACCTAGATCCAGAGCAAACCCATATCTCTATAAGAAGCTTTTGTGGATTACTTTCAGCTCATTCTATTACCTTACCCGTCTCTAGAACTTTTAACTAAGTGAATTATGGAAAAGGCTTTTTTTTACATAGCTCTAAAATACTTAAGATGGCTTGAACTTCCATAGACTTCGAATATTAATAATTCAGTGGTTTACTTGTGGCCTTTTTGCTTATGTATACATCTTTATTTTCTTCATAACCAAAATTGTTATGACTGAATAGAGGTTTATTGTGTACTTATTTTTTTTTTAAATATAAAGCACTGATGCTTTCCCCTGCAGTCTTAGGAATGAGTGAAGCTAATGTCTGTTTAATGGCTACTATGAGACAAACTATATACTATCTATTTTACAAAGAAAGAGATTTCAAAAGATGGTGAAATAGGACTTTCCAGCAATCATCCTTCAACAGACACATTAATTTGAATAACTGCCTATGCATGAAAATACCTTCATAAGAGCTGAAGGAAACAGGAGAGAGATCAAAGCACCACGTGGGTACAGCACTGAAATAAGGAAAGAGGCATTGAAAAGGGAAGGACAGTTTCACTTTACCTGCTTCACATCTTGCCCAACCAAAGGCAGCACAGCACAGAGATACCATCTGCTTGAGGGAAAGATAGGAAAGTATCACTGAACTTTGCCTTGAGTACTGGGCCCACCTCCATAAAACTCAGAACCGGGCAGGCCCCACAGCCCCAAACTCAAGGCTGGAGCCTACAGAATGAACCTCTAGGTCTGCCCCAGAGCCAGGCTGGGCTGCCCTGAAGCCTTTAGCTCCAGATCTTCATGGTGGACTTCATCTCCTATCTGCCCCACTTGTGTTTCAAACTCAGCAGCTCCAAGCTCCCAACCACCCTCAACACCAGGCTTGCCACAGCAGCACCAAGCTATGGACTTACGCTAGTGGCGGGCTAGTCTCAGTGAGCCCTAGGCTTCAGGTCCACCTCAACTCCAAGCCAGCTCCTATAGCTATAGTAATTAAGCCAGTAGCTGTGGACCCAGGCTTCAGGTTGGCCCCTACAGCCCCAAGCTCCACATCTACCCCAGGTTCCAGAGCAGCCCAAAGCCAAGTTGGCCTACACAGCCCCAGACTTCAGACACCCACATAAGCACTAGATCAGCACACCTGACCTGTGGGTCCCCACTCAGCACCTGCAGACCCAGGCTCCAGATCCACATGGTATCAAAATAATTCCTACATCTTCAGCTTCCAGGAGGGGTCCCTGAAGTCCCAGGCCATAAGTCAGTCCTTGCAGACCTAGCTTCTAGGACAGCACCCACACATTTTGTTTTCAGTCAGGCCTCCATGAGTCCAGAGTCCAGGCCAGTCTCCAGGACTCCAGGATTTAGGCTGACCCCTGTGGACTCATTCTTTGGAAGACCCAGGGTCCAGGTCATTTCCAGTAAACCCAGGGATCGAACCCAACCCAGTAGATATATATGCTGGGCTGTCCCCTAAAGACTCATGTTCCAGGGTCATTCCCATGGATACAGGCTCCAGGCTGGTCACCATGGCCTGAGGACACAGGTCAATTCCCACAGACCAAGCCATCAGGCCAGCCCCAGCACCAGTCCAACACCCATGGCCCCAGGTTTCAAACTAGCACCTACAGACCTAAGATCCAGGCTATTCATGGTGGCCCCAGGATTCATTGCCTCAGAGTCCAGGCCTGCTCCAGTAGACCCAGGGTTCATGTCCACCCCAATGGACACTAGTACCAGGCTAGTCCCCATGGGCTAAAGCTGTAGGAACACCCCTGCAGATCCAGTCTCCAGTCCCTGGACCCAGGATCCAGCCTTATCTCAGAGGACACAGGTTCAAGGCCAATACCAATGCCAAGCTAGCTCCTGTGAACCCAGGGGTCATGCTCAACAGACCCAGTCAACAAATCCAGCATAATGCATCTAGGCTTCAGGATTACCCACCTGCTGACCCAGACACCAGGCTAGCAAGCCCTCTCATGGACCATACTAGATGGCCTGCCTTGAATCTCTGGATGGGTTAACTGGGGAAGAGCTTTCCCAGTCAAAGCTAGTCTGCATATTGAAATATGTACCTACTTCTTTAAATGCATAGACACCAACACATAAGGATTAAGAGTAATCAGGGAAACATGACATCACCAAAGAGACAAAATGAAGCACAAGTGATTAACCTAAAGAAATTATCTTCCTGACAGAGAATGCAAAATAGCTGCTATGGGGAAGTTCAGGAAATTTCAACAAAATATGAAAAATCAATTCAATGAAATAAAGAAAACAATAAATGATTGAAGGAAAAATTTTACAGAGATATTAAAATTATTAATAAAACAAAAAGGTTAGAGCTGAAAAATATAGTGAATGAAATAAAAACTGCAATAGTGAGCTAATAGCAGAATTTATTAAGGAGAAGAAATAATCTATGAACTCAAGATTATTTGAAAATATACAATCAGCAGAGAAAAAAGAAAACAAGAATGATAAAGAATAAAGAAAGCATACAGAATTTAAAACACAGTATAAAAAGAGCAAATATTCAAGTCAAAGTTTAGGAAAGAGAGGAGACAGTCAAATAAGTAGTACTTACTTAAAGAAATAATAACACAAATCTTTCCAAACCTAGGAAAAGATATAAGTATCCAGATACAACTCTCGAGTAAGATTCAACCCAAGCAAGATACCTACCCCTAAGATATACTATAACCAAACTCTCAAAACTCAAAGTCAAAGAGAGGATCCTAAAAGCAGCAAGAGAAAAGAAACAGAAAACATGTAAGGGAATTATATTAAAGCCAGTAGCAGATTTATCAGCAGAAACCTTATAGGCCAAGATAGAGGGTGCAAAGGGCTAATGAAAAAAAAATGCCAATCAAGAATATTGTATCTGGAAAAGTAATCCTTGAGAAATGAAGGTAAGATTTTTCCAGACAAACAAAAGAAAGCTGAGGGAGCTAATTACCACCAGACCCTTCTTACAAGAAATACTAAAGGGAGTTCTTCCAGCTGAAAGAAAAAGATGCTAATTGTAACACAAAAACACAAAAGTATAAAACACAAAAACAAGAAAGTATAAAAGTAAGTATGCAGCAAAATTCAGCACACTCTAATACAGTAATGAGGTGAGTAAAGGACTTGTATCTTTAGCATGAAGGTTTAAGCAACAAAACCATTAAAAATACTAACAGCTATAATAATTTGTTAAGAGACATGCAATAAAAAAAGATGCATATTGTGATATTAGAAATTCAGGATATGGGAATGGAGTCAAAATTAGAATTTTTTGTTTGTTGTTTTTTTTTTTGGTTTTTGTTTTTGTCATCAAAGTTAAGTTTTATAAGTTTAAAGTAACTATTAGATGATTTTATAAGTCTCATGGTAATCCCGAAGCAAAACATTATAGTGTATGCACAAAAAACAAGAAGTAAGAAATTAAAGCATATCAATAATGAAAATTACCTAATCACAAAGGAAGATAGAGAGGAAAAAAGGAATGATAGATCTACAAAACAAGCAGAAAACAACTAGCAAAGACGACAGTAGTAAATCCTTACTTATCAATATTAACCTTGAATGTAAATGGATTAAATTCTCCAATCAAAAGACATAAAATGGGTAAATGAATTTTTTAAAATATGCAACTATATGCTGCTTATAAGAGACTCCCTTCACCCTTTAGAACACACATAGACTGAAAGTTAAGGGATGAAAAAAGATATTCCATGAAAACAAAATGCAAAAGAGAACAGAAGTAGCTATACTTACATCAGATAAAATGGATTTCTTAAGTCAAAAACTGTAAAATAATACAAAGGTGTTACATTATGATAAAAAGTCAATTCAGCAAAAGGATACAATGACTATAAATAAATATGCACCCAACATCAGATCACCTAAACATATAAAGCAAATATTAATTGGTATTAGGAGAGAGATAAACTGTAATACACTAATAAAAGAGGAATTCAACAAACCCACTTTCATCAATGGCAAGATCCATAAACAGAACATTAAAAAGCAAATATTGTACATAAATTACACTTTAGAACAAATGGACCTAACAGACATCCACAGAACACTCCTTCCAAAAGTAGCAGAATACACATTCTTCTTTTCAAGCACAGAGGGAACATTCTCCAGGATAGATCATATGTTAAGCCAAAATACAAGTCTTAGCAAGTTTAAAAAGTTTGAAATCATATCAAGTATCTTTTCTGACCACAATGATATGAAACTAGAAATCAATAAAAAAAGAAAGATTGTAAAATTTACAAAAACATAGACATTAAACAATGTAATCCTAAACAACCAATGGGTCAATGAAGAAATTAAAAGAGAAAATATATAAACAAAAAATGTTTAGACAAATGAAAATGGAAATACCACATACCAAAACATGAGATAGCAAAAGCAGTTATTATAAGAGGGAAATTTATAGCAACAAACATCTGCATTAAAAAAGAAAAGTCTCACATAAACAACTTAATGTTGCACCTTTCTAGAAAAATAAAAACTAAGCCCAGAGTTAGAGGAAGTAAATAATAAAATCAGAGCAGAAATAAATAAAGTCTGGAAAATCAATAGAAAATATCAATAAAGTGAAGACTTGGTTTTTGAAAAGAGAAACAAAATTGACAAATCTTTAGCTAAACTAAGAATAAAAGAAAAAAGCCTCAAATAAAATCAGAAATGGAAAATAAGACATTACAACTGATACAACAGAAACACAGACAAAGGGTCATATGAAGCTATTATGACCAATTATTTGACAATAAGCTGGATAACTTAGATGGATGAAATAGATAAATTTCTAGGCATATCAAC
Organism: Symphalangus syndactylus; assembly: GCF_028878055.3. Classification (NCBI taxonomy): domain Eukaryota; kingdom Metazoa; phylum Chordata; class Mammalia; order Primates; family Hylobatidae; genus Symphalangus; species Symphalangus syndactylus. The sequence goes on from NC_072431.2 coordinate 78,727,120, forward strand.
TTACCAAGGATGAATCATGAAGAAATAGAAAACCCAAACAGACCATTAAAGAGTAAGGAGATCAAATCATTACTAAAAAGTCTCCCATCAAAGAAAATCTCAGGAATGGACTTCACTGATAAATTCTACCAAACATTTAAAAATACTAATCTTTCTCAGACTATCCCCAAAAAATTAAAGAGGGGAAAATGCTTTCAGTCAAAGCCAGACAAGGACACTACAAAAAGAGAAATAGAAAAATTAAAAATAAAAATACAGGCCAATATCCCTGCTGAAAATAGATGCAGAAATCCTCAACAAAACACTAGCAAACAAAATTCAACACACATTAAAAAAATTATTCACCATGATGCAAGTGGGATTTATCCTAGAGATTCAAGTATGGTTCAACATATGCAGACTTACAAATGTGATACACCACATTAACAGAATGAAAGACAAAAGACATAATCATCTCAATGGATGTAGAGAAAGCATTTGACAAGATTCAACATCCTTTCACAATAAAGTCTCAACAGATTATGTATAGAAGGAATGTACCTCTACATAGTAAAGGTCATATATGACAAATTCATAGGTAACATCATACTCAATGGATAAAAGCTGAAAGTTTTTTATCTAAGATCAGGAACAAAATAAAGATGCCCACTCTTGCCAGTTCTATTCAGCTTAGTACTGGATGTCCTAGCCAATGCAATTAGGCAAGAGGAAGCAATGAAAGGCATCCTAATTGGAAAGGAAGAAGTGAAATTGTCCCTTTTTGCAGATGACATGATCTTATGCATATTTAAAAAAACCCTAAACAATCCACCCGAAAACTATTAGAACTAGTAAACAAATTAAGTAAAGTTGCAGGATACAAAATCAAAATACAAATTTAGTAGCATTTCTACACACTAACACCATACTATCTGAATAAGAAATCAAGAAAACAATCCCATTTACAATAGCTACAAACATACTGAGACCGAAATTAGCCAAGGAAATAAATATTCTATACACTGAAAACCATAAAACATTAATGAAAGAAATTGAAAAAGATGCAAATAAATGAAAAGAAATTCCATGTGTGTTGACTGGAAGAATTAATATTGTTAAAATGTCCATACTACCCAAACTGATCTACAGATTTAATGTATTCTTCATCAAAATTTCAATAACATGTTCTCAGAAATAGAAAAAAGTGTCTAAAGTTTTCATGAACTGCCTAAGACCCCAAATTGCCAAAGTAATCCTGAGCAAAAAAACAAAGCTGGAGGCATCACGCTATCAAACTTCAAAATTTACTGCAGTGTTGTAGTAATCAAAACAGCATGGCACTTGTCTAAAAACAGATATATAGAACAATAGGACAAAATGGAGAGCCCAGAAATCCATAGACAGATAGGTGATAGATGATAGATAGATAGACAGATAGATAGATAGACAGACAGACAGATAGATAGACAGACAGACAGACAGACAGACAGATAGATAGTAAATATCACTTTTCAAGTGATTTTTCACAAAGGTGCCAAGAACAGACAAGGAGGAAAAGACAGTCTCTTCAATAACTGGTGCAGGGAAAACTGAAACCCCAAATACAAAATAATGAAATTAGACCTTTGTCTCATACCACACACTAAAACAGCTCAAAACTGATTAAAAACTTAAATGTAAGACCCAAAACTGTAAAACTACTAGAAGAAAACGTAGAGAAAAGCCCCACAACATTGGTCTAGGCAAAAGCAAAACTGAAAAAAATGGAATTGCATCAAGTTGAAAGCTTCTCCACAGCCAAGGAAACGATGAACATAGTGAAGACAATTTAAGGAATGGGAGAAAATATTTGCAAACTATGCATCTGATAAGGGGCTACTATCCAAAATATATAAGGAACTAAACTCAACTGCAAGGAAAAAAATTTTTAAATGGGCAAAGGAACTGAATAGACCTTACTCAAAACAAGACATACAAATGACCGAGAACTATATGAAACAATGTTTATCACTAATCATTATAAAAATTAAAATTAAAATTACAATGAGACATCATCCTATGTCTCTTAAAATGGTTATTATCAAAACAATAAAGGATAACAATTGTTGGTGGGGATATAGAGAAAAGGGAACCCTTGTGCTCTGTTGGTAAGAATGTAAGTTAGTATAGCCATTATAGAAAACAGTATGGAGCTTCCTCAATAAATTAAAAATAGAATTACCATATTATCCAACAACCACACTACTAAGTATATAACCAAAGGAAGTGAAATGAGTATGTTGAAGAGATAGCTGCACTGCCATGTTTATTGCAGCATTGTTTACAATAGCCAACATTTGGAATCAACTTGAGTGTCCATTGATGAATAATTGGATCAAAAAAAATGTGGTATATATATGCAGTGGAATACTATTCAGCCATAAAGAAGAAAATACTGTCATTTGTGATAGTATTAATGAACTTGGAAGACATTATGCTAAGTGAAATAAGCCAGGCACAAAAACACAAATACTGCATAATCTCACCTATATATGGAATCTAAAAATATTGAACTCATAGAAGTAGAGAGTAGAATGGTGGTTACCAGGGGTTGGGACATTGAGGGGAAAGGGAGATGTTGGTTAAAGCTTGCAAAATTTTAGTTTAATAGGAGGAATAACTTCAAATGCGCTAATGTACAACATGGTAACTATAGATGACAATATATTACATTCATTAAAAATGCTAAGGAAGTAGATTTTAAGTGTAATCACAAAAATAATAACTGTGAGAGAATGCATACATTAATTTGCTCAATTTAGAGATTTCAGTTTATACACGTTTTAAAGCATCATTTTTTACACAGTAAATATACACAATTTTGCTAATTTAAAAAATACAGTAAGATAAATGTTAAAAAAAGAAATTTCTGATTTCTAAGTGAGCATTAGACATCAATGCCTATGACTATAAGAGACTGTTGTGTGATTTGTATTTTTAGGCAGAAAAAGAAAAAAGAAGCAGAGATTTATTTTTAACCTTCAAACTAAAGAATTTTATTCTTGTTTAAAGACTGCACAGATTGAAATTTGAAATTTTTGCAAGTAATTTACAAAAATGTTGAAAATCAACTCAGGCAATATATGATAACAAAATAGTCTGCAGTCTTATCATTCACAATTTTTATTTTTGGATCAAAGTTGTTTACATAGTAAACCAAATGCAAAAAAAAGTCAAGAAAAACTCAAAAGCTTGAAACTTTTGTTATTTCTGATGTTTTCTGTTTTTAGACATACATGTTTTCTATCCCCACTTCTGTGTCCTGAGTTGCTACATCGGCTTCTCATTGTTTGTATGAATAAATTACTACACAATTTATGTACTTTTGATCCCTCCTCTCCTAAAAGACCTAGATTTTTCATCAATTACAGCCTTGTGTATGAGACTTTATGAGATTTTAGTTGTCTTCATTCATTTGCTTACACCCACAGGGGGAAGCATGTATACCATGTTGTTCTACACCATAAAATTTTAGATGATAGCCTTCATCCATCATATTAATAGTCCAATTAACAGTATACAGCATGCCATGGTTCTACCTGATTTACCTCCTCTGGCAAACAAGTAGATAATATTTCTAGTTAGATTCCTGGTATTAAGATTACCAGGGAAACTAAGATTTAAACTTGCTGCTACACTGTTAATAATGCTAACTATAAAGTTTTTAAGCAGCAAGATATGCATCCTGCAATTCTTATCAGTCGTGCATCTCATACAGAAAGTAAACTGCAAAGACATCCTCTCAACTCATGTGAAACCAATTCATTCTCTAGTGCTAATTACAAGCTATCAAAGAGATGACCTTTTCCAGAGTGCCTAGATCTTTCATGGCACACCTAAGTCAGTTGATTAAAATATTATTATTTATCTACATGACTTTTTTTCAATGTAAAATGTTTCATATTATTAAGCAATGGAGTAATCTTTACAAAGTTAAAGCTTAATCTAAGTAATGAGCAACATTAATCAAAGTCCAACAGGACTAATCAGGCTTCAGACAATGAAACCATTTAAAAAGTTTGCTAATGAGTGTTTCAAGTGGAAGTGAATGATTTTATTCTTAAGTGTAATATCACTATTCATGAGCATCCACTGGAAACATTAAACTCTAGTAGAAAGGCCACTGCTGCAGCTTCCATAATTACCTATAAAAACTTCTTCAACAATGGTCAGGAATAGAATATATTTGCATAATATGCAATTTCAATGCCCAGTGGTTTTCTGAATAATGCGTCACTTGTCAAACTTCATCTTAGGTTAGCATAATGTTTTTCTCTAGCCACTGAAGGAGGCTGAGTCTATTTTGCATTACTTTTTTGTGTTTAGCACTGAACAAACAAAAATAAATGATGAACTTCCAAATAAATAAATCCTTTGACTAAAGTAGGCAGGAGAAAAGAATACAATGAGAAATGAGCACTATGTCCAAATCTTAGCCTGCCTTTATTTATTTATTTTGTTGTGTGTTTGATTTCCCATCACTGTGGCAGGAAATACTATGGCCCCAAAAAGGTGTCCTCATCCTAATCCCAGGGACCTGCGATTTTGTTACCTTACATAGCGAAAGCAGGACTTGGCAGTTATGCTTACTATTTAGATGGGAGGGTCACCGTAGGTGACCTTACTATGTAGATAGGCGGGTCACTCACTCAGGTAAGTCCAGTGTAACCAGTGTGAGAGAGATTGGAAGGTGCTACACTGCTGGCTTTCAGTGTGGAGAAAGAGGTCACAAACCAAAGACAGCAGGCAGTCTCTAGAAACTAGAAAAGGCAAGAGAAGTGATTCTCCCTGAGAAACCTCAGAGGAACATAGCCTTGCCACCAAATACCTTGAATGTAGCCCAGTGAGAACCATTTTGGACATCTGACCTCTAAACTGTAAGATAATACATTTGTGTTGTCTTAAGTCACTTAAGAATACCACTGACATTGCATCCACCCTCAATTATTGCATATTACTCATCTGAATATCTCATTCATACCTCAAGAATCCCATTTTTAATCTCAGTACAAGTTCTTTGATTTAGACCATCACCATTACTTTCCGTAGTTATTTTCCTTAAATTACTCAGCTAGAACCTTAGGGAGCTTGACCTTCTGCTATTTTCATGAGAGGCAAATGGTTCAAATGTTCAAGGCCTTCAGAGAAAGAGAGATCCTGTCTTGTTGGAAGAGTCAGAGAAATCTTGCACTGGCAAGGATTATTGCTGTAATCATGACTTTGCTCCCATTTTTCAGTTTTATTACAGATATAGCAAAAACAGTTTTTTTCTAAGAAAATGAGGAGCATATGCCTCAGTTTGGTATTCCTGATCTCCAACATTGTGCCTCCAGCTGCATCATTCACTGTGGGTTATAAAAAACCAAAAACTGTCCCTAAACTATACAATCATATAGCCTGATAAAAGTGGTTTAGTTCAGTCGCTTTCAGTTAAAGTGTACGTTGATAAACAATTAATTTACATTTGCAGGTGTTCTGATCACTTTTTTTTTTAAGTCGTGCACTTTATTTCGAACTATAGAGAAACAGAAAATGCAAGAACCTTGATTATAACAAAACAGCAGCCATACTGGAGCACTCTCTCTTCTCCAAATACACTTTAACATTTCTACAGCTTTGTCTTCAGTGCTGCTGTTACCTGTGTGTGAATTGCCTTTCATCCACAGTCTCTACTCATCACTCCCTGAAAAAAGTTAAAGAACTTGAAATCTCCTCTGATTTAGTCAAGCCAAGTCAGAGACCTATCAAGAACGTGTATGAATTTAGTACCTGATTACTTTTTCCCTAAAAATCAATGGCTGTTCTTCCACATCCTGGAGGAATGATTAGACATCATTGATGTCTTTTCTCAAGCTCTAATTTGATCATTATCCTACCTAATGAAGGAATCTGGCTACCAAGTCCACTAGAGGACATGGTCTGAGCCATCTGGCCATCCATCATGAACTCACTAACTCTTCATGGACTCTATTCTTTATCCCAATGGTAAGGACCATTTTACTAGAATGATCTCAGTTGTATAAAAGTTTTCTCAGGGTTTTACTTCAATAAATGCATTGATTCAAAATGCAGAATTAGCCATTAATTCTGTTCACCAAGTATTTACGTTCTCATCTATCTGGGGCTGTGGTGATTGCACTTCAGAAACCCCTTGAGATCCTGTGGGACCATGTAACAAGTTCTAGCCAATGCTTTTCAACCAGGTTTCTGATTCAAGGGCTGTTTCCCTCTAGCATGATGACTGGTCATCTTCAGGATGGTACCAGATGCCTCAGCCAGGGCATCTGAATGACCCAATGAGTAGAGTCCTTATGGCAGACAAGAGAAGAGCATGAAGTATGAATATGAAAAACATCTTTGTTGTTTTGAACCACTAAAATTTGTAGGTTGTTTTTTACTGCAGCATAATCTACTCTATCCTGATTGATACACATACATATTTTGTGTGTAATGATGTACACACAAAAATAAGGGAAAGTGGAGCAGGAATGAGAATAGTATATTTATCTATAGTAAAGGAGATGAGAGACTAGCCAACTCTTAAAAAAAAAAAAAAAAAAAAGGCAGCTCCCTAGATTCCTCCTCTCTGCGCAGGGCATCTCTGAAAAAAAGGCAGCAGCCCCCATCAGGGGCTTATAGATAAAACTCTTATCTTCCTGGGACAGAGCACCTGGGGGAAGGGGTGGCTGTGGGCGCAGCTTCAGCAGAATTAAACGTTCTTGCCTGCAGGCTCTGAAGAGAGCAGCAGGCCTCCCAGCATAGCACTTCAGCTCTGCTAAGAGACAGACTGCCTCTTCAAGTGGGTCTCCTCCTGACGGGGAGACACCTCCCAGCAGGGGTCGACAGACACCTCATACAGGAGAAATCTGGCTGGCATGTGGCTACTGTTCCTCTGGGATGAAGCTTCCAGAGGAATGAGTAGGCAGCAATCTTTGCTGCTCTGCAGCCTCCGCTGGTGATTCCCAGGCAAACAGAGTCTGGTGAGGACCCCCAGCAAACTCCAGCACACCTACAGAAGAGAGGCCTGACTGTTAGAAGGAAAACTAACAAACAGAAAGCAATAGAATCAACATCAACCAAAAGGACAACCACGCAAAACCTCCTTCCAAAGGTCACCAACAGAAAAGACCAAAGGTAGATAAAATCCACAAAGATGAGGAAAAACCAGAGCACAAAGTCTGAAAATTCCAAAAACAAGAGAGCCTCTTCTCCTCCAAAGGATCACAACTCCTCACCAGCAAGGGAACAAAACTGGATGGAGAATGAGTTTGACGAATTGACAGAAGTAGGCTTCAGAAGGTAGGTAATAACAAACTCCTCCGAGCTAAAGGAGCATGTTCTAACCCAATGCAAGGAAGCTAAGAACCTTGATAAAAGGTTAGAGGAACTGCTGTCTAGAATAATGTTTAGAGAAGAACATAAGTGCCTGGTGGAGCTGAAAAACACAGCACAAGAACTTCGTGAAGCATACACAAGTATCAATAGCCAAATCGATCAAGTGGAAGAAAGGATATCAGAGATTGAAGATCACTTAATGAAATAAAGCATGAAGACAAAATTAAAGTAAAAAGAATGAAAAGGAAAAAACAAAGCCTCCAAGAAATATGGGACTATGCGAAAAGACCAAACCTACATTTGATTGGTGTACCTGAAAGTGACAGGCAGAATGGAACCAAGTTGGAAAACACACTTCAGGATATTATCCAGGAGAACTTCCCCAACCTAGCAAGACAAGCCAACATTCAAATTCAAGAAATATAGGGAAAACCACAGAGATACTCCTCAAGAAGAGCAACCCCAAGAAATATAATCATCAGATTCACCAAAGTTGAAAGGAAGGAAAAAAGATTGAGGGCAACCAGAGAGAAAGTTCGGGTTACCTACAAAGGGAAGCCAATCAGACTAACAGTAGATCTCTCTGCAGAAACCCTACAAGCCAGAAGAGAGTGGGCGCCAACATTCAGCATTCTAAAAGGAAAGAATTTTCAACCCAGAATTTAATATCTAGCCAAACTAAGCTTCATAAGTGAAGGAGAAATAAAATACTTTCCAGACAAGCAAATGCTGAGGGATTTTGTCAGCAGCAGGACTGCCTTATAAGAGTTCCAGAATATAAATACTGGCAAATCCAATCCAGCAGCACATTAAAAAGCTTATCCACCATGAACAAGTTGGCTTCATCCCTGGGATGCAAGGCTGGTTTAACATATGCAAATCAATCACCATAATCCATCACATGAACAGAACCAAAGACAAAAACCACATGATTATCTCAATAGATGCAGAAAAGGCCTTCGATAAAATTCAACAACACTTCATGCTAAAAACAGTCAAAAAACTGGCTATTGGTGGAACATATCTCAAAATAATAAGAGCTATTTATGACAGACCCACAGCCAATATCATACTGAATGGGCAAAAGCTGGAAGCATTCCCTCCGAAAACAGGCACAAGACAGAGATGCCCTCTCTCACCACTCCTATTCAACATAGTATCCGAAGTTCTTGCCAGGGCAATCAAGCAAGAGAAAGAAATAAAGCGTATTCAAATGGGAAGAGAGGAAGTCAAATTGTCTCTGTTTGCAGATGACACGATTGTATATTTAGAAAACCCCATCATCTCAGTCCAAAATCTCCTTAAGCTGATAAGCAACTTCAGCAAAGTCTCAGACACAAAATCAATGTGCAAAAATCACAAGCATTCCTATACACCAATAATAGACAAACAGAGACCCAAATTATGAGTGAACTCCCATTCACAATTGCTACAAAGAGAATAAAATACCTAGAAATACAACTTACAAGGGCCGTGAAGGACCTCTTCAAGGAGAACTACAAACCATCACTCAAGGAAATAAGAGAGGATACAAACAAATAGAAAAACATTCCATGCTCATGAATAGGAAGAATCAATATGGCAAAAATGGCCATACTGCCCAAAATAATTTATAGATTCAATGCTATTCCCATCAAGCTACCATTTACTTTCTTCACAGAATTAGAAAAAAATACTTTAAATTTCATATGGAACCAAAACAGAGCCCATATAGCCAAGACAATCCTAAACAAAAAGAACAAAGCTGGAGGCATCATTCTGTCTGACTTCAAACTATACTACAAGGCTACAGTAACCATAACAGCATGGTAGTGGTACCAAAACAGATATATAGACCAATGGAACAGAACAGAGGCCTCAGAAATAACACCACATATTTACAACCATCTGATCTTTGACAAACCTGACAAAAATAAGCAATGAGGGAAGGATTCCCTATCTAATACATGGTGTTGGGAAAACTGGCTAGCCATATGTAGAAAGTTGAAACTGGACCCCTTCCTTATACTTTATACAAAAATTAACTCAAGATGGATTAAAAATTTAAATGTAAGACCTAAAACCATAAAAACCCTAGAAGAAAACCCAGGCACTACCATTCAGTACATAGGCATGGGCAAAGACTTTATGACTAACACACCAAATGGCAATGGCAACAAAAGCCAAAATTGACAAATGGGATCTAATTAAACTAAAGAGCTTCTGCACAGCAAAAGAAACTATCATCAGAGTGAACAGGCAACCTACAGAATGGGAGAAAATTTTTGCAATCTATCTATCTGACAAAGGGGTAATATCCAGAATCTGCAAAGAACTCAAACAAATTTACAAGAAAAAAGCAAACAATCCCATCAAAAAGTGGGTGAAGGATATGAACAGATACTTCTCAAAAGAAGACATTTATGTGGCCAACAAACATGAAAAAAAGCTCATCATCACTGATCATTAGAGAAATGCAAATAAAAACCACAATGGGATACCATCTCATGCTAGTTAGCACGGCGATCATTAAAAAGTCGGGAAACAACAGACGCTGGAGAGTATGTGGGAAAATAAGAACTCTTTTACACTGTTGATGGGAGTGTAAATTAATTCAACCATTGTGGAAGACAGTGTGGTGATTCCTCAAGAGTCTAGAACCAGAAATACCATTTGACCCAGCAATCCCATTACTGGGTATATACCCAGAGGATTATAAATTATTCTACTATAAAGACACATGCAAATGTGTGTTTACTGCAGCATTATTCACAATAGCAAAGACTTGGAACTAACCCAAATGCTCATCAATGATAGACTGGGTAAAGAAAATGTGGCACATATACAACATGGAATACCATGCAGCCATAAAAATGATTAGTTTATGTGCTTTGCAGGGACCCTGATGAAGCTGGAAACCACCATTCTCAGCAAACTAACACAGGAACAGAAAACCAAGCACCACATGTTCTCACTCATAAGTGAGAGTTGAACAATTAGAACACATGGACACAGGGAGAACATCACACACTGGGGCCTGTCAGGGGGTTGGGGGAAAGGGGAGGGGTAGTATTAGGAGAAATACCTAATGTAGATGACGGGTTGATGGGTAGTGCAAACCACTATTGCACATGTATACCTATGTAACAAACGTGCATGTTCTGCATGTGTATCCCAGAACTTAAAGTACAATAAAAAAATAAAAAGGCAGAGGAACCCTAGAGACCTTTGCTTATCTCTTCTTATATACCCTGAAGTTGCAGTTCTCAACCTCTTGCCCTAAAATGACGCATTTCAATCTCAGAACATACTGAGATGCCTGTGTGCTTTTCATATTCATCGATTGGGTATATATATGATGAAAAATTCCTCCTATGAATTGAGAAAAGGATCACACATTTTTATTTATTTGCTTTTGTCTCCTGACCAAAAATCATTGCCCAGGCCAATGTTGTGGGATGTTCCCCTATCCTTTATTTTAGTAGTTTTACAGTTTCAGGCCCAACATGTAAGTTTTCAATCTGTTTGAGTTGATTTCTGTATCCTAATTTCATTGTTCTGCATTTGAATATCCAGTTTTCCCAGCACCATTTATTGAACAGACTGTCTTTTCCCCATTGTCTGTTTTTGGCACATTTATCAAAAATCAGAAAGGTATAACCCTCACTGCTCCAAGAGGAGAAACCTGCAGCATAGTTAATAACTGCTAAGGAGCACTCTCCCATGAGGCACGGTATAATTTCTTCCCAAAATTCTGCTCTCAGTCCCTCCCACACCTAATACCTATTCAATGTCTACCTATTCTATGGAACCTTCAGCATTTTGGCTGCTCCCTAACTACTTCTCCTAAGACATCTTCTTGTCAAATAATTCCTAAACAAACCTTATGTCATCTTTGTTTCCAACACCAAGTGCAGAAACTCATGATCTCTTGGAGACCTTTCATCACTTTGCTTGTCTTGCAGTTAGTGTGATAAGATACAGATGCCCTTTAGAGACTGTAGTGACTGCAGCCAAAGCCCACACTTTGACATTATTTCAGCCCATTCAATCGAAATATATTCATGGAACCACTATCTGTTATCAGTATTAAAGATGAACAAAGTTAGGAGCTGGGCCTCAATTTCCACCAGCCCAGGACCTTGGGTTCCCCAAATAAGACAGGCTAACAGTGATAAAACTGTAAGACACAGGTTGCCAAAATGAGAATGACGTTTATTGGCTTATCATTAGAAATGCAGCTGCCAAGTGTCTTGGAGTGTACAAATCCATTACTCAGCATGTGCTTTCTCTGCACGGGAACTAACTTATAACTAGCTTGGTGGTTGTTGAGCCAGATATAAATATATATTGTAGAAATTGTACAATAAAAAAAGTTAATATTACCAAATGGCACCTATTCATATGCTCAAAAGGGTAAACAAATGGAGTTAAATAGACACAGGTAGGTAAATAAGGCACTCACATCTCTGAACCTCTGAGTAAGAGTGGCCCAGTCTCTCTCTTTAGCATCCTTTCTGCCCAGGCCCCATACACCATCCCTTCTTTTCTGTGAACATAGTGCTTCTTTGAACATGGTTGCTTGATGGACTGGTACAAAGGATTATTCTACCTGCAGAGCTTCACTTGATCTTGACTTTGCTTGCTTGCATTTACTTTAGAGGCTATCTGCTTTTGTATTATTAATAAAATAATGACAATGATAATTGCATGTGGAAAGTGTTGATGGCATTTGTGTAAGTCTCCCTTTATTTCTATATTTTTCAAGACATGGTTTAACCAGTCCCTTCCTTTTTGTAAATGCCCATGTGCCTCTAAGAGAGTTCTCTTTGTTCAGCTTGGAATTGGAATTCAAATTTTACAAAGCCAAAAATAAAAACAATTGCACACTGCAAGTGTTAAGCAGAGGTTTTTTATTTTAACTAAATTAAATTGATTTTAAATATCCCAAATTCTAAAACTATAAACACTTGCTCAGTTTTTGTTTTGCTTTGTTTTATATGGGATCTCACTCTGTTGCCCAGGGAGGAGTGCAGTGGTAAAATCATGGCTCACTGTTACTTTGAACTTCTGGGTTCAAAAAGTCTTCCTCCTTCATCCTCCTCAGTAGGTAGGTCTACAGATGAGCACTATGGTGCCCAAACATATATATCTATATATCTATCTATGGTGCCCAAACACATATATAATATGTTTCCCAAACATATATATATAGAAAGAGCCTTGCTATGGTTCCCACATTGGTCTCGAATTCCTGGTGCCTATATATATATATATATATATTTGGTGCCCAAACACACACACACACACATATATGTATATATAGAAAGTCAGGGCCTTGCTATGGTTCCCACATTGGTCTCGAATTCCTGGCCTCAAGTGATCCTTGAGAATCCCAAAACACTTAGCCTCCCAAATTGCTGGGATTATAGGTAGGAGCCACCAAGCCTGGCCACTGGAATAGTCATTGAAATGAAATATCATTGGAAAAACCAAATCAAACATACAAGTACAAATGGCACCGTACATTTCTGGATTTCAGTAATCAAATGAATATGTCCTTTGAAATATCTTCTAGGAAAGGAAGCAAAATTAAATGTCACCCTGGTTTTTTATATTTTTGATGTTTTGAGAATGGATTTTGCTGAAGTTTTCCTGCAGATTGTAAGTTTGTATTTTAACAAAGTAAATACTCCAACATCTGAATCAATGTGATTTTCTTCTGACTTTTATTAATTGCATGAATAATGTTCTAGCAATATGAAGGAAACAATGTGAAAGAAATGCAGCTCTTTTGCTTTTTTCCATGTGCACATGCACTTTGAACAAAATAAAAATTATAGCACACATTTTATTATGCTTTTTAAATTTAATATTCAACCAGAAACACTTTCATATGTTGTATAGTCATTATATGCTTAATAGTTTCATGATATCTTAATTTAATTATTTCATATTATATCATATTTATGTACCATAATGCACTTATCCATTATCTTATCTTTAGACATGTATTTTACTTCATCATTTCCACTACATAAATATTATTTTAAAGTATATATTTAATGTGTGTGTGCTATACATTTTCCAATTTTGAATTATATCCTTTGGGTATATTCTTAAAGGAAAACAATTTTTAGAAACAAACTGATATGGTTTTCTATTATGTTTTACTTTACAAGTGTGTCAATGTACACATTCTCCCACAGCAATCATGAGTGTATTTTTTCAGTACAGTATTTCCAACCTGAGTAAATGTGGCTGCACCTCTCATTTGTGCTTGCTTTTGACCTGAACCTCCCAGGCCCTGGGGAATGAACCCCTCAAACTGCCCTTAGCACCTGCCTGGGGAGGAAGGAATGATCACAGCAGCAAGGCGGAAAAAGAAGGCTCAGCTTCAGGTCTTAGCTCCTACTCCAAAGTGTGTTTCTAAGCTTTCTTTTGTAGGTACTGCTCTGAAAAGAAGAAACATGTTATCTTAAGTCAGAGCTTCCGAAGGTGGGAGGATCTCTTCTGAAAATACAAACATTCACTCTAGGAGCCTTTCCGGGATGACTTGGCTCTTGTGAAAGCAGATAAAAAGTGCAAAGTATGCAAGAGCCTGGAGATGAGAAGGGGACCCCTGCCCTCCCAGTGTGGCGCTCCTGAGCACGGGGCTCTGACTTTTACCTTAATCTTCTGGTGGCTCCTTACTATGGAGAAGGAGTTGGTCTACTTGGTGGAAGGTGCTTAGCCCTGTCCCAAGTCAAGGAAATATCCTTTGAAGACCCCAGGGAGATGGACCTGGGCATGGCCTCCAAGAGTTGCTTTAAAAGGTAGGCACAAGCCAGAGACATGTGGGTGTGGAGGGCAGCAGAGACAGGGAGTCTGGCGGGAACTCTGGCTTGAGGGCTGTGGTGCTGCAACTGCACCAGCAGGATTGGGATAAAAAGCCTCCTTTGTACCCACAGCTGATGGGGACTGGTAGCATCCTGGCTGGTTGGTGAAAAAAGAGATGCAGATATAAAAATTACTCATTATTTTAACTTTCCTCAATTTATTACTTGAGGGTTTGAGGCAGTCTTACTTTATCAAAAGGAACTTGGGTGTAGAGTCTTGCTTCTTGCTATTTCTTGATGTGTAGTTTCATATTCTTCAGTCTAATTTTTCTGTTCTACAAAATAGGGAGAATGATGCATTTCTCGTGGAATCGTTGTGAGGATTAAACATTGAGATGATGATGATGATGATACTAATACTAGCTAACATTTATTCTATGCCACTCAGACCTTTCCATACCTTTATATTTCACAGTCTGCTGCTATCGTATTGTCCCACTATTATTTGTTTTGCAGATGAGAAAACCAAAATTCAGAAACGGGAAGTGTACTGTAGGGATACAATGAAGTATAAGTAGCCAAGAGCTGTACAAAATGTAGCTGCTGCTGTCTTCTCTGGAGTGGGAATTCTTTTTTCTTTTTCTTTTTCTTTTTTTTTTTTTTTTTTTTTTTTTGAGACAGAGTCTCGCTCTGTAGCCCAAGCTGGAGTGTAGTGGTGCGATCTTGCTCACTACTACCTCCACCTCCTGGGTCCTGGTTCAAGCAATTCTCCTGCCTCAGCCTCCTGAGTAGCTGGGATTACAGGCACATGCCACCATGTCCAGTTAATTTTTGTATTTTTAGTAGAGACGGGGTTTCACCATGTTGGCCAGGCTGGTCTTGAACTCCTGACTTCGTGATCCACCTGCCTCGGCCTCCCAAATTGCTGGGATTACAGGCATGAGCCACTGCGCCAGGCCTGGAGTGGGAATTGTTTATATTCTTTGTCCCTTGCTACTTTACTTTGTACACTCTATCTTATTAGGCTGCGTTAGTCTTTATAGTAGGATAATTAAATCACTCTAATCTTTTCCTTTGACATAAATGCTTTGATATTCCGTGATTCATTTTTAATTTTAGTTCTGTTATTTGGAAATGTACAGATGATTTATTTTTGCCTTTGTGGCATGTTTTAATATTAGTTTGTCTTTTCCATTGCTTTAAAACATAGGAATGCCCATCCTTTTACACATTAAAGAACTTACTCTCTTGAACCTAAATGCAACCAATTTTCCCCTAGTAAAATAAACATTTTTTCACTTTCCTTTATAACACCTACTTTGTCCCATCATAAACCTAGAAAGAGAGGCAAAATATAATATTTCTGCTATTAGTGTTCTGTTCTATTGATCTATATGCCTTATTATTCTTATTCACCTATGTCACACGACTAAATTATTATTCATTTACAAAGCACTTTAAAATTTTAGTGGGCCGATAGCACTTTATAATTTTGTATATGTATACACACATATATACTCATCTTATTCTTTTTTTTTCCTAATGGATTCACATTTACTTGATTGATTACAAAATAGAGCCTGTTAGGGTTTGTACAAACACATATGTATATTTCACATATATATGCATATATGTGTATCTATAGGCTTGTTTTCATTGCCATTATATTTTTATTTAACACTTTCACTAAATGTATCTTTATCAAAATTCTCTTCTAAATAACTAAATGAAGCTTGCTTTTTCTTCTACAAGTAGTATACATCTCTCATTATATGTATTTCTAAATAATATTTGTGTGTATTTATTTTATTAACATTTGTTTTCCATTATGACTTCTAATTAATTATCACCAGAGGCATTAATGCATTTGTACTTCAGCCATCATATTTTGAATATGCAGGCATTCTTTCCTGAGCTCTGCATGCTTGCTTTCCTTAGTATCTAGTTACTGTTTTATGGAGAAAATAAAGCTGTGTCATATCATACTGAAGGCTAGGTTCTAAAATCAGGGAATGAAGCAAAGAGCAGAAAGTCAAAAATAATTCTCCAGTAGCCTCTAAATAACAAATTAAGTAGAGGATGCACAGTTTTGTGAACTATTTATCAACTCATCCAAGCAGTCGTGAGCTGAGCATTTCTAAGCCAGGTCACCACCACCAGGAGGAAGAAGCATTTACTCTGGGATGCCGACAGCATAGGTATTTATCAAGGTTTTCCTTGGTCATTTTAGAGATGGCTACTTGGTTTTATCCTTCTCTGTCTGCTTTTCCTTTTCTCTAGCTGAATAAACAGCTGGTGTTTGGTGAGAGGGAAAATAATGGAGAGGGTTATGGTTGGTGTTTGGTGGGAGAGAGAATGGTGGAGGGGGCCGTAGTTGGTGTTTGGTGGGAGAGAGAATGGTGGAGGGGGTCATGGTTTTGGTAGGGGGGCTTTCTTCTGCAGACTCCTTTTACCTGCATATTCAGCCCCACCACTTATTTCTAAGCATCAACAACCTGCTGGCTCTACTTTCTAAGTTAAAAAAATATGTTAAAGGCCGGGCGCGGTGGCTCACGCTTGTAATCCCAGCACTTTGGGAGGCTGAGGTGGGCGGATCACGAGGTCAGGAGATCGAGGCCATCCTGGTTAACACAGTGAAACCCCGTCTCTACCAAAAAATACAAAAAATTAGCCGGGCGTGGTGGCGGGCGCCTGTAGTCCCAGCTACTCGGAGAGGCTGAGGCAGGAGAATGGCGTGAACCCGGGAGGCAGAGCTTGCAGTGAGCCGAGATCGCGCCACTGCACTCCAGCCTGGGCGACAGAGCGAGACTCCGTCTCAAAAAAAAAAAAAAAAAAAAAAAAAATGTTAAAATCTTTTACGAGATGATGGTCCCTTTGTCTTCTCTTTGAAGTTGTGTGCTTGCCCCTTTTTAATCCCTCCCTGAGATTTTAAAGGATTTCGGTGAGAAGTAGACACAAAAACGTATGTGCCATCTACCAGATTGAACTAGCAGCTTCTGTCTCCTTCATGTCATTCTTTCCTTGATTCTCCAGTAATTCTTTCTCTCATTTGCTTTTCAGTCTCCCATTCTGCCTTTATATCTCTCTTATTTGCAACTTGTCTACAATTCTTTTCCCGATAATAACCTTCTTAAAATCTCATGGCACAGTATCTTAGAAGTAACATTTTACTGCCAAGTTTGGGGAGAAAAATGTGCCATATAAAAATTCATTAACTTTGTATCTGTTATTACATTTTAAATTACTTTATAGTCCAGTGTTTAAAACATTAAGTGACAAATGGAAATATAGTCGACTTGCCATGAAAAGTAATGGATAGAAGGCACACTCAGAAATGAGTTTAAATCTACAAATTATGATGTCAGTGCTGACCAGTGAAAACCACCAGGAAATGCATGTGTTTTTGAACAAGCTGTGCTTATTACTCTTTGCAGTGAGAAGGGGCACACACCATGGAGAACTTTGGCACATTTTACTAAGAAAGAGCTAGAAAAGAGTTATTACACCATTTAGACTGTTAGGTGATTTTTGAGTAGGTTTTCAGAAAGCAGGACTATGCTCTGGATTGGATGCTGTCAAGGAGGAGGGGTTATCCTATGATTGGGTTTCTGAATACATTTTATCTAGAAGGAAGAAGACTCGGCCAAAGCTAAAGTAATAATTGCTAAAGAAGCCACCTTCACTTATATCAGCTAGCAGAGGGGGTATTTGTCATTTTTTGTTTGTGTGGACAATGTTAATGTTTTATTTATGTTAGACTTGATTACAGACTCATCTTGTTTTGTCCTGAACATTAATGTTCATAAATGGCCTTGTCTCATTTTGATGTTCTGTGAAATTTATATGTGTAATAGGAAAATGCAGTGCCATGCACACCATAATCTACTAATGGTACCAGGTAGTTTTGGGGTATCAAGAGCTGCTGTTCTCAACAATTTAAAAAAAATCAAAAATAAAATTATTTTTAAAGATAACTCCATCGATTCCTATTTCTTCATTCAAGCTCCTTCATTAAAGTGTTTGAAAGTGATGTCAAGAGTGATTTTCATTTTTGTCACATTTTAATGGACACAAATGATCATGGGGGTGGTTTCCCCCATGCTGTTCTCATGATAATGAGTGAGTTCTCATGAGATCTGATAGTTTTAAAAGGGGCTCTTCCCCCTTCACACTCTCTCCTGCTGCCTTGTGAAGAAGGTGCCTGCTTCTCCTTTGCCATCCATTATAACTGTAAGTTTCCTGAGGCCTCCCCAGTCATGTGGAACTGTGAGTCAATTAAACCTCTTTCCTTTATAAATTACCCAGTCCCAGGCATTTCTTTATAGCAGTGTGAAAAAGGACTAATGCACATGTATAGCTGTGCAAAGAAAGAGACAGATGATAAATTAAAATCTGTACATAACCTTCCAAAATTTTAGTCCCACAGAAAATAATTTTATTTTTTAACTTTATTACCAGCAAGACATTATCACCACCTACAACATTTTGTTGTCTTCCAAATAATTAACACACTTGAAACAATGTCATAGTTATTAGTAACTCCAAATTCCCCCAAATAATCTGTCAACTTCTCTAGTATTTATTACTAATGATACAGTGACATTAGAATTTTAAAATCAGTATTTTTTAACAAAGTTGATGTCAGAAAAGTTAGTAAGGAAAGAGAGTTATGCCTTTTCCCCCTCAAGCTACTTTTGTTTTCATTGGAAGAGAAATGTTTTTCACATGCAAGCTACACCAGAAAAAAAATTCTGCCAGCATTACATGGTATCATAGACAATTACCTAAGTAAAATACAGACTCAAAATTAGGCAGATGCCACTATGACTCAAGGTCTCTGGGCCCTATAGAGGCAACCTTCTTTATTACTTTGAATAATGTTCCAAATAAAATGGAACCACTATTCTTTTTTGTTTTGGTTTGGTTTGGTTTCAACTTTTAGTTTAGATTTAGGTGGTACATGTGCAGGTTTGTGACCTGAGTGTATTGCATGTTACTGATGTCTGGGGTGTGAATGAGCCTGTCACCCAGGTACTGAGCATGGTACCCCACAGTTAGTTTTTCCACCCTTGCTCCCCTTTCTCCCTCCACTCTCTAGTAGTCTTCAGTGTCTATTTTTGACATCTTTATGTCCATGAGTACCAAATGTTTAGCTCCCACTTATGAGTGAGAACATGCAATATTTGGTTTTCTGTTCCCACATTAATTTGTTTAGGATAATAATTTCTAGCTGCATCCATGTTGCTGCAAAGGACATCATTTCATTCTTTTTTATGATGGTGTAGTATTCCATGATGTATTTGTGGCAGATTTTCTTTATCCAATCCACCATTGATGAGCACCTAGGTTCATTCCATGTCTTTGCTATCGCGAATAGGGTTGTGAGGAGCAGGCAAACGTGTATGCCTTTTTAGTAGAATAATTTGTTTTCTTTTGGATATACACCTAGTAATGGAGTTGTTGGGTCAAATGGTAGTTCTGTTTTACATTCTTGAGAAAACTTCACCTGCATTCCCCAGGGCTGAACTAATTTATGTACTCACCAACTGTGTATAAGCATTCCATTTTCTCTGCAGCCTCAATACCATCTGTCATTTTTTGACCTTTTAATAATAGCCATTCTGACTGGTGTGTGATGGTATCTCATTGTGGTTTTGATTGGCATTTCTCTTATGATTAGTGATGTACAGCACTTTTTTCATCTATTTGATGATCACTTGCATGTCTTCTTTTGAGAAGTGTCTGTTCATGTCTTTTGCCCATTTTTAATTGGGTTATTTGTTTTTTGCTTGTTGAGTTCTTTAAGGTAATTCTGCAACTACCTTAAACCACAATTCTATGATTTAAATGAGATTACACATGTACTGGAAAGGGCATGGTCTTTAGATCAGAAAGATCTAGATTTGATTATGCAAGTTTTCTTGTTTTTGTTTTTTGTTTTTCATACATGGGAAAGTTTTAGAGCAACAACATACTTTTTATAAGCACAAGTTTCTGATTTTGTGAAATAAACTTAAAAGTATGCATTCTACAAGGTTATTGTAAAATTTAGATGAGGTTGAGTCCACAAAACACCTAGCAAAAGTAACTGGCACTTACAAAAGCCTATCGGACAGATAACACCCCTTTCTCACTTTTCCTGTTGATTTTATACTTCTTCTTCTTATTATTGTTATTGCTTTATCGATCCTCCTCCTTTATTTCCATCATTGCCATCATCATCACCATCATGGCCATCATCCTCATTGTCCCTCCATATTGTGTTCTTATTCTGTTCCAGGCCCCATGCTGAACACACTATAGGCATAATCACATTAATCCTAACTACATGCCAATACTATGAAGCAGACAGACATATCCTACACAAAGTCATCAATATCAGAATAGTTAAGTATTTTACCAAACATTCAATAGCTTATGGTTTTCTTCCCTTCAACTTCTTAACATTGAACTATCCCAGAACTCTAGAATTGATCCTTCTCTGATAGATTTCTCTATCAACACTCATCATATTGCTTATCTTTAGTCTCATGGCTTCATATACCATCTGTATACCAATGACATATATGCATGGGGATATATTCTAGCCCAAACAATTCCCTTCAACTTCAGATTTATGGTATGCAATATCTTCTATGAGATAACTAACACACGCCTCAAATCTGATAATATGCCAGTAAACTCTGAAAATCTTCCTCCAAAAATCTACTCTACTCCTCAGTTTTTCTTATTTTGGTGAACAATATTTCCATCCTAAAATCAAGCCAAGAATTTTGTGATCACATTGACTTCACTCATATCCCATCTAATCCATCAACAAATAATTATTCAAAAGATATACAAGATGTGACTCCATGTCTAGCTACCAAGTGTCTCTTCCAAGCCATCTCACATCACTTCCAGACAATTGCACTGTTTTCCGTTCCCTTTCACTGTTTTCTCTCAAGGTTGTGTAAAATGCCCCAAGAGCCATCCATCTCACCATCAACCCTCTGTCTTGCCATCACTAGACCTGGTCATTCTCTGCTGGCCTCTTTGGTCTTCCTCTAATCCTGCAGGCATAGTCCCACCCTTGGCCCTTGGCATGTGTTGTTTTATCTCTTCCCTTCCCGAGTATCTGCTTTTTTCACCTCCTTTTGGCATTTGCTCAAATATCCTTTCCTCAGTGATGAATTTTGTGATTCTTACATTTAAAATTCACAGCACATGCTCATGTCAGCATTCCCCATCCTACTCCCTAGCCTTAATTTTGTCGTAGCACATATTACCCTTTAATATTTTCTATAAAGTATTTGTGTATTTGTATTATTTCTCTGTCCTACTTGAGTGTAAGGACCATGAGGGAAGAATTTGCATTCAGTTTTTTTCATCAGCAGATGAAAAAAAATTTAGAACAGTGCCTGATGATTACAAAATATATTTTAAATAAATAGATGGATGCACACTGAATACTAGCTGAGGAGTTACTACGGATATTGATACCCGGGAAACCATTGCAGAAGTATGACGCTGCAGCTGGGTCATCAGATGTGTGCTGTCGAGAAAAAGCTCTGATGACAATGTAAAAAATAAGTGGATATGGTTAGAAATCACAAGTAGAAAGTCCAGATGAGCATACAATTGCAATAGTCCAAATGAGGATGGGATCTAAGCTCAAAAGTGCAAAAATAAGTTCAAGAGGAACTGTTAGGGTATTATTTAAATAATTTGTCAGATGGGTGGAAATAAAATATAGAGAAGATGGAAGTGATAAAATCATGGCATAATTTCAAATCTTAGGGAGGCTGAAGTTGGTATTGCCATTAACAATGTTGTAAGCAGCAAATTTACTAATTTATCAAGAAATTGAAGGAAATATTGTGGATATGAAGAGCAAGGATAAATTCAATATTAGACAATGGTTCTACACAAGAAATGGTTTTGCCCTTCAGGGAACATAAAGAAATGTCTGGAGATATTTTTGATTTTCACATCTGGGGATGATGGGGGAGTGCCACTAGAATTTACTGGCACCTACTATGAATCTACATTCTGCAATAAACAGCAAATAATTATATGATCCACAAAGTCAATAGCACTCAAGTTGAGAAACCATGGTATCAGCCATGCTGAATTTGAGATACCTGCTCTGTATTCACAGAAAACCACTCAAAAGTCAAATCTAGAAATCAGTAGACAGATTATTTTCAGTAATATAGTTTAATATTCATTGACTATGAGTTTTTGATGGTAGCTGTAAAAATAGTTAAAATCATCAAGAAAATGCAGTTTTTTGTTTTTTGTTTGTTTTTTTTTTTTTTTTTGAGACAGATTCTCGCTCTGTCACCCAGGCTGGAGTGCAGTGGCGCGATCTCGGCTCACTGCAAGCTTTGCCTCCCGGGTTCACGCCATTCTCCTGCCTCAGCCTCTCCGAGTAGCTGGGACTACAGGCGCCCGCCACCATGCCCGGCTAATTTTTTTGTATTTTTATTAGAGAGGGGGTTTCAACAGATCTGGATCTCCTGACCTCCTGATCCGCCCGCCTCGGCCTCCCAAAGTGCTGGGATTACAAGCGTGAGCCACCGCGCCCGGCCAAGAAAATAACAGTTTGAATGAGAATCCAAACACACGACTTTACAAGCTTATTTACATGTGTCTGGATAATTAAAGAAAGCAAATCAGGGGAAGGAGAGAGAATTTGGATGAAATGGAGAAAAGAGACAAGATAAAAGTCTGAGAGAAAAGAAGTTGAGGAAGACATTTGAAATGAGAGGAGAAATGATGCTGGTTTCTTTGTTAAGAAACGGGACTTGAACAAGGACAAGGCAGGATGCAAGGCATAGTTCCACCAAGCAGAGCAAGTCCCGGGGGGAGTCCTGGGCACTTTAATAGAAAAAGCAGAGGCACACGTAGCTTCCTGAGGTAGTTAACAGAACAGAGAAACAATACGGTGTAGGGGTAAGAGAATCCCACTGATTTGGGTGAGGTCCTCCCTCTTCTGCTTGTTGGCTCTGTATCTCCTTGATCCTGTGTTTCCTCTTCTGTAAAATGGTGGTGACTCACTTAGACTGCAGGTCTGCAGCCAGGGTTAAATGGGATCTTGTGTGTGTAGCACCCATTTCTTTCAAGTCCCTCCCACATCTTCTCCTTCTGGGGCTCTGTGTCAGTTTCATTTCCCTCAGCCTTTTGGGGGAGGTTCGGCCAGTGGCAGCCTCTGGTGGGAGATTAGAAGACAGAAGAAAGAAGTTGAGGGTGTTTCTCTCCCTTCTTCTTTGTGCCTGGAGGAGTCCCCTCCATGGCTCCAGCTTCTGCTGTATACTCGCCTCTCCCTTTGTGGCCTCAGCTAATGTTGAGTAGCTGTGTCACAGCACTGGGTCCTCCACTTCTCTGGCACCTGGACTGCAGAGACACTGGGTCTTCCCATCCTCCTCCATGCCTAGGAACCTCACAAGCTTCCTGGAATGCCTCCTTTTGCGCTGTTTGGGTTCTACACTTCTCTATATGTGGTGCAAACAATCATGTAGATGAAGTCCTCTGATGTTTTTCAGTTCTAGGGTGTCTAGTGACTCTGATGAATGCTGCGGGTGATTAATAACATGATGCAGAATATGTGCTTTCTGGGTCTATTGAGTTGGAAATATCAATAGTAAGTCCAGGTGGGAAACTGTAAATTCCCGAGTGCTCAGCTCATGCTTGACACCAGCACAACACTTAATCAGCAGCACATGATGACTTTGTCCCTTACTTTCTCTTGCTTTCTAAGTATTATGATTCTGCTAGACGGAAGCCAAAAAATTGTTTACATTAAAAGACCATTTTTCCCGTGAATAGACTCATGAAAATTATATCTCTTGAGCTCTCTATAAAGGATTTGAAACCTACAGACAATATTTTCAGCTACTACAAGTTTCCAATTCCTCAAATGATGTTTCTTACAAGGGCATTCAATAAAGCTGAAAACAGAACAGAGGGCTTTGCCAAAAAGTTGTTTCTGTACTTCTGTAAATTAATTTGGGCTAGGAATGTAAGTTTTGGCTGCAACTGAATACAGTGAGGTCTTCAAAAAACATAAGGAAAGAGAAACTTTGAACACTCATGTTATTTTTAAGAATCTTTACTAGGTACCAAAAATCACAATAAAGTTGGTTTGTCAATAAAAAAGCCACATGTAGTCTTAGCCAATTTTTCTTCAATTTTTCTTAATCTTATCTAGACTAATTCTTTCATTGCAGGATTCTTAAAATGAAAATAGCCCCAATCATCTCTTTGAGAACAAGGACATAGATCTCACATGAAGAACACAAAGTGAGTGAAAAGGATTTCCTTGGGATTTGCTCCCTGAATGTTGACTTTCTGCAGCCCACTTCTTATAAAAGTGTCCACAATGGATGGAGCTCCCTGAGTGCACAGAGGAAGCATGTGCCAGCTACTTCACAGCTTGGACCTACCTGAGACTTTTTTAATAGTCTTCCCACTTACCAAAACACCCTGAAATTACAGGGAGAGAAAAGGAAAGTAAAAAATTCTCAATGAAGATGAAGAGTGAAGAAAGGTTCTTTTTTTATTCCTCCCAATTTGGTGGAAAATTCTATAGATTAGAAATCTGATGAATTGGGTATTGTGATGAACTGAGTGTTTGTTTTTTCCCCAAATTCATGTTGCAATCCTATCCTCCAATGTGATGGCATTAGGAGGTAGGACTTTTTGGAAGTGATTACATCATAAGAGTAGAGCCCTCCTGAATGGGATTAATACCCTAATAAAGGAGACCCCAGAGAGACCCTCACGTCTCGAGCCACGTGAGAATATTACAGAACCACCAAGTTAGTATGTCCACTGCCCAGTAACAGACCAATACACCAAGACAGAAGGGTTTGCAGCAGAGAAAGAGTTTAATGATCCCAAGTGAGGCAATGGGAGGGACTCTCCATTCCATCTCCCTGAGGAGTTCTGGATTGAAGTTCTTAAGGAGATCATGGCAAGCAAAGGGCTGGAAAATTAGGGTTATTTATTGGTCAGGGTAAGGGAGATGAAATCATTGGGATTTGGAAACTGCATTCTTTGGTGAGTCAGTGTCTCATGGGGTCCTTCAGACCACTTGACATCAGTAGTTTCACTGGTACACAGGACCAAAAGAATATTTCACATGGAAAACTTAACTTTACAACATTATTGTTATCTACAGAGAAGTTAAGGATAACTGTAATCTTGTGATAAGGTCCACGTGATTCTGGGACAACAGCAGAGAAAATCTATGAGGAAGCAGGTTGGAGAGCAAGCTGACTTAATGATGAATATTGAGTGTGCTACAAGCTTGGTTTATTTTTGTTTCTCATCCACTCTTTTTCTCTGATAAATCTTATGAAATTTACAGAGACAGTTTCAAGGATGCAGTAAGAAGATGCAATCCATGAACCAGGAAGCGGATCTTCAGCAGACACCATATCTGCCAGCACCTTGATCTTGGATTTCCTAAGCCTCCATAACAGTGAGAAATAAACATGTGTTTTTTAAACCACCCAGTCTATGGTATTTTTGTTACAGCAGCCTAAATGGACTAAGATAGGTATTTTTCCAATCCCTAGCACCCACTAGTTTTGTCCCTCACAACAGCCAGACATTTAATCTTCCTGAATCTGTTGTCTCATCTCTAAAATGTCAGGGATAATAGGTTTATATCCACCTCAATCTCTTGCAGTGAGAATCAAATAACATGTAAAATTTTTTGTTACATACACGGTTTTCAAAATTATGAGCAAGCCATAAAGGTTTATGATACTAAAAAGAGTTGCATTGTGAGGGTAAGATTTTACCAAAAAATTGTGCAAAATAATCTATCTGGAGATTCTGCTTATTTGCTGGCCTTGGGCAAACCCATGTTCAGGTAACCCTGATGTCTTGTAATTCTGTGTTTTTTCCCTGCAACAACTACCATGCTGATTATGCAGGGTGGACAATTACCCAGTTATGGTTCATGGGTCTTGAAAAACAGATTTAAAGATCATGAAACAACTTTGTTAGCTAACTGTCACCAAGGAGATGATTATACAGTATTACACAGCACAATTTATACTTCAAGAGCTGGAGTGAAAGCTTTTTCACTTTGCCCTTGCCAACACTTGATTTTAGCATCTGTGATTTTCCATCATAGTCAATTAAATGAAAAAGGAAAAAATAATCTGTGAGAGGTCATGGCAAGTATTTGTGATTGCAAGGTACTAGTGACTGCACCATTAATTGGAAAAAGAAAAGGACCCTGAATTCACAACTAGGGGGAGGAGGGGTGGTGAGAGGTGGCGATTTCAAATTGCATTTTGTTAGAACATCCTGGAAGTGGAGAGAATCACACCCACCGAATCATTTTCCTATGTTCCTGAACTAAAATCTAAAGTGCAGGGATAGAGGAAATGAGGTGAGGTGTTGCTTGAAGTGGTGTATCATGTCCCAGAGAGAACAAGCCACACAGAAGATGACATTGGTACTTGATGTGCTTGATTTCATTTTCCTCAAGGCATTTGCATGGTTATAGCAGGCTGCAAATGATCACAGAGCAATTAGATATTTTTCCCATTATGCTCTAAAGCCGTTGTGTCTGATTCTCCATCAGTGCTCCTGGCCCACCTCCTTGTGTAGGTGACCAGTCAGATGCCCTCTGTATCTCACTGCCGTGTGATTCATGCCAGCCTCACTATGACTTTAGCAACCCTTGCATCTCTAAAGAAAGGCAGTTCCTCTGTCCCCTCTAAGTCACTTGATTATTGCACTGAAATTCTTAATCCATTTGAGCCAGGACTGTGCAGAGTCTTAGATGTAAGTGACCCATGCAACTTGTCCCCATCAACTGGCTCCACTGCCCATGCACTCCTGCCAGGGTCCACCTCAAGTGATGTTCCAGGAGACCCTAGCACTTGTATATTTTAATTCCACTGGACTGTCTTCCTTATTTCTGTCTCTACCTTCCTACTGTCACTGTTCTCCATTTCTTCTTTGCCTGGCTTCTCCATCTTTTCATAGCAGAAAATGTCTTCCCAGGTTATGACCTTCGCTCTCAGTGCTGCTCATTGGTTTCATGGAGGCTTTTCTTCTCTTGTTGACTCCCCAGATTGCATTTTGGGTGGCAGCTCTCATCAGCACTACCTGGGGCTGTCCCCAGCCTGGATTCAGTCTTTACAGATACCTCGTGATACCGAGGGGCTCATCCTCACATGCGGCACCAAAGTGAAGTTCTTTAGACACAGCAGTTTGACCATGAGGATGAGATTGGTGCAGTTTCAAATGTTCTGAACTGGGAGTTTGGGAAGTCTGAATTCTGGTCAAAACTTTGCTACAGATTACCTATGCACTGTGCGAAAACACGTGCTCTCCAGAAAGCATTTCCCTCAACTGCAAATAACAGATCGCTAGTGTCTCTTCTAATTCCAATGATTTTAGATTGGCTGTATAAACACCCAGAGCCGAGGGCAAGAGGAATGGAACTTTGTGGGCACAGGTGTCAGGGTCATTTGTGTTATACAAGCTCACGTCTCTATCACCAAGAAGGAGAGGCCCAGCCCCTCAGCCAAATGGAATAGGCTTGGCAACCCAGAAACCTCTTAAGAAGCATCTAGGTGCAGCCTGCTAAGGTTGCCCGTGAGAATGGAACGGAATCATTACTTGGCAAAGAGAAGGAAAAGAGCATCCCCCTGGCAAATGGTGGCTGTAAATACTGCCCCCTCAGGGCCACGAGGGGCCGCTGGCAAGAAAGAGAAAACAGAAAAAGCAATAATCAATTAGACCAAGTGCAACTGAAATATAGGCTGCCTGGGGAGCAGGAATCAGAAGAAAGTGGGTTTGAGAAAGGATTCAAATGACAGACTCCCTGTCTACATAGCCAGGAATTCACAGAACCAGAGATCTCTGTGAGGAGGAAGGGCCGAAAAAGTCACTGGCAACTGTGACTTCAATCCAGTACGTGTAAGGCAGCATCAGGCTTGTGGCTGAGGCTGGGGCCAGGCTCATACCCCTGCTCTCCTGCCTGCTGCTGTCAGAGCCTGCAAGAGACCCAGCCTTTCTTTGCTCAGTCTCTCCAAGACGGGATGCTAAGCAAACCCATGTCAGAAGGTCTTTGGAACATTAAATGCGTTAACACATGTACAGTCATTAGAATAATAGCAGCCGCAGTCCCTCATCTCCTGTGCTAAAATCATCCCTGAGGACTCGGACATGCCTCTCAAGTTGGTTGACCCACAGCCTCCTGGTCCTGGATCCCACTCCTCAAGGCTACCAATGCCCCTTCTCTTAGAGCCTTTCCTTCTGGGGCCCTTCGCTCCTTGCTCTCCCTCCTTGCATTTCCTCCCTGCCTGCTCTAATATTTTCTCTACCCAGTGCAGTAGCCAATTTGTCTTTTCTTCTTTCTTTTTTCTCTTGCAGTATCTTGGAGCACTTTGGGAGTCTAACATAAGCACTGGACTTCTCAAGAGAAAATTCAGACATGCAAATATCTACACAATTAATATAGGCTAACATTAAAAATTTTCCCACTGACTTGTCTATTTCCTGTGACTGTGAGGCCTGTTTTCAACTTACTCCTTTTCTATTCATCTTCTTCACTCATTTGCCTGCCATCTTTAGGTGCCACCCCCACCAGCACGCTTTCTGTGACACTCCAACCTGCCATGCAGGCACACACATGACATAATAAAAAATGTGCCTCAGGCTGGGCGCGGTGGCTCACGCCTGTAATCCTAGCACTTTGGGAGGCTGAGGTGGGCAGATCACGAGGTCAGGAGTTCGAGATCAGCCTGACCAACATGGTGAAACCGTGTCTTTACTAAAAAAGACACAAAAATTAGCCAGACATGGTGGTGGGCACCTGTAATCCCAGCTACTCAGGATGCTAAGGCAGGATAATTGCTTGAACCCGGGAGGCAGAGGTTGCAGTGAGCCAAGGTCATTCCACTGCACTCAAGCCTGGGTGACAGAGCAAGACTCTGTCTCCAAAAAAAGAAAATGTGTCTCATGCATACACATTCCCACAGATGGGCACACAGTGGTGCATTCTGGGTCTGTTTTAACAAATGAAAAACCTAGAGGGTGGCAGTGTCAATGTATTTGCCGAAGACAAAGACCTTAAAGTTTAGGCTTAGATTATTCTTTTAAAGCACGTATGCCCAATCCCATCTTAGCCCCCTAAACTCTCAGTGAAACACATGGAGACCACCACATGGTAAGCAGGTGCCTCGCTGATGACATCAAGCATCACCAGTCAGCTAGCGACAGTTGCTGGCCTGCTCTTGATGACATGTCTGTTTTAGTTTGAAGAATACCTACCAAAAAGGACAACTTTGTTTCAGAATAGATGACTCAAAGCAATTCACTCTGTCACTAATTAGATAATAGGACTCATTGCCTACAAAGAACACTTGGAGTTTGTGAAAAGTGGCTGCATCTGTCTGCTTTTTGTTTCTGGCAGCAGATGGAACTGGCCTCAGCTGTGTGACACTGAGCAAGTTCTTACCTTCTTTCCACTTCTGCTTCCCTTTCTATACATTGGAACCATTAGTGCTTACCTCAACAGGCTGGGGTGAAAATGAAATAAGATTGCATCACGGCCCTGGATTAGGCTTCCAAGAAATGCAGACTCACCCCCACCATACACACCGTGTCCTCTCCTGTCTTATATCCTCACCTGACGCTCCTTCCTCCACTTGACTTGAAATGAGAAATGCATCCCATCCTTGCACCCCCAATGCATGCCGAATGTCTTTGTCTGGCAGACTGTTTGATTAAGCATTTTGTGAAGAGGTGAGGTTACAACGCTCATTACTGGTAACACTTAAAACCCACTTACAGAGAATACTGTTTTGCAGCAGAGGATCCTAAAACCTTGTGATAGTAGAACATAGATAAACAGTAACATCTGCTGTAGCATAACATTCATGCTTATAAAGCAAACATTTTCTATTGTAAAGATCATCATCTAGAAAGGCCCCCCTGATATTCCTTGTTTGTGTAAAATCCCCTCAGCGCGTTTAGCATACTCCAATTTTCCTATCCTGTTTTCAATCTTTCCCTTTCTCAATCTCTTTTGTTTTCGTTAATAACACAGAATATAATTTTTAAGGCCATAAGGGGACCACTGTTGCACTCATATTATTGTTTATGCCAACAGAGTGCTCAATTTTGTAAATAAACATATGCCTAAAAATTTTACCTCTCAGTCTAGGCTTAAATTTAATACCACTCTTTCTTACAACATGAAATGATGATGGTCTAAAGTTTTGCGTTTTTTTTCCCTTTAGTGACTTTGCTTCTTACCAAAGAGAGTGCTCAGCTTTAGAACAGTAGATTTGTTGGTATTTTGATAAGCAACTGTACTCAATATTGGACCAATTTAGAAACACAGACTCCCCAAATCCAGCATGTAGCTTACACAATAGTCCATATGGTGAGATTGATCCATTGGAAGAATAGCACAATAGATTGTGATAGCCAGATGCACTGGGTCAGTTCAAGCCAATTAATACCAAGTAAAGTGCCAGAATCCTTTGAATTGTTAGTAAAGAAAGTGCCATGTTTCCAGTGGCCTTTGATAAGCTGAATTAATGTAGCAATTATACAGGGGCTCTAGGGACTTTTCTGTAATGCCTTTGAAACAAAGAAAAATCCTCCATCTCCCACTCAGGCCTACATTTTAATATCTGCTCTTTGACACAAGATCTAATTAATAGCCCTAATTAATACCTTTAATGAACAGCTTCTGGCTGATAGTCAATTGTGGTTTCGTTTTGTTTTGATTTTAAATCTTTTTAGATTTATCTCCCTAAAATAACTGGTTAAAGAGCAGCCATAGTACCTCCAGTTCCTATAGAATTTTATTCCCTGAGTAACTTAAAAGACAACATGGGCCAGCCATGGCGGCTCACACCTGTAATCCCAGCACTTTGGGAGGCCGAGGCAGGCAGATCACCTGAGGTCGGGAGTCTGAGACCAGCCTGACCAACATGGAGAAACCCCATCTCTACTAAAAACACAAAATTAGCCAGGCGTGATGGTGCATGCCTGTAATCCTAGCTACTCGGGAGGCTGAGGTGGGAGAATCGCTTGAACTTGGGAGGCAGAGGT
Source organism: Symphalangus syndactylus (assembly GCF_028878055.3). Taxonomy (NCBI): domain Eukaryota; kingdom Metazoa; phylum Chordata; class Mammalia; order Primates; family Hylobatidae; genus Symphalangus; species Symphalangus syndactylus. Next base: position 78,758,352 of record NC_072431.2, read on the forward strand.
TGCAGTGAGCTGAGATCACGCCACTGCACTCCAGCCTGGGCAAAAAGTGGGAAACTCCATCAAAAAAAAGGCTCATAAAGCAATCCAAATGATGAGGAATTAGCTTTTCAGAGCCGTACCCACATTAGATGGTATGCTTTTCCCTGGAGAGAATGAAGTCCAGAGATGGCTCCTTGGTGGGTTTCTATTTCCTTAAAACACTTCTGCTGGGAGCAGATGACTGTGGTGCACTCTCTCATACCTCTTGGCATTTCCTCTTCCAGTAATAAGTACTAAGAAAGAGAGAAAAACTTTTTAAAATTGCATTTCTCCTATTCTGCTCCCCTGATGTTAACTACCTGCTTTCTACAGATTTCCTGAGGGTTTTTGATGAATTCTTCCCCTGACCTTGGCAAGCCTCTCTCTACTGCCGTCCTCTAGTCCTGCAACAAAGGCTGTGTGATCTCAGAGCCATTCACAGGCAGGCTCTGCTCCTGTTTGCACTGGTCTTTTAACTGCTCTCAATAAAGACTTGAGGGAAATATATGAAAATATAATAAAATTATTGAATAGAATATTAAGAAGAAATCATTTCAAAACAGTGAACGGAAATATAATGGTAACTCATTTATTTCCATGTTTGCTAATGAGAATGTTTATGAATAGATACATGTATAGAAGAGCTTCTTATTTTCCCACTTTCCTTCTTGTTTATTCACTTATCAGAAAACTTGGTTAGCTAATAGAAAAATATACAGGTTATATTCCTAACTTTAGAGACACTTTGAAAATATATGTAACATGTTATGCTCATTTAATATTTGTGTTAGCTGTTAGTTTAGCTTTTGAATGACCTGATTTTATTCCCTGAGCAATGTGTGGTTATCAGGGTTATGACTGTAACAATAAAGTAGGCAAGACATATAGACAACTAAAGGAATCCAATTTTATGGAAGGAATTTTTTCCTGCAACAACAGCTCAGTATAGTGTAGGGTCATCTCAGGATAATATAGTGTAGGGTCAGAGAAAATTTCCAAATGAGTATCTTTGTGCCAGACCCAGCCTCCACTGTTGGCGCATGCTCCTGACAATTCGAACTTTTCTAATGCTGAAAACCTTCATGGCCTATGAAATAACAGTGAGTGAGATCATCGGCTAATGACCAATTACCCATTTCAAAGAACAGTGTGTGGCTCATTTCTGAAAATCCCTTTAGAGGAGCAAAACCCTTTTGAGAAATCAGTCTTAAATGTGAGCACCATCAATGCAGGCCTTTTTTTCTGCCAGGAGTATTCATTAGCACTAACAAGGCCTGAAGCATGGAGTGATTTTTGTCAAAGGCGGTGCACCGTTAGATTTTTCCATAAATTGATTGTAATCACCTTTATCTTGAACTTCAAGGATGTAATTTGGACATAAGTGTTTTCATCTAAAACCTTGCATTTTCAAGTTGTAAAAAGTCCACAAACTTCTAAGTTCTTCTAAGGACACCAGCCATATTAGGTTAGCATCTTACCTAAACCCTGCAGTGTGACCTCGCCTTCACTAAAGAAATCTGCAATGACCTTATTTCCATAGCCCTTCTTAGGGTATGAGAGGAAGGAGAGTCAAATACAATTATCCATTAAGAATTATCAGATAGGCAAGCAGAGCCTTAGATTCATATAAATTCAGAACTCAGAAATCATGGAGAACTTCAAGGCACTGAATCTCAGAGTTACTGTTGTGAGCAAACTGTTTTGCTTCCTGTTGTTTATCTATGCTTATATTTCAATCCAGTCCTGCAATTGCAAGGAGCTGAATTACCTTAGCAACCTGAATGAACTTGGAAGAAGGCCCCGCCCAGCTTCAGATGAAAACACACCCTAAGAAGGGCTATGGAAATGGGAGATTTTACATCTTTTGTTTAATCCCATCCATGAATAGATTTTGCCCTGGAAAGCTCACGCAGGTGGAAAGCCCCTCCCCAACTGTGAGTCCAGAATGCGGCCTCTCATGGGAGCCGGTGACTGTCAGGAGATGCCTGGCTCCTACATTTTGTCCTTCAACTTCTGGGTTAAGGCAGGGACTGACCCAAGGCAGTCTGAAGGAAGGGGAGTGTGGCAGAGAGAGAAAAGTTATTGCATAGTTTACCAGGAGAGAGGCCTGGGCTCCGCACGCAGGAAGGAGGGACATGGCAGCAAGGGTGCTAGGAAAGGTGAGCACTAGGATGGGGTGGTCTTCGACCCCTGCTGCCTCAGCCCAGCTGCACTGGCCGCCCACCCTGTTTGGGTCTGGGAGGGACTTGCCTGCCACCTCAGCCGCTGCTTCCTCCGGTGACCACGGCAGGGCTGCTGCCTGCCCCTGCTCTGAAATTGTGTGACGTCCCCTGGGACCCCAGGCAGACAATCCATCTTGCTCCTTGGGGATGTTACAAGACACCCATGGGTCCGCAGGAAATAAGGGAGACCCCAGAAGCTAATGATAGAAGGTGATAGGAAAGGGAGAAGGTCCGCTCCAGCAGAGGGAGAGCAGGGTGAAACCCTGAGTACACTGGCTCCAGCTCCTTCTGCAGGCTGGACCCGTCAGCCCCTTATCTGCACAAGGTTTAGTGAATGACATAGACTGAATGTTTGTGTCCACTCAAACTCAGATGTTGAAATCCTCACTCCCAGGGTGATGGTATTAGGAGGTGGAACTTCCAAAGGTAGTTAGATCATAAGGGTGGAACCCTCATGAATGGTATCAGTGCCCTTATAAAAGAGACCCAGGGAGCTCTCTCACCCTTCAGCCATGTGAGGACGCAGGAGAAGACAGGGAACCATGAAGCCTGTGCTAGGAATCAGGGATGGGCCTTCACCATACACCAAATCTGCCCACACCTTGAGGTTGGACTTCCAACCTCGTAACTGGAAGAAATAAATTTCTATCGTTTGTAACTCTCCAGTCTGGAATAATTTTGTTACAGTAGCCCAAAAGGACTAAGACAGTGAGTCAGTAACACAAAGAAACCCATCAGGACACCCAGGGGCCATCTATAAAAACAGTCAGGGACCATAGAAGAGGGATGACAACTCTCAAGAACTCTTTTAATTCAGGACATTTTGTGGTTTTCTCACTTGCGTACATGACTATTTTCTGCATAGTCATTAACAAGGAAACCGTGGAAACAAATAGTGCTCCCTCTTCAGAGACAGGATGAGGTGGTTTTGTCCCTGCTGGTGACCCACTCCACAGACAGCCTCCCATTTCTTCCTTTGTTCCATGTGGGGCTCCGTGGCCAGGTAGTCCTCCCTAGCTCCAGCCTTCTGGGTGGCTTCTTGGAGAGGTTTATTCATTCTTCCAAAATGTGCCAGGAGAGTATTCCATTGTTGTTGTGAGAAGGGGTGATACATAGAGTGTCCTCCGCCATGTGGCATCATGAGAGGATGAGTCTGAAGAGACTGACCAGAGACAGAAGAAAATAAAGGAGCAGAATCATGGAAGAGACTGAAATTCCTCATAACCTTATCTGGCCACTAAAATAGTCAACCTACTGCCTATTTGGTGTGAGTTAGTAAGTGTCTTTAATTCTCAAGCCATTTGAATTGGTAGAATGTGCAGCCGAAAACAAACTAACTGACATCAAACACTGTTGGTGTTTGTGGATTCCTGCATGGCCCGTCCTGGAGGGAGGAGAGCCCTGCTCAGGGGAGTGCAGTGGGGAGCTTTCAAAGCACAGAAAGTAGGAGAAAGGAGGAGTCTGCAAGGAGACAAGGTACCAGGAGCTTAAAATATGATGCCCACATGTTTTCTGCCCTATTCCCAAGCAGCTGAGTCCTCAACGTAGACCACACAAAGGGGAGCTCACTGTCACAGTCACTCAGTGGCAGTCACACATAAGTGCCATTTCTAGGCACTGTTTCTCATGTTAGAGCCACTGTTGGGAAAGTGTGGAGAAATATTTGAGAGAATGAAGTATTGGGAAGGTGTAGCATAACTTTAGAGCAGAGCAGATCAGAGCATAATGAGCCCAAGAAATATTGGGATGTTCTCCTGAAAAGCTGAGGAGCTGCTTTGGGCTCAGGCCCACCCTGATAGCAATGCTTCCGGAATTAGCACCCATGCCCGGCAAGTGAGTGCCAATCAAGCAATGCTTTCCAGCTCTCTGACAACCCAGACGTCCATGGCAGTGCACAGGGGATACAGCGCATCCTTATTAGTGACAGACCTACTGGAGTGGCACAGACTTTTCTACAAGACTTTAAAAATTTTATCTTATTTTCATTGTTTCATTTTTAATCTGAAGCAATTATCCTCCAAGAATTGTACAGACTGTACTTTAAGAGAAACCCTTGACATGGCAAGTTATTTCTAATTCTTCAGTAAGTATTTTAACTTCACCTGAATTCACAAGAACTGGATAGGTCTAAGTAAGATAAAAGAAATCTTAGTGCAGAAACACAGAAAAAACAAATGAGAGAACATTCCAAAAGTCAAGACTTTTTCTCAAAAAAACAGGATCACTCAAAATATCAAAAGAGAGAGCAAAGTAATTGTTGGTGATGACCAAAAGCCAAAAAACACGACAGTTGCGCCTGGAGAATACAAAAGTTTCTCTTAGATAAAAGACATTTCTCTTCTGCTTCATCTTTTTTAAAAAAGGACAAAAACCCAGAGAGAAAAGCTGACAGAAGCTTTCATTATTTATTTATCAATGTTTAGATACTTTAATTTTTAATTTTCACAAATAGCTTTTTTGGGGGAAATACAAAAAAAGTTGTATAAAAATTATGGTCTTTCTTATAAATGATTTGTTCTCCCTTGGCACTCTGTTAATAATTCCTGAGAGTGAACCATTTTGTGCCTTAGAAATATCATCCTACAGGTTGGAAATGACTCATAAATCTCTGGGCTTTCAAACTCTTTTTTCTTAAAAATCCCTTGTTTCCCTTTCACACAACCACCCTAAGCTGGATTCTGAAGAACAGAAGGCTAATTTAATTATGCTCATTGGATTCCAGTAAGTTGATTTTCACCGATTTTTACCTCCATTTTTCAAAGGTGAGCTGCATAAGGTGGAGGGAATCCCTTGACACTGGATAACAAAGGACATAATAAGGGCCATTTTGTGACTCTCCACTTTGTGATATAGATCTGACTTTTTCCACTAAAGCTTGGCTAATCTTTCCCTTGCTCAGAAACATTTGAAACCCCTGAAGATGTCTCCCTTGTGTTTGCAAATTCCAGCAAAGACTTCAGCTAAAGTCGGAGGACACACTGCTAGCTGCAGCACCCGCGCATCTACGAGTAGAATCTGCCTCATAATCCCTTTTCCTTCACGAGTCTCAAGGCCTTGGTTCCTGAAATCCCAAAGTGTTTCTGTTTTTTTTAATGTAGGAACTGAGAGAAATCAATGCAGTTGGATCCCAGAGTATGAAATGGGGCTTCCAGGATGTTCCCTGAGAGATCCAGGGAGATGCTTGGGGACAGTGGAGTCACCATGTTTTGCTCTGACATGGGTACAGTTGTTCATGTTTCTCATATAATGAGCATTTCTCAAGTGCCTTCTAGATGCATACTCTGTGCCTACAGAACACATCCCAAGACCCCTGCTAAGCGTACTTTGTTTCTGAGCATCTCAGATACCATCTTCCTTCTTCCTTCCTTCTTCTCCCCCACAGTTTCTATTCCGCAACTGTAACCACACTTCTGGATCTGCTAGTCTCTTTCATGTATCTGTCTCAGCAGCTGTATTTGCTGTCTGGAATTCCTTTATACACCTCCTTCCCCAAACCCTCGCTCCATGAACATCTACTCTTCTAGCCCCCAGCCCAGAGCAGAGACAACTCCTGCTCTTGAAAACTTTCTCTGGTTGAGTTCTGCCAGTGCAGAGGAAATAATTCTTTTCTTTCCCCCTTCTGTTCTTCATCGATATTTCCAAGCTCTCAAAGACGCTGTTGCTCTTACTTGCTGAACCTCAAGGGAGCAGCCCCACCTTTAGTGCAGCATTGCTCTGATTTCGTGGGAAGTGCTCTGGTCCTGAATCTCCATTCCTGGCTTCCTCTTCAGATGCATTGAGCCCTAGGGTTGCAATGCCCTTGTCTAGGTACTTAACAAGTGCCTGCCCATTGTTTTCCAGTTGGCTTTGGTTCAGGACTGGTAGATAACCTATTTTTAAATCTATTTTTCATGGAATTATTTTTGAGAAACAAATCTCTAGTTGCTGACTTCCTTGATTGAGACATTTGAATTTATAGGTGACAGACTTTCACAGCCTTGTTTTCTCCATTGCTCAGCTGTCCTCACTAGAAACCACTCCCTTCTTGGGACAAACACATAGTGCTTCCCCTCAGGGAAGAGTTGCAATTTATTTGTGACTTCGAGTCCTCTCTCTTTTGGAAGGAGTTGGTTTTTATATATGTTTGTGTCTCCTGAACATCACCCGGGGAATGACGCAGAGTTGTTGAGCACTGATTACATTATTTTAATAGTTTTAAGGGTGCACAACTTGGTCTTCCACTGAAGGGTGGTTTAAAAATGTATTAGATATGTTCCTAAATAATTATCTAAACATAAGCATTCCCAAGAGATACAATGAGCCCAAAGCCTTCGGTGTCCCTGAGACTAGATGTGACAAACTCTTCATCTACAGAAACAGCAGTATACAGAAGTTTCTCTCTCCAAACTTTGAGAACAATCAAATCTTTGGGGAAATAATAAGTTTATTTGTTTAACTTTTAGCTTAACTTTCCAATGAAGTTAAGAATAAGTATTTTTGGTTCAGCCACAATAATATTGCAAGGTATATCTTTTTAACCCTGTTTTTCTTATTTGAAAATAAATGTGTATAGGGGTGATACTTTTCAGAATCCTGCAGCTTCTCAATCATAGAAGTTAGGTTTCCATCTGACTCAGAAACCAGGTCTCCCACGATGGGAAGATGAACTACGTCATGTTTTTTGGAGGTAAACAGAGCAACTGCATGCCCAGTTAGTTCATACATTTGATTTGCAATCTGGGTTTCATGTGAATAAGAGATTCAGCCACTGGCAATGTCATAATTTTGCTTCCTCTCTTTCTGTTCTCACCCTCAATCTAGGTAATCTGATTTCTCTATTACCAAAAGACACTTTAATTTAACACACAGCAGAAATGCGAAGTTCAGGGAGACTTTTCTCTTTATTTTAGCTGAGTAAGCCTACGATGTGTTAGTTTGAATGAACTCAATTGAAAAAACAGTTGGTTGCTTTCAGAGTGGTTGGCCTCAAAGCATAAAAATAGACCTAACTTAGAAATCTTTCATCAAATTTTATTTTAAAATGCTGGGTTTCATTTTAATATTACCAAGGGATAACACATTATCATGGGTAGATCTATGAAATCCCTGAGATCTTTTGAGTTTTGCTTCTCCCTCCTTGAACTACTGAGTTCCTCAAAGGATTATCTTTTTTCCACCATACTTTAGCCATCAGAACTTAATTTGTGTTAAATACATTCAATAAGCAAATAGGGTTTGCCAGACTTTATAGATAGCAAAATTAACTTCCAAAGACTGAGAGCATTGTAATTTTTCCATAAAATCCATGTAATTGTCATATAGTTCACATGGGAGAGTTAAGCCGTAGTTCCCTGAGGAGATTGTCCTTTGTCTCTAGGGAACAAAATGTAACTTCATCTTCTACAGAAAGGGCAGCATCTGTATATAAGAAGTACTCTTGTATATAGACTATGTATATAGTCTTCTACATACAAGAAGACGAGATGTCCCATATGGAACAGGGATGATTTTTAGGCACCTCAAAATTTTGAAGATGTCACTATCCAAAAGAGAAGTTGATATAATTGCCTCCATATCAGCAGCTAAGAGAAGAGGAAGTGTGAATAGATGGCATTCGTGGAACCAAAATGTTGATAGCGTATCGTCAGTGATGAAGACTCATACTTACACCACCCCCTGCATTGCAGAGATTTGGTCAATATCCACCAACAGGAGTAGTGAGAAAGACTGAAATATGCTTGGGAAAGCTGAAGCTGAGCCAGGAAACGAATACACTCAGATGACGTTTCTTAGAAACTGCCATACAGAGTCATCTTGTTACAAATTTAGATATCTGGGTTCTATTGCAGACCAAATGAATCCAAGTAATGAAGCATGGACTCAGAAATGTGAACAAGCCCCTCAAGTAGGTCTTGTGCTCAGTAGAGTCTCGGGTCCACAGCGTTCCATGCTCAGGATTGGCAGTTAGAGAAAGAGAAGGTGGAATATCCTAAGAGCACGCAGCACAATCTAAGGATGCCAGCTCTGATGGAGGGAGTCTGCCTGGCTTTTCCCTGTTTAGAGGTTACACCCATGCAGCGGCTGCCTGGAAGCAGTTGGTGCAGAGTCAGCAGATGAGGACACCACAGAGAGAAGGACCAAGAGGGAGACAATTCTCACAGCAGAAAGGAGAGAAAGTAAGCAGTGCCATGCACCTGCAGCAGGAAGGATGCTCTCTTCTGACTGTGAAGGGGCAGAAAGAAACAGCCCAGGGAGGTGGGAAGTCAGGTGGCAGCAGATAGTGGGAATTAGAAGACCTCTATGTTCTCTGTCAAGTTAGAAGCTACGATCTACAAAAAGAAGAGAAGGTGTGGAATGGATGCTCTGCAGAAAGCAAGCTGGCGACAGAAAAATACCAAGATTGCAACCCAGAATTGCAAACCCTGAGCCCAGTGGCCCCAGTGGGCGGAGCACTGTGATAGCTCTGGAGATTGAGGAAGCTCTGTCCTGGGGACAGTTTCACTAACAGGAGATGAACAAAAAGGACAATATGAAGCAAAGACAGGTACCTGGCAGTATATACTTGACACTAATTGAGTGAAACAGCCAATAAATATTGAGGGAAGGGTGACAATTACTATGACAGCCTTTTCTGTTACCCCCGGTTTCTGGGGGTCTTGCTGCATATTGAAATTGGACCCTGAGCCAAAGGATGATGTGCATGAAGGATCTTGATGGGTTAATGCAATTATTCACTGACAGTTTTTCTCACTGGTGTTAAATTTCTCTTTGTTAAATAAAATAAATAAGAAAACATTAAATCACAATACTTCTAAAATATTTTAATGTTTCTTACAGAATACAAAAACCATTATCAAACCTTTGATGGTATTTACATAAAAACGCTATGATTTAAATTACATAGGAAGAAAATTCTCCTATTTGCCTAGTGTGTCTGATAGCAATTTTGTGTAAAAAATTGAAATACAAACAAATAATAAGCCGAATGCAGTAAGCCCTGGTGGACAATTAAGGACAAAAACCAACCACATGTTTAGGAAGTCCAGGATGAAAAATGACCCTATTACTTTTACATCCATGCTGTGTACCTGATGAGCCAATTTTAATTAAAAACAGACACAATAATATTTTTAAAGAATGAAATGAATTTTCAGTAACTACGAAGTTTACAAAGACCATAGAAATGAACTAAGAAAAAGGGCAATCTATTGTCCAGTAAAATACTGCCTGTGTTCTTGCTCTGTTGAGCTTTCCTAAGAGAGTAAAAGGAAAATAACTGAAGCAACATATTATGTACAATGTGTTTGTTAATTTGTGCTGTTTGGACAGATGTCACGTGATTCTTTAAAAAGAAAATAGCCACATATAATTTATAAATACTTGAGTGTATCCTTAATTCTACTAAAGTCAACTGCAACCAACATGTCCTTTCAAATATTGTTAAGAATCAAAGAAGTTCCTTCCTGGAACTGGGGTCTTCTGTCTATTTGAGGAGCATAGATCATCTAACTACATGATCTTCCTTTAAGTGCAGTGTTCCTCCCTTCCTTCCACCTCTGCTTCCACCCTCCCCACTGCCCGTTGCATATCCTTGATGCATTTTGTCTTTGGCAGTGACTTTTGTTTTCTTGTATTCCTACCTAAGCCATACATATATAAGCCCTACCTATATCCAAGTTCTGGTGCTGCTGTTTAATACGTAAATGTTCCTTTATTGTGGATGGTGGAAGGAACGTGAATTTCCCAGTCTGGCTTCCTGCTAATGTACTCCTCTGGAATTGGTTTTGCCACCGTCATCAATAACCTCTAAGTTACTAAGTCCAAAGGAAATATTCCAATCTGTCCCTTGCTTATTGGCTCTGTTGGGTTGGCAGCATTGATGGAACCCTTTTCCTCCTTGCTTCCTGAGATTTCATGATGACAGGGTTTTCTAGCATTTCTTTTGCCATGGTTCTCCTTCTTAGTCTCTTACCATTGACTTCCAAAGTCATGCTGACATATCCTAAATCTACTCAATACAGGTCTCTCTTCTAAATTCTTGATCAATGCGTCCACTGCTTCATACACTTTCATTTGGTTATTCTACTTGGACCTCAAAATCAACCTGTCTAAAACTGACTCCAAGCTTCCCCTACCCCACCAAGTCCACTGTGACATTCCATTCCTGGTGCTCTTTTAATTATTGAGTCATCAGAAAGCTTCCTTCATTGAGAGCCTACTCTGTGTCACATATCAGACAGTATGACTGCTCTTATCCAAGCAAGACCTTCCAGGAGAAATTGGCTCCGAATCTCACTTGACTCTTCCTTCTTAACAAGTCTTCATATGACTTTAATTATGGCTCCTATCATCTCTTACTTGGATTCAGACAATAGTTTTCTAACTTGTTTAATCACTGCAAGTCCTACTCCCTCCAGCCACAAAGCTTAGTAAAAGGCAAACCTCATCTTGTCATTTTCTTAATTAAAACACCTCATTGTGCACTGAGAAAGTTTATACACCATGTAAACTGAGTACATAATAAGTTTGAGTTACTCTCATATGTGCACAACCATTTTCCAAATATCTGCAGATGCTTTTGCGATTACTATCTGATACATATTTACACATGAACTTTAGCTTTTATTAATTTAAGCTAGTTAATCATTATATATTTTAATTGTGAATTAGAAGTCCAATTACTATCTGTAAATCATTTTTTGTTTTTAAAAATAGATGGGAACACTTTGAGTAATGGGAAATTTCCAAACTCATTAGCATGGCCTCTCCGTACAGGTGCAGCCTCATCTCTTAGCCCATCTCATCCCATATCTTTCATTTTGAACACACCACATGACCAGATGTCTCCAGTATGCGGATTCCTTTTTGAAGTGGTCCTTTGTCTTTTTGAGAGTATTTTGTCCACTTCTTTCTTCCTAATTAAGAAATATCTTTGTTAACACGGAAGGCAGAGATCTTTTCATCCCAGGGAGGAAAGCCCTGCCCAGGTCCCGGGAACGAGAACAGTCACGGCATCCCACTCCCTGTATCCCATGGAGGGCATGTGCCCCTGTCTGCTAACAAGAGCTATGGCAGGTATTCTTAGCTCTCCAACCAGGTTAGAGGGCTTGATCCATCTCTTCTGGAATAAAATAACGATGCCTCCCAGGGAGCAATATTTTCATTCCCTTCCTGTCCACCCTTCTCATTTCTCTCATGAATGCAGTTTTAATGGCAGGATTGCAGCTGCTGAAAAGGAAAGGCTGAAAGATAGCCAAAGGCATCAGCTCCAGCGTCACTGATTCTCTCATCCAATGTTCAGAAACTGCCTGCTTGGAATTTAAATCACAAAAATAAACTAGACTAATATTTGTATTTGTGTAACTTACATCCAAATAAACTCTAACCAAAGAACTTCTCATGACTGCTTACCTTTGCATATGCTAGCAATATGGATTCCTCCTTTTCTCACCTGGCGAAAACTTTCCCATCATTCAGAAGTCAGCCAAGCCAGCACGATCTTTCAGAAGCCCATCCCGTGCATGATAACTCTTTATACAGCATGTCGTAAAAGACTATTTACTAGTTCATCTCCCCCAATAGACCATCTGGGTTTTTGTTTTATTTGTTTGTTTGTTTTGAGATGGGGTTTCTCTCTGTTGCCCAGGCTGGAGTGCAGTGGCGCAATCTTGGCTCACTGCAACTTCTGCCTCCTGGGTTCAAGCAATTCTCCTCCTTCAGCCTCCCAAGTAGCTGGGATTACAGGCATGTGCCACCATGCTAGGCTAATTTTTGTATTTTTAGTAGAGACAAGGTTTTGCCATGTTGGCCAGGCTGGTCTCGAACTCCTGACCTCAGGTGATTCACCTGCCCACCTCAGCCTCCCAAAATGCTAGGATTACAAGTGTGAGCCACTGTGCCCTACTGGACCATCTGTTTAGTAACTCTGATGTTTATACCCACTTTTCACACATTAGTTGATTTCCTTTAAGCCAGCAACCACATTAGACCCAGGCAACAGGACACAGAGCCCTATTCCCTGGGATCCCTTGATTTTCAGAGCATGATTCCGGCCTTCATTTAAACCACTCCCCTCACCACAGATAGAGGATTCCCCCACACCAGGGGATGTGCCCATTCAGACCTCATGCTCGTCTTCTAAACCACACACGCAAACTGGCACCACCAGAATGCACTGCCAAACCAGGCCCACACTCTGAGCCCAATTCAGGACCTTCAGAGGTGTTTTCCACATTCAAACTCCTGACAGCTGAAGACCCACGAGGTGTTGCCCCCCTAAGCTGGAGCAGGAGCAGGGGTGGGAGGCAGGAGAACTATCTAGGATGGGGCAGGACAAAGCTTGGACAAGGGTATTCAGACAGACAGGTGTGGGTGAGGCTCCTCACCAAGTGAGGCAAAGCAGAGAGAGAAAGAGCAGGAGTTCACTGCTACGTTCCCTCGAGCAGAGGACACTCAGACTCGGCTCCAAAGCCATCCCCCGTGTGCCGGTGTAGGAGGATGGGAATGATTTTACACAAGGGCTGGCTGCCAGTTATGTTCCTGATATGGGATGCAGGCCTCATGTTCCACTCTCATCACTGCCCATAAATGTTAGAAAGAAGGCATTCTTGAAATTGTTAACCACGTAGTGTATATATTAAGGCTGTTAAATAAGCAAAAATAAAGAATGAATGAATACAAAGCCACAAACATCTCATGCATATATGTACTAATTCAGCAAATCCTTCCTTATCCAGTGCCAAAATGTGTGTTTGGATGTGTGTATATGCATCTGTGTGTGTGTTTCTGTGTGTGTTTGTGTGTGCATCTGTGTGCTTGTGCGTGTATTTGTATGTCATTTGTGTGTGTGTTTGGGTGTGTGTTTCCATGTGCGTTTCTGTATATGTGTGTTTGTGTATCTGTGTGCGCTTGTTTGTGTATCTGTGTGTTTATATGTCTGTGTATGCTTTTTCGTATATGTATATGTGTTTGTGTGTCTGTGTGTGTGTGTGTTTCTGTGGTGAATAAATAGGTGCAAGCTGCTATGGTTTGTGGTTTGGCTTCTGAATTATCAAATTATGTAGTTATTTTAAAATTTAAGTATTATTTAGTTATTAAAAATTAAGTTAAATTACTTAATTATTAAAATTAAATAATAATTAAAATAGAATATTAAAAAAATTCTGACATTCTGTGGATGACAATTTAAGGACCCAGAGGGGCAGCTGGGAGATCAGTTTCACAGCCTGTGATGGCCCTGGTGAGGAATCCCAGGAGGGGCTTGCAGAGCTGAGGGAAATGGGGTTTTTGGAGTCCTTGCTGTCTGTGAAGGACAGACTTGGGAGCTAGAGAGGCTGCAGAGAGGTGTACAGCGAGTGGCTTCAGACTGTATCAACCTGATATCTCTCCCACCTTTCTGTGGTCCTCACCTGGCTTCCTAGAGTTACCAGTGAACTTTAGGTAGACATTTAATAGCCTTAGAAACTTGCTTTGGCATTTGCCTCAGTAGAGCCAAGGATGCAGGATGGCTCTGCACACTGGCTACTCAATTTTGCAAGTACCTGCAAGACTTATATACCCCACATCCCTCCCTTGCTGGCACAGGCAGCTTTCCTCAGCTCCTCTCTGACAGTCCCCACTATATCCCAGATTGCTTTTACAAAGTATAGTGACCATGTGCATATCTCAGCAAAGCAGGTACTAAAGAAGTCTCCAATCGTGCTTCCTTTGCATTCTTGATTCAACTTCTAGGTTGCAAATGAAAAACAAAACAGAACTGACAAAAACCCAAGCTCCTTGAATGTGGCAGTCTCATGAGTTTTTCCTAAAACTGCCTATACCATCCAAACTTGAACTCTAAGCCTGATAGTCAACTTGCCTTGTTTGCACACACTTAATGTGGTTAAAAAATGAATGATGCAGTGGAGATGATGATCATTACGAAGTGAGAAATAAGTTCTGACAAACAGAACAACTCAACAGAGAAAAATTGCGTCAGCAATAGCTGGATCTTAAATAAAAGGGATAGTCTATATATAGAACTCTTATAGTCCCTTTAAATCTTCAGATCCACATGGTACTAATGTATATATTTAAATAAATTAGCATAACCATAGCCTAAAAGAGTCTCTTCCTAACAGTATGCTTTATTTATTCCCAACACTTTGCTGAAAAGTCTCTGTTGGAAGCCCAGGCACTGAGGGAGATGCAATACTGCTTATTCAAAAGCCATTTGAACCACTGACTGTAAGAATGTTATTATGCAAGATATATTGCATCAGACCCAGGATTGCACCATGAAATTAATTCACAAAAGTAGAGTAATTTGTAGTTACTTAGAATGTTTGCCACAGTCCTTTGAATCACCTTCCCTCTGATATTGGAAATGCAATATTTGGAGTACTTGTGAAGGCATTAGACTTGCATTAAGGATGTAAACAAACTTCAGGTGAGCCTTCTAACTCCAAAGGTACACAGATGCTATTGTGTTTCAGAGAGATTGGGCATTAAAGACAAATTGATATAAACTACAAAATACTTGTGTATGTGTCCACCAAGTGAGTCACTAGAAAACAACACGAGAAAACAGGTCATTTTTTAAAAGCAAGCTAAAAGTCGGTGAATTTCAGCTATATACAAAGCAATAATTCCAAAACGCTTTGGAGGACTCAGGGTAGCCAATTCAGTGGTTAGTGTCTTGTAGACAATGTGGTAAAGTTAATTTCAGATATTAATACATTCAAAAATGTGTTTCTCTCTCCTTTTAAGGCAGCCTGACCAATTTGGCCTTTGTTCTCTGCTCTTGCCACTAGATTGATTCAAGGCTAAAGTTGATTGAAGGGAGTTGCCTGCAGACATTGTGGGCAGCCTTCTGAGTAGGACTTTGTAGAGTTCTGTACATTTTATTTGCTCTCTATAACTTACAGTGAATTGAAGGAGGCCACATCCAGAGATCAATCATTTTGAGCAAATATGTTTCCAAAGTTTTTCTACTCTCCATGACTCTTTTTTTCCATTGTGTGTACATATATACCCCACATGAATTATTTTTTCAAAATATATTCACTTAAGGGAGTTGAACAATGAGAACACATGGACACAGGGAGGGGAGCATCATGCACTGGAGCCTGGGGTGGGTGGGGGGCTAGGGGAGGGATGACATTAGGAGAAATACCTAATGTAGGTGACGAGTTGATGGGTGCTGCAAACCACCATGGCATGTGTATACCTATGTAACAAACCTGCATGTTCTGCACATGTAACCCAGAGCTTAAAGTATAATAAAAAAAATATGTATTCACTTAAATACTTTTCTAATGGAATCATTGGAAGGCCTGAATCTTTCAATAGAATTCATCAGCATCCACGGAAACAAGGACAAAGTACAAAAGTACATAGTTTTGAGCAAGAATGAGTTTATTTGGCAACCTCTCATTAAGTGAGAACTGTTCTTAGGATTCTCCCTCCCAAGGTACTATTTTTTGACAGCAGACCAGTATTCATGGAGATCACGTTGTTTTACTTTCCTGTTGAGATGATAAGGATACCCAGGAGTCAATAACGTGTCTCTACAAGTAGATGACTTAGGAGATTTCACCCTCTGGTTTCTACAATTGTCATCATTTGAGGTCAGGATTGCTGCTGCATTCCTAAACTCAATCCATAATTGCTTTAATGAATTTAAAGAATGTATTTACCTACAAATGATCAGGGAGCATTGCAGGAGAAATCAAAAGTACTGCTGGAAGAAAACAAACAGGTAAATCATATATGTGTGTGTGTGTGCGTATATATATAAAATCTTTTTAATATATGACATATATTCTGTAAGTATAATACTATTTGTATAATGTAAAATTATGTGTATTATATAAAACATTATACATATAATATGTATTATATGTAATATTTTTTAAACTCCAGCAGTTAGTTAAGCCTAGACTTTAGATATTAAGTGTTTATTAAAGCCTAAAAATGATTATAATGAAATTATACTTGATTGGATGTTCACAGATCAGAGAACAGTGGTAGCTGAAACTATAAATTTTTATTTTTTGACTGGTTAAAGGCCTCGTCCTCTAATTCTGAAATCTTTACTCTCCTATGTGAATCAATGTCACATTTTAGCATATTACTAAAGACTTGTTAGGCAATGTAGGAAAACTAGAGGCTACAAATATACTTAGCATACATTAAATTTGCATCTAGTTCATCAATCTTAAAAATAAAAACACATGCAAACTGTGTATTCTAGGGAAAAGGTAAAAATACCTTCTATCCAACTGCCTTGCCAACAGCAAACCATGAAATCAACTGGGTGTGAATGCACACGAGGCCACTGCAACAAAATATCTCCTTGTAAAGTAATGAGCAGCAATCTGTCCAGAAGCGAGGAGAAAGAGAAAGTGAAGGCCGTGGAGGAGGAGGAAGAAGAAATACAGAAGTATAAATGTATAAAATAAAAGTGCATGTGCCTTTCTCTAGAGAGCAGCTAAGGGGTCCGGATAGTCTGATGTCAGAACAGTCCCTGCTAGTGGCTGCTTCTACCCTCAGCTGCAAAGCCTGTCACTCACATCCTGCTCTTTGCTTCTCAAGATGCCCTTGCTTCCTGGGCTCCTCCGTCTCCCAGTGCAAATGCTGGATCCCCAGCAAGACTCTACTCCAGACCAGGCACCCTGCTACGATGGAGGAGGAATCTGGCTCAAACCAGCTGCAGCAGATCCACCGGGACTGGGAGAAAAGAGACTGGAGAAAGAGCTCAGTCTGCCTGGGGCTTGCTGTAAGAATGAGGAGAAATGTTTCTTGTTGTCCAGGCAAGGCAGTGGGGAAGTGGGATATTTTAAAAAGCATCAGGGGTTGGGCCTGGCTCAAAGGATCGAAAGATTAAAGTTGAGATTCGTAGGGCACAAGTAATGTGCTATTTCTAGTTAATAAAATGCCTAGGCAAACCTGGGAGATTTGATGTCGTTTTTATTGCTTTCCGAAGGAAGTATCCTGTGAACATTTCCATAATATCTTTTCTAAGCATTTTTATTTTACAAAGAAAATGCAGTGACCCCCTGACCACTTCACATTGTTGGTGTCAGAGAAGAAGTATTACAATAATTAAACTCTAGTTCTTAATGTCCAGATATAAATACATGTATCTATGAGCCACCATAAAGTATATTTGGATATGCAAAAGCTGAAAAAGAAGTCGTATCTTACTGTTTCTCATTTAATTTGGATAATTACATTTTGGTTACATCATGGTAATATTATCAATGTTTTACAAATGCCCTTTGGAAATGACATTTTTGGCCGGGGCAGTGGTTCATGCCTATAATTTCAGCACTTTGGAAGGCTGAGGCCAGAGAATCACTTGAGGCCAGGAGTTCTAGACTAGTGTGGCAATATAGCTAGACCCTGTCTCTACAAAAAAGTTTTGAATTAGCTGGGCATGTTGGCACGTTCATGTAGTTCTAGCTACTCAAGAGGCTTAAGCAGGAGGATTACTTAAGCCCAGAAGTTCGAGTTTACAGTGAACTATCATGGCGCCACTGCACTCCAGCCTAGCCCAGAGTGAGATCCTGTCACAAAAAAAAAAAAAGGAAAAAAGAAGAAATGGCATTTTTAACCATTTTCACATACGTTTCATATGAGCTAAATCAAGAATGGTTTGAATTGCAAGTGTATTCTCCAGCCCTTGTCCATGGTGGTATTGCTGGCAAATATTCATGGCCATGACCAACCTGGCATAGTCTTCATCTTTGCTCAGTGATAAGATGGGCTTCATGTGTGTGGTCTGCTCCTCCTTTGACTCTGTCAAAGCAGATGAATAGTACATCTCTAAAACTCAAGTAGAGCCTGCAGCCTGCACACTCATCATGAGTCCTAAGTTACCAAGGCTTTGTATATGCGTGTATGAAAACAGCATCTTTACATAAATATAAAGGAGTGATAATTGAGACCGCACTTAAGTCTAAAGGAGAAGCAAGCAAAATAAGAGATGCAGGTTTTCTTTATTAAAGCAAGACTCACTGGACTATGCCCCCCTGGCTTTGTAAACGCAAGAAGTGGTGACTGTCCCTGGGTGTCCTTTCTCAGTGTTCCCTGGCAAAACTGAACACCAAGGAGCAGATCGGTGTGCAAAGAGACCCAGAAGCTCCAGGGAGGAATGGGTCCTTCCCTTGCGAAGCTCATCCTTTCCAGTGGGTTGGACTGGATGTGCCAAGGGCCACTGAAAGAAAGGATCCCATGGGAAAGCTCACCATGGAGGAAGGTAGACTGGGGGTGACCAGGACCAGCACCAGGGTCCAGCATTGTCCCTCAGAAGTGTGACCCACAGACCTGGTGTCACAGTCTGCCAGGGATTCACAGGGGTGCTTTCACTTGAAAGAATAATGAATGCAACATCTGCCCAGTACACACATGTAGATGCACGCACATCCCTCATGCATTGGAAAGGTGAAACTTAATGATTTTCAGTAAAAACTCTACATTCATATTCACAACCATGAGGGACTAAAAAACTGTGCATATGTTTTGGATGCTAAATCTGTCAGTTGATCTGTCTGATCACATGTATTTACATTACTTAACATTTTGGCTAACGTAATTTCATGTTATTTCAGGTTTATTATTGTCAAATTTGTGTTAGTATTTCTATTGTGTTGTGTTAGATATTTAATTCACAAAAACTGATTTGTAGAGAAAAAGTAGTTCATCAAAGTATAAAATTAACAATGAAAACTGTAATTAAAATTTTTAATTCTAAGTAATTTTGTAAAAACAAATTGTAAACAGGATTCCAATGTCAGTGGACACTGTGAAGCCATGACAAGTGAAACATTCACAGAGAAACACACCACACATGCAGAATGAAAAAAAATGGTGTAATTAGGAAGTACGAATGTAAATAACACAAAATTGGGTGGGGCTAGCAAACCATTTGCCTATGAACTCCAGTGTATAACTTTTAAGAAACAACTTTGCTATTAAAAAAAAATAGTAATTTTAAAAGTGTTAAATCAACCATACTTTTTGTTTTGGATGGGTAGGAAATAAGTCTTTCTACTATGAATTAGTAAATTATGGTACTTGTGTGAGGAAGAGAACAAAACTACAGAGCAATCATTCAAAGTTCCACTTGCACTACAAAGCAACTGAATGGAAATCATTCTCCAGGTCTATAACAAATGCAGTTCAAATCCTGCTAATGATCAGTGATCTCAATGGCACTCAGGATCACTGCTCCCTGCAGGAAGCATGGTGGCTGGTATCAGTATCCCGCTGGCTTCTTGGGCTTTCCAGAATGCCCACACTCTTCTGCCTCCCTTAGTGGAGTTTTGCCAATCACCTTTGTTCCCAAATTTATTTATGGAAGTTTGGCTCATTATTATAACAGTTTAATTATACTAAATATCATGTTAATGTATGAATAAAGACACAAAGAGTGGTTCCAATGAAAATTAAATTGAATGCTTTCAATAAAAACAAATAAATGTTAATTGCTGAAAATATTTGTAGCAAATCAGATAGGTCTGAAAGACCTAGGGGGTAGAGAATCATATAAATTCAGTGGTACTGTTCATGCCAGTTGTTTCCAAGAATATTTACATTCAGAATCCATGTTAAAGAGTGGTGACAGGCCAGGCTTGGTGGCTTATGCCTGTAATTCCAGCACTTTGGGAGGCCAAGGTGGGCGGATCACAAAGTTAGGAGTTTGAGACCAGCCTGGCCAATATGATGAAACCCTGTCTATACTAAAAATACAAAAATTAGCTGGGCATGGTGGTATGCGCCTGTAGTCTCAGCTACTGGGGAGGCTGAGGCAGGAGAATCGCTTGAACCTGGGAGGCAGAGCTTTTGGTGAGCCGAGATCATGTCACTGCACTCCAACCTGGGTGACAGAGCAAGATTCCATCTCAAAAAAAAAAAAAAAAAAAAAATAGTAGTAAAAGTTAACTTTTTTTGAGTATGCAATAATGGCCAGGTAATGTTCTAAGTACCATACATGTAAGGTAGATACTATTTTTATCCCCATTTTATAGATGAGGAAGCTGAGGCAAAGAAGGATAAAATAATTGGTTTAAAATAACACAGTGAATAAGAGGTAGAGCCAGGACTGAAACCCACATAATCGAGCTACCCTACAGTGTATGCTGGGCTTATGACTGAGATGCTGGAGTCTCTGCCCACACCAGTCCTGCCCAGGCATGCCCCTCGCCTACTGGAGAGAGATGGGCAACAGTACGGGCTCCACTTTTACACGCTATCAAGTGATGGCTGTGGAGGCTGGGACTCAGACTAGTTTTTGAAATAATGGCTCTGAAAAAGCTAGTAAGGCTAGTCCCATAATTTGAAGTGACTGATGTGAGCAATATTTCTCAACAATAAATCCATTCTCATGGAGACCCCAAAAAGCCTGCGTCAAAATATCATATTTTTTAATATTGAAAGATCACGAGGTTCTTAAGAAGATTATTGCAAATAGTTTGATTGTCAACTGTATGGCAGTTTCCTAGTGCTTAATGATTTTCTTCTTTTGTTGGAGCAAAAAAGTCAACAGTGGATTATTAAGCATTAAAATAAAACAAAATACAGACCTTCACCCAAAAGCTGGAATGGAAGTAAAGAAATGCTTCTCTGAGTGAAGTATATCAGAAGAATGGGTAAGAAATCCACCCCACAGCTACTCCCAATTGAAACATCTAAGCACTCCACTTTTAAATTGGATGTCTCAACTTTTCTGAAAAGGTGCTGAAACAAATTTTCACTAAGAACTCTCTATATAGCTTCTGAGTCTATGGTTGAAATAAGCACCCCAGACTGTGACAGAAACATCAGAACTTTGCTGCATTTCTACCAACTTTTAGTAGTGAATCAAAAAAATAATTTTATAGAAATAAAGAAAAGAATATAAAAGAACTGTATGTGGATATTTTGAGCCCTAGGTCTCAAAATATCCACTGTCTAGCCAAGCATTTGAGGCTTGAGGAGGGATTATAAATAATACCTTCCCTCTCCCCCTGTTACATAGTGAGATTAATCATTAGAGTTAACATTATTATGTTTTCTTTTAATTATATTAAATTTATGATAGCTACTAAATTTTTTTCTTTGTAAACCAACCAAAAATCAGTACTCTTGGTGGCTGCCATCTTTGCTGTTTGGGAGCCTTCACTGGTGATACCTCCAGGTACTGGAAAAACTGAGGAGACTAGGGACCACAGCAGCCCTACACAGTAGTGGCCAGACTGTTAAAAGAAAAACAAACAAACAAAAAGAGCAACAACAACAACAACAAAACCCACTAAAATTCCATCCAAAAGTCAGCAACCTCAAACATCACAGGTAGATAAACCAATAAAGATGAGAAAGTATCAGTGCAAAAATGTTGAAAACTCAAAAAGTCAAGAGTGCCCACTTTCCTCCAAATGACAGCAACACCTTTCCAGCCAGCGAACAGACCTGAGCTGAGGCTGAGAGGGCTGAAATGACAGAAGTAGACTTCAGAATGTGGATTGAAATGAACTTCGCTGAGCTAAAGGAGCACATTGTAACCCAGTGCAAGGAAGCTAAGAATTATGGCAAAACAATTTAGGAGCTGACGGCCAAAATAGCCAGTATAGAGTGGAACATAACTGACCTGATAGGGCTAAAAAACACTACAAGAACTTCACAATGCTATCACAAGTATTAATAGCAGAATAGACCAAGTGGAGGAAAGAATCTCAGAGCTTAACGACTTGCTTTCTGAAATAAGAGAGGCAGAGAAAAATAGTGAAAACGGAAAAAAAAGGAATAAACAAAACCTCTGAGAAATATAAGATTATGTGAAGAGACCAAATCTATAACAGATTGTGAAAGAGACAAGGAGAATGGAATCAATTTGGAAACCATATTTTAGGATATCATCCAGGAGAACTTCCCCAACATAGCTAGACAGGCCAACATTCAAATTCAGGAAATGCAGAGAACCCCGTAAGATATTCCAAGAGAAGATCATCCCCAAGACACATAATCATTACATTCTCCAAGGTCGAAATAAAGAAAAATGTTAAGCAGAGCCAGACAGAAAGACCAGGTAACCAAAGAGGGAAACCCATCAGACTAATGGTGAACCTCTCAGAGGAAACCCTACAAGCCAGAAGAGATGGGGGGGCAAATATTCAAAAATCTTAAAGGAAAGAAATTCCAACTGAGGATTTAATATTCACCTAAATTAAGCTTCATAGGCGAAGGAGAAATAAGATCTTTTTCAGACAAGCAAATGCTGAGGAAATGTGTTACCAGCAGACCTAACACTAAATATGGAAAGGAAAAACCATTGGCAGCCACTACAAAAACACACCGAAGTACACAGACCAGTGACACTATGAAACAACCACATAAACAAGTCTCCAAAATAACCAGCTAACATCATGAAACAGGATCAAATACACACATAACAACACTAACCTTAAATGTACATGGGCTAAATGCCCCAATTAAAAGACAGAGTAGCAAGCTGCATAAAGTACTATTGGTATGGTGTCTTCAACAGACCCATCTCACAGGTGAAGATACACATAGGCTCAAAATAAAGGGATGGAGGAAAATTTATGATACAAATGGAAAACAGAAAAAAACAAGCAATTCTAGTTTCTGACAAAACAGACTTTAAACCAACAAAGATCGAAAAAGGAAAAGAAAGGTATTACATAATGGCAAAAGGTTCAATTCAACAAGAAGAGCTAACTATAGTAAATATATGTGTACCCAACACAAGAACATTCAAATTTATAAAGCAAGTTCTTAGAAACCCCCCCAAGAGACTTAGACTCCCACACAATAGTAGTAGGAGACTTTAACACCCCACTGACAATATTAGACAGATAATTGAGACAGAAAATTAACAAAGGTATTCAGGAACTGAACTCAGCTCTGGATAAAGTGGATGTGATAGATATCAACAGAACTCTCCACTGAAAAACAACAGAATATATATTCTTCTCATCACCACACAACACTTGCTCTAAAATTCATCACATAATTGGAAGTAAAACACCCCTCAGCAAATGCAAAAGAACTAAAATCATAACAAATAACAAACAGTTTTTCAGAACACAGTGCAATCAAGTTAGAACTCAAGATTAATAAATTCACTTAAAACCATAGAACCATATGGAAGTTGAAAAACCTGCTTCTGAATGACTTTTTGGTAAATAATGAAATTAAAGCAGAGATCAAGAAGTTCTTTGAAACTAACGAGAACAAAGATACAATGTACCAGAATCTCTGGGATGCAGCTAAAGCAGTGTTAAGAGGGAAATTTATAGCACTAAAATGCCTACATCAAAAAGCTACAAAGATCTCAAATTAGCAACCTAATATCACAATTAAAAGAACTAGAGAACCAAGAACAAACAAACCCCAAAGCTAGCAGAAGACAAGACATAACCAAGATCAGAGCTGAACTGAAGGAGACAGAGAAAAATCCCTTCAAAAATTAACAAATCCAGGAGCTGTTTTTTTGAAAAAATTAATTAAATAGATAGACTGCTAGCTAGACTAATAAAGCAGAAAGAAGAGAGGAATCAAATAAACACAATCAGAAATGAAAAGAGGATACTACCACTAAACACATAGACATACAAACAATCATCAGAGAATATTATAAATACCTGTATGCATACAAACTAAAAAATCTAGAAGAAATGGAAAAATTCCTGGACATATACACCCTCCCAAGACTGAACCAGGAAGAAACTGAATAGAAACTGAAGAGACCAATAATGAGTTCTGAAATTGAGGCAGTAATAAACAGCCTACCAACCAAAAAAACCCCAGAACCAGATGGATTCACAGCTGAATTCTACCAGAAATACAAAGAGCTGGTACCTTCTTTCTACTAAAACTATTCCAAAAAATTGAAAAGCCAGGACTTCTCCCTAACTCATTCTATGAGGCCAACATCATCCCGATACCAGAACCTGGTAAAGATACAACAAAGAAAAGTTAAACATTGATGCAAAAACACTCAACAAAATACTGGCAAACTAAATCCAGCAGCACATCAAAAAGCTTATCCACTGCTATTAAGTAAGCTTCATCCCCAGGTGCAAGGTTGGTTCAACATACACAAATCAATAAATGTGATTCATCACATAAACAGAACTAAAGACAAAAACCACATGATTATCTTAATAGAGTCAGAAAAAGTCTTCAGTAAAATTCAACATTCCTTCATGTTAAAAAAAACTCTCAATAAACTAGGTATTGAAGGAACATACCTCAAAATAATGAGAGCCATATATGACACACCCACAGCCAATATCATACTGAATGGACAAAAGCTGGAAGCATTCTCCTTGAAAACTGGCACAAGACAAGGATGGCCTCTGTCACTACTCCTATTCAACATAGTATTGGAAGTTCTTGCCAGGGCAATCAGTCAAGGGAAAGAAAGAAAGCGTATTCAAATAGGAACAGAGGAAGTCAAACTACTTTTGTAGATAGCATGGCCCTATGTCTAGAAAACCCCATTGTCACTGTCCAAAAGCTTCTTAAGCTGAAGAGCAACTTCAGCAAAGTTTCAGGATGCAATATCAATGTGCAAAAATTACTAGCATTCCTGTACACCAATAACAGGTGAGCCGAGAGCCAAATCATGAATGAACTCTCATTCACAATTGCCACAAAAAGAATAAAATACTTAGAAATGCAGCTAACCAGGAAGTAAAGGACCTCTTCAAGGAGAACTACAAACCACTGCTCAAGGAAATCAGAGAGGATATAAACTAATGGAAAAACATTCCATGCTCATGGATAGGAAGAATCAATATCATGAAAATGACCATACTGCCCAAATCAATTTATACATTAAATGCTATTCCCATTAAACTACGATTGATATCCTTCACAGAATTAGAAAAAAACTATTTTAAAATTCATATAGAACCAAAAAAGAGCCTGAATAGCCAAGACAATCCTATGCGAAAAGAACAAAGCTGGAGGCATCATGCTAACCAAATTCA
Organism: Symphalangus syndactylus; assembly: GCF_028878055.3. Lineage (NCBI taxonomy): Eukaryota > Metazoa > Chordata > Mammalia > Primates > Hylobatidae > Symphalangus > Symphalangus syndactylus. Next base: position 78,783,550 of record NC_072431.2, read on the forward strand.
AACTATATTACAGGGCCACAATAACCAAAAACAGCATGGTAGTGGTACAAGAACAGACACATAGACCAATGGAACAGAATAAAGAACCCAGAAATAAGACTGCACACCTACAACCACCTGATCTTCGACAAACCTGACAGAAACAAGCAATGAGGAAAGGATTCCCTATTTAATAAATTGTACCTGGAGAACCGGCTAGCCATATGCAAAAAAAAAAAAAAAAGAAACTGGACTCCTTCCTTACGACATATATAAAAATCAACTCAAGATGGATTAAAGACTTAAATGTAAAGCCCAAAACTATAAAAACCCTAGAAGAAAACCTAGGCAATACTATTCAGGATATAGGCACAGGCAAAGATTTCATGACAAAGATGCCAAAAGCGATTGCAAAAAAAGCAAAAATTGACAAATGGGATCCAATTAAACTAAAGAGCTTCTGCACAGCAAAAGAAACTATCAACAGAGTAAACAGACAACCTACAGAATGGAAGAAAATTTTTACAGTCTGTGTGCATCTGACAAAGGTCTAATATCCAGCATCTATAAGGAACTTAAATTTATAAGAAAGAAACACATAACCCCATTAAAAAGTGGGTAAATGACATGAACAGACACTTCTCGAAAGAAGATGTACATGTAGCCAACAGATATGAAAAAAAGCTCATCGCTGATTATTAGAGAAATGCAAATCAAAACCACAATGAGATCTCATGCCAGTCAGAATGGCTATTATTAAAAAGTCAAAAAACAACAGATAGGGGTGAGGTTGTGGGGAAAAAGGAATGCTTTTACACTGTTGGTGGGGGGTGTAAATTAATTCAACCATTGTGGAAGACAGTGTGGCAATTCTTCAAAGACCTAGAGGCAGAAATACCATTCGATCCAGCAATCCCATTACTGGGTTTATACTCAAAGGACTATAAATCATTCTATTATAAAGGCACATGCACATGTATGTTCATTACAGCACTATTCACAATAGCAAAGACCTGGAATCAACATAAATGCCCATCAATGATAGACTGTGTAAAGAAAATCAGCGAATGCTACAAAGCAAAACTTGCCTTCCCAGAGAGTTGGTTGTTAAACATTTTACTAGCCCATGGCAAAAATTCATTTCTCTCTTTCTCTCTCTCTCTCTCACACACACACACACGCACACACGCATGCACACACGCACACACGCACGCACACACACAGAGAGACCTTGTGCCTTCTCCAATTGTAAGCTTTGGCATCCTTGACTGAAGGCTTAGCATATCAGACTACCAAGTCAGTATTAACCAAGAGTTTTAGCAAGCTTCAAAAATACCACTAAAGGGAGTCTGAAATGTATCTTATTGTTTCAAATTCACGGTGTTTGAGATTATCTCACCAAAACACACTTCCCTTTTACCACACCAATTATGCCCATAAGATGTTTCTAACACTATGTACATTGCATCTCCCATTTCCCAAGAACTTTCTTGCCCTAACTCCCCGTTAGCTTGGCAGGGCTCTGACAACCTGGCAGCTCTTGCCAGTGTTATTGCCCTTGCTCCTGGTCAGCAGGGGACCACCGCAGAGTCAGCTGAGCATTAATCCCACCTGATGACCATGGCAGCCACCTCCCCCGCCTGGAACCACCCTGGATATCATGGCTCTCAGGTCAAAAGCAGAGCTCTGCGCCACCTGGAGTTACTTCATTTACATGACTGGGGTCATTATCTAGAGACTGGTTCTAACAAAGGGCAATTTCCTGATCTGCCCTCCCTCCAAACAGCTTCCTCTCCTTAACTTCCCATCTCACACTGAATTGCCTATAGGATGCCTCAAAGCAGACATTGCCCAACCTACAAAATTAACTCTGTCATTTCTGTCCTCCCTTCCCTGGAAGACCATATACATAATATGGAACATATCAGAATTCTACTCAAATAATTACGGGATGTTAATGAAGCTTTTGTATTGTTATTACTGATCCTCCTTAATCAACCAGTCAGTACCTCTTGTCCTTCACAGCACGTTCAACCCCATGCCCGAGGGTTGAGAAAAGTGCAGCAGGCATGTGCACTTGGCTCTCTGCCCTTATAGTCTGACCTGGGAGAAGGGCACAGAACCATGTGGCTCTTTGGGAGGGCTGGGGATTCGATTTGAGTGTTTTCATTCTTTTCAGGGGGTCTTACGTTTTTCATCACATTGAATTCCTGTAGTTTTCTATAAGCAATGTTTTAAATACCAGTTATTTCAGAGTAATTTGATGCCAAAAAAAGTGTCCTTGAAATTCTGTTAATCCTTTATGGCTACCAACAAAATAATGCATTTCAAGACTACCCACAAAATATTGCATTTCTAATCAAGAGATAAGCGTTGCTGCAGAGACCCACAAAAGAAAAACTCAATGCCAACTCCAAAAGTTGCCAAAGGAGGATTCCTTCATGGACATGTGTGGTTTTTCCCCTGAAACTCGCCCTAGTCCTGTTGGCAACAGCCTCTTCCTTCCTCCCTCTACTGGCCACTGACAATGCCCTTCTGAGTACAATACTGATCACTGTTTGCATCTTATTAGTTTGCACTGATCATTTCCTGCATATTCTTAGACTATAAACTTTCTTTAGACAGCATAAATACCCTTCCTACCTCGCACTCCCCATTCCCTGCTCTCTGCCTGGCCCAGAGAAGGCGCTCAGTAAATACTAACCTAATAAATAGATGAACTAACAGTGCTTTGCCCTGATTCCCATATGTTCTTCAAAAAAAAAAAAAATCTATGCTTGTAGTCATAATTTAGATTATCTAGCAGGAATTAAGAGCTGTTAGGTACTCGACTGAAAATATGAAATAAGCCTCTAAGGATTTCAGCCTAAGAGAGGGCCCCAAGACGCAAAATAGAGAGAAAACGGTTCCAGTTCCGATCGTCATTAAAATCCCAAGTAACCTTGAGCCACTCTCTTTACCTCCCCGAGAGACAATTTTCTCACTTATAAAATATAGATGATGAATAAGATGCTTTTCTAAGCCTCAGAATCTTAGCAAATGTTGTCCATTCTTAATAAACCCTAAATATAACTTCTGTGAATTGTTTTGGCAAAAAGTAAAACTACCCAAATAAATGACCTGATAGTTTTGCATTTTCTCTTCTTGTGTTTACAGAGATAATTAAATATTGATGATATTCAGTTTAATAACCAAGATGTCATTGTAGCCAAGGAACTTTTAGCTTTTCTTTATCAGAGACTTTCTTTTCTAGGATGGGGAAAAACATAAAAATTTTTGAAAAATGGGCTCCAAAAGCAAATAGGAAGTTGACAACTAAGAATAAGCAAGATGGTGATTTTACTCGTAGAAGTATGTCCCTCTATGTTCTTTCTTTCAGTGTTAGATTATAAAAATGTGTTTGTTTTCTGTTCCTCAGCCCCAGGTCTCTGAAAACAAAAAGAATGAAAGTATTTTTACCTTTTTTAGCTGTGAAGTGATAGCGTTCTCCTTCAACTTTTATCAGCTTCAAAATATTTTCTTATTTTTAGTTTATTTATCCAGGATAACAAATCAACTCACATTTCAGATGCCAGGTCCATGTACCATGGAAGTCCCTGTTGTCACACGCATCTATGTGAAGAGACCACCAAACAGGCTTTGTGTGAGCAACAAGGCTGTTTATTTCACCTGGGTGCAGGAGGGCTGAGTCCGAAAACACAGTCAGTGAAGGGAGATAGGGATGGGGCCGTTTTATAGGATTTGGGTAGGTAGTGGAAAATTACAGTCAAAGGGGGTTGTTCTCTGGTGGGCAAGGGTAGGGGTCACAAGGTGCTTGGTGAGGGAACTTCTGAGCCAGGATAAGGAATTTCACAAGGTAATGTCATCAGTTAAGGCAGGAACCGGCCGTTTTCACTTCTTTTGTGATTCTTCACTTGCTTCAGGCCATCTGGATCTATACGTGCAGGTCACAGGAGATATGATGGCTTAGCTTGAGCTCAGAGGCCTGACACCTGTTACTACCCTGAAGAGGAGTTCCACAGGAGAAGACAGCATGTCCAGGAGGCTAGATCAGCAATGATTGGTCTGCATACTGACAGGCTTGAATGCACCCCCATGAGGATCTTTTCCAATCAGATTTTCAACTTAGAGTCACAGGCATAATTCTAAAATATTTCTACTGCAAGCTGTAGAACTATTACTTCACTTTCCCACCCAATACTATAAAAGATGTACAGAAGATAAAAGTGCATGGGTGTGTGCATGTGTGTGTGTGTGTATTTTTAATTTCTTTTTTTCTTTCTGATAGTGTTAGGATAGTGTTTGGATGAGTATCAGATATCTATTCTACAGAAATTAGGGTCTTGGTGACATGAATATTTCCATGGAGGGGCCAAAATATTTCAACCCTGGCCCTAAGAAGGATTGCTGGATGTGCAACATTAGGATCTGAGATCAAAGTGACATAATCTGGAAAGTGAAGTTAACTAGGACTTTCCTCTTATATTGCTTTAGATCAAATTAGGTGACCTTCGCACCAATCTGCACCTTACTACGTACAATGCTGTGTATAGCATTTCTAGAATAAACTGAGAAAGTGAATTAAAGCACTTAGAAAACATCAGTGTTGGGCCGGGCGCGGTGGCTCACGCTTGTAATCCCAGCACTTTGGGAGGCCGAGGCGGGCGGATCACGAGGTCAGGAGATCGAGACCACGGTGAAACCCCGTCTCTACTAAAAATACAAAAAATTAGCCGGGCGTGGTGGCGGGCGCCTGTAGTCCCAGCTACTCGGAGAGGCTGAGGCAGGAGAATGGCGTGAACCCGGGAGGCGGAGCTTGCAGTGAGCCGAGATTGCGCCACTGCACTCCAGCCTGGGCGACAGAGCGAGACTCCGTCTCAAAAAAAAAAAAAAAAAAAAAAAAAAAGAAAACATCAGTGTGGTCATGCCTTGGCAACTCTTTCAAAGCTTTTTGAAGTCATCAAGATATTATGAGAATTTACTCAAAGTGAAACTGTTCACAAGAGTGAACCTTAGAAAATGGCAGAAGTTTCCACTTTTAAAGACAAACCATCAAGATTTGGAATGGAAGCAATACAGCTTCACAATGGTTTGAAAGGAGAGCACAGATCCAGTCCAGGTTACTTCCTCTGGAGTCAAGCGTCCTTAGAGCAGAAGGCATAGAAGAATGTGAAGCCATGCTAATCCCAGGCCCTGCCACACAACCTGTGGCTGCTCCTAAGGAACTAGTCTAGGGGAGTTCACAGGTCCGCCACAGCCCCACATTCCATGGGGGTGGTGGCTGAAGGAGACCACCTCTAAGCCACTGCAGCTGCAGGAAGTCCCATGAGTCTCCAGGTGAGGGAGCACCTTAGATACAGCATATGGGGGCTCAGGTAGCTGTGGTGGGCAGTGGAAGGCTGGCCACACGCTCCGCCTCCCCCTAGCCACTGATTTACATAAGGAGGTTACTGCATAAAGAATTTGCACCATGCCTGTGATAGAGATTTGGAAATGTGGGTACTTACAGTGAACCTGGCAGGAGGTCTTAGTGACTTGGAGCATCCTGCCCCACCTGGGGAATAGCAGGGTGGATCTTCCTGGAGCCACAGTGACCTGAGGATGAACCTCAGTTTCTCTCACAAAGTGAGTCCTTGAAGAGCCCCCTTTCTAGTATCAATCCTGATCTGCCCCTCTTTACCCCAGTCTTTCCACTAGGCCCCTTTTCTTCTTCATAGAAGCTTCAAATGTCTTTCCCCATTAAATGCATCCAGCACAATGCACACACTCTGACCCCATGCTCTGCTCATCAGCAGCTCTAAAAGCCAACCAGAGGCAACATCAATTGTCCTAGTTTCTCACTATTCTGCATTTCTTGCCCTTTAAGGATGCTCTGATACCTGTCCCCAGCTCGTCAGCTTGGTGCTCAGCTCAAAAGCTGTTGACGTCCAAGCTTCCTGTTTCATCTCTCAGCTCTCACTGGTCCTCTGCTCCAGGCATCCCCTGAACTTTGGAGCAGCCAACTCCTTCATCTGTCTTTGTGCTATTGCAACACACATGCCTGACCCAAACCTGCTCACTCCCTTTCCTTTTGCCCCATCATCTTGCCCAGTGGAAGAGCATTCAAAACTGCAAAACTGGAGCCTGGGGCACTTGCCTATAGGAAAACTGGAAATAGAGTGGATTTTTGCCCTAGGGCAAGGTAAGTGGTTAGGCTGGGCAGCCCAAAGCTTTAGAGTGTCCTCATTGGCCAAATTGGAGAAGCAAGTGGAGCTAAATTAGGGATCAGCAAACTACGGCTCAGGGGCCACATCTGTCCTGCTGCCTGTTTTGTAAATAAAGTTTTATTGGAATACAGCCATACTGATGTGTTTACATATTTTCTGTGGCTGCTTTCATAACACAAAGGCAGAGTTCAGTAGTTGAAACAGAGACTGTGTGACCCGCAAAACCCAAAATATTCACTATCTGGCACTTTACAGAAACATTTTGTGGAACCCTGACGTAGGGCGAGTGCCCTCACAAAAATACACCAAACCAGAGTCTAAAGCAACCCAGTCTACACCTAGCAATTCATCAGATAAAGGCTATGCAGCAAAAAAGCACCTTGTCAGAGACTTCATATATGATATATATATATATTTACCTACATACAAACAGAAAGAGAGAGAGAAATGTCAAGTGATCTATGCAGACATACCATAAGTATAATTGTGTAAATACAGCATGGAAAAAATAGATACAAATGGACCAAAATGGTAATAATCACCAATTATTTAACTAAATAGATTTGAGTAAATTTTGAGGGAATATTTCAGAGGAAAGGTGGAAGCTATGTTACATTCATCCATGCAAACATTTAAATGGAAGTGTAGACACTAGCCATTTGTAAAATGTTTCTCAGACATTATTTTCCATGAAATTTACATCCTCTCCATCTAACCAGGTCTTGTTCTGTCTTTATTTTTCTAGTTTTCCACCATCTTCTCTTCTTCATTTCCTCTTGTTTATTCCCCCTTATTGCCTTTCAAGTAATAAAATATTTGTTCCCCTGTTCTCTTCCATATGTTTACATATTATTTCTATTTGTATTAACAATAATATGTAAACATTATGTATTTTTGATTTTTTTGTTTAGTGAAACCCCAGGGTTTCATCATCTTTTTAAAAGTGACTGATCAAAATTATTTTCCAAAGAAAACCGTTTTCCTAAGACATCTTCCTAGGAGGATCTCTAATATATTCTTGAAGCCTTCAAAGATGTTACTATTCTCTTCCCATTGTTATATATGTTTAATTACTTCATAAAGAAAGCAGAAAATCACTACTAATTTGGCTACTCAAGTCATCTTCTGTGATGTGACTAGGAAAGGATTAGACCGTTTTAGACTCTTTGCTCAAGTGGTTTTAAATGCTGATCTTTCAAGATGGGATACTGAGATTGGGCAAAATTCACAACAAAACAGTGTAGGGTTGGTGGCCACAGCCAGGTAAAATCTGAAAAGGAGTCCTACGAAGTAAATTGTTTTTGGAAAAGTGGACAGTTTTTCAAGGAGCTAAATTCTGATATTTGATCAAACCTTACTATTAGTTCCTAGCTTTGTGTTTTCTGTATGTCTTCATAAGAATGTTAATTTGCAAAAGAAGAAAAATTAAGTTACCCTCTAAATATTATTACAACTTTAACATGCAGCATCAAGGGTGACGATTTCTCACAAAATACCAGAGCAATGTCAAGATAAACCACAACAAGGACACTTACTGTCAACATTATTTAATATTGCTTTGAAATATGTAGCAAAGTCAGTAACATATAGATGATGACTTAATTATTAAGGTGATTATAGTTCTAGACAATCAAAGATATGTATTTGTTTTATGATTTTAATATCCATCAGTAAAACCCTAGAAAAGATAAGTATAACTAGTCTACAAACTTTCTTCCCACTAGTAATCACTGGTTTAATTCTATTTTAAAAGAAGCCTTTTTAAAAATTTAATAAAATATTTCAAAACTGGAAACCATGAAAAATGTACGTAAACTATTGGAAGAAAGTGATGAAACTCAGGCTCACAAAAAGACTATATTTCTCAAACATTATTCACTTCTTTATATCCCCACTGGATCATTCAATATAAGCTTCCATTCTCTCTCTGTCTCCTATCATACCAAGTGCTTTCTATTTGGTGTCCTAGAAGAATGGTTAAATAAATTTTAGTAGGATCATGCATTCACATGTGAAAATTATTATTATAAGTAAGCAGAAAACAACAGCAAAGAAAATATATATATAATATTATGAGAGAAATATATAAAAGTATAGTGATTAGCATTGGATACTAGAATTATAAAATTTGAAAAGAATTATTTATTCATTTTTCTATTTTTTAAAATGTCCTAAAATGAACAAGTATTACTCTGAAAAACCAGGGGAAAAATGAAAGTATATTAAAATTAATTAAAACTATTCGTGATGTGACAGATGGATAAACAAAATGTGGTATGTATATACAATAGAACACTATGCAGCCTTACAAAGGAAGGAAATGCTGACACCCGCTATGACACAAATGAATCTCGAGGATATTATGTTCAATGAAATATGCTAGGCACAAAAGCACAAATACTATATGATCCCAATTATAAGAGGTATCTAAAATAGCCAAACTCATAGATATGAAAAGTATAATGGTAGTTACCAGTGGATAGGAAGAGTAGGCAAAGGAGAATTGTTGTTTAATGGATATATTATGGAGTTTCAGTTCTGTGAGTTGAAAAAGTTCTGGAGATCTGTTTCACAACAATATATACATACTTAAAACTCCTATGCTGCTGGGCACGGTGGCTCACATCTGTAATCCCAGCACTTTGGGAGGCCAAGGCAGGTGGATCACCTGAGGTCAGGAGTTCAAGACCAGCGTGGCCAACATGGTGAAACCCCATCTCTACTAAAAATACAAAAATTAGCCGGGTGTGGTGGTGCATGCCTATAGTCCCAGCTACTCAGGAGGCTGAAGCAGGAGAATCACTTGAACCTGGGAGGCAGAGGTTGCAGTGAGTTGGGATCGTGCCACTGCACTCCAGCCTAGGCAACAGAGCGAGACTCCTTCTCAAAAACAAAACAAAACAAAAACTCCTACCTGTACAGTTAAAAATGATTAATGTGATAAATTTTATGTGATTTTTGATACAATTAAAAATTTTATGTGATTTTCTTACAAATATTTTATTTCTATATAATCTGATAGAACCTAAAGACTTCTGCATTCTTTGTAGATAAGTAATATGGGGCACACTTTTGGAATATGGGAGATTTTTGTTAATTCATATAACCAAACTTTGCTTACGGCAAGTTAACAAAGTTAATCATTTATTATATTAATGATAATGTGTCATTTAGGTATATAGCATAAGATATGTGCTAATTATGATAACTAGAACAGAAATCTATTCTCAGAAATTGTATCATAGTATACTCTTTTACAACACAACATTCTCTTTGGTTTTCTACTGAAAATTACTCTTGGCTGAATTTTTTAATGCTTAACATCAGTTCTCATCTGTCTGTTTTCTATTTTAGGCTTAACTGCAATGAATATCCTATGGGTAAATGTAATAATCTTGAAGACCACAATGTGTGTTGCGTGTATTTGGGCATGCACATATGATAGCATGAGTAGACCCCAGTGGGCTTTCCCTGCTGTGTGCAATGTTCCCACAGCACGGTAATGCTCAGCTTAGCATGGCTCTTTCTTTTGGAGAGCAGAGACCTATTTACCTTTGCCCCCTTTTCACTATAATCGTGCCCGATACCTCGCAAGCACCTTTAAGTATGTGTTCAGTGAATCAATGAACATAAACCGTGATCATTTCAATCCTTCTACTGAGAATCAGCCACTGATTCAGCACATCTGTTTTAATAGAATTCAGTCATTATCATGTGTACAGTTTCCTAAACATAATACTTTTCAAAATGCCTAACTGAAAACGTATTGTTCTGAAAAATAATTGATCTTTATGACTTGACATGGTATTATTAACTATTAAATCAAATAATCCATTAGGTGTTTAAATAGGCATCAATGTTGAATAATTAAGAGTATTAATAAATGGGAAACAAGTATCTCGTGTGTGTGTGTGTGTGTGTGTGTGTTTGTGTGTGTAAAGATTGCAGATTTGAGGACATGGAGAGGTCAGGTATAGATCTTTAATTATCCAATGAAAAAGGTGCATGGATTGCATTCACTAATTGAGCTTCACAGGTCACTTTGGCTTAGTGGGAAGGCTCTTTTCTCAATCAGCACACCACTGAAGCCAGCTTTTCTCATTTCAGCTATTGATTGTTTCCCCTCACCTTGGGGAATGCATTTGTCTATGATCCTCTGCTATTCATGGATACCATCTCCTCATTTCTCTAGAATGCACCTAGTGTTTGTGGCACTCTATGCCCTGGACACTTGCTCCTAAAAAGTACTATCCAATTACAGTGTAGAGGAATAGCTACTGGGAATTCAGTAATGAGAAAAATCTTTGGAGGCTGAAGCTGCCAATACATCACCTTCGTACATGAGAGCACAGAATAGATCTTCTCACCAACTGGGCCAGTGTGCATGGTGGGAAATTAAAGGGAGAGAAGCAATGGGTTGGAGCCTGAAAAAGTAATGAACAAGGATGTGGCACTGAGTTTGCTCAGCAAAACAGTCACTGGTAAATTTGTGCTTGAAATCCTTATTCCACTACCAAATAGGAAAAATGTTTGAAGACATAGCAGGCTTTCCAAATGCATCTTTAAAAATCTTTGGAGCTGTTTTCATTTTAAAATTACATTTTAAATATTTAAATTTAATTTTTTTATTTTAGAAATTTATATTCTTGTATTCTCTTTTGGCATGAATCTTATTGCATAAGGTATAACTAGCTTGTCTTGCAGTCTATATTGCTATTGGCATATACTAGAACATGAATGCTGTTTCTTCTTGGGAAAAAGGGTATTTCCCTAAACTTTCTTTGTTTATATTATCATACATTATATTATGAATATATTATAATTATGCATTGCACTTATAATTATATATGAGCTATAATTGTGGATATTTACATGTATATTTAAGATAAAAGATGTTTTAATTGTATGTACATTATAAGTGACTACTTCTCACGTAGATCTGAAGCAGTTTAATTTGTCCACTATTTGCTCAGCTACATCTCTCCTTTAAAAAAAAAATCCCGGTGTGTGATGTTCCTCTTCCTGCGTCCAAGTGTTCTCATTGTTCAATTCCCACCTATGAGTGAGAACGGGGGGAGGGATAGCATTAGGAGATATACCTAATGTAAATGATGAGTTAATGGGTGCAGCACACCAACATGGCACATGTATACATATGTAACAAACCTGCACAGTGTGCATGCACATGTACCCCAGAACTTAAAGTATAAAAATAGATATATTTAAATATATATATATATATGAAAGTTCAGCTCGAAAAGCTGATTTTTTCAAAGTACAAAATGAAATACCATTTCAGGAACGGACCGTGACTCAAAGAAGCTCTTCACTTTGACCAGCACAGGATTGGATTCACTAACTCCATTTTTCTCAAATGAATCCCACTGTGTCCCAAGAGAGACTCTGGGGAGGCTTCACCAAGAACAGTAATTATAGCTATTCTGTGTTCTCTAACATTCAATAAATTCTTCCTAATGTGAAAAAAAAATCCCTTTCCTCCATTATCGAATATTTCCTAACCTCTGGTATGCAGATATCTTCTTTTGTGAATTTTTCTGTTTATGCTTGTTTTCTAATGGTGGCTATAAATGCCAATATGTGGGCCCATTTTATTAATTAACAAATCCTTCTGTAGAGTTTACTCTATGACATCGTCTTACATGCTTTACAAATATTAACTTTTTATCCTTGTAATAATCCTTGGAGGTTGGCATGGCCATAACCCTCATTTTACTGATTAAACAAGCAATCAAAAAATAAAGCTGAGGCCCAGATGTCTGAAGGAGGTTGCACAAGGTCACACATGTTGTAAGCAGCCTAGTTGGGAATGCTTCTTCAAGCACTCTGCTCCAGGGCCCTGCTCTTCACCTCTGGGCTCTGTTGGTGCTCTGTTTCTAGGCTGGTTGCATTAAGAGCTGGGACTGACTCTTGCTTTTCTTCTTTGGGAACCAGCAATTCCTCTGCAGGGATCCCTGTTTCATGCTTAGTGAATGCTGTGGTGCACTGCCCCCATCCCATTTTCTGGACTCAGGCACACACTTTTCCAGCAGCCAAGAGAGTTGATGGCTGACAACTGTCAGCTCTCACTCTCTCTGGCCATTGCCCTCACTGAAGGCAGCTGCCTCACCCAATGTCACACCCCCTCCTGAGGGGCAGCCCAAATCTGGTGGCTGTCCATGTCCACCCAGTGACCCACCCTCTTTTCCAAATTTGAGAGAACTCTGAACGGCCATCCCAGCTCCAGAATTACCTGTGGGATCTGCTGAGGACTTAGCTGGGGCTGCATTACAGTTCAGTCCTTCCTCTGCTTGGCTCTAAATCCATGGGTAATGATCTACAGGGCACTCCCAAACACGCTTCCTCTCATGTTAATTCCAAAGCCGTCAGTATTAAGGAGCTGACTCTAAAGTGGATGTTTGCTTCTAGACCAAGGTGGCAGCCGGGCACCAGCTCTGCAAGGGCTGAACTCAAGAGTATGAGGAGAACAAGTTACAGGCCCTGTTGCCTCTGCAGAGTGTCTCGGGAGCCACAACTGATCTCTATCATCTTCCTCTACCACCACCATTCCTCAGTCTTGGGCAGCACTTCAGTGGATGTAGGTTGCTTTCTAGACCTACTTCCAGGGTTTGGAGGCTTTAATTAATTTGTAAAAATTGTCAGGCCATGGTTGATGCAGTTTTCTATACACACTGTTAACATGGCATGGAAACACTCAGGAACCCCTGGATTCCACATATATTCCCTCTGCCACAATTGGGTAACACCATTAGCACCAGTCCTAAATCTTTATAGTAAATGGAGTCTATGATGCCCATTAACGTGGTAACTTCCAACTTTGCTGGCTCACTGGCCTCAGGAACCCAAATTAAGCAGATAATAGCATCGAAGTCAGTGCAATTCTCCCTGGATACTTTTTTTTGGATGAATTCCCCCTTTACAGTCTGAATTTTGGGGAATGGGTATTCAAATTTTACAAATGAGCTACTAAGAGTCTTGCTAAGAGAGACCAATCCTACTTCCACCCTGTGATTCCCAGATGTACATTCCACTTGTTGAGTACACAGCAGCACATGCCATAATGGCCACTGGAGTGTAGAATTCCTACCCACCTTAAATTGCCATCTCTCTGGTGCCTTGAGTAAGAATTTGGCAGACTAGTCCATCACTATCTTGGGCCAGAAGCCTCTGAGTGATGAGATACATTGTCCAATAAGTGCATTCCATGGTTACCTGTCCATGAAATGAATCCCCTGATCTGAAGCAATTAGGATCTCATGGCCTTAAATGTAGCATTTTTTTCATGGTTGTTCTGGCAGAAGTTAGTTGTTTTTCATGGCTATTCTGGCAGAATTTAATATTGCGGACACTTTTCTCACTGATATATCTGCAGAGCTTCCAAATAAAGGCAGGCTTCTATCCTCTGGGAAGGGCTGATTCTGATTCATGAAAGGTTCAAGGAAATCTGGGTTTAAGATTATCAGTTTTGCCTTCACAAATATCCCAGAAGCTACCCTTTGGGCATGGAAGGCAATCTTATGCAATTACAGTTGGGAAAAATAACACTGGTGTCTCCAGGGTGCAATGGGTTCAATGTAATCAGCTTTTGCAAATGGTGAGTTAGTCATCTTAAGAGATGATGCCATATCAGACAGCCAGTGTTGTCCTCTGCTGATAACAGGTGGAATATTCAGCAGTTGCTAGGCTAGACTTAATGAGACAGAGCTCATCATCTTGATCCCACACAAACTCCCAACCCTGCCTCAGTGGTTTCTCTGTTCATGGGCCCATAAGAGAAATCATTCTGTTTACATAAGTGTTGAGTGTCTCTTCATAGTGAATGCTATCTAATGGGCAATAGCAGGACACAAGAAAGATCTGTAATTTTGTACCAACCTTCATAGGCTCATCCACATTTTTGTTCCTTAGAAATTCCTCCAGAGACAGGATATTTCTTCTGACTTGCTACCTTGGTTTGAGGAGGTGGGGAAGTTTCAGCAGCTTCTCTTTGGCCCTTCCTATCCTAATGGCTGTTACTCCACAGGTCAAGGAGTCAACATGAGGGTTAGGCCAGCTATTATGTCTATTTATCCCAATTATACAATGGAACAAATTGCACAGAATATAAGCAGGTTTCGAACTTGGGCCAAAAGTGCATCTAATACCTGGTTCTCTTTATATTCCAATCTAATTTGAGGACCACTATGGCATTTTGGGTATTTGATATCAGTGTTAGTTCTTTATACTATTGGAGCAGCCCTTGTTTACTAGTGCATAGTTACCCTAGTTAATGGCTGTAAATCTCTTGGTAAATATCAGTGCATGGTTATCATTTATACTTGTAGAGATGTGCAGAGCCCTCTACAGTATAAAGGGGATCCGTCCTTCCCTTTAGCCAGTGGGCTTTGTTCCTATGACTTGGCTTTGACTTGAAAACCAAAATTAGGTCTGATTTGGTAGTGTGCTCTCTCTCTCTCTTTATTTCTCTCTCTTCTCTCCCCTCATTCCTCCTTTCTTTCCTCTCTCTCTTTCTCTCTCATCTCTTGATCTTCTCACCAACACTCCATTTTTGTCTGTACCCTAAGTGAAACAAACCCTGGTTGGTCCTTCCTTCACAGTGATCTGCTCGTCTTCACCACAGAGCCCCTTTTGCTGTTTGCTAAGGTCATTATTTCCACTCTGCTTCTGACAAGTGCAACCATTTGGCTTCAGCCATTCCATTCTAAACCCCAGGCTGTAATACCCTACTGTCAGTCTGCCTGTAGATGACAGTTACCATGGAGCTTCTGGGTACCTTGAATGTATGCATTCCTCATTATTTTAGCGAAGAGAGTGCTACCGGTGAGGCATCTGGTCTCATATAATGAGTCATTCTAACGTTGCTACCTCCTTTAGCCTTCTGACTCCTTCCTCAAAACTATGCCCAGAAAGTTAAGAAATATCCAGCTTCTTTACTGTAGGCCTTTTACATTCCATTAGCCTGTCAGGATCAGGTCAGCATTCCAGCCAAGATATTTATTTATGTCATCAGTGAGTGCCTCCATCTGAAAAATTCCTCCTGTATCTGGCCTTAATATTTGGTTCCCCTCCCTGCCTCTGCCCAACACCCTCAGTATGTTCTCCTCCATGTGTTTTCCCAGTTCCTACTGGAATGGAGTAGGTGATTCCTGCAATGATTTTCATGTGTGACCTCCTCCCTCCCAGAGCAGGAACAGCATTTCCCCATTTAGGTTGTACTGAGGCCTGACCTTGGTTTTATGTCTGTAGTCAACAAGGATTCACAGAGTAGATCTTAAAGAAGTTGATTTTAATATTGTGGGCACTTTCGTCACTCTCTGCAGAGCTTCCAAATAAAGGCATGCTTCTATCCTCTGGGAAGGGCTGATTCTGATTCACGAAAAGTTCAAGGGAATCTGGGTTCAAGATTCTCAGTCTTGCCTTCTTAAGTATCCCAATTCCAGATTTTACAGTTCTGCTATTTTATTATCAGGGCCCTGCTTTTGCCATAAGAAATATGCTGAGCTAGAAGTCCACCTCTTTGAAGCTCTTCTATCCTTTCAATTAAATCTTGGGCCTGGTTTTCAGCATGGTCTTCTCTGCAGCCACAGATGAAAGTCTGTTTACACACAACCATGGAGGACTTCTGGCTTTCAAAACACACTTGAATTGTTAGCTGGCTGACCTGAGATCATATTTACCTCCCAAGATTTCCAAAGCAGTTAAGAAAGCCAGCTAATTTTAAAAATCCTTAAAATTATGTCCTTCCCTCTCCCATACTGTTCACGTGCCACAGCTCATGTAAAACCTAACTGTGCATCTTCTACTTGAATTTTTCCCCAGCCCCCACAAGCTAGGGGTTCAGCAGTTGTGATGCTGACCTACGCTTTTTCTCTAGCAATGGGGTGGCCCTTTTAGCCATCTGACTAGAGAAAGATCCAGCTATAAATTTCTACTTACTATGACAAAAAGTCCTAATGACAGGCTAATTCTATTTTTGCTAATTGTTAAGTTGGGTTTTCCAAGTAAAATCAGAGACAGTGTCTTTTGTGTGGGCTTTTAAATTTGGAGATTATTGTGAGGAATGAAGGAAAGTCGGGAAGGAAGAAATGCCAAGAATATTGTGTGTTATTCAATTTTCCACTGTTTGGAAGAATTAGTGCTCAATCCCACAAGACCTTCTGAAGAGCTTTATTAATTGTCCCAGTTGGAAAGGACAGTCATGTGGAGTCTGCCTACTCCTGGGGAGCTGTATAGGAAGAGGCCTTGGGCTGGGAGCACTCCTGTACTAGAAGATGAAGAGCCCATGCCGGACTCATTGCCTTGTTGAAACTGCCCTTACAAAAATGATGGTGGTGAAAGAGATCTGATGTAACTGACTCCATCTTGCTTCTAAGCTACGACCTGTCCTTGCTCATTCCTGGGTGTAGACCAAGCTAGCTATGGAAGAAATTTAGTTTATAGTTTAACTTTGAAACAAAGAAGATAACACCCCCTTCCCAAAATAAAACTCTCTCCTTGCTTGGGAATCAGATCTCCTCTATAAAACTAACAAATTAGCCACAAGATTAAAATTATGGCTCAAGACTTATGTAGCCAGAGGCCACAAGAACCCTAACCTCCTTTATTGGTCCTATAGAGAACATTACTATTGTAAAACCTAGGATTGGTGTTCCAGGTATTTTTCAGACCCTGCATTCTGATGGACCAACTGGCACCACCCAGACCAGTAAAGTGGCTCATCTAGTCTTGTGGCCTCCGCCCAGGAACTGACTGCACAAAACAACTGCTTCAACCCCCTATGATTTTATCCCCAACCCAACCAATCAGCGTTCCCCATTCCCTAGTCCCCTGCCCACCAAACTATCCTTACAATCCTTAGCCTCAGAATTTTCAGGGAGGCTGATTTGAGTAACAACAAAACTCTTGCCTTCCATTTAGCTTGCTCTGCATTTAGTAAACTCTTTCTCTATTGCAATACCACTGTCTCAGTAAATCTGCTTTTCTGGGCAGTAGGCAGGATGAACCCATTGGGGAATTACATTTTGAGGGAATGCCTTTTCCTGTTCTCAGTGTGATGTGCACTCCCTTGTTATGTATAAGTGCATGCATCAGTGATCCTCAGGCACAACCCCAACTATCTATATTTCAAACCCCATAGAAAGGGGTTGAGCTCTTCCACTGCAGCATGCAGTGGACTGTGTACAGCCACACTGCTGTGTTGATGCAAACTCCACTGGCCATGGGGGACCCGTGCATTGCAAGGGGCTAGATCTTGTGCTTATGCTCTCTCCTCTTGCTATAAGCAAATGCAGCACTACTTGAGCCTGTGTGCATGTGTCTGTTCTTAGCCACCTTGAATCATGTGTTGGTTTCTTCCCTGGCTGGAACTTATCTGTCTTTCACCCTTGGCCATTGTTAGGACTCAAAAAAATTATACTCAAAATATGGCACTTTGACATGTTGAACTAAAGAAACAGTCTCAAGTTCTCTCTGACCTTCCCTAGACCCCATCTCTCAATCCTCTGTCTCTCCCAAACACAGAGTAGAGCTATTCTCTGAAATTCCCTTATCTATCTAGAAACTGGACCTGCCAAAGAGGAATACAATTGGCTTTTTTTTCCCTAAAACTTCATTAGCTGGAGAAGATGAAATTTCATATTACAGAGAAGGAGACTGAAAATTAAACACCTGGAGGACAGAACTTTGTCTCACATCACTGTGTGTTCTCTGATCCCTTTCTCTTTACAAGAGAATCATTTATGAGCAAATTTCTGTCTTCAAGTCCATTCATCTCTCCTAAAATTCTTTACTACTCCTCTAAAATTCTACAGTCACCCTTTCCCTATTCCTTATGAAGAGGGTATTAAAGTTTCAATTATCTGGCCCCTCACTGAGTCTTCTACTTTGTGTAAGGCTCCCATGTGTATGCATGTTAAATAAATTTGTATGCCTTTTTTCCTGCTAGTCTGTCCATGTCAGGTCATTTCAACAGACTTAGACTTAATCCTTCAGAGGGAGATTCTGAACTTCCTTACACCATTCTCATGTTATATTCCATCCTGCAGCACAGCCAGGCCATCCAATGAATAGTGACACAGTAGCTAAGAATTGTCCTTTATCCATCGACTCCATCACCTGTAGCAAAGTGAGCCCAACAGGCACTAGGGCACAGTTGGCATGTTCCCAGAGTACCCCATCCTGGAAATCAGAGAAGCCTGCAGCATAAAGTGAGGGCTGTATGGTGCAGGTCTGAGGGTCAAGGCATTAGATGCATCTGTACAAAAATGGCCAAAACCTGCATGGACTTAGTTATTGCAGCAGTGGTTGGTGGAAGAGGAGGATTTGAGGTGGTGCAGAGGACAGTAAGCCAGGTGTTAACTAGTGAAAGATTCTGATAAAACTCTTGGCTGTGGATTCACCCAAGTTCCAGATGAGTCTCATATGGAGCCTCACTATTCAATACCAGCTCAGTTAAGTCTTGGAAGAGAGTTCCTGGAAAAAGCATGTTTGCAGCAACAAATAGATGTATATAACAATCTTCTCACCATTCATCCAGCTTATTTTTCACGAGCCCTTTCCACAGTAGATTTTCCTTTGGGAGAAATGGCACTGACTATATAAAAGTTATTTAAGATTTAAATGTTTTCAGAGTAAGAGTCCAGGCCACAGGTACCTGTTTCACTTGCCTTTATTAGCATCTAATATTCTTAGAGCTGAAAAACCAGAATGTCTCAGTTTCCAGTCCAAGCCTCGAACTATATATCTGAGTATCACTTTTACTGAAAGAAAGTTATAAGGTAGAGCTTTGCATTGGCTCTAACTAATCTACTTTGCCGAGCTAAATTGCTTGAGATTTAGCACAGAGCTTTGCTGCAATATTCTAACGGTGAAAAATCAGGTGCAGAGCAAATGAGATTAATATCTCAGGCAGCACTATATATTTCCTTTGCTTAACGTGGAGCATGCCGTATTTCCTTTCTTGGTGTGGCTTCAAAGAATTATCATATTTTAGAGTGAAAATAATTGTCAGAGAAAATGGAAGTTCATTTCCACAGATGAGTTAGCTCCTCAGGCCCAGGAAGGAAGTGGTTTTCGTTTAACTGTATTTGCATTCCCAAGGAAGACTAGAGACACGGGCATAAAGAAGTCTGCATTATGGCTGCCCAGCTGCTTGGGCAAACCCTTTGTCTTCTGTTGCTGACGTGTACAAGATCTGCTGTTCTCTTCAGCTGTATTTGTACTGGAGAACAATTCTTAAGTTGATTGGTACAATAATGGCAATGGTGATGATGACGACGATGATGATAACTAATAATTAAACAAAGAACAAGAGGTTGTGCTGGGCACATTACACTGTCACTTCATTTGGCACCCTCAATATGCATATGGATTACATATAATTAACAGCATTCTATTAATTAGGAAATATGCTCCAAGAAGCAATGAGTACTCAGGATTTGAAATAAAATCCCTAGTCTTTATTTTGTTCTTTGACCCTTGATGCAAGGAAGATACTGTACTTTATGTTGGAGAACATTACTTGAGCATAAGACATTGACCAAAGGTTAGAGACAGAATGTCAGAGATGGACGTGAGGCCTTAAAATCAATTATTCATAGTTTCTTATTTCAGATATTAGGAATTGAAGGCCAAACAGGTAAAGTGGCCAGCCCAAAGTCACACAACCATTCAAAGGAAATATCCTAGTCCAGGATTTAATCAATGTAGGCACTGCAGTTGACTGTAGTATAATCTGCAGTGAAGCCATGCCCATATTAAATGCCTTAACCAGGGATGGATTAATAACAATACAGTGTAGGTGTATAGAAGATTGAATCTACTTCTGATTTTTTGTGCCTGAAACTGTAGCCCAGAGAGCAAGTAATCATTGAATGGCTCTGATGGCAATTGACTGGATCCCTACTGGCTCAGACCTCCCTTGTCCCAGGAACCCCATATCACCACCACCAGCACAAGGTGATGCCCTAAGTCTTATCTTTCCTCTTCTAGATAAGATTGGAAAGCCACTGCAGTGAAATTTTATGTAGTTGCACAATCTGCTTAACAAAGACGGAAAAATTGCTGAAACTAACACATTGCCTGGCAAGTTCTGTAATAAATTGAAATGATTTTTTTGTACCTGATACAAGAAAATCAAAATTTGGTTATCTTAAGCCAGAGTAGTAGGCAATAATGTTTGAAGAAGTTGCAATTTGTATATGAAAGCTAGTAGCAAAGAGCAAACTGTACATAGTAGCAGATATTCTGTTATCTGGATGTATAACAGAGAAGGCACTGGATTATTGTGTTGTGACAACTTGTTGGAGAAGACCAAAAATTCTTCAAAAACTTTTCTTGCTCTTTTCCCAGATACATAAAACTGTCTGAATCAGTGTGTTCTCTGCACTTCCTTTCCCAACTACGACCATAAATTCTTGCCCTGGGTCTCCATTGGCAGAGTTACTGAAGCCAACGAGGCTGGCACTTCAGAAGGTCTCACTCGTATGGCTCCTTCCACGACCCCCTGGGGTGGATCCTAGCAACTTGCTGACGTGCCCGTATGTTTCCTAAAATTTGTCAAAATATACTATATTGACTATTCTGAGTTGAGGTTCTGCCTTTCTACTCTGATGTTCCTTCTTCACACTTCCCTTCACATTGTATGGCATTATAGTTACTGTGGGAATTTTTGGACTTTGGTTAAGGGAAAGTTAAATTTGGGTTTGGAGTGATATATTTAAATATCTTTCAGTAGCTTTCATGTTCACTTGAGTTTTTGGTAGCACCTTAATGTAGCAATGACTAAAAGAAGCTGTCCATTGCCCTCTCTGATCTCTCAGGGATGTGTCAATAAAGTATGGGGCCACTATGTGTCCTTTGTCACTTAGCACCAAAGGTACATGAGCAATGAAGGAGAAAATGGGAGAGGATGCAAACACAAACCTCCAAGAAGTTGCCTCTTCATCCTCTCATCTAACCTACCACTGATTATTTTATGCAGGAAAAAATAGATGCAACTGGTAGAATTCAAAATCATATCAAAGGGTTTACAGAAAAAGTAGTGGAAGGTGAACATTGCACCCATTCCTTCTCCCTTATTGCACTTTCCAAAACCAAGTACCAGAGACCCATGATTGCTTTCCATCTTCCTTTTATGTTTGAACCCATATCTTGTTTATCAATGTCATACAGTACCTGCTAATTATATTATAAAAGATTGGCATTTAGCTAACTGAGAACACTGCCCTGCTCATTCACAATTTTCAATGATTATTATTTTGGTTTTTCTATTTGCAGCTCTAAGTCTCATATTTTTCATTTCATCAGCTGGAGAAATAATAGTGCAAAAACTGTGAATCAGTTTTTCACATTGAGAACCAATCTATAAACAAAACTTGGAAGACATAAATACCACCATAAAACATAACATAAACAGCATCCCCAATGTCAAAGTAAAAATATTTGTTTTGCTGAGAGAGATGGACAGAGGAAGAGGGAGGAAAAGGGAAAGGAATGCTGTCCTCATGGATAGTGAAACTCAGACACAAGACTGTGTCTTAACAAGCCAGTACAAGGAGGTTAGAGCAAAGTGGATTTCATATTAATGTATCTTTTATAGCTATTACACATTTATATAGATACATGTATATATGTATATGTATATATATATAGGTTTACACATATGCATATGTGTGTATGCCTTATTGACACATCCTCATGTTACCCCATTTCAAGACAATTCTGTAAGATTTTTAGTATTTGGTCTATTTAAAGTCATCTATTTATGTTTTAATATTTTTGACTTAGTACATGGACTAGTAAAAGTTAGTGTTCCCAGCTTTACAAATAAATACTGGCATTACATAAAGTCTTTTACCAGCATAGATTTTTCAGTGAATCACATTTAAAGTTACCTCACATGTAATTTTGAATAATGGAGCAAAACTGCACTGCCAGCCCATTTTACAATGCAGGGGATTAGGCTGGCATTACACTTAAGCACTTCCTAATTCACAGGATGGCAGTCTCCACTGTGGCTGCCTGGAATACGGTGAGAGGCTTTTGCTTCCCCAGGTTGCTGAAGCTGTAATTAAAGACTTATAAGAGTACCAATCTCCCTGTGCTAATTACTTGCTGCTTAAAACCTACTTGGGATATAATTTGGCCCTGTGCAAGTCTTCTTTTCTTTTTCTTTTCTAATGATCACATTAATTGTAGCTATTTTATAACCTCCACCGCTAAAGAAGAGAAGAAGTTGTAAATTGCTCATATTTTTGGCTGTTTGAAAACACAAGATAAAGTGATTTTTAAAGAATTTATAAAAATAGTTTGTTATAGCTAAGGGCAATACCAAATTATAATCTGGAAAATTGATTAAATTAAATGTATATTGTTTTTTCCTTTCTCCTGAGGATTCGTTAAATGATAAAGTGGACTTGTGTTGTTCTATTGATCTATTATTTGTCGGACTTCCTGTTGTATTAAGAAAATGCTCAGCATCATAATTGATTAATCAGAATGGCAGAAAGAGCCTTTTTGAAGGAAGAAGTGGAAGAAAGGATTAGTTGAGGCAAAAATCATCTTTTCCTTGTGAACGTGAACAAAAATTCCAGAGGATCAAAGGAGATTTTAGAGATATGTTTGTACCTTGAGAAATGATTAATTTTTCCCACATAAAAATAAGCCATTTTTTATAGTTTACAATGGTATAAACTTGATTAAGCTCATTGCTGCATAAGAATGCAGCAATAGCATGCATAATTGATGCATGCTATTTTTCACTTCACTGTACAAAACAAACTTACTAATGCTAACTTAGAACCTATCCCTCTTCCAGCTGATTTTTAATCCACCATCCCCACTCCACATGCTTCCTATTAATTAATCATCTTAGCGCCTTACCTAGCAGGTTCTAAGCTCTCTTTCTCAGAGGAAAAACGGGAGTTTGCAGGCTGAAGAACAAAGAGTAAAACAGGCTTTCTCACATCAAATGTGTTCTTTGTGCTCAAGGAATTAAGCTGTTGTTTGTTCCTTCAAGGAAACTCCAAAGATTCTCTGAGCAAGAACAGTAGGATTTAAATACTAAAAATTGAAAGGATATTTCCACTCATTACACTAGGAAGATTCTACACTGCAATT
Source organism: Symphalangus syndactylus (assembly GCF_028878055.3). Taxonomy (NCBI): domain Eukaryota; kingdom Metazoa; phylum Chordata; class Mammalia; order Primates; family Hylobatidae; genus Symphalangus; species Symphalangus syndactylus. The sequence continues at coordinate 78,806,871 of NC_072431.2, forward strand.
AAAGCACAATTGTCTCCACATGTATATTCTCCCCAACTTTCCATCCTCACTGTCTCAGGGCACACAGGACAGCTGCAAGGAAAACTTACCTTTATAATGGACCATATCTGCTCCCTCCTGACAAAGGTGGAACTCATTTAGATATGCTCAAATTTTATTTCTGAAAGTACAGTTGTTTTCGTGAAGCCTGTAATAAAAGTGTATAATGCTATGGAAGATTACAAACTTAAAATGTGACATTCCATCACACCTTCTTAGAGCTTCTCAGTAATTCATCAAGGGTTATTTTCTACCAAGCCAATAGCGTAATGAGAGAAAGCCATATTGTGACACATTGTTGGATAATATTTATTTAAACCTTTAGCCATTCAGAAAACTACTGTTCATGGGTTCCTCTATGCCAAACATTGGGCTGCATACTACTGAACATGCAAAGTTATGTCAGGCTAAATACAATAAGCTTTTGGACTTGTTAGAGAAATAGGGCATCAAGGACTCATGGAACTAGAGATTGGTCAGCACTCATTGTAGCATGGGAAACAGAGCCCCCTATTCAATGCAATGGCAAAATGACAAGGCTGATAATGGTGGTGAACACAAGAGACATTTATCTTGTTATTAGTATTTTCCCAAGATGCACACAAGTTTTAACTGGAGATATGAGTAAGAACAGACAATTTCATGCTGGGAATTTTAGGGAGGAATTTGGACAGAAGATCACATGAGATGAACTTTGAAAGATAGGGTGATTTTTGAGATAATGAAATGATTAACTAGAGAGTTTTAGCATAATGGGCAATCCTGAGTAAATTACAGAGATAAAAAAGTATATATCACATGGAAGGAATATGAAATGAGCTCAACATGATGGCAGCAAAGACTTTAAAAGTAGAGACTTGAAAAGTGAAACTGGAAGGCTATTTGCAACAGGCTTTGGGCACTCATGAATTTCAGGCTAAGGAGCTGGAACTGTAGCCTGTAGGTAATAGGGAGCCTTTGAGAACTCTAGTGTCCACTCGGATGAACAGCCCAGATATCCCTGCAACGAAAAGTGTGCTAGGAGGGAGCAGGCAGAGCCTCCAGCTCTCAGCCCCTTGAAGGATTGCCTGAGCTGCAGGGCTCCTCACCGAATATCAGTGACTGACCAGGGTGGAGATAAAAAGGTCTGGCTTTCTCAGCCCAATAGGAGACACCTCTGAAGCACCATTTTAGATTCAGAGCTCCCTGCAGGCCGTCCAAGGCTGGTGTCAGCCTGTGTTGCATCTTGGCTCCTCCCCATACTCTCTCCTGCCCTCCCCAACCTGTCCATGGTGCTGATCCTAAAGGCAGTCAGTCCCTAATAAGCATCCTGCACACTAATCTCAGAGCCTGCTTTGCAGGATGCTCGACCTACTGCAAAGGCTTGGAGCTGAGGAGTAATATAATTACAACTGTTATAAAGAAATGTTAAAGTGGCAACAACAAGCAGAACACCTGAGGATGGGGAGTGTGGGGGCCGATTTTAGGATTTTCTAAACCTTGCAGGAGGGAAGGAGGCTACACAGGGTAGCATGGAAAAACTGACTCAACAGGAGGAATATGCTAAAATGGAACCATTGCAGATTTGTGACTGGTCAAATATTTGGAGAAAATATGAAAGAATCAGAAACCATTCAAAGCTGGATGACTGAAATGGTGCTGTCAGTAGAAAATAGGCACAGAGAGGAACGAACAGAGAGGGAACATGATGAGCTCAGTTTTAGTCACATTGAGTTTGCAAGGCTACAGGGACATGATAGCTAGATGTTTATTAGTTGATGGTATTTCCAGGCTGATATTTGAGAACAGAAATTAGGTAGAGACAAAAATAAGTTACTCTCAAAAAGGATGACATTTAATTATGCAGACATTGGAGCAATGTGTGTGAGAGAGAAGAACAGTTGTGGTTCTTATATTTAGGAAGTAGGAAGAGAAAGGAAGGTGAGCTGGAAAAGGAAAAATAATTCCTGATCAAATGTGTCAGAGAAGAAAAACTACCAGGAGAACCCAGTGTCCCAGAAGCCAAAGGGCAAGTTATATATTGCAGTAGCAAGAGGAGGCTGTGGACAAATCCTTCAGCCAGATGAGGGGCTAGAAAGGATGCCCTGTGAATGAGCTGGAGAGGGCAGTGAGGGGGAACATGAAGTGTATACTGGGAAGGGGTGCAGGTGGGAAGGGGGAGGAACTACTAGCTGGAGGACAGTAAAGGTGTTTCCCAATTGTAGAGTGCTAGAAAGTTTGAGGGGATAATTTTTTATGGTGGAAGGTGGAGAATTTAATTCTTCAAATCTCTATTCTCCATGGAAATGAGACAAAAAAAAGTGAGAAAAAGACAAAATTATCAGCCATCTCAAAGTGACTCTACCCACAAGTTAAAAAGGAGCCACCTCATGCTACATTCAAGTGACAGAACCCTGGGAATCTCTGCGAGCTGGAGGCAGTGCTGGGGCAGAGGAGAGGGAGGAAATGTTTCAGGAAGAATATTTTGAGTTCTTCATAAAAGAACAAGTGCTGAGAATACAAGAATTGAGGTAGAAGGTAGAGAATTTTGGGAAATGCTGCAATAGCTGTGACTTCTCCGGTAAGGATGAGATGCTAACAAGGCTTAGAATTCCTTTGTAATTACATTTATCTGATGTGACTGTAAGCAAAGATTGGGCCCCTTCAGGACACAACATTTACTATGCAATGTCTGTATGCAGAAGAGACAGGCCCTATGCAGGGAGGATGCTTGAAGATCATGAGAGAGAAAGAGAGTGACAGACACAAGATGGACAAGACAGCTCCTTGCATTTTTCTGCATATATGACATAAACAAATGATAGCGCATAAAAACGTTCCAACAGTGGTGTGGAGACACAAGGATGCCATCTGTGTTATGGTGTGAGAGAGAAACTTCACAGGAAGGGAACTAAAACTCAGGAAGGAAAAAATGGGGAGTGGAAAGACTATGGGCTTTGGGGTGACCTAGAAGAGGATGTGTGTAGGAAATGAGGAAATGTCTACCTCAGTCTTAGAATAAATCACAGAAAGCACGTGTGAATCATCTCACAACTAAGAGATTCTTACATCTTCTCCCTCTTTATTGGGGGAACCCACCCCCAATATTTCAACATAGGTTCTTTCTATTTTCCATAAGTCTCGGCCATCTGAGAAATAAAGAGAGACAGTATAAAGAGAGGAATTTTACAGCTGGGCCACCAGGGTGACATCACATATTGGTAAGACTGTGATGGCTGCCTGAGTCTCAGACCAGTAAGTTTTTATTAAAGGTTTCAAAAGGGGAGGGGGTGTAAGAATAGGGAGTAGGTACAAAGATCACATGCTTCAAAGGGCAAAAAGCAGAACCACTAATAAGGGTCTAACAAAGATCACATGCTTCCGAGGGAACAGGACAAATGGCAAAAACAGAACCACGGATAAGGATCCAATAAAGATCACAGGGCAAAGGGCAAAAGCAGAACCACTGATAAGGGTTCAACAAAGATCACAGGGCAAAGGGCAAAAGTAGAACCACCGATAAGGGTTTATGTTCAGTGGTGCACACATTGTCTTGATAAACATCTTAAACAAAAAACAGGGTTCAAGAGCACAGAACAAGTCCGACCACAAATTTACCAGGGTGGGGTTTTCCCAACACTGGTAAGCTTGAGGGTTCTGCAAGAGACCAGGGCTTATCTCAGTCCTTATCTGAACTGCACGAGACAGACATTCCCAGAGCTGCTGTTTATAGACCTCCCACCTGGAATGCATTCCTTTCCCAGGGTATTAATATTAATATTCCTTGCTAGGAAAAGAATTTAGTGATATCTGTCCTACTTGCATGTCTGTTTATAGGCTCTTTGCAAGAAGAAAAATATGGCTCTTTTTGCCCGACCCCACAGGAAGTAAAGACAGGCATAAAAAATTATAAAAGTATTATTTGGGAACTGATAAATGTCCATATTAAGATGAAATCTTCACAATTTATATTCCTCTGCCCCTGCTCCAGCTGGTCCCTCCGTTCGGGGTCCCTGACTTCCCATAACACTTCTCAGCATATAAACTAGCATTCTCAAACCAGACTGGCTGCTCCCCTACCTGAAATTAAATCACAACAGCTTACCTTTGACCAAAGGAACCGTATTTTTTTATTTTTATTTTTATTTTTTGAGACAGTGTCTCGCTCTTGTTGCCCAGGCTGGAGTGCAATGGCGCGATCTCTGCTTACTGCAACCTCTGCCTCCTGGGTTCAAGCAATTCTCCTGCCTCAGCCTTCCGAATAGCTGGAATTGCAGGTGCCTGCCACCACACCTGGCTAATTTTTTGTATTTTTAGTAGAGATCTGGTTTCGCCATGTTGGCCAGGCTAATCTCAAACTCTTGACCTCAGGTGATCCACCCTCCTCAGCCTCTCAAAGTGCTGGGATTATAGTTGTGAGCCACCATGCCTGGCCCAGCAACAGTATTTTTAAAAATCTCATCCAGTCTTCAGTTTATTTGGCTATACAGTTGAAATAGAGAACTAACAATGTATATATATACATACTGATGTATGTATAGCTCCTTGCATTTTCCTACATATATGACATAAACAAATGATATACATATATCAGTATGTATATATACGTACTGGTAAATACAGATATAAATCATAAATATCCATATATACCATATATATGAGACATATATAAGGTTTGGTGGTTAGGAGGTAGTTTATGTTAGGATATAAATTGTTATTTATATATAATAATAATTTAATTGTACATTTTATAATAACAAAAAGAGCATAATTGCATTGTTTGTAACAGAAAGTATAAATGCTTGAGGTGAAGAATACCCCATTTATCCTGATGTGATTATTATGCATTGCATCCCTGTATCAAAAATATCTCATGTACCCCATAAATATATACATCTAATATATAACCACAAAAATTAAAAATAAAAATTTAAATACTGTAAAAGTGTGTCATTCTTTTAATTTCATTAGAAAACTCTGTTTTTGTATGAAAATATATGAAACATCAGCAACTATATGCAAACTGCTTTCTGATTTTTTCTCAGAATATGTATTTTTTCTCAACTTCTTTAATTTTTTAAAAATGTAGTTTCATTTTTAGATTATTAAGAAATCTCCATATTGCTTCCTGTAATGGTTGTACTAATTTATATTTTTACCAGCTGTGTACAAGACTCCTCTTTTCTCTACATCCTCAACAAAGCTTATCTTTTGTCTTTTTGATAAAATGCTAAATGAGTATGAGGTGATATCTCACTGTGGTTATAATTTGCATTTCCCTAATGATTAGTGATGCTGAGATTTTTTTCATGAATCTATTGGTCATTTGTACATCTTCTTTTGAGAAATGTTTGTTCAGATCCTTTGATCATTTTTCAATCAGGTTATTAGTTTTCTTGTTATTGAATTTTGTTCCTTATTTATTTTCAATATTAACCTCTTAGAAGATGTATGGTTTGTAAATATTTTCTCCCACTCTGTGGATTGTCTCTTCCCTCTGTTAATTATTTCCTTTATTGTGTAGAAGCTTTTTAGTTTGAAAACCAAAAATAGAACTACTGTATGATCCAGCAATCCCACATCTGGGTATATATCCAAAGAAATTGAAATCAATATATCAAAGAGATATCTGAACTCCAGTGTTTTTGCAACCAATGTTTTTTGCAACATTACTCACAATATTCAAGATACGCCATCAGCCTAAGTGTCCATCAGTGGACAAATGGGTAAAGAAAATATGGTATATACACAACAGAATACTATTCAGCCTTAAAAAGGGAAGAAATTGTATCATTTGCAACAAGATGAGTGAATCTGGAAGACATACTTCATGAAGTAAGCCATACATGGAAAGACAAATACTTCATGATCTCACTGATACATGTAATCCAAAAAAGTCAAAATCATAGAAGTACAAAGCAAAATGGTTGTTAGGAGACTGGGAGTGGAGGTTGGGGAGTACAATGGAGGGATGTTGGTCAAAGGGTACAAAGTTTCAGTGAGAAATAAATTTGTGAGATCTATTGCACAGCAGGTTGAGTACAGTTATTAATATTCTATTGTATATTTCAGGATAGCTAAGGGTAAACTTCAAATGTTTCACAGAAAATGGTAACTATGTGAAATGATGGATATGTTAATTAGCTTGATTTAATCATAGCACGTTGAATACAGATATTAAAACATCATTTTGTACCCCATAAAAGTACACAACTATGATTAGTCAATTAAAATAATATTAATTTTAAACTGTGGCTTTTAAATTACCCATCTTTAAGAAATAAAACTAGTTTACTTTGATATTCCATAATTTTAGTGTCTTATTAGAGACACATTTGTTTAATTTATACATCTAAATGTTTGGATATTTCCACTAAACAAAATAATCAGTAAAATACTTGTTTGTAGCTTGAAGAAGATTGCTTTGGAGAATGAATCAAGAATAGGATTTAATGTCATGTACAGAATCACTTATTAGTCTCATAGTTTACCAGCCTACATGAGCCTTGCCGAAACACTTCATTTCTAAAGCCTCACTGCATCATCTGTATAATGGGCAGAATAATTCAATCATCTGATCAGTAAATCAGCAATGAGGCAGAGCACATAGTACAGCAAATATTCTCACTTCCTCTCTTTCCTCAGCGAGGCTTCACCTTCTGCATTTCAGAAATTTACATAATTTTAATTTCTTTATCACTAAGCATATACATGTAGATTCAGCAATATCATTATGTTCAAAGATTCATAGTTAACACACACACACATTTGGCTGTCTGTCTAAAATAAATGGCTTCTGTCAGTTCCCTGGATGATTCTCAGTCTGCATTTTCTCCATCTCTTCTTAAAACTTTTGAAGTCTAGCACGCTTACAGCAAAGTGTACATTTCATGAGCAAGAAGTTAAATGAATGTTCAGAAACTGAACGTATGTATGGAACCAGCACTCAGATGAAGACATGATACGTCACCAACAAATCAGAAGCCCCCAAATGCCTTTACCAGCCAGTCACTGCCATCTCCCCTGAGAGTCCCCTCTCCTGACTTCTAACAACACAGACCACCACCCTCTGTTATTATGCTTTATATAACTGGAAATAAACAGTACTTCATCTTTTCTGTTGAGCTTCATTTGCTCAACCATTTGTTTGTGAGAGTCATCCATATTTTGATTCTCATTGCTGTACAATATTTAAATGGGAATATACCGCAATGTAATTACCCACTTTACTGGTGATGGGCCCTGGTCTAGTTTCCAGGTTGCATAGTGCAATACAGACATTTTAGTGCAAGTCTTTTCATCAACACATGTACATATTTCCACGTAGTATCTCTCCATGGGTAAAATTGAATGGGTGTATGTTTAACTTTAGTAAATACTGATATAGGGTTCCCCAACAAGTTTGTATCAGTTTACAATCCTGCCAGAAATGTACAAAAGTTCTGGTTCTAGTTGCTGTACATCCTCACCCACACTCGGCACTTTCATCTTTTTTTTGTTAAGTTCATTCTGGTTCATGGAAGTGATTTTGCGCTGTGGTTTTAATTTGTATTTCCTTGATGACAAACAAAGTTTAGTTTCTTTCAATATGCTGATGATTTGAATTGCCTATTATATGACATGCCTGTTCAAGTCTTTTGTTCATTTTTTTTTCTATTGAGTTATCTTTCCTTTTTATTGATTTTAGAAATTCTTTGTATGTTCTGAATGCAAACTTTTCATAGCATTGCGTTTACTTACCTATCCATCCATCTAATCTATTTATCCATTGTTTGGATATTTGACTGCTCCAAACTTCATGTTTAAATGTGATTCCAAGGCGAGGCCTAATGGGATGTGTTTGGGTCATGGGGCGGATGCCTCACAAATAGATTACTTCCCTCCATGGGAGGGGTGAGTGAGTTCTTATTCTATTATTTCCTGGGAGAACTTATTGTTCAAAGAGCCAGACAGCCCCCTCTTGCTTGCTTTCTCTCTCCATGTGATTTCTGCACAGCCAGTTCAACTTCACCTTCCACCACTAGCAGAAGCAGCCTGAGGCCCTTACCAGAAGCAGATGCCGGTGCCATGCTTCTTGTACAGTCCACAGAACTGTGAGACAAATAAACCTCTTTTCATTATAAATTACCCAGCCTCAGGTGTTCCTTAATAGCAACACAAGCAGACTAAGACACTGTCTGTCTTTCATCTATTCATTTATCATCTATTTATCTACCTGCCTCATCTTGTCCCTGTCTATGGATTCCTTTTTCTCTCTCCCAATGATGTCTTTTGGAAACTACCATCCTCAGCAAACTAACACAGGAACAGAAAACCAAACACCGCATGTTCTCATTCATAAGTGGAAGTTGAACAATGAGAACACCTGGACACAAAGAGGGGAACATCACACACTGGGGTGTGTCAGGAGGTAGGGTGCAAGGGGAGGGAGAGCATTAGGACAAATACCTAATGCATGCGGGGCTTAAAACCTAGATGATGGGTTGATGGGTGCAGCAAACCACCATGGCATATGTATACCTATGTAACAAACCTGCATGTTCAACATATGCATCCCAGAGCTTAAAGTAAAAATTTTTTAAAAAAAGAGAAGTTCTTAATTTTAATACGATTTGACTTATCACTTTATTCCTTCCATAATTAGCACTTTTGTTCTTAATCTTTTTTAAGATACCACTTCTTTCACCATCCTTCAATATTTGTATTCTCCAGGAATCCTCAGCCACATCTCACATATTTTGCACACTTTCATTGTGTGAACTTGTGTTTTCAACTATAATGAAAATGTGCACATTTTGCAATTTTTAGCCAAGATTACATTTCAAAGTTCTAAGCCCATATATTTGTCATAATTAAGGTAAAATTTACATATAGTGAAATGCACAGGTGCTATGTGCAAAATTTGGTAAGTTTTGAAAAAGTATATGTGTAACCATCAGAGTAATAAAGACCTAGAAATTTCTTAGATACCCATCCCCCTACCATAGGCAAACATTCTCTTTTTATGACCACAGCTTAGATTTGCTTGTTATAGAACTTCATACAAAGTTTGAAACTTATGATAGATACTCTTTGGGGCCACTCTTCTTTCCTTCAACATAATGCTCTTGAGAATCATTCATGTTGTTCTGTTTTTATAGTTCATAATTTCTATTGCTGAATAGAGCTCAATTTTATTAACATGCCACAATTTTGTTTTTGAGTTGGAGTCTCATTGTGTCTCCAGGCTGGAGAGCGGTGGGCTATCTCGGCTCACTGCAACCTCCGCCTCCCTGGTTCAGGCGATTCTCCTGCTTCAGCCTCCTGAGTAGCTGGGAATACAGGCACCCCCAACCATGCCCTGCTAATTTTTGTATTTTTAGTAAAGATGGGATTTCACCGTGTTAGCCAGGATGGTCTCGATCTCCTGACCTCGTGATCCACCTGACTCAGCCTCCCAAAGTGCTGGGATTACAAGTGTGAGCCACAGCGCCCAGCCAATATACCACAATTTTTATATCCATTTTTATATTGATGGACATTTGGTTTATTTTAGTGTTGGGACATTATGAATTAAAGTGCCATAAACATTCATATGCAAGAAATTTGGGAACAGATATTTTCTTTTCTACTTGATCATGATATATTAACATTGTTCTATTTAGTTGTTTTTGACTTGCAAATTTTTCCTTAAGTGTTTATTACATGGTTTATTAAGAGGTTTATTACATAGAGGTTTATTACATAGATATAATTGCCAGTAATTTTCCTTTCGTAGGTCTTTTTCAGGTTTTGCTGCTTAGGGTCATTCTGGTCATATAAAATTAGTAGTGAAGCTTTCATCTTTTGCTATTTTCTGAAAAGAACTTTGCATAAAATTTGTATTATTTCTTTACTAAATGTTTGCCAAGATTTACCTTGGTAAAATCGCCGAAGTCTGGAGCCTTTTTGAATGATAGGGACTTTGATTATAAAATCAATTACTTAAAAAATACAGAGATATTCATATATTCTATTGTATATTTTATCAATTTTCATATTCTTTTCAAATAATTTGTCCGTTGTGTTTATATTTGTCTAATTTATTGGTATTAAGTTGTTCTTTGTATTCTTGTATGATCTTTTTATTGCCTATAGGATGTGAATGGATATCCACTCTTTTACTCGTCCTTTTGATAATTTGTGTTTTGATAACACTTTTATTGATCCAGATGGTTAGGGGATATTAATTTTATTCACACTCTCACAGAATAAACTTTGGACTTTGTTAATATTCTACATTATTTGCCTGTTTTGTATTTCATTCATTTCTGATCTTATTTGTATTCTCTATATTTTATACCTATATAATTTTTTTCTTCTTTAACCTAGGTTATTACGGTAAAAATTTAGATTTTTAAAAATCTTTCACTTTTTCTAATAATCATTTAAAGATATACATTTCCTTAAGCACTGCTTTAGCTGAATTTTATAATTCTTGAAATGCTGTATTTTAATCAGTTGGTTGAAATTATTTTTAAATTTTTCTTGTGGGTACTTTTTTGAAAAATGAGTTTTTTAGAAGCTTGTTAATTCTTGAGTATTTGGATTTTTAAATAAATATCATATTCTTATGGATTTCTAATGATTGCCTTTAAAATCAGAAAATATATTCTGTGAGATTTCCATCTTGAGATTCATTGAGACTTATTTCATAATCCAATATATGATCTATTTCAACAAACATTGAATGTGCCCTTAAAAAGGATGTGTATTCTTCAGTTGTTATGTGTACTGTTTTATAAATATTAATTAGGTTAAGATTGTAGTGTTGCTCATATCTTTTATAATGTTAATACTTTTTTACCTAGTTGTTCTATCAATCACTGAGAAAGGAGTGTTAAAATTTCTAACAATATTTGTAAATTTGTCTATATCCCCCTTTAATTCAGGTGATCAATTTTTGCTTCATCCATCTCTATTATTAGATTCATAGGCATGTATGATTATTATGTATTCCTAATGAATTAGCCTCTTTGCTCTTACAAAATTTCCCTCTTTAACCATTAATAGTATTAATGCATTCAGGAAAGAGTATTAGTCTGCATTACTATGCAGACTAATGACCTGTCAAAATATCCATGCCCTAATTCGAAGAATTTATGAACATGTTACACGGCAAAAGGGCCTTTGCAGAAGCAACAAAATTAAGAACCTTATGATAGATAAATTGTCCTGGATTATCAGGGTGAGCCCAGTCTTTTCACATGAGTCATTGGCATTGAAGAATCTTTTCCCAGTGACTTCAGATTCAGAGGGAGATGTGACTCTGAAACATTGAGCAGAAGAATGCAAATTTGCTGGCTTTGAAGATGGAGAAAATTAGCCAAGGAATGTGGATGATCTCTAGAAGCTGGAAAAGTCAAGAAAAAAGATTCTCACCTAGAGAATCAGACAAAAGGAGCAGCCCTACCTACACTTGATTTTAGCCTGTGTCAAACTTCTAATCAATGGAACCTTGAGAAAATAAATTTATGTTGTTTTTAAGCCACTAAATTTGTGGCAATTTGCTATAGAAGCAATGTAAAACCAATAAAATTACTTTGTCTGAGGTTAACATAGACACACCAGATTCTTAGGCTAATTGCTAACATGCTATATCTCCCCCACCTCTTCCTCTTTTTCAGTTTGAAACTCTTCTTGGCATTGTATTTAAATTGTTTCTTTTGAAGAATTGGATCTTGTTTTTGTTTTTTATGCAATCTGCAAATCTCTGTTTTTTTAAATATGGGACTTAGTTCATTTATATTTAATGTAACTATTGATATGATTGTGTCTAGATTTATCATTTTGCTGTTTTTTATTTTTCCCATCAATTTTGTTTCTCTGCTTTGCCTGTCTTATCTATTTTGGAGAAATAAGACATTTTTAATATTTCATTTTATAGTCCTCTAAAGACATTCGGCTATGGATTTTTTGTATTATAGTAGATATCCAGGTGTAAATTATGTATCCTTAGTTTATTTATAATCTATTTGGAGTTAATATTATACTACTGTATGTAATATATAAGAACCTTGAAACAACATAATTTAAAAAACACTCCTGTTCTTTCTAATATTATTATATATTTTACAGTTACATACATTATAAATTCTACAACACAATGTTATACTTTATTTTTAACAGTAAATTGTGTTTTTAAAAAATTAAGAGAAGAACAGAAGAATGTCTTTTATTCTTACCAATATTTCTAATACTTTTCATTCCTGTCTGTGAAACTGAGTTTCTAGCTTCCATTTGGTGCCACATACCTTCAACCTAAACAGATCTTTAAATATTTCTTCATATGCAACACTGCTGGCAATGAATTATATCAGTTTTTATTTACATAAGAATTTATTTTGCTTTTATTTTTAAATGATATTTTTACTGAATATAAAATTTATGTTCAACAGCTCTTATTCTTTCAGTTCCGTAAAGATGTTTTTCCATTCTATTCTGGCCTTCAATGATTCTGTTGGGAAGTAAGCTGTTATTTATATTGCTTTTCCCCTCCATAACATGAGTATTTTCTCCCTCTGGCTTCTTTCAAGATTTTTTCTTTATCACTGTTTTTTATCAGTTTAGCTATGATAGACCAAGGTGGGTTTTATTGCTTCTTTTCTTTTCTTTACTTTTCTTTCTGCATGGGGTTTGATGAGCTTCTTGAATTTGGGAAAGACTGTTTTAACAAATGTGGCTGGTTTTTTCTCCTGATTTCTTCAATTTTATTTTTTATGAAACTTTTTATTTTCTGAATTCATTTTCTGAATCATCTTCTCTCTTTCTGGGCTCCAAAAATGTGCTTGATACTGTTTTATGTCGTTACTGTTGTTAGTATATTTCCATTTTTTTCTCTGTTCTTGAGATTAGGTATTTTTTATTGACTTGTTTTAAACTCACTGATGATTTCTTTAGCTATATCCATTCTGCTATTGATTCTATTCAGAATAGTTTTTGTCTTATATTTTTTACTTCTAGATTTTTCAGATATTTTAGTTTTGATTTATTTTTAAGATTCACTTTTTCGTTTACTATAACCATCTTTTATCTTACATTCTTCATTATATTTATAACAGCTACTTTAAAATCTTTTTCTGCTAGTTCTGACACTGGGATCCTCTTAGGATAATTTCTTGTTGACTTCTTTTTCTTAAGCATAGGCTGTGTATTCCTGTGTCTTTGATGTCTAGTAATTGTTTCTCCTATGTTCATCATTGGAAATGTTACAGAGACTGTTGTCTTCCACTGAGAACACAGTTTTTCTTTTTGCAGATATGTAAATTATTGGCATAGCACTTTGGAATTGTAAAGACTTGAAGTCACTTTTGGTCCAAATCATTCTATTGATAAGCCTGGGGTTTACCAAGCTCTTCTAATTTGGTAGGATTCAAACTCAGACCTTTATCTCTCTTGTGATAGGTAGCAGTTGACATATTTGCTCCAGTGTTTTAACCATCCAACTGAAGGTTCTCACTAATCTCCTCAGAGTCCCCATCCACATGCACAGTTCAATAGCCAGTGCTGCAAGAGGAGTTTATATGGAGATTTGGAAACCCCCTCTTTTTAATTCTCTCCTATTTTGGATCTCCACCCCTCAGTTTTCACCTTCTCTGTTGGTTTAACTCTCCTTCCCCCGACCTCTAATGTTCTAGTGACTGTGGCTTTCTTCTTGAGTCCTATTTTCAACATTGCCCTTAGTGAAAAGTCTCTTCAGGTAAAAAACTTATAAACATGGATCTTTCCCAATTCCATTTCCTTCTTTCAATGGTCAAATAACTTCCATATCCTGCTTGCTTTAGTTCACCTTCAAGTACTTACAAGTAGTTGAGTTTTCAAAAATATTTTGTTCAGAGATTTTGTCGTTACATGCTATAGAGTGTGTTACATACTCACTTCAGTTACCGAAACTGGAAACTTCTGGATCACTATTTTTGCCCATTTCTTGAACAACTTCCTCCAGATTACCTATAACTCTTCACCTCACACACCCTCTGTCATCTTGTCTCCCTCATATTCCCTCAGTAAATATCAAGATGTATACAAATTATTTCCTCATTTATTATTTAACCTAATTAACAGATATTACTAAGGGCCTATTGTGAGTTAAAAATTATTTTAAATTACGAGTCTATACCAGCGAGCAAGTTGGACACATTGTTGTCACGTGGGGCTTGGCTTTCCTTGATGTCATCCTTCACATTGTGCTAGTCACCAAGTTTTGTTGATTCAACTGGAAAGAACTATAAAGTTGGCCCATATTTTTACATCCTCATAGCTATTTAATTATTGTGTCTTGCCTAAACACTGAACAATGTCTTCTAAAGATCCCTTTTCAAAGAGTATCTTCTGTGCTCCCGAAGTGATCTTTCTAAAGATAAATATCAGCATATTCTTTCAATTTTTAAAATTACTCAATTCCTAAAAGAGCCTGTGCGATCGATCTAGGCCTTTTTGGCCTGTCTCTCTAGCCTTATATTCATTTTTATATGCACCTTATAACAGTAACATTTCAAAAGTTAGACTTTACCAATTTTGAGAAATATTTCTTACATGCTTTACATACTGTTCCCTTTTATTGGAAAGCTTTTTTACCCATAACAGTAATTTAATACATGATTAGATTCCAAAAATTTCTACAAATTTCAACCTATAATCTTTCCTTTTTGAACAAATCTTACGTCTCCTCCAAGTACAATAACCTAGTTTAAACTTAGGGGCTTTTGTCACATGTCGTGCATGTTTCTATTATAACTCTGACACTATACCCATAGTTTCCCTGGTCTATCTTCCAAATGAGAAAAATATTTAAAAACTGCATCACTTTCATTTCTCTTTCATTAGATGATAACACAGGGCCTGCTCCATTACCTAACTCATTAAAATATTTGTATAGAATACGGAGTTGAACCCCTGCTGGACAAACATATCAGTGATCCAATAGCTAGCTTGGCTTGATTCATAAAAAAGACACAGAGTTTCAAGTTAAATATCCTTCTATGTCATTTTTACTTCTCTTTATATTGAAATGTTCTGCAAAGTGGTATGTACATTTCCTTCAAGATTATCTGATTACCCAGGGTTTATTGGCCAAATAAAATAAAACAAAACAAAGCCTGTGGTCATGTTTCACTACATCAGGTAATATCCATTGCAATCAGGCTTACTTTAGACATACCCCTTGGTTATACCATCTGAGAGGATGTAATTTGTTGATGTTAATTACTTCCTACCCACCCTCCTTTCCAGCTCAAGTGATCCTTTAAATTACACCTTTCCACTAAGGCATTAATCTTCCATTGGGTTTCGTTTTAATGTTTTCTCCACACATAAACTGAACAGAATTTAGAGCTGGGAGAGGACTTAGAATTCTTCTCACATAGTGCTTCTCAAATTTAGGAATATAAACCCTGTGGGCCCATGACTGTATTATGGGGGGTGGCCTGAAGAGCTACTAGAAAAATCTCTTTGAAACATCACTTTTTCCCCAAAGCCTCTACAGGAAGATAAAGTCAAATCTTTTAGTTTGCAACTAATTTAAGGACTCATTTCATATTAAAAGTAGTATATATGATGACTTAAAATGCAAAATAACTTTAGTAGTTGGATTCATCAGGACACTTTTTAAAAATCTAAGTATGCATTGGTAAACAGTAGTACATCTTAAATCAGTCATTCATTCTTCAATGGCCTTGGGTATTTGAATAACAATGATCTATTTGTTCTCCTTCCTTCCTTCCTTCTTTTCCTTCCTTCCTTCTTTCCTTCCTTTATTCTTTCCTCCCTCACTCACTCTCTTTTTCTTTCTTTTTCTTTCTCTTTCTTTCTTTCTCTCTCTCTTTCTTTCTCTCTTTCTTTCTTTCTTTCCTTTCTTTCTTTCTTCCTTTCTTTCTTTCTTTCCTTCTTTCTCAGAGATAAAACATGCCCAAAGAATAGCAAATTCCCTGGCGACCTTCCTTCAGCACTTTTATGACTCCATATCCAGTCCTCTCTGTACCCTACCCTGCTCATGTGTAATTCGGCATGTTTTATTTAGCTAAATAAAATAAAATAAATTATTTTATTTCTTTAACTAAATTAAAGAAAATTCTTTAAAAGGATAAAGAATGTGTCCCTTTCTGGAGAATGTGCTCCTTTCCTCTCAGGCTCTAGTACTGCACCACAAGAGATGCCAGGGGTACACGGGTGGCACTTCATCATCTCTATGTCACATTGGAGAAAATTTAGGCTCAGAAAAATTTAAAATTTCAGAAAAAAATTACAATGTTAACATGGAGCTAAGATCCAAACCACCTATCTATTCCAAATTATACACCTTTACCAAAATGCTTCTCAGTTACAACTAAAGTCTGTCTATATAAACAGTAACTTGCGCATCACCAGCAAGCTCTGTGTCATACTGGGACAAGCAAGGGCTCATTTCCTGTTGGAACTCCCACAGGATCTTAACTGAGTGAAAGATTGCCCTCCTCCCCCTGCCCCAGCGGATCCAATCACAGGTGACATGTGGCACCAAGATTCAAACTCTCTGCAGCCACAGATGCCAAGTGAATATTTCCTGATTAAATTAAGGGCATCTGAGTTTATTTCTTTAATTTACTTTTGGATCTTGGAATACCATTTAATGACTTTTTCCTAAGTGGTTTCTCACTAATCCACTGGAATGCGATAAGCACGAAGTCATTGGAGATTTCTAAAGTGGAATGTATTGAAAATAAGTGATTAGACTGGCAATTAAAATCTGTAAAATATTATATGTTTTAGTTAATTCCTCAAAAAATTCCTTATTCCTTAAAGCATAACTTAATTTGCAATTATGAGTCCATTTCTTTTGCTTCATATTGTGAAACATAATGGTGTTTCCTAAATACCTAATAGTTAGTTCTAAAATTGTAGTAATAATCTGCTTAATAACCCAAATGCTAGGTAAACTGACAGTTATAGTCACAAAAAGGATAATAAGTACAATCAGCTCTGCGCAGGTAACAACATATCTTTTAGAAATTGTGAAAACATCATAACTGCAATGAACATTTTATTTAATTTGCATGATTTAAAAAGTACAGCATGTGCCTGTATTTGACTTTGCTAAGATTTACTAAGTGTGGAGCTCCTTCAAGGAGATGAGCTGTTGTCAAATGTACATTATCAAGCCATTCTGTGGGGGAGAAGGTCATTGGAGAAGCCAACCAGGACAAATATTTGATGCTCTGCTGTGGTATCTCTAACAGAAGCAAGTACTATATACCTTTTATTTCTCCAACTAGATCTCTACAGGTCTCCCATCAAATAAGACCTTGAACCTTTGAATTATAGAGAGTCTGGCTTTCTGAATGAAAAATGTCAGCATCCCAGGGTGGAACAGACATCGTGGCACAGGCCATGAAAGGTTTCCTAGGCTACACTTGTGGAATGCTTGGAATCATAGCGTTCTTAGTCTTCATTGCTTAGTGTCACTGGATCAAACAAAATCAACTTAGAAAAGAGGATGGCTATAGCAGAGAAGAGGGTCTTGAACTGATAAATGATACCTGGAAACTTCAACATTTCTATTGGACCTAAGGGAGAGAAACAAGCAACAGATACTTACAGAGGAGCATCTGGTTCACTAAGAAGAAAACCTAAAAGAGAATGTGTCATGACAGAAACCAAAACCAGACTGCACTTCGGGATGGAGGGAGAAGACAGTTGCATGGAATGCTGATAAGAGGCTGAATAAACTTTGGAAAGAGAATGGGTCTTTGGCCTAGGAAGGTAAAAGCCACTGCAACTTTAACAAGATGTTCTGAGATGAGTGGGAGACATTCTAATCTGTAGAAGTAGCAGTATGAATTGAGGCGGGATAGACAACTCCCCTGAGATGCTTTCCTATGCATAGAGAGGGACAGTGACATCAGGAGCATGCTGGAGTCCGGGGGGGGAGGTCAAAAGCTCCTGTGTGGAATATGCCTTTTGTAATACAGTTTGTAGTACTTAGGATTTCCATTTACATTGTCCTTGGATTCAAAGAGTTTACAGACTAATATGGGATATTTATGTGTGTGTTTGCATAAATAACAGACAATGTGACAAAAGGAAAAAAGGAGGTGTAGATACAAATAAATGGGATTAACTCCAGAGTGAAACAAGGAAGGGTTCAGGAGAGCCAGCATTTAAGGTGAGCCCTGAAGGACCAATAAAGTCATATCAGGTATAAAAATGAAGGAAGGGGTTTTCATGCAAAGAGAACAATATGAGCTAAGGTGGACAGCTGAAGTGGTGTGCAGCACTTGATTTGCTCAGTACTAATATGAGTGATTTGAAGGAATAGAGGAAGTAAGACTGGACAGGTAGATTACAGCCATATCATGAATGATTTTGAATATGCATATGAGAATTTAAATCTGAGCCTATAGACAGCTGAGAAGAATATCTCCAGCAATGGAATGAGAGAAAGTCTATATTTTAGTGGCTTGAATATGCACTATTAACATATATTGTCAGGTAGTGAATTTTGAGCTTCTTAGCATCGTCAATTTACATAACAAGTCCATTTTGGTGTAGGGTTTAGGCTGAAATCTGACCTCACACTGCTTGGATTTACAACCTGTCTCTTCCTATTACCTGCACAGATTTATTAGGCAAGTTTTTCATATTCTCAACACCATAGACAGTTCATTACAAGTGCTCAAAGAAGTGTAGCTATTGTGACTACAACATACCTCCCAAATTCTTGAGAGACACCATTACTTCCAAGATGGGCTCATGAGAAGACGAGTTCCATGTTGCATTGCTGTGGGAGGATTTGTAAAAGGGAATGCAGTGGGAGCAAAGAGAGTATGGCAGGTCAGGACAAGGAATTAGGGCCACATTCCATAGATAACAGGGAGAAAGGAAATGGCAGCATCACAGGTGTTCTTTATGAAATGAGCCTGGGAGTAGAGGGTAGCACAGAAAGAATCTATTTACTTAGGGATTCCTTCAGCAAATATATATTGAGCACTGTCTTTGCTCAGGACTGGGTTTACAGTTAGGAACCAGCAGACATGATACCTGTCCTCAAGGATCTCACAGTATATCGAGAGAAAACTGAGAGAGTCTAGGGACAAGGACACTCACACGGAGTCTCTTGAAATAGTAAAACTGAGAGGCCCAGAGGATCTGAGCTGGGGGATGACATATAGAATACAAAGAAGGGATGGTGATTAAATAATTCCTGAGTGTAGTAGGAAATGGGCTCTGACACCAACCTGTCCTGCTCCCTATAACAAAAGGAAGCATTATCTGCAAAAGGCTGTCTTGGCTTTAGAGCAGTGCAGCCTCCACAGAGCTCCCATGTGGATAGAGCAGCTTGTTTGCCCAAGGAAATGTACACAGAAGGCAAGAGGAAGTTATTGCCGAGCCATTTCCCCATAAGGACCCCTGTGCTCAGACATCAGATTCTTTGGCAGTCAAGTCTCCTCTCTGATCTGCATTCTTACAAAACCGCAAGTACTAGAACCATCTCTAGTTCTTAACCACTCCTCTCTCCATCTTAAATGCTTCTGCTTTCTTTTTCACACTACTAACCAAACTCCAAACATACTAGTCTTTCAAGTTCTGTGTTAGATATTATATCAATTTAACCCCACTCAAATTTAGAGCATTTTAGTTATATCTTTGTAAAAATAAATTATTTTTGTTTGCATCTTCCTCATGGCCTTTGGTATACTACTTGGTTATTTTTGTTGGTGTCTCTCTCACTACAAGATAAATAGATCCTAAGTACCTAAGACTGTAGTCATTGGCATCTGTGTGCAAATACCTAGCACAGAATTTTTCATATGGTGAATTAAACAAACAAAAACACAAAATACTCATTGCTCATACTTTATATTCTTGTTCATATTAAAAATCACATTAAGCTATGGAGTTCTGGGCTATTACTAATCCTATACTACAGATGAGAAAACTGAGGCATAGAGATATGATATGATGTATTTAAGGTTACACAACTACAAAGTAGCAGAATTCAAATCACTAGATTCCAAAGCAAGTTAATTAAATGCTATAGGCCCCATCTTCATCAAAGGTGTATACTGAGTGTTAATATTTACTGAGTGTTAATTGACAGATTCTGCTCTTGGTGTTTTTCATATTGCTGCAGTACAGGGTAGGTTGTTCTGCTGTAACAAATAGCCCTGATGTCTCGGTGGCTTAATTCCACAATTATTTGTTTTTCATGCATGTTACATTTCCACCTTAAGTTGGTTGGGCATCATACTGACTCCTTACTTCAACTTTGAGGCAGAAAAAAAGCAAGGCAGAGAGGCAAGACTGAGAACTAAATGCTTTCAGCTAAAAGTACCACCCATCTTCCACTAATATTTTCTTAGCCAAATGAAGTCATATGGCCATGCCTAACTTAAAGTGGTCAAGGCATTATAACCCTCCCATGTGCTTGAAAAGAGATAGAAATCAGTTATTGATGAGCAGTTTTATTGTCTACCTTACAAATAAAAACTCATTTACAACAATGCAGTGGGGTAGGTAATGTCATTATCTCTAAATTATAGATGAGAAAACAGGGCACAGACAAGGAATTTGCCAATGTACACACAGAAAGTAAGTGGCAGAGCTGGATTCAAATTAGGCAGTCTGCCCTGGACTGTATATTCTTAACTCTTGCATTTATTCTTCTCAGGGGATGATAAATCTAATCTGCTCCAAGAAGTACCCATGTCACTTTTTGGAGCCTAGGAAAACATTTTAATGTTTTTTTAAAATCAGAAGAACCAAAAAATGTGTGATCCAACATGGATTATATTTGTCTTTATACCAATGCAGTCTTAAAACCACATGTATAAATGCACATACATGTGTATACATATGTATACATTGTGTGTGTGTGTGTGTGAGTGCATGCACATAGAATATTAGTGGTCTATCAAGTCAAAAATGCCTGCCCAAAGCTCATAAAATCCATAATGTGTCCCTCATCCTCTGGATCTTGATGGTGCAACTTAAACAAGCAACTGCATTTTGGTATTTAGAAAAGTACTTGAATTAAACTCAGTATATTGGGCTTTTTTCTGTAGTGTAGACAATTAGACTCATTAAAAGATTATCAACACGGAAGTAAGCTAATGAAAGTTGAATCTCAAAGTAATTTATTCATTGCTTTACTCACAGTTGTTTTTTGGGCTGAACTGTTAAAGCAATGCCTTAAGGTTTTCATGTTTAGGATGAAGAGAGAATTGTATCTTTCTATTGTCTGTAAGATGGTCTCAAATCTTCACCTCCTTGTATTCTCAGCCTTATGTAATACCCTCTTGTTGGGTGTGGGCTGGAACTAATAAAAAGTTTCTAAGGAACAGAATATGGCAAAAGCAATGAATGTCACTTGTGAGATTAGGTTACAAAGAGGCTGTGACTTTGGTCTTGGGCTACCCTCTCTCACTCACTTGTTCACTTTGAGGAAGGCCAGATACCATGTTCGAGGTGCCTTAAGGAGAGCTGTGCATGGCAAGCAACTGTGGGAGGCCCCATCAAACACCCAGCAAAGAAATAAGACCCTCAGTCCAACAACCAGGGATAACTGAATCCTGCCAACAACCACGTAAGTGAACTTCAAATAGGATTCTCCCTATGTTGAGCCTTCAGATGAGACCACAGCCATAACCGACACCTAAATTGACCCTGTGAGAGATCCTAAGTCAGAATCATCCAGCAAAGCTGGCTGAATTTCTGACTCATGAAATCTGTGAAATATTTAATGTTGTTTCTTTAAATCACTATGTTTTGGAGGTAATCTTTTATGCAGCAATGAATAGCTAATATATTATCCCATATTACCTTCCAAAGCATCACCAAGATCAGGTCTCAGCAGGACCCATGCCTGGATAAAAACACCTTAAATGGCAAAGTAATTGCAGCTACCAGGGAAACAGATGTGAACATGAATCTTGAGGCTCAGTTACTTGTGGAAGAAGCTCAGAATATGTGGCTGGATAGGGAGAATGTAGCAACCTGTGAACTCTTACTCATGACTTGGAATTCAGAGTTCTAGCCAAGAACCCTGGCACTGATCTTATTATGCTAATAAGATGGCGCATTGAACTCGGACAAAATTTTGACCTACAATAAAAAAGGAGGAGATCCTGGATCTAGTTTGCCACAGTATTAATGACAAGAACCTAGCAGGAATTGACTTTCAATGGACTGAGTGATCACAGCTACCCACCATTAAGTCTTTCCAAGTCCACTGAGCCATACCAGTGGTGGAGAAATCCATTGTTTAATGAAAATGTTATATTTGGAATGAGGTCCATGTGGGTCCAGGAAGAATGAATAAGTTTTATTATTAGATAGTCCAGATGCCCATGTCATATACTTGTTTTGCACTGAAGCCTGTGCTTTGAATGACACTAATTTTGAGAGATTTCCAATGCCCAGCCATCAGAGAAGGAATGAATTCTGACCTAGTTCACAGATATTTTAACATAATACATTGGTGTCAGGGGAAGATGGATCTCTGACACATTATAGGCCCACTTGTTGGTGGCTCTAAAGAAATTAAAGGAAAAATTCCCTGGGGACAGTATAAAGAGGAGGTCACTATTCAATTTGGGAAGAATTGGGCTGACCTATGGAAACAGAGACCTAGACAATGGGTAAAGTCATGGCTAGTTGATTAGAGATAAGGAAGGAACAAAAGTCAAAAGTCAAGTACAGGTAGAGCAGGGGAAGTTAGTATATGAACAGAAAAGTGAAATTAGGGAAGAAGCAAGTACATTTTTAATGTATCCCATTAATGGCCAACAGTGGCCATCTACACCAGAGGAGACTTTCAACAACCAGATGGGCAGATGGCTAGTCCTGTGCATGCAGTGAAGCCTTTCTCCTTGGCCTGCCTAGTGCTGCACTGTGGGCCCACCATTCACAGAGCACTCATGGTGACTGGGATAGAGTCACACATAGGCTGCCTCTCTCACCAAATCTAGTATGGTGACACTGTTGTTCACTTTCCAACCTGCCAAGAGCATAAGCCAGGCCTTGGCACCATTCTTTGATCAGACTAGCCAGCCTCATGGCCTTTTCCATCCTGAAGTGATTAGTGATTTGTCCTTATTGGAATGAACATGTACATATCTGCATATTGTTTGTTTCTCTGCCTACAGTGCCTCAACCAACCCCACCATCTGAGGACTTATGAAATCTAAGTTCTATGAATATGGCATCCCCATTCAATGCTGCTCCAGACCAAGGGGCATATTTTATGGCAAATAAGGGCTAAAAATTGGCACATTAAGCTGAAATGCATTGGTCTTACCCAGCTGCATCACCCAGATACAGCTGGTCTAATAGAACCGTGTGGTAACATGTAAAAACTCAGTTAAAAAGTCACCTTGGGGGACAACATCTACAGGTTGGAGTGGCCCCCTCCAGAAAGCAGTGTAACTTGTCCAATCTAAAACAGTGACCTACTTGAGAAATTTGAAATTTTCATCTACTAACTTAGGCTCCACTGATTTAGATGCTCTAATTCCCAAGAAATGAATGTTTCTGCCAGCTTGAATCTGTGGCTATGACCTGGTTATTTTGGGCTCCTTGTGTCTGTGGAACAGCAGGCAAATAAACTTGTTACTTAGTTCAAGGGAAATCACCTCTGACTACTATAAGGTGTGAGAGCTGTTCCTGTACAATGGGGGCAGGAAACAGTTTGTCTGGGCCCTGGAGGATTCCCTGAGCATCTCTGGTGCTTATTTGTGCAGTAATAGGAACTGGGTAACTGCAGCAATCATGGCCAAGTAAAAACAAGGCAACTGATTGCCTGCTACCTGCTTTTCAGGAAAGAAGAGAGGACATCTTATTGTTTAAAAAACAATTAAGGCCCCATATCGTATTATGAAAGTCAAATGTAACGTATGGCATAAGCAGACCAGAGAGGTGCAGGCTGAGCTGGGTGCACATTCACTGCAGCACCTCAGCCCACTGGGGCTTGTTTCAGCTGCTGTCTCTGAGACCAGCCCTGTGTGCACTGGTCAGATCCATGCCAGCACAGCCTGACAGCTCCTCACCACATTCCTCTTCTTATCCCAACCAAGATCCCTCACCAAGCGGCTCTGCACCCATGTGTGTGCAAGACCTGGAAGCACATGGCATGAGACCCTCTTGGGTTTAATTAAAGGAAGTGGGAGTGGGTAGATAAGTTCTTCCACGCATGACCCCTGGATATAGGTTTTCATGCTTCCTGCCTCTTTCCCCTTTGCTCCGCTCTCACTTCCATGGGATTCCCCTCCTTAGTAAGGAAGTACCACTGACTCCTTTACCTCCGCCTGCATTTTCTGAGGCATGCGGGATAGTAACACTGTCTGACACATCCATGGGCCACTCTATTGCATGTGTTTCTTCCTGGTACTTATCCAGCCTGAAATTATGCATTTTCTTCATTGACTACAGAGACGGGGATTAATTGGTCATGTGCACCCTGGCATTCTCAAGGCCAAGAACAATTCCTGACATATTGTTGGCACCCAATAACATATGTTCAATGAACAATTAATCCTCCAACAACTATCAGAGATGAGGGTCAAAAAGGAGATCTGAAGTCTCATTTTGTCACTATTCTGAGAAGCTAAGAATGTGTCATAGATGGAAGACTATGTTCTGCTCTGAGATCTTACCATTCCCATTAGCCAAACCCACCCCATCTGCTTCACGACCCTGACTCCTCTTTCTACAGGATGAACTGCCTCTGCCCCTGGTGAGTTCTCAATTCCAGGAGAGCCCAAATGCCCCACTAGAGCTTGCCATTCTGATGAGAAGCTATTGGTCCTCAGAGGCTCACACATTCAGGCTTAAAGGGAAAGCTTGTCACAAACTTTGGAATTGCCTCAGCACTAGATTAAAAATCAAGAGGAGTTGTAGGAAACTATGTTTAAACACTTTCATTTAAATAAAATTAAATATTAAGTGATTTGCTTCTAACTGATAATTAATGCATTTCCCTTTTCAGAGTGGCTTTAATAATGCAGCTGAAAACCTCTACTTGCACCTCTAAAATAAGTTATTTTCAAATAGCGGGCTAGGTGATAGTTATTTTGCAAGCACAGATGCCTCCTAACATAACCAGATGGTCAAATCCCTGAAGTCCTTCTAACTCATAAAGAATTTCCAAAGGATTACCAGTAAAATATAGTGCTGACCCCTGGAAAGAGGCCTCCAAAGGGCCCTGTGTAAAACACTGCGTAAGTTCCATCAAAGGCAGGATGAACACTGAATCCCAGAGGCCTCCTGTTTTGATGAACTGCCAGCCTCTTTTCTGAGAAACTGTCTGAGATCGGCCTCTGGTAATCTCTCCTGGGTCACTGTTGCCTCTGTTTGACAGGTCTGCTTTCAGGCTCCTGTTTTGAGACCCAGCCTGGAGTTATGCCGCTTTAAATGCTTACCTTCAGTCTGCAAACAGGGACAATTTGACTTTCTCTTTTCCTAATTGAATACCCTTTATTTCTGTCTCCTGCCTGATTGCCCTGGCCAGAACTTCCAACACTATCTTGAATAGGAGTGGTGACAGAGGGCATCCCTGTCTTGTGCCAGTTTTCAAAGGGAATGCTTCCAGTTTTTGCCCATTCGGTATGACACTGGCTGTGGGTTTGTCATAAATAGCTGTTATTATTTTGAGATATGTCCAGTCAATACCTAATTTATTGAGAGTTTTTAGCATGAAGGGTTGTTGAATTTTGTCAAAGGCCTTTTCTGCATCTGTTGAGATAATCAGGTGGTTTTTGTCTTTGGTTCTGTTTATATGCTGGATTACATTTATTGATTTGCATATGTTGAACCAACCTTGCATCCCAGGGATGAAACCCACCTGATCATGGTGGATAAGCTTTTTGATGTGCTGCTGGATTTGGTTTGCCAGTATTTTATTGAGGATTTTTGCATCAATGTTCATCAGGGATATTGGTCTAAAATTCTCTTTCGTCTCAGCCCAAAATCTCCTTAAGCTGATAAGCAACTTCAGCAAAGTCTCAGGATACAAAATCAATGTGCAAAAATCACAAGCATTCCTATACACCAATAACAGACAAACAGCCAAATCATGAGTGAACTCCCACTCACAATTGCTTCAAAGAGAATAAAATACCTAGGAATCCAACTTACAAGGGATGTGAAGGACCTCTTCAAGGAGAACTACAAACCACTGCTCAATGAAATAAAAGAGGATACAAACAAATGGAAGAACATTCCATGCTCATGGATAGGAAGAATCAATATTGTGAAAATGGCCATACTGCCCTAGGTAATTTATAGATTCAATGCCATCCCCATCAAACTACCAATGACTTTCTTCACAGAATTGGAAAAAGCTACTTTAAAGTTCATATGGAACCAAGAAAGAGCTCGCATTGCCAAGAAAATCCTAAGCCAAAAGAACAAAGCTGGAGGCATCACACTACCTGACTTC
This sequence comes from Symphalangus syndactylus, assembly GCF_028878055.3. Classification (NCBI taxonomy): domain Eukaryota; kingdom Metazoa; phylum Chordata; class Mammalia; order Primates; family Hylobatidae; genus Symphalangus; species Symphalangus syndactylus. Next base: position 78,833,317 of record NC_072431.2, read on the forward strand.
AAACTATACTACAAGGCTACAGTAACCAAAACAACATGGTACTGGTACCAAAACAGATATATAGACCAATGGAATAGAACAGAGCCCTCAGAAATAATACCACACATCTACAACCATCTGATCTTTGACAAACCTGACAAAAACAAGCAATGGGGAAAGGATTCCCTATTTAATAAATGGTGCTGGGAAAACTGGCTAGCCATATGTAGAAAGCTGAAACTGGATCCCTTCCTTACACCTTATACAAAAATTAATTCAAGATGGATTAAAGACTTACACGTTAGACCTAAAACCATAAAAACCCAAGAAGAAAACCTAGGCAATACCATTCAGGACATAGGCATGGGCAAGGACTTCATGTCTAAAACACCAAAAGCAATGGCAACAAAAGCCAAAACTGATTGACAAATGGGATCTAATTCAACTAAAGAGCTTCTGCACAGCAAAAGAAACTACCATCAGAGTGAACAGGCAACCTACAGAATGGGAGAAAATTCTTGCAATCTACTAATCTGACAAAGGACTAATATCCAGAATCTACAAAGAACTCAAACAAATTCACAAGAAAAAAAAAAACAATCCCATCAAAAAGTGGGCAAAGGATATGAACAGACACTTCTCAAAAGAAGACATTCATGCAGCCAAAAGACACACGAAAAAATGCTCATCATCACTGGCCATCAGTGATCAAAACCACAATGAGATACCATCTCACATCAGTTAGAATGGTGGTCATTAAAAAGTCAGGAAACAACAGGTGCTGGAGAGGATGTGGAGAAATAGGAACACTTTTACACTGTTGGTGGGACTGTAAACTAGTTCAACCATTGTGGAAGAGAGTGTGGCGATTCCTCAAAGATCTAGAACTAGAAATACCATTTGACCCATCCATCCCATTACTGGGTATATACCCAAAGGATTATAAATCATGCTACTATAAAGACACATGCTCACGTATGTTTATTGCGGCACTATTCACAATAGCAAAGACTTGGAACCAACCCAAATGTCCATCAATGATAGCCTGGATTAAGAAAATGTGGCACATATACACCATGGAATACTATGCAGCCATAAAAATGGATGAGTTCATGTCCTTTGTAGGGACATGGATGAAGCTGGAAACCATCATTCGCAGCAAACTATGGCAAGGACAAAAAACCAAACACCACATGTTCTCACTCACAAGTGGAAATTGAACAATGAGAACACATGGACACAGGAAGGGGTACATCACATACCGGGGCCTGTCGTGGGATGGAGGGAGGCGGGAAGGACAGCATTAGGAGGTATACCTAATGTTAAATGACGAGTTAATGGGTGCAGCACACCAACATGGCACACGTATACATATGTAACAAACCTGCACATTGTGCACATGTACCCTAGAACTTAAAGTATAATTTAAAAAAAAAGAAAAATAAATAAATAAAAAATGCTTAGCTTCGGTCATTTTGAGTAAAGAATTATCTTTGGTAGAGGAGTGATAGTGCTTTACTAGCAGTAAAATTTATTAAATCCTGAAACAATCATATAGGCCTTAGGCTAGGTGCTATTACTGACCCCATTTCACAGATGAGGAAACTGAGACTTAGAGACTATCAGCAACTTGCCTCTGAGGAAAGCTGGGGCTCAGATCCCATGTCTGACACAATCTCGTGGAGTGGTACTAGATCAGTCACTCTACCCCACTGAATCTTAGCTTCCATGTAGAGGGGATAGAACAAAGTCACAGGATAATAGTAAAAATTATTTATGACCCTTGACCTTCCAAAATCCTAAGTGCTATGGAAATTTAAGCACTTCTTGCTTATTACATGAATCTAAACGGGCGATTAGTTTTATGGAGACTGACAGTTTTTCATGGTGCATAAGGGCACAGACTCAAATCCTGGCTCTACCCCTTCCTAGCCAAGTGACTTAGGCCTGGTTATTCTCCTTACTAAGCCTCAGTCTTCTCATCTGCGAACGAAGGTAATAACAGCAACTGGCCAAAGGCCTATATAATTGGTTTTAGGATTAAATAAATTGCTAAATATAAAGCTGGGAGCAATGCCTCACACAGATTAAGTACTGTATAAATTTTGGGTTATAATTCATTCTTCTGTAAATATAGAAAGCTTTCAAATTTCCATGTTAAACAATGGAATTCTTCAACGTCTTCCAAAGGCATATGAAAATCTAAAAATATAAATAATAATCTTTTAAATCCCACATCTATGCCAACTTTTCTAAGCATCTTCACAACCTTCTCAAGGTCATTTGTAACTGGATGATCTCATTCCAGCCTCTCTCCCAAACCTCAGAATACAGCCACAGGTACCATCTGCCACAACACAGAGTAAATTATTTGCACGCCCTGGAAAGTGCCAGGCTGTCCTGTGTCCCTCTGCCCTCACATGTGCTGCCCTCAGCCTGGATGACCCATGCTCCAGTAGAAGCTTTGAAAGAGTCATTAATCAAAATTCTGCTCATCAGGACTCCACAGTAAAAACTTTCCTTACTCATGTCTTCCTCTGGATTATTGCTCTGTGTTTGGGGCCACCACTATCATTTTTTCAGAAAAGATATCTTATTCAGGATTATGTTTTTTATGTTATTATGTTTATTTGTTTGTTGTCTTTCTCTACGACAAACTGTAGGAATGGAGACTATTTTCTCTACCACTGAATCACCTTTGTATTACGGTGATTGAGTAATATGATACCGTGTTGAGTATATGTGGAAGGTTATAAGGTACTAGCTTGTAATAATGAAACATACTACCTTATCAGAATTGGAATCTATTTTCTATAACAAAAGACTCTAAAATAAGTAGAAATATATTTTCTCTATTTCACAACACAAAGTTCAGAGATGATGCCCTCAGGGCTGCTTTGGAAGTTCCATAGTCATCAGGGATTGAGACACCTTCTGACTTTCACCTCTGGCTCCTGGCATATTGTGTATCCTCAACGTTACTTCATAGCCCAAAATGGTAGCAGGTGCTTCAGCCATCACGACCACATTCCACTTAGGAGGAAGAACATGACCCTATCTGTGATTTCCAAGAAGTCCCTACACGTTTCCTTTTAGATCTAACCACCAAAACCTTTTCTCATGGCCACGTCTAGAAGCAAATGAATCTGGGAAAATATGCCTTTTATTTCATATCACAACAAAAAGTGGGGTTGTATTAATGGAATAATTAACAATCATGGCCACATAATCTATTAATGCACTTGCCATGTCATTTACATATTTACTCACATGGGTCTTACATTCAAGATTGTGAGGGCCTTGAGAACAGGGACATTATTTATTTAGTTTTAGTGTTAGTAAAGTCTAGTTCAATGCTTGCAATGCGTGGCACCTAGGAGCCATCCAATTTGCTGAAGGAGTGATTAAAAGGATGAATAAATAATTTAATCAACAAACAAACAGATGTTTGAAATTTAAAAAGATACGTCTTTCAAATGTACTTCAGTGGCCTTATTCTTACTTGAGAATTTTCCACTTATTAAATCTAATATTTATTACCATTTAAAGTTTAACAAATTGCTTAACAGGAGATCTGAGATTATTCTGACATTTCAAGTGGGAGAGACTTTTTTTTTTTTGCAAACATTCCAGAGCTATAAATTTTTATTAGTTAAGTTTGCCCATTCCCTAAAGTGAATGTGGCATTTTTTTCTTTTCAAAGGTTAACTGTGTTTTTCAAACATCTACTTTTTTTTTGAACTCATGTAAGGTACAATATTTAAACATAGTGACCTCATTCTTTTACATCTTTTGCTAGGATTTATTCTAATTTTGTTAGTGAAAATATTTGAACATAATATTCCAAAAAACCAGCTCAATTGCTTTTAAACAATATTGACTTAAAGTTATTCTAAAATTCTAAAGCCTTTGGAAGGATAACTAGACTATTTCTTTTCAAATGTAAGCAGGTACATATTACTGAAACTTGTAGACGTAAATAAAATGTGAAGGCAAGGCATAGATTCCTCAAAATCTTTATGTTTTGAAAAATGGAAGCTCAGAGTGCTGAATTTCAAATATATTTTGATTCGAAATTAATAGCTGATTTAGATTCTAGGGCTTTTATCATCTGTGCCTATTTAATTAGAAATGCACTTGGAAATGTAACAAATTTCATGCATCATTAAGCATTTTAAATAATTAATAGTTGATTATTTTCTCTTTTAAGATGGCCTCATTTGTAATTCTGTGTCAACGATGAGATTGACCTTTAGGTTAAAATCAAGTTGCATTTCTATTTAGAAAATAGTTCTTTACTTAGAGAACGTAATGAATGGCATTGTCAGCCTTTATGCTGTGTAAAGTGATGAAGGTTTGCCCAATGTTACATAAACATTAAGTGAAGAGATCAATAATCATTGTAATAATGCAATGTTCAAATTGGCATTTTCAGTGCCTGATCCCTGAGACCTTTTGCTAAGCCCCGGTCTGTAAGTTAGTAAACAAGGCAGATGCATGGAGAATGCTCCTCCTCAGAGCAGAATGACAGCAGCGGCTCTGACCAAGCCAGGCCAGGGAGAGCCCCACCTCCCACCCACCATGCCACCAAAGAGAGGTTGCCTTGCTTGTGTCTTCCTCACTTGAGAGTTGGGCAGCACCTAGTGAGCATTGAGGATGGACTTTCGCAGGATGGGGTTGAGAATCTTCAGGTGGTATCTACACATCTCCAGATTAGTGATACATGTTCCAAGTCTATATCCACCCCAACAGGAGTCTTCAGAAAAATGCCATCAATGCTATTGTAACCCACTGAGTTCATACCATGGAGAAGAGGACAATGAGTAAATAGTTTCTAGAGAGCAGTTCTGATGTCACAGTGACCAGGCAGCCAAATAAGATTTTATGGAACCCAGAACACAAATCTGTTCCTCTCCATAGCTGGCCACTAAACGAAGCTTTCACTTCAGGCAAACTAAAGGCAGCTTTGGGTTCTCCCAAGTCACCAAGCCAGAGGTCAACATTCCAAACAATTAAACCAGTCTTTTACCAAGGTCAACTAAAATAAAATGATGCTCACTAGTCTGACCTCTGCTTTTACTCATAAAGAGCTTGCCCATTGCCCTTTAACTCTAAAGCCGGAGGTCCTGAGGCCAGCATGTGCCACTTCAGGGAACACAATACGTGTTCAGTTGGATCCTAGTGACCCACAAGTGAAAAGGGAGAAAATGGGCTTTCAAAATTCCACAACCATTCTTATGTAATAAGCTCATTGAATTATCCTAACAGTCTTATAGGATAAATATCATCATTTCCAATTTCCGCATTAGGATATGGTGGCTTAAAGGGGTTTTAACTTAACAATTATATAGATAAGTAAGTGGCTGGAACTTCACAACTCCAAAGGATTTTGGAATGATAGATGAAGAAAGAAAAAAAGGGCTTAATAATTAAATGACAAAATTATACGTATTACATCCTTAAAGTAAGCAGATGATGAGATACTGGGATAAAATAAAGAAATTCAGGAAATGAAGACTTTAGCCTATACTTTTTAGAGAGGAATTTGGGCCCACTTAGTCCAGGAATCACAAGTGCTAGTATACCTAAGATATACTTCAACCTGTAAGTTGTAAAACACTATTCTAATAGTGTAGATGGTTCACTTTATTGTATATAAATCTTTTAAAGATGGTTCTCTGAAGGGCTAATGGAAATGTAGAGTGTACTTCAAACCTCATTCCTTCCCTTAGCCCTTCTGGACTTATTATGTACGATAGGTGAGTTAAACTCACTCATGTAATGTGGAAAACACATAAATCTTGGTGCACTGCAATAGTCTTCAGGGAGGTATTGACTTTTTATGGATATAATTATTTTATGAATGATCACAATGTTTTAAGCCTCTGAGTGATATTTCATGGAGAGTTATGATGTTTCACTACATTAATATTTGCAAAGATCCTCCAGTTGCCAGAAAGTTCCAGGGCAGGGGGATCGGGGATTCTGACATTTGGGCTGAGGGGAGCGTCATGGAGATGGGATCACAGGGAAAGCTGATGTTCAGTAAGTAGAGATTACATTTGGTGCATATACTTAAACTCTTTTTTAATCCCACTCAGGCTCAGAAATGAAGAAACAAAATCAGAAATAGGAAAAAGCTTGCATAATTGCTGAAACTAGGGTACGAATGCCAACCATCAACACGTTTCTTCCCATGGTGGTACAGATGAGGCCACGTTGCTATATTTTTCTAGTGAATTTTGAGAGGAAATCTTGGTGAAACCTCCCATGGGAATGACCAATGTGGAAGGAGAAGATGGGTTTAGAACTCACCATTTCACATGAACCCACTTCGTTCTCCAGAGATCATCACCACTTGGAGACGGCCATGCGGAGTCCAGGTGCAGCTATGCCAACAAAGGCATGTGAGGATGCCTTCACCAGTGCACCTTTACCAGCAACGGGAAGCATTCTAACAGTTAAAAGGAGTGTCCTCGGCCAGGCGCCGTGGCTCACGCCTGTAATCCCAGCACTTTGGGAGGCCGATGTGGGTGGATCACCTGAGGTCAGGAGTTCACGACCAGCCTGACTAACGTGGTGAAACCCCGTTTCTACTAAATATATATAAAAAAAAAAAAATTAGCGGTGGTGCATGCCTGTAATCCAAGCTACTTGAGAGGCTGAGATAGGAGAATCGCTTGTGCCTGGGAGATGCAGGTTGCAGGGAGCCGAGATTGCGCCATTGCACTCCAGCTTGGGCAACAAGAGCAAAACTCCATCTCAAAAAAAAAAAAAAAAAGAAAGAAAGAAAGAAAGAAAGAAAAAGAGGCAGGGTTCCCAGGAAGAAAAAGGCAGAGTCCAAATCCTCTTTTTGTGTACCCATCTCCAGAATACTGTACCTAGGCTCAGAAAAACACACCTCACTTCTGCTTTCACTTCTGTTGCCCAGAGAAAGTGACAAGCCCAGCCCAGATTCAAAGGGTAGAGAAATAAGATTCCACCTGCAAGGTAATATTGCAAATGGTGTAGATACAGGAAGGAGTGGAAAATGGGAGCCAGTTTTATAATAAGCATATCATGGTGTAAAGAAATTGAAAACAAGATTTGAAAAAGAACTTATTACAAGAAATAATTTATTAAAAGCATCTACTTGTTCTCTGAAGGGTTATAAAGAATATATGGATCCCTTGAGAGTAAAAATAGATGAATGGTAAGATGGTAAATCAAGAGACAAGAGATTTATAAAAGAGGCTGACTTAAGGAAAACAATATATAGGTATTACCACACTGTAATTTAATATGCCTATAAAAGTGGTACAAATTATAATTGGCAATGCAGATAACTGAGTCTGAGGAGGTCAAGCCTGGAGTCTCTTGGAACACAGAGACAAAAGGCAGCTATAAATACAAATTAGGAGAAATAGTAAAAGGGAGTCTTGGCATTAGACCTCTAACAATCTCACAATGCTCCTGAAAATCACAAACGGAGAGAAACACTATTATAAGATTTAACAGAAGAAACTGCTTTTAAACTGAGAAAAGACGTACACATGGTAATCAAAATCATTCACTAAGCATCAAGAAAAATATAATGAAAACACAAAAACAAGTAAACTAGTAGGGAGGAAAATAAGAAATTAATGATTTTTAAAGTCGAAAAATTCTAATTAACAATTACATCAAATTCCACTCCTTTAACTAGACAATATAATACAAAAATTACTAACAGGAAAATGTTTGACACAAATACATGACAAAAGGCAGTAAGTCTACAATGGAGTTAAGGACAAGTCTTTTCAAGTTTACAAGTAGTAGATAATTTCTATTCTAAAACATGAAAGGGAATTTTTTAAAAATTGCATGTCTTCCATTCTCTTTTGTAAATTCAATGTAAGGTTGACATCAAATCTAGTCAAAGCAATTCAAATAACACAATATCTTTGAATGTACATGCAAGCATTTTGACTATAATCTGCACAGATTTATTTTGTGTTATATTAAAACATTAATATATTGCAACTAAGATAAAGTAATTCAAGAATGATTTAATATTATCAGAAAACTTATGGCATAAGTCCTCATGTTAATAATTAAATGAAGAAAAAGTATATGACTACCTTCAATAATTCTGAAAAGCAGCTAGTAGAATTGTTTACTAGCAAATATTGTTTCCGAATTGGTAATATATTCATAAAACCTAACATGACATAGAAAAACCATTTACAAACAACAGAAATCACAATTAATAAAGACACTACCCACAAGTTTTAGAAATTACCAAAATTATTTTTATCAGTATTGTCATTTAATGTTGTTTTGGATACCTGTTTATCTATAAGTCAATATAAATAAGAGTCATAATTATTGAAAAGGATAGACAATCATTATTACTTAGAAATTTATGACTGCATGCCACAAAAACAAACGAAACAGCCCTTAGAAATTAACAGAAGTTCAGGCCAGCCACGGTGGCTCACGCCTGTAACCCCAGCACTTTCGGAGGCCGAGCTGGGCGGATCATGAGGTCAAGAGATCGAGACCATCCTGGCCAACATGGTGAATCCCCATCTCTACTAAAAATACAAAAATTAGCTGGGCATGGTGGCATGCACCTGTAGTCCCAGCTACTTGGGAGGCTGAGGCAGGAGAATCGCTTGAACCTGGGAGGCAGGGGTTGCAGTGAGCCGAGATCGCACCACTGCGCTGCAGCCTGGCTATAGAGTGAGACTCCATCTTAAGAGAAAAAAAAAAAAAATGAAAAGAAATAAGAGTTCAGTAATGAGGCAGTGCACAAAATAAATACTAAAGTTACTATTCTTCATTACAGCAATAGTTTTTTTGCAAATAGGGTAAAAAATCCTTTTCAAGAGGCTTCAAAAATATAAAATACTTGTAAATATAATTCAATTAGATATAGCATATCTTATGCGAGCAAAATTATAGAATATTATTGAAGGAAATAAAAGTAGATTAGGCATATCAGGTTCCTAAATGGGATTTTTCTGTATGGTAATGATTTTAAACCTTCCTTGAAAATGCTATAACTTTAACATAATTTTGATAAAATCATATTCATATTGTTTGGAACTTGTCAAGGTTGTTCTAGTTATCTGAAAGAAGAAAAGAAAGGGTGTTGGAATGAGAATTAGGTTTTACTCATGTGGAATGGATCAGGTAGGCACAGAATTCTATGGTCTCATACTAAGCACAAAACAACAAAAGCAAATATGACAGCAAAGAAACAGAGAGCGAAGAGTGACTAAATCACCTAAGTCATATATTTAAACTGAAAACTGGGTACAATCAGATGAAACACAGCAAATATTCACATTTTCTAATTTTTAGATATTAAAATTTGAATAAAACAGTTTTTACAAATATGGCACCACATCCCCAAATGCACCCATATGTTTGAATTCAAAGTTAGCAGAAACAGAAGCAATAGTTTTGGAAATACTAAAAACACCATGTACTGCTGTGTTTGTACAGAATGAGACCTCAACATGCTTTCCTGCAAACATTCCTCGCATGCCCACTATACAGGGTAAGAAAAGCTGCTGGGACAGCTCTGGGTAGAAGAATGAGAATCACTTTGCTTCTCTGCAATTGGGTAAGATCTATCAAAGAGAGCTCACTATGCAATTATACCAACATAATGATTTGGAGAAAGGTAACAAGGTCTCTATAAAGAGAAATGGGGTGCATTAATCTACCTAGGATCTATCTGAAAATGAGTAAATAAGCATGGTGACACAAATCATCTTTTTCCTTTGGCAAAATTTCAACTGAAAAGCTATAAAATGAATTATCATTAAGGTCTGGAGCAATGTTTTATCATGAATAAAGAACTGGCAATTGAAATATGCCCCTGCCACTAGATTAATCTTCCCTTGGTATTCTATTTCTCTACTCAAAAATCAATGAATTCCCACCAGCTGGCAAATATTATATGAATTACTTAGTCAGGTATTTAGTGCCCTTGATGCTCTCATTCTAACTTACTTCTCTTCTCTTGAAATTACCTCGTGCTCCAGTCCAACACTGTTCAATAGAAATATAATGTGAGCCACATAAATAAATTTTAATTTTCTAGTAGCTAAATTAAAAAGTAAAATGAAATGGGTAAACTAAATTTTAATAATATTTTATTTAAACTAATATACCCAAAGTAGCCTCCCTACAACATGTGATCAACGTATTCTCACTTATAAGTGGGAGCTAAGCGATGTGTACACAAATGCGTACAGAATGGTATAATGGACATTGGAGACTCAGAAGAGGGGAACTTGGAAAGGGTGTGAGGGATAAAAAAATCACCTATTGGGTACAATGTGCACTAAAAGCCCAGACTTCATCACTATACAATTCATCCATGTAACCAAAACCACTTATAACCCTAAAGTTATAGAAAATTTAAAGAATTTAAACAAAACAAAATTAATGACATATGTTTGAGTCTTTCTTGGTACTGTCTTTGATATCCACATGTATTTTATACCTACAGCACATCTCAGTTGGGACTAAGCACACTTCAGGTATTCCAGAGCCACCTGGGGATAGTGGCTACCGTGCTGAACCATATAGCTCCAGTTGAACCAATGGTTCGATTCTTCTTCCATTCCACGCCTTCACTGATTGTATACCTTGTGTCTGTTCCTCATAGTAGAACAGCATCACCATCCTTGACGCCTTCTGTGCAGTGATTTCCTCTGCATCACGTTCCTGGAGATGTAGCACTGCAGGTACTGGAGAGCCTCAGTGATGCTGTATTCACTCATACACAATCAAACAAATGATGTATAATTACGGCATCCTCTGAAATACACTGTTAGTCACCCATGGTCCCAGAATTACAGAAAATGTGTTCTGTTGCATTTCTAGCTTTTTAGAAAACGGGAACTGTCTATTTTTCATCTTTGCAACTACAACCCACACCATTGTCTCCTCACTACACACTATGCTAGAATAGCATATCCATTTTTTACATTGTTAATAAATGTTTCTTGGAAGAATAAGACAAATAAAAGTAAACAGTTTGGTCCTTCACACACTGCTGGTAGGCCGAGTTTAACCATTTTATAAATGGTATAGGAATGGAATATTCCATGAAATACTCTATTTTACAGATTGCAGAGGTAGTGAAATGCCAGGCTGACAAAGATAAATTTCAGGAAAAAGAAAACTCACAGGGCTCAGTGAGTGAGCAGAAATCTGACAGACAATCTTCACTGTGAAGAAGGAAATATAATGCATCTGAGAAGAAAATCTACCCTCATTATAAAATGATGTGCTCAGAGCTCTCATTTTCAAGGCAAGTAATGGAAGTAGTAATAGGCAGCCTGCTTCTTAAGCACAACACAGCCATAGGTTATTAAGTCCGTGTGAGCAAGCCAGTAAAAACGACATAATTAGTCAAGAATTAGAAAAGTGTAATTCTACTGAACAAAGGCTGAGTTTGAACCCGCGACCAACGCAGCCAGCCACAAAGGGTTAACAGAGGTGGTTCATAAGAGAAGCCTGTGGTTTAAAACCTGGAAATGGATGAGCCTGCTGCAGTGGGCTTGTCCCTGGAGGGAAACGGAGGGAACACAATGACAGAAGTCTGCCAGTCATTGAGGGAAGAAAGGGCACCAGCAGCAGGAGATGTTCCAGAAAGCAGCCAGGGGAAGGGCTGGTTTCCTGCAGCGAGGCCCAGAAAACATAACAGCCCAGGATTTCCCACAGGGCTGTAGGGTTGATGAGGATAGGCTGATACCGGTTTGGTGGACTGGTAAGGACAGGCAATGCCCCATCCTCCTAGCCAGGTTATCTATCTACGTATTAGGCATCAGTGGGAAAGAAAATGCCCACATAAACAGACTGAGCTCCAAAATGATGCACAAACATGGGAATGAGAGAGAAGTCAGATTATTAAGAAAAAAGCACAGTCAGAAGCGGACTGGCAGTCACTTGGATGCGAAGCCATCTCAATGACTGGCTTAGATTTTCATACTGTATCCAAACAGGTTTCATCCTAGAATGCTCCTCAAGCTGAAGGTATTGCTATGTGGATTCAATTATGAAGATTTGGTGTTTCCAGGACACAAGAAATCAAACATGCTGTGGTAAAGGTCATCTATCTTCGAATACTTGCTTTCTAACCAATAGATAATGTCATAGATGTAATTACCGATAAAAGCATAGAGTGTGTGTGTGTGTGTGTGTGTGTGTGTATACACATGTTGTCCTTTGAATGAAATTGCATCATGGCACGGCCAACTAATTCCTCCTTGCCTATTCTTCTTGCTAATAGTAAAATCTCACTCACATCACCAAGTGCTCATGGCAAAATCAAGACTTAGTATTCCTAGAGTACAAAAAATTCCAAACTCTTTATGCTGTCCGGGATGAACATCATCAGAAACCAGCTACAATGGGAAGCTCTACATCTCCTGCAACAGCTGCACAGAGAAAGACGCCACACAACAGGGCTTCTCACTAACACATCAGCAGCTCACATGCAAAGGTGACTTTGTTCAGCCACACTGGAAGCAACACATAAAAGTCTATCTAAATGTAGAACTGGAAACAGAAATTGAGTTTCTACCATACCTGTAGCACATGCAAAGAATGGATCCCACAGATATAAGTTCTCTGCTTGAAAAACCTATGCTTTTAGCTGCATTCCTAATTTCATCAAAGTAGAAGATGGAAACAGATGATATAAATGCAATTTGATTATATTTTCAGCTAATATACAGTTGACCCTTAAACAAGACAGAAGTTAAGACCACTGGCCCCTCAAGCAATTGGAAATTTTTGTATAACTTTTGAGTCTCCCAAAATTTAACTACTACTGTTGACCTGAAGCGTTACTGATAACACAGTCAATTAACACGTATTTTATGTTATATGTATTACATATGGTATTTTTACAATAAATTAAGCTAGAGAAAAGACAATGCTGTTAAGAAAATCATAAGGAAGAGAAAATATATTTACTATTCATTAAGTGGAAGTGAATCATCATAAAGGTCTTCATCCTCCTTGTCTTCACATTGAGTAGGCTGAGGAAGGGGAGGAGAAGGAAGGGTTGATCTTGCTGTCTCCAGCATGGCAGAGGCAGAAGAAAATCTGCATATCAATAAATCCACATAGTTAAAATCCATGTTGTTCATGTGTTAACCATATAATAAAACACATTAAAAAGAAACTAAGTTGTCAATGAAAGACTCGAGACAGAACTATACTATGACTATACACAGAACCTTTTATTCAAGAACGACTAATTTTAAAAATTGAACTGCAATAGATTTTCTAATATTTTTGCAATATAAAAGGAGAAAATCAAACCAAATTGATAGGATTCAAATATGTATTATGCAGTTTCTAGAAATCTAAAAATGTCCAGATTATAAACCAAAATTATTTGGCATACAAAGGATTAGGAAAATTAACTCACATGTGATAAGACAGCAGATACCAATATTAAGAGAGCACAGATATTGGAATTACCTAGCATGCAATCATGAAAACTCTTGAAACAAATGGAAACACAGCCATCCCTCGGTATCCCTAAGAAATTGGTGCGAGGACCTCCCTCAAATAACAAAATCTGCAGATACTCAAATCCCTTACATAATCTGGTATAGTATTTGCATATAACTATGTGTATCTTCCTCTATACATTAAATCATCTTTAAATTACTTAAAATACTTAATATAATGTAAATGCTATGTAAGTCACTGTTATACTGTATTGTTTAGGAAATAACGACAAGAAAAAAATATGTACCTGTTCAGTACAGATGTAATGTTTAAAAATGTTTTTGAGCCATAGTTGGTTGAATCTATGGATAAGGAACCCACAAATATGGAGGGCTGACTGTGTAGAATGTTTAAGCAAATAAATAGAAGATAGAAAGAAGAACCAAATGGAAAGATTAGAACTAAAAAACACAATAACCAAAATAAGTTTAAATAAATAAATTAGTAACTGATAGATAAGAAAAAAATTAGAATGAAGATGGAGGAATCAAACTACCTGATTTTAAGACTTACCATAAAGCTACAATGATCACACTATAATGCAGTATTGGCAGAAAGATCAAAAATTAGATTACTGTAACAGAACAGCTCAGAAGTAGACCACACGAATACGAACAATGATTTTTGACAAAGGTGCACACTCAATTGAATGGAGAAAATATAGTCTTTTTAAACAAATTGTGCGGAACAATTGAATAGGGGTATGTACTTAAATATACACCTCAATGCACACTTTAGCATCTTATACAAAATTTCACTCAAAATTAAGTATGGACCTAAAGGTAGAATTCAAAGATACAGAATTTGTAGAAGAAAACCCAGGGGAAAACTTTCATGGCACAAGATTATGCAAAGTGTTATACAGGACACCAAAAGCACTATCCAGAAAACAGTGTTAAACTACATTTCATCAAAATTTTAAACTTTTGTTCTGTGAAGGCCTGGTTAGGAGAGTGACACATCAAACTACAAACTGTGAGAAAATATCTGCAAATAACATATCTGAAAAAGACTTGCGTTGCAAATATACGGAAGACTTTCAATACTCAGCAGAAAGGAAAACAATCCAATTTAAAAATAGACAAAAGACACTTCACCAAAGAGGATAGTCAAGGATGCAGAGCATCCTTTAAATGCCAATTAAAATCAAAGAGATACCACTACACCTACTAAAATATAAAAAATATCAACAATTTCAAGTGCCTATGAGGATGCAGAACAACATTGCTGATGGGTTAAAAATGATACAACCATTCTGGAAAAACAGTTCTTCAACTTCTTGTAAAATTAAATATATATTTAAAATATGACCCAGCAATCACATTCCTGGATATTTACCTTAGATAATCAAAAGTTTATATTTACAGAAAAACCTCCACATGAATGTTTATGGCAACTTCATAAAAGCTAAAAACTGGAAACAACTTAGAACTCAGAACTCTGACATCCTTCAACATGTGAATGGGTAAAAAAAAAACCTGGGCTATATCTATATAATAGAATAGTTGTCATCAATAAAATTCAGCCAACAAAAACTTGAATGAGGCCGGGCGTGGTGGCTCATGCCTGTAATCCCAGTGCTTTGGGAGGCCGGGGCAGGCGGATCACCTGAGGTCAGGAGTTCAAGAACAGCCTGGCCAACATGGTGAAACCCCATCTCTACTAAAAATACAAAAATTAGCTGGGTGTAGTGGTGCGTGCCTGTAGTCCCAGCTACTCGGAAGGCTGAGGCATGAGAATCTCTTGAACCCGGGAGGCAGAGTTCGGCAATGAGCAGAGATTATGCCACTGCATTCCAGCCTGGGCAACAGAGCCACACTCTGTCTCAATAAAAAACAAACAACCAACCAAAACAAATGAATCTCAAAGGCATTCTGTTGAATTAAAGAGGTCTTACAAGGTTATGTATTTTTGGATTCTAGTTATTGGCTATTCTGGAAAAGGCAAAACTATAAATGAACACAACAGTGGTTTCTAGGCATTAAGGGTTGAAGAAGTATGTGACTATAAAATTCCTGACGGAATATTTCGGATTATGGAACTTTTCTGTACTCTGATTCTGGTGCAGTTCTACAAATTATTCTTCTGTTAAAACACATAGACCTGTACACCAAAACAAAATGCCAATTTTACTATAGGCAAATATTTTTTTAAAAAATTTCTAGCTTATCACCTTCTGACAAATATGTGTCTTATTTATGCATACAAGGGAAGTTCTCCTCCCTTTACCAGATACAACAGAACAGTGTTGTCAATAGAGTAGACTGATGAAGTCTGAGGAGAGTCTCTGCAAACTAGATCATGATAGAAACCAGAAACAACATAGCCCAGTGGAAGTGTACTGCTGTTCCTTCCAGGTAAACTGTAATTGATAGTACTTTAAAAATAATGTAGAGAAAAAGCATTTTCTAAACCCATCACTACATACCATGTGCCGGGGCACACAGAATTATTCCAATAAAGAAACTGCATCCGGAAAAAGGGCTGCAGTTGAAGCCTCTAGCTGATAACGTTTAAGGTAACACACAGACATTTTCAAAGACGTATTGACTTAATGCTCAAATAAAATATGAGAGATAAAAGGGAGTAGAAGAAATAAAACCTGCAACATAATTTCTAGTGATTTATATTGGCACAGACTCTGTGATTATACAAAAATGTGTCACTATTTTCAGGTTGCTATTCTTGGTTGGGGAGCAAGTGGCAGAAATTCCATCTTTCTTACTTCTTTCTACCATATTAGCAAGATTTAAAAAGACCACACAGTCTCAGGTAGGTTATTGCATTCTCCATGGGCAAGCACCATTTCTACCCACGTTCTTAGGTTTCTTATGTGCATATATGCATCCATAAATGTATATAGAATGTATATTAGTGCAAAATCTGACTCATAAGAATTTATGTTGTGTGTGTGTGTGTACCCATACAACTTAGATTCTTATGAATCAGATTTTGCACTAATTCCTCTTGGGTATGCAGTCATCTTACTCTAGTTATGCATCAGAAGGCAATCGTGAGTAACTGATAGATAAGAAAAAAATTAGAATGAAGATGGAGGAATCAAACTACCTGATTTTAAGACTTACCATAAAGCTACAATGATCACACTATAATGCAGTATTGGCAGAAAGATCAAAAATTAGATTACTGTAACAGAACAGCTCAGAAGTAGACCACACGAATACGAACAATGATTCTTGAGAAAAGTCATCTGTTCTTGAGAAAAGTCATCTGTTCTTGAGAAAAGTCATCTCCTTGCAAAAAAAGCAGGTAAAAATGCAAGTATTTACAAAGTCTTTGAGCAAGAGAAGTGTAATTTCCTTAGAAGCAGGAGCTAGTTCTGTTGGTGAGGGAAGACGGGATTTCTGAAGGTTCAAGGTTCTCACATTTATCATGTCTTACCCCAAAATCCCTATCTAAAGTCTCATTTCTCACTGCCTTGCACTCAATGTCTTTACTTTTCCAGAGAAGAGTTAATGGACGCTCCGTATTCAATTATATGTTTCAGTTACCTTTGCACAATTGTATATTGCATCTTATTTTTAGCCAAATTTTCTCCATAGCTGTAAAACAGAAGATATTTTTAGAATATTCATGGAAATTCTCAGGTTCTCTGTTACTTTAGCTCCGAGCTTGTTATTGTTGTGAGTGAGACCACTGAGTCGTCATCCCAACCCTTGGTCTTGTAGCTGTTATTACTCTGCTCAAATGTATTATTTGCCATGTCATATCAAAATTCTCTCACTTATAAGTTTTCTACACCAAAGAGCAGCAGGTAATTAATAAAAATAATTTGGATGCCAGATTATTACAATGTTTTATTTGCCACTGGAAAGGAGGTAATTATTAAAGAGCAAACAGTGATAAACCCAATGTCAGAATCCTGTTTTTGAAGATCTATTTCTTGGTATCATTCCTGATACCAAGGAGTGATTGGAAGAGTAAATACAAAGAAAGAGAAATTAAGAGATACTTGAAACTGGGCAGCAATAAAAACTGCACAGCAATATAAGTTTTTTATGTCCAAATTTTAACTGCATCTCAAACTTAAGTAAACATGAAGAAGAAAATAATAAATGTTAGAGATATATATAAATAATGAAAAAAATGTGATAGGGAAATTTAACAAATCCAAAATCTGATTCTTCGAGAAATCAATAATGAAACAGCATTGTTGTCTGAAGTAACACCTGAGGTTCGTTGTCCCACACCCATGGAGAACAAGGATGCAGACACACAAAGAGTGAGGTTGAGAGTGGAAGTTTAATAAGCAAAAGAAAGAGAGGAGCTCTCTGCTGCAGAGAGGAGTCCTGGAAAAATGGGTTGCCAGACTGCAGTGAAATGCAAGGGATTTTATAGATGAGCTGGTGAGGAGGCAGTGTCTGATTCACATAAGGCGCAAAAAAATGGTTAGACCAGGTGTGCCATTCACTCAGGTTGCAAATTTCTGGTAACCCCCACCTTAATCTTTATTATGCAGGCAAGTTCTCTGCCTGAGCTGTGCCATGTTGCCCATTTCTTTGTTTCTGTACACGTGTAACCAAAAAGGGAAGATGGAGCCTTCATGTTGGACATGCCTGGCACCCAGGTAGCCCTTTTCTCTTGGTGCAGCTGCCAGCATTCCCTTGTGCAAGCATCCAGCTTGCCTATCTATGTTTGCAGATCAATTTTTCAGGCTGCTCTTTGTTAGAAAAGAAATGATTTGGGGGGCTGCTTTTTACTAAAAGGATAGCTCTGCCAAGGACTCTATTGTCCTCACTACTTGTCTAAATAATTTCTTTCTACCTCCTGTATTAATAAGATACATTGATTTCCATTTTATTATAAAGATACATAGATGCATATGTTCATTGCAGCACTATTCAAAATAGCAAAAATAAGAAATCAACCTAAATGCCCATCAGTGGTAGACTGGGTAAAGAAAATGTACCCACCATGGAATAGTGTGCATTCATAAAAAGGAACAAGATCATGTCCTTTGCAGGAACATATAGGAAGCTGGAGGCCATTATCCTTAGCAAACTAATGCAGGAACAGAAACCAACTGCTGCATATTCTCACTTATAAGTGGGAGCTAAATGATGAGAACACATGGACACATAGAAGGGAACAACACACACTGGGGCCTGTTGGAGGGTGGAGAGTGGGAAGAGGGAGAGGATCAGGAAAAATAACTAATAGGTACTAGGCTTAATAACTGAGTGATGAAATAATTTGTACAACAAACCCCCATGATACAAATTTACATATATAATAAACCTGCACATGTACACCTGAACCTAAAAATAGATTAATTAATTAAATAAAATTTCATTTCCTTGCTTTATGTAATACATTTGGCATGTAAAAAAAGATACATTGATTTCATGAAGATAAAAAAGAAGTTACAAATAAACAAAATTTAGAATAAAGAAAATGAGAGGTGAAGACATATATAATAGTCGTTAACATTATAAAAGTATATATAAACAACTGTATAATAATAATTTTAAAACCTGGATGAAAAATAAATCAATAACTTGGAACAAGAATAAATAGACAACTTGAATAGATATATTTAAATACATTTAAAATGATAATTCAAGTTACCTCTTCAAAAAAGTCCCAGGTGAAGATACTGTTACAAGTAAATAGTGTCAACGTTTCAAGGAACTGAGAATCTATACCAGGCCCAACCTCTGGGTCATGGACTGGTACCTGTCTGTGGCCTGTTAGGAACCCGGCTGCACGGCAGGAGGTGAGCGGCGGGCAAGGAAGTGAAGCTTCATCTGTATTTACAGCTGCTCCTCATCACTCATATTACCGCTTGATCTCTGCCTCCTGTCAGATCAGCCGTGGCATTAGATTCTCATAGGAGAGGATCCAATTCTATTGTGAACTGCACATGCAAAGGATCTAGCTTGTGGGCTCCTTATGGGAATCTAATGCCTGATGATCTGTCCCTGTCTCCCATTACCCCCAGATGGGACCAATTACTTGCAGGGAAACAAACTCAGTGCTCCCACTGATTCTAAATTATGGTGAGTTATATAATTATTTCATTATATATTACAATGTAATAATAATAAAGTGAACAATAAATGTAATGCATTTGAATCATCCCAAAATCATCCCCCGCCACTCGCCACCCTGACCCATGGAAAAATTATCTTCCACGAAACCAGTCTTTGGTGCCACAAAGGTTGGGGGCTGCTGACTTATACTATAAGACTTCTTAAAAAAAATAAGAAAATAAAAAAGGCAAAGTCACCCAGTCATTTTGTCAGACAAGAATAAAAGGATAACAAAGTCTAAAGCATAAAGAGAAAAATTTAAATAAATAAATAAATATTATTTTGACAACAGATCCACACTGTTTTGTATAAACATAGGTGCAAAAATTTTAGTTAGGATGTTCCTAATTGTATCTAACACATTATTGTAAAATACAGTAATCATGTTTCTCATGAATGCATTGAAGATTAATATTCAAAATATCTTACATGAAAAATACATTTACAATGCAATAGAAATATGATAACATTTATAGATATTTTGGGTATTAACCATCAATGTATCTGCATTACACAGTTACATGTGTAATTTCAAAATTATATATATATAAAAGCTAAACCGTACTTCTTTTCTTTTACTTTAAAATATTATTTCCTCTTAATTTTTACATTGATTTGTTCAAATTAGAATCTAGACTGAGAGACATGCATTTCATTTGATTACTATGTTTCTCAAGCCACTTAATTTAAAAATTGAGGTCACTGACTTTTTTCTTGTCTTTTTAAAAATTAATATTCATTTTTTAGGGCAGTTTAGGTTTACAAAAATTTGAGCAGAGAATATAGAGCGTTCCTATATACCCTCTTGGCCCTTCTGATTATTGAGATCTTACATGAGTGTTGTACATTTGTTACAATTGATGAGCTAATATTGACACATTATTATTAACTAACTAAAGTACATTGTTCATAATTGGGTCACTCTTTGGGTTTTGGCTGATGTATAATTATATACATTCACCATTAAACTATCCAACAAAATAATTTCACAGCTCAAAAAATCCCTTGTGTTCCACTATTTCATCCATCCCCCACAAATCCCTGGCTAGTAATGATCATCTTATGCCTCCATAGTTTTAGCTTTTCCAGGATGTGATATAGTTGAATCATAGAGTATGTAGTCTTTGCACATTAGCTTCTTTCACTTATCAATATGTAATTAAGTTTCCTTCATGTCTTTATGTGGCTAGGAACCTGTTATGAACTGAATGTTTATGTCTCCTCCGTAATTCATATGTTGAAGCCTTAAGTCCGAGTGTGATGGGATTTGGAGATGAGACCTTTGGTGAGATTTAGATGAGATCATGAGGGTGGGACCCTCATGATGGAGTTACTGCCCTTATAAGAAGAAAAAATGAAAAAGAAAGACAACTCCTGATCACCTCATGCACACATACCAAAAAGAGGCCAGTGTAAGGAACCAGCCAGAAGGCAGCCTTCTGCAACTCAAGCAGAGAGTCCTCACCAGATACTGGCCCTGCTGGCACCTTGATCTTTGACTTCAGTCTCCAGGACTGTGAGAAATACGTTCTGTTGTCTAAATCACCCAATCTATGGAATTTTGTTATGGAAGCTGAAGCTAAGAAAATATTTCTTTTATTTTTCTTTCTTTCTTTTTTTTTTGTATGTTTCTTTGAGATTGTTGCTCAGCCTGGAGTACACTGGTATGATCATGGCTCATTGCTGCCTCAACCTCCTGGACTCAGGTGGTTTTCCCACCTCAGCATCCCAAGTAGCCAGGACCATAGTCACATGCCACCCATGCCCGGCTAATTTTTGTATTTTTTTGTTGATATGGAGTCATGCCATGTTCCCCAGGCTGGTTTCAAATCCCTAGGCTCAAGTAATCCTCCTGCCTTGGCCTCCCAAAGTGTTCGGATTACAGGCATGAGCCACCATGCCCAGCCATCTTTCTATTGTTGAGTAATATTTCATTGTATAGATGAACCACACTTTATTCATTCACCTATGGAAAGAATTACTTGCATCTAAATTGTGGAAATTCTGAATAAAGCTGATATAAACATTTGTTTGCAGAGTTTTATGGGCATGTACATTTTTTATTCATTTGAGTAAATACCAGGGAGCATGATTACTGGATCATATTGTAAGACTATGTTTAGTCTTGTAAGAAACTGCCAAACTCTCTTCCAAACTGGTTATATCACTGTGCATTCCTGCTGGCAATGAATGAGAGTTCCTGTTACTAAATGTTTCATTGGCATATGAGTTTTCAATGTTTTAGATTTCAGCCATTCTAGTAAGTGTATAGTGGTATCTCATTGTTGTTTTCATTTATAATTGTATTATAATAATGTTGAATATCTTCTCATATACTTATTTGCTGTCTGTATATTTTTGATGAGATATCTGTTCAGATATTTGCTCATTTTAATTGGATTGTTTAATTGGCCTTTACAATATTTAATGCCTTTACAATAGTAAAGGCATTTATAAAGGCATTAATGCCTTTACAATAATACAATTTAATGTCAGTACAATATTCAATGACTTTACAATATTTAATAATTTCTTATTGTTGAGCTTTGTGTCTTTGTGTATTTTGGATAACAGTCCATTATTTTACATGTGTCTTTCAAATATTTTCTCCCAGTCTGTGGATTATCTTTTCTTTCTCATAGCAGTGTCCATCTCAGAGCAGAAGTTTTTTTAATTTTAATGAAGTCTAATTTATCATTTTATTTTTCTTTCTTGGATCATGCTTTTGGTCACTGTATCTAAAAAATAATCACCAAACCCAAAGTCTCCTAGATTTTCTTCTATATGATTTATCTTCTAGAAGATTTATGCTGGACTTTTATAACTACGTCTATGATCCATTTGGAGTTTGCTTTTTTAAAAAGTATACAGTCCTTGTCTGAATTCATTTTATTTTTTGCATATGGATGCCCACTTGTTCCAGCAACATTTGTCAAAGAGACTATCCATTCTCTGTTGAATTCCCTCTGCACTTTTGTCCAGGTTTCATTGACTATATTTTTGTGGATCTATGCCTGGATTCTCTATTTGGTTCCAACGGTCTATATGTCTATTCCTTAGCCAATATCCCATTGTCTTGAGTCTTATAGCATCATAGCAAGCCTTGAAGTCAGTAGTATCAATCTTCTGACCTCATGGTTCTTTGTCAATATTGTTTCCATTCTAAGTTTTCTTACTTTCAAAACACACTTTTTTTTTTTTTTTGAGATGGAGTCTCACTCTGTTGCCCAGGCTGGAGTGCATTGGTGCAACCTTTGCTCACTGCAACCTCCGCCTCCTGTGTTCAAGCGTCTCCTGCCTCAGCCTCCCCAGTAGCTGAGATTACAGGCATGTGCCACCAAACCTGGCTAATTTTTGTATTTTTAGTAGAGACAGAGTTTCACCGGGTTGGCCAGGATGGTCTCAAACTCCTAACCTCAAGTGATCCACCCACCTTGGCCTCCCAAAGCGCTGGGATTACAGGCATGAGCCACCTGAACTGGCCTCAAAATACACTTTAGAATCTGTTTGTTGATGTCCACAAAATAACTTGCTAGGATTTTGATTGGGATTGTAATGAATCTATATATCAAATTGGGAAAAACTGCTATTTTAAAATATTGAGTCTTTTTATCCATGCATATGGAGTATCTCTCAATTTATTTATGTTTGATTTTTTTCCTCAGAGTTTTACAGTCTTCACTTAATTAGATTTAGTACATATTTTTAAAGATTTGTATATGTGTTTCATTTTTTCATTCAAATGTAAATGGTATTGTGTTTTCAATATCAAATTCCAATTGTTCATTATTGGCATATAAGAAAGTAATTGACTTTTGTACATTAACCTTGTTTCCTGCAAGCTTGCTATAATGGTGTTTCTTCCTTTATTCTTTTTTTCCTTCTTACAGGTTTGCCAATTTTATAAATTATTTCAAAAAATATTTATTTGCTTCATTGATATATTCTGTGTTGATTTCCTGTCTCCAAGTTCAGTGATTTCTGCCTTAAGCTTTATTGTTTCTTTGTTTCTACTTAGTTTTAATTTAATCTTTTCTTCTTTTACTAATTTACTTCAGTTGGACCTACATTATTGTTTTTAAGGCCAGGCATGGTGGCTCATGCCTATAATCCCAGCACTAAGAAGCAGGAGGATCCCTTGAGCCCAGGAGTTTGAGACCACCCTGGACAACATAACAGGACCCCATTTCTATTTTGTAAAAAATAAAATCTTTCTCTTTTATAATATATACATTGAATGCTATAAATTTCCATTTAAGCACTGCTTTCACTGCATTTCACAAATTGTAATGAATTGTATTTTAATTTTTATTTAGTTAAAAATATTTTTTAAATTTTTCTTGAAATTTCTTCTTTAATCCACATGCTATTCAGAAGTGTTTTCTTTAATCTCCAAGTATTTTGGGATTTTCCAGCTATCTTTTTGTTATTGTGATCTAAGAGCAAACCTTGCATGATTTCTATCTTTTCAATTTGTTAAGGTATATTTTCTGCCCCATAATGTGATCTAATTTGGTGAATATTCCATGTGAGCTTGAGAAGAACGTGTATTCTGTTCTTATTATATGAAGTATTTTATAGATGTTAATTAAGTCCAGTGACTGATGGTGTTGTTCAATTCACTATATCATCACTGAACCACTGGATCTATTAGTAATGAAAGGATGTTGAAATCTCCAACTATGAAAGTGGATTCATCAATTTCTCCTTGCACTTCTACCAATGCTCTTGCTCACGTCTTTTGATGTTCTGTTAAATCCATATATGTTATGATAGAATCAACTCCTCAGTCATTACCTAATGCCCTTTATATACCTGGCAGTTTTACTTGCTCTGAAGTCTGCACTGTCTAAAGTTAGGATAGTTTCTCCAGGTCTCTTTTAACTACTATTAACATGGTATACCTTTCTCCAATTCTACACTTTTAATCCATCCAAGTTTTTTTATTTAAATTGGGATTTTCACAGAAAACATATAGTTGGAACTTTAAAAAAAATTCATTCTAACGATCTCTGTCTTTTAACCAGTATATTTAGACTATTGACATTTAGAGCAATTTTGATATAGTTGGACACGGGCCTTGTTAAGAAAATCAGAATGCTCTGGGCATACTTCCCAATAGCTCCTCTTATCTCGCGCTGCCAAAAGCATCAGGGGATTTTTCTCCCGCCCTCACTGTGAGAACCTGGCAGGGCTGGAAGAGCAAAACTGATGAAAGTGTGGGGACCCTTCTAAGACAGGGTCTTCCTCAGTTTTAACTTTCAAATTTGTTCTCCCTGAGCCTCCCGCAGTTCCTTCGTTATGAGTTGCATTTCTATCTTCAGTGCTTGTCCCTGTGGGCATCTCTGCTCCTGGGCTTTGGCCCTGGTAAGTTGCCTGGTGCTGCCTATCTTCTTAATTTTGGGAGTGACAGTTTGCTGTATGACTGCCCTCTAATGAATCTAAGAAGAGTTGTTGATTTTTAGTTTGCTCAGCTTTTTTCTTGTTGCATGGACAGAAGCAATGATCTCTGAGTTTCTTATATCTGGAGCAGTAACCAGAAGTCTTGACTACTCCCTTTAAATACAGAGAGAGGACAAGAATGCCTGCTAGGGACCAGACCTTAAGTGTAATACATAAAGCCCAGCAAAAGAAACAATGCATGTACAGAATTGAAAAAAATAAAATGTTCATTGTTTATAGATTTTATGATCTACTATAGAAAACACAACAGGAATTTAATATACTATTAAAAGTAAGAAGAATACAAGTTTCCTAGCACAGAATTTAAAATAATAAAGACCATTTCTCTATATCAGCAATAACAATTAAAAACTATATATTGAGAAATGAAGCTCATATGGAAAATACACGACTTTTTAAAGAAAATTCTTAAAACCTGATTAGAGTAAAAAAAAATATTGTATTTAACTCCAATTAACCTATAAATGTATAATTTAATCACAATTAAAACTCAGCTGGATTTTTTCCAAGTGCTCAATAACATTACTTAAAAATTTACATGAGATAATAAAGGTTCATGAATAGCTAAATTAGTCTTGAGAAAATAAAAGAGAAATTTGTCTTGTAAGAATTTATGATATAATGGAATAATAATAATGTTAATATTAATAATAAAAAAACTGTATGATACGGTTGTTCCAACTAAAATATAGACTCTTTTCTAATCGAATGGTGAAGTCAGAAATAAAACCTCATGAAACATATATAACCTGATACGTAATAAAAGTGGTACCAATACACTAACAATAAAAGGAAAAATATTTAGTAGCTTGTTTGGGGTAGACTGCTGAGCTTACATGAAAATAAAGCTGGATCTATAATTTAAACTAACTCTAAGGGGGTTCAGTGTTATAGACATAAAAGTGAAAGATAACATAAGCTAAGAGATGAAAATATAGAACACCATCTTTAGGATCTAGAGGTAGGGAATTCTGTTTTAAACGAAATTAAACACAAACCACTAGGATCAAGGAAATTACTGGAACGTATTTTATCAAAATTTGAAATATCTATTCAACCAGAATAAGCAAATATGAAGCTATGGTAGAGGATAGCCTGTGAGAAGATAATTGAAATGTAAAACTTTAGTAAAGATTACTATTTAGAAATATAAGAAATTCCTAATAACATAAGCAAATATAGGAAACCCAAACAAGTTTAATTCAGCAAAGACAGGAAAAAGACAAATAATAAAAGGAAAACCCATAAAGCTAACCAGTTCAGAAAGATATGCTCAAATGTATTGGTACTTAGACAATTTCAAAGAAAAACAAGATATCAATATGCACTGATCAAACTGATAAATGCAGAGAAATTCACAGGCCTCCAATGTAGCATTCACGGGACAACTTTTGGCTTCAATATTTGCAATATCTCATGTTGGAGGCAACCAAAGTGTTCATCCGTAAGAAAATAGACAAAAAGAAAATTGTAATGTTTACATGATACAAAACATCATGCTACAATTTAAAGCAACAAATTAAATTAATGCATAGCAACTTTGATGGATTTAAAGGCTTGGGGTTATGCTTTTATAAAAGAAAACATAAAAGAATACCTATTGCACAATAGCACTGATAATATTTACCTATGAAACCTTTAAACATAAATGTGTAAAAGAATACTACCTTTGTTCAACAAAGAATTGAACAACTCTTTTGGATCCTAAACTGTTCTAGATACTGGAGTTTATTAGGGGCAAAAATATACATATATATCCTTATTATGATGGAGCATGCCACTCGGAGGGTGGAGACTGACAATATGCTGATTTGAAACCAATGGAACCTAAAAGGACAACAGGGAATAAGAAAGCTGGAAAGGGCCAGGCAAGCACAGGGAACTAAGAAGCAGCAGCTGCGAGATAGGAGGGCCCTCAGGATACGGAGCCTAGAGTTTTTTAAGAAAGGTGATGTGGTCAGTTATGCAAATGCCACTGAGTTTGAACAGAAGGACCGAACAAGTGGCATCGGGCTGTGCAATGTGACATCATTCATAACTATGTCGAGGGCAGATGTCCTGGAGCCACAGGAACTGACGCCCCAGAGCAGTGCACTGTGGTGAGACAGAGGTTCAGAAAGCGGATGGAGGAAATACGTGGCACTTTTTCGAGAAGTCTTGCTGTTAGAAAAGCAAAACAACAGGAGATAGCTGATGAGGAGCCTATGCACAGAGTGAGATGTGTTTTTGCAGACGAAGAGAGAATGATAGCAGGTGCAAAATATTCAACAACAGGGGAAGTAACTCAAGCATGGTGCAAGAGTAGGCCTTTGGAGAAGGGCCACCTTGGCCATCCTAGAGGGATGGAAGGTGCCAAGTGTGGAGGCCAGTGCAGTGGAGTTGGTAGATTTGGGGCAGGAACATAAGAATGTTCCCATCCATTTAGTTTCTCTGCAAAATGAGGCAAGGCCATCAGCTGTGACATAGAGGAGAATGATGTGAGAATAATTTTACCTCCTTGAGCTGTGAATACCGAGGTCTAGGCCTAAGTATGTTCCGATGAAATAAAAAGTATTCAGAGCCTCATTTTCCCATGCACACTCCAGAACCAAGGACTTGGGAGACAGTGAGAGCACTTGGTCCACGTACAACCAATGAACCCTTGCTCACTAATAGACAGTGGTAATGGGGCCTCAATCTGCAGATAAAGGTAGAGAAACATTCTGAATCATGGTGAGAAAACACCACTCAAACAAGTGAAGGCATGCAAGGCCAGCCTAGCTGAGAGAATTGCTTAAGCCCAGGGGTATGAGTCTGCAGTGAGCTATGATTGTGCCACTGCACTCCAGCCTGAGTGACAGGGCAAGACCACGTATTTAAAAAAAAAAATTATTATTTGAAAAAGTGAAGCAAGAAGAGGGACATCAGAAACCAAATCTTCACATGTTCATTACAAGATGATCATAAGCAGGCCATTATTTCATCTATGAGGGCAACATATTAGTAGATTATGAAATCAGTGTAGTAGGGTCAAGTTCAGCATTTTAAAAGTGAATGAAGAACAGAAGAGAAGAGATTAGGAAAAAAAGAAAGTATCACTGTGCATCTTATGGACATATGCACACATAGTACACACAAACCCTATGTGTGTGTACAACGGAGGTATGCACGGACACACGTGAGTACTATGTCATACACTATCACTTGTTTGAAAAATACTTCTGTAGGAGATGCAAAGATTTAGATATGATCTCTAAATTCTAGGAATAATAATGCTCATAAGAGGGTTAGGTTAGGGACCAACTCAGAGGCTATGTTCTCAGGAAAACTCCCTTTCTTACCATTCCCAAAACATTAGCCACAAGCTCGAATTTTGTTTCATGCCACCTCTAAATGCCAGCAGTACTGCTTTATACTCCTCCTGTTATAAATGCTGCCATTGTCAGTCTTTTAAAATCCTCCTGAATATTCTTAAGGATACCATTTTATGGTTAGAAAATACTGCTAGATATATAGTATTTCAGGGTTTTAAAAAATAGTTCTTGTTGCAGATATTAGTTAATGAACTCACCTTGTACAAGCTGTGATGAGTTGAAGGAAATCTAATGTTTTGTGCTATCTACAAGAAATTGTGGACTGGTTTTATTCTTGTTATTCCAATATTTTGTTTGTTCTTTACTGTCTTTCAAACTGCATAGAAATATTTGGTTTAATCTGAATTAAAGTAGACATATTCTGAAGCTAAATTTAAAAAATACAACAAAATGAGTGGATCTTTCAAGACTTTTGCCATTCTAAATATTTTATCAGAAAAGTGATAGCAGTTTAACCATAATTCCTTCCCTTTTTTTAGAACAATAATATTTTCCAGACCTTTCTTTACATTTACATACACAAGTATTTTCCATCAGGAATACTATAGAATTCTACCTATTGGGTCTCATTTGTTATTTCTGTGAATTGTATTTCTGCATTTCATTTTCTCCTTTTTTTTTTTTTTTTTTTTTGAGACAGGGTTTTGCTCTGTTGCCTAAGCTGGAGTGCAGTGGCACAACCAGGGCTCACTGCAGCCTCCACCTCCTCTGCTCAAGTGATCCTCCCACCTCAGCCTCCCATGTAGCTGGAACTACAGGACTGTGCTACCATGCCCAGCTAAGATTTTTGTTTTTTGTTTTGTAGAGACAGGGTCTCACTATATTGCCCAGGCTGGTCTTGAACTCCTGGGCTCAAGTGATCTGCCTATTTCAGCCTCCCAAAATGCTGATATTATAGCTGTGAGCCACGTTTCCTCCTTTTTGAAACAGGAAATTTCACAGCTGTGTTGCTCTATGAATGCAAATCTCCAACCTTGTTTGTACATTTTAGACTTTTTTAAGGGATCCTGATTATTTTTATTAATTTAAAACTACCCAAAAAGTATGTAACGTAGATATTATTTTTCTCAACTATTTTAATACTACAGCTGAAGGGAAGAACTCCAGCCCATCTTTCCTGGCCCAGCAGCCCAGCCTGGGTAGGCAGAGGCACTGAGGCAGCTGTGGCTATGTTTCTTTTGAACCCTGTGTAAATGTCACACTCGGCTGTGCAACACTGTCAGACTCACGGCTGACACTTATTACTGTAGCCACAGCTGTCTTTGAAACAACTTTATACCTAGATAGAATCTGAAATCTCCAGGGAAGCACAGTTTCCTAGAAATTTGGAAGCACGTTCAGTGTCAAAGGAAAGAAAGCCAGCAACATTAAAAATAAAAATAACTATACTGTTGGGGAGGCAGGGGTGGGGATTCCTTCAGAAGATAAATATGTCCCAAGGGTTTTAGGTCATAGGGGCCGTCACAGAATCCACGGTCTCCTCAAAGGCAGTTTCTCCCTTTCCACTTAACTGAAAGCAATCTTTCCCCTGAGGAGAGTGGCTACTGTAAGCAGAGGCAGCTCATTCTCCCACAGATGGCTAATAAGACAACTGGAGAGGTGTGGATTTTCCTAGTTCACCTCTACTCGCTCAAAATCCCTTTTCTCCTTTGCTGAAATTCCTGATATAAAGAGGTATGGATGCAGATCCCTGACCACCCCATGCAACACACAACTCTCATTAATCCAGGTTTGCAGATCCAAGTTCACACCTCTTTAATTCACCTCCTCCCGTTATCCTAGAAGACTTCAAGGTCTATGCAAAGCAGCCATCCAACCAATTTAACCATGATCTTTGAAATTCTCAATTCCAATGACTCTCAGGCGCAGACCCATTAGCCACCCAGTGGCCGTGGTCCACAATTTGCCATCACCCACAGCTGATCTACACCTGAAAGCCCAGTGCCCAGTGATGTGCTCGGATCACAAACTGCACTTTCAGCGTGCTCACGTCCTTGCTTCCATGGCACCCACTCCTTGAGTTTGACAATTCTTTCAACCCCTTGACCCCACCATGTTTGCAGTCTAGCCATCATTCACTGGCCTCACTTTTCAATATCCATCTTCAAGTTCATAGTCCATCAGGTGAACAAACCACTTGTGATACTTTTCATTTGCTGATTTTCATCATACTCTCACATTTACATTTTTCTGTTTTTGTTTTTGCTTTTAATTTTTACAGGCACACAGTAGGTATATATATTTAGGGGATACATGAGATATTTTGATACCGGCATATGATGCATAATAATCACAACAGAGTAAATGGGGTGTCCATCACTTCAAGCATTTATCATTTCTTTGCATTGCAAACATTCCTATTATACTTTTTTAGTTATTTAACAATGTACATTATTATTGACTGTAATCACCCTCTTATGCTATCAAATACAAGCTCTTATTCATTCTATCTAACTATATTTTTGTATCCATTAACTATCCCCACTCCTCACCCCACTACACTTCCCAGCCTCTGGTCACCATCATTCTACTCTCTATCTACTTGCAATACTTTTAACCCCTTTCCATTGGTCTTTCTTGCAATATGATGTCACCCTCAATCATTAAGTCATCCATTGTTTTGCCCCACCTCTCAGATGCCTACTCATATGGAGACAGACACAAATATTGCCAAAGAATATCCTTTTTTTCCCCAAATTCAGAAGTGTCCCTAATCCCATTTGCTTCTCTCTAGTAAGGTTCCATTCTTATTTGACTCAACGAATATTTTAAACATACATGAATTTCCTTTAATCTCCTTTTATCAATTTCCTTACTCTCGGTATCAGATCCACATTTTTAATATTAAAAATAAAATAGAACTCTCAAGAAAGGTTGCTAAATACAGATGTGCAGCATGTGCACTGCATAAAGGCTACTGACCCATGAACAGTGTGGGAATTGAAATCCAGTCTGTGCTGAGGTAGAGGGCTCCTCAGTTTATATAATTTGCTTGATGGGAGAGAGCATCCTTTGACAGTCAGTCCACCCAGAAGAGGTGCCTTTTTTTGTGTGTAATTTACAAAATTCTGCATCAGATATTAATTATTCTCACTTCTCCCCAACACATACACACACACACACACACACAGACACACTTTTTTATTATTATTATTATACCCACCCCCAAACCCTTCTCGTCATCTCAGCAAAGGTCGCAGCTCTCACCTTGTCTGGACTTATCCCCACACATGAGTTTTCTGCCTCGTCGCCTTCACCCTTCTCTGGAATCTCCCTTCGGTGTTTATCCTTTTGTTCTTCCATATCTTCAAGCTTTCTAGCATGGCTCATTTCCAAAATAATCTAGGATAAGACCTGCAAGGTAACATTGTAACAGAACGAATTACTGAGCTAGGAATTTTCTTTAACACCAACTAGGTTAGGGGAGTTGAAAATGAGTTGAGGCGGATAAATTATTATGCAAAAAATTGTCAATTAACTTGCCTTAAAATTTCACCAACAACCTTGCCATCGTATCCTGCAATGCTTAGTGGCAGCGAGTGTGGGAAACCAGGAGCCGGAGTTGTGGTGCTTCCTGATTCACTGAGAGGCTTGGCGGGGCACTGCCTTTGAGTGACCCGCACTGAGCTTCAGAAACACAACATGGCCGTGGAAAGACAGCCTGCACTTGTAGCGGGGGAAACGGGGGAGATGTTAGAAAAAAGTATAATGGAGTTCAGATTTTTAAGCAGATAGCCAGTGATACCTAGTCATAGGACTTTTCTCAGCTTTTCATCTGCCTTGACTTGGCTGAAGTAATTGCTATTGACAATCATCCCCCTTCTCCTTAAGTGCACCTTTCCTTTTGCCTTCAGGGACAGCTGTCACCCAGATCCCATCTGTCCATCAGATCATGGCTCTTCCCACACTCAGTCTCTACTTTTTTGTCTCTGTCCCCCAGCATGGATGTCACACGGGTATTGGCCTCAGCATCCATCATTGGTTCCCAGCATGCCCCTCTCACCATCATCCCACCTTAGGCTTCCACTGCCCACCTTATACAGTGGAGCCCACTTTATACAGTGGAGCCCACTTCCACCTCTGCTGTCCTGATGCCATAGTATTACTTGTATTAATAGGATCAATTCAACCAACTTGTGTTCCATTTCCGGTACATGGATCCCTGCCTTGATTAAGTAAGGAATTCCCTTCCTTCCACCTTGGGCATTACTGTTGGCCTTCCCTATCTGTGTGTTCCAACTTCGAGGATTTCACTAATCAAGGATAGAATTTTTGTGGATCTGCAGTTGGTTGAATCCGTGCTCAGATGCAGAACCCGCAGATGCAGTGGAGGGCTGACTGTAAGGGACTTGAGCATCCGTGGATTTTGGTATCCACTGGGGCCCTGGAACCAATCCCCTGGGGTTATTGAAGGATGACTGCACTTAGCTTTGGACACCCACACTCAGCCAGGGCTTCTGTTCCTGCTGAAGGAATCCCTGGTGTTCATGGTCTGTCCCTGCCAGCCTCATTAATATAACTTGGTGAAGGCAGCTTCCCCTCAACTTTCAGTGCCAAGTCCCATTGTCCCGATTGGACATGCTACCTGGGAACCTAGATGGACACTGAGATGCACCACTGAATTCTCTGCATATCAGCTAAGACCAGATGGACTTTCTTCTACCACCTGAGCTCATGTTGTTCTCTTAGACAAATCTCCCCTGATTCCAATGGCTCCTTAAAAGAAGGGTGTCTCCCTCAGACCCTATCACCTCAGAATAGGCTATAGCAAAGGCCTTCTTCATGGTCCTTCCTTCAATCCCCCTAAGTAAAATCTCACTGCCGCCAGATCAGCCCCACTGGAAATGACTCTAATAAGGGAACCATCCGTTCCAACAAAAATGTTATGGTCAAAATCCTCTGGATGGCTTCCCAGTTGACAAGTTCTCATTTTCTAGAACTTCCCCCTCTTCTAATCTACATGCAGACATATTTTCTTTTCTGTTCCTATGCTAACCCTCCCTTGTGCCATACTTGGTTAGATGGGGCATAAATATATGTGTCAATCTTAGTTCTTCCACCATGAGTTTTGAGTAGGAAAAGAGAACACTGGATGGGTCCCTCTGTAGGGCTGGGTCTGTGCTATAGATGCTCAGTGAGCTGGAAACTGAGACAGTGAGGTCATCCGTCTTGTGTTACTCAAAGGAGTATTTCAAGGAATTGTCACACAGGATTGCAGTAATTGATATTGCCAGTTCTTGCTTCTACTTTCAAAAAGTGATTCCAAAATGGGACTACTTTGTAATCCTCACATTGTGCCACTTATTTGGACATCACAGATCCCTGATGCAATGGAGTGGGATACATCCACCATCCAGTGCCTATTTGCTAAGGACCTGCAGTGTGCAAGGAACTATGGGAACACAGAAGATCATCAAGCAAGGATTTTATGCAACAGAAGCTTGCAATGCAGAACTGAAGAAATAAGATGATCACCCACATCAAATTCTATTTTCTTTGGCATCTGAGTTCACCAAAGAAGAAAGGAATTTCCCTGAGAGAAACATGTCAAAATAAAGTTATGTACTGGCAGTTCCTAATCTCCTGATGCCTTTGGAAAGTAAAACAATGGCACCTTGGGACAAAGGTAATAGCAAAATTTGTCATTAAGATTTCTGCCCTTGATTGAATACTATTCAATAATAACTGCAAACATCACAGAGATCATATACAATCTCAAGCTTTTTAAAAATTCAAATAATTTCAATCACCCATTTTTCTTTCTTCATCTGATGTATGTTGTATGAATCTAAGAACCAATTGGGGTAGAGGGCTGAAATGTTATACATTAATCAAGGAAGACAGCCCAAGGCCTTCTTACTGCTCTGTAAACTGAATTAGTTCCCCCAACCCCTAAGCCCCAAGGAAATAGGCACCGAAAGTAAAGAGAAACACTCTTGAATCAAAACACTATCTGGCATGAGGAACTTAAACTTCATAATCAAACGTTTATTTTCACTTCCTACATTGATATCCTCAGGGTGAACAAGAAAGGAGACACCTTTCTTTTGTATTTGCCAGTTTCTTACACTGTTGGCATCTCTGATGACCAGCCAAAAATTATTAAACTGCCTCAGTAAACCCAGCACTAGCTTTACGTTCAGTTTAGGAGGAAGGGAGGGTATTCTACCGACATTGTTTCTGGGAATTCATCTATCAACTAGACTAGTTAGATGGGGAATTCTACAATCCATAACTGAACACAATTGTGACCTATTAAAAATAAAAACTCAGAATATAGACACCTTGTGGTAGAGATATCACAGAGTTCCTTTAAGCATTCACTGCCCGGACCCTGTAACATGCCTACACCTATTTCAGAATGCAAGAGAAGGCTGCATGTATTATTTTACCCCCAGTAACTCCTGTGATAGATTATAACAGATGGAAGACTTGGCAATAATAGGCACAGCTGTGCAGGGCCAGGACAAAAGAAGAAAGAAATCACTACAGTCCAAGTAAGTGCTTCTAATTATCTGTTTCTTTTTAATATGAGAAATGCTATTGTGTCTCTGTCTTCTAAATACTGAACAAGATGCTATCCATCCTAAGCAAAGAGGCCCCTCCAATTCCTAGCATTTATTCATGTGTTAGTATCATGAAGATGTGCCTGGTTTATAGAAGTATGGTCAAAACTTACCTATTATAGTCATTTTTTCATCTAAAGTTGTTACTTATGGATGTAACAGAAATAGAACTCTGACCAAATCTTATTATTTTTCCAGATAATATTTTTTTTTACTTCTATTTAGTGCCATTATTCCTATTCTTGAAGCAAAGTAGGGTAGTGGGAAAAAAAAATTTAAAGCTGTGGGTTTTAAGACTCATTCTCCCATAGAATATTGGAGGATAGTTACATAACCTCCCTGAGATGCATTTTGAACTCTGTGATATCAAGTAATAGTAAGCTTTTTTACAAATTTAGTTTGAGGATTAAATGTAACAATGATTATTTGTTAAACTTCCAATAGCGAGACAGATAACGAGTACTCAATAAATATTTGTGAAATATAGAAATCAGTAACTTTGTATTATTTGATAATGTAATCATCTCTATTTTAAGAATAGGATATTTGTCGGCAATAAATGTGGCTCTTTCTTGGTTGCACTCATGTTTCCCCTCCATGGACCTAAGCAGGAGGCCATCAAGGTATGTGGGTGGGCTGGGCCTGAATTACAGTGACCTCAGCACCAGCCTAGGAGGGGCAGGGGCTGGCGCTGGGGTCAACACCCTTCTTTCCCTAGGATGTTTGGTCACCCTAGATACTAAACAGCAGAGAGAGGCACTCAGTATGGAAGGATGATTGAACTGAAAGGATGCTGTCTTCAGAGTCAAACAAACCTAGCTAGAAGTGCTGGCTCTGCTACTTATTCATGGTCCTGACCTTGTATCTTCACTGCCCTGAGTTTCTATCCTCAGCTGGTAAATGGGGACAAGCAAAGCTATCATCTATCATCACCATTCCTGAAAGGTAATCTATGTAATAGTTCTACCCTAGTGCCTGGAGTCTCAGTCCTCAATCAATGCTGCCCATTGTTATTGAGGACTGTGTTCCTCCAAGCTTCACCCCACATCTCCTGCTTCCGGATTCATAGATGTGTGAAACACTTATACAACACACAGTACAGATATACAACACACACATGCAACACACACTATAGACACACTACAACCACACACACAATGCACACATATAACATACAACACACACTATAGATACAACACACAGATACTACACACCACGCATACAGCACATACAACACACAACACATACATAACACAGAGAACACACACAACTACATTACACACACCCAACACACACAACACATACAGGCATACCACACAACACACATAACACACACAACGCACACATCTAATACACACCAAACACCACACAACACATGCACAGCACATATAATATACTACACACAACACACACAGTCACTACAGAACACACACATCACACATTCATAAAATATACAACACACACACAACACATATACAACAAACACACAAACTACATGCAGACATACTACACAATACACACACGATACAAAACACACACGTGCCACACACCACACACACATACATAACACAAATGCCACACACAACACACATTAGTTGTGGCACAGGTTCTCAGCCAAGTCTCTGTGAGCAAGCCTCCATTGCTGTGCTGGTAGAATCAAGTCATTCTGCCAGACTGGAGATCCAGCTGATTCCAGGAGTTTCTATGCCATGTATAAGACCCAGCCTACACTGTCCCAGGAGATGAGGTCCAAGCCCGCATGTTCCCCAGGCTGCAGCTCCAGGCAGCCTCTGAGCCAGGCAGACCAATGGAGGTGGATTCCGGAGGAGTGTGCTGAGCTCCAACCCTGCATGTTCCAGGGTTTCAACTCCTTCCAGGTCTCAAGCTTAGCTGTTGGTCACAGCACACTGATGCCTTGTCAGGTGCCTGATGGCTGTCCTCAGAACTGGAGCTTCACCCCGTATCTCAGCTTCCTGCTTGGAGTTCCTGCCATTTTGCACCATCTCCTGGCTGGTGATCTGGCTAACTCATAATGACTTATCTCCCAAATATCCTACTGATCCTACCTGACTATTACCAACAGCTGGGATCAATTAGCCCACCACGAGCTCTGGGGATTGCATCCCAAAATCTTACATGGGCTATCCTCAAGAAAAAATATTTTTTGAGTAGATGGAATTGTGATATTTATATTGATAGGACTACTCTATTTAAAATAGGGTTACTCAATTTATCCCTAAGCTCATGACTTCCAGGAAAATACCGATTTTACCAACAGATTTATTAATAATATTTATTCATAATTGATCAATCTACTGAATATAGAGTATCAATACCTACTATATTACTGATTTGAATAAACTACTCAGTATTTACCTAAATGTCTCCATCCTCAAAAGCAAGGCGTGCTGCCTGAATTAGAAAATAGATAATTTTCTAAACTCTTTACTTCTCTTTTATTAAAAAATAATTCACACACTGGGGCCTGTTGGGGGGCATGGGGGAAGAGAGAACATCAGGAAGAATAGTTGATGGATGCTGAGCTTAATACCTAGATGATGGGTTAATCTGTGCAGCAAACCACCATGGCATACGTTTACCTATGTAACAAACCTGCACATCCTGCACATGTGCCCTGGAACCTAAAAGTTGAAAAAAAAATGTAGTGTATAGGCTGGGTGCGGTGGCTCACTCCTGTAATCCCGGCACTTTGGGAGGCCGAGGTGGGTGGATTACCTGAGGCCAGGAGTTCAAGACCAGCCTGGCCAACACGGCGAAACCCTGTCTCTACTAAAAACACAAAACTTAGCCGGGCATGGTGGGAGGTGCCTGTAATCCCAGCTACTCAGGATGCTGAGGCAGGAGAATTGCTTGAATCCGGGAGGCAGAGGTTGCAGTGAGCCAAAATCGTGCCATTGCACTCCAGCCTGGGCGACAGAGCAAGACTCCTTCTCAAAAAAAAGAAAAAAAAAGTAGTGTATATTTTTAAATTGCTAAAAGCATAGTTGTTTAACATTCTTCCCACAAAAACAAATCATAAGTTGGTAAGGCGATTGTTATGTTAATTAGCTTGATTTACTCTTTCTACCATTGTAGACTGTACACAGTTCAAAACATCACACTGTACCCCAAAATATATACAATTATTACCTGTCAAGAAACAAATTTTAAAAATACATGCAATAATTAAAACTTTAAATAATAATAATAATATTTACAGTTCTGGCACAAGTCTAAAAGTCTTACTGAACCACTTCATTTACTCCTCACGAGAAGTACATGAGGCACATATTATTACAGTGCCCATTTTACAGGTGAGCAAATGTTCGCTAATTCTTTTGTTAGCTATAACTTGTATAGTTCAGGTATAACCTATTCTATGTTGAGTTCAATACCAATAAGAGACATTCATTCAATTACCATATTCTTATACTTTCTTCTGAAAGTTGATGTTCACAGTTATACAAGTGAATATGCAAAACTTACGCAAAATTATATCTTGCCCCTGAGCCAGAAATACCTTTACTAAGCTTACGGACAGCATTGATCTGTGAGGCTACCATAGATGCGTTGTTGAACACTTTTGTGGCATGCAATGTGAAGTGGATAAACTCTGTCTCACACCTGAAGCTATGAGAACAATATCTGGGCCCCGAGGAAGCTGTAATGGAAGGCCGTGGCTGCTGAGTGCAGGTCAGGCCAGTGCGCCAAGCAAGAGGAGAGCAGAGTTCATGGGCCTCTTCCTGCTCCACAGCCGAGCCTCCAGCAGAGCGCAGCTGCCCTCTGTAGCCTGACTCGCCTGAGTCACAAGGGGACCTGATGATACCTGGGAAGCAGAAGAAAGGCCTTTGTCAAACAAAGGCCACATTTCCATTTTTCTTGGTTTACGGGAGGAATCCACAGCCTGGATGAGAAAAGAGAAAATGAGAAGTAAGCAAGGTTATAAAGATGGTGTTGCTGAAAGGTTTGTTTTTTCCAGCTGATGCTTAAAATAAAGGAATAAATGACTTCTCATGAGCAGGCATCTCACAAAAATATAGCAAAGTTTGATCACCTAGAGACCACCTAATTTGATCAAGTGGCTTGAAAAATGAAACTGGAGATCATAGGAAAAAAGAAAAAAGCTGCAACAAAGCAGCAAAGCTGAATGAAATAGACTTCATCTTCTAAGAAATATAAATAACATGTGAGAGATGTCCAGTATTCTAGACAAAGACAAGAAATATAGTTGTTACCGAAGACCTACGTGTTTATATACTGCTATGCAGTGAAGGTAACACTATCTCCTAGGAAGCACCAAGGCACAATGAGAAGAGTTTTATAGTAAAAACAGCAATGGGATTGGGGAAAAGAAAGGGAGATATATTTTATTTTAAAAGTCATACTTCTGTAGGAAGGAAAGCAACTTGGTTTCATATGCCAAGAAATACATGAGCATGAAAATGCATGATCTGAAAATCTCTCCCTGTGAAGGCAGACTTGAGAGCAGGGGAGACTGCAATGAATTGTGTGCTCCACCTACTGACCCAAAGATGGGCAACAGAGTGAAACAGAGAATCCAGGTGGACCTCAGAGATGATTTAATAGAAACGCCCATTAGCTGCCTTAATTTTAAGCAACTCCAGGCCCTTCACCAGTTCCTCTTGCTGTTCCATTTTCATGTTAGAATCAGGTGATATCTGTACCTAGAAGAGCACCCTAAGGGAGCAAGAAACAGGAAAGCTTCATCTTATATTCCCTCCAAATCCCCCTCATCGAATGAACGGGCTGATTTTATTTTTTAAATCATATGCTTCTAGCCTAATGTGGTGCAGAAAGTGCTTTGACTTCTCTTTGCACATTACACGTGCATGCCACAGAAACCCATCATTATTTCCCTCTACCTGCTCCAGCAACCTTCCTCTCGTGATATGAGATTCGTCCTCCGTGAGTGCCCTAAAACTCTGCAGCCCTCCAGAGAAGATGCATTCAAACCACAGACACGTTGGTGGAAAGCACTGCAGGGGTCCATTTCTTTAGGCTGGCATCCAGATGGACTAAAATATTCACCAGAGGAAAAGCAGGACCACGGTCATTAGAAGAGAACAGATTGAGGAGTCTCCAGAGTGCCTCAAAGGAAACCAAAAGCCCAAATACACTTGAAAACTAAAGTGTAGTATAAATCAATACATTCAAACTTGCCATTCAAGGTTATTCATTCAGCTGAAACTTCTTGCACATTGCAAATGTCCTTTCTGTAAGTTCAAAGAGTTCATGCATTTGAAATTTGAAACAAAAAAAAAGGTCAAACTTCACATTTTCACAGAAGGCAGCGTGTCTGTGGAGTAATCATTATTTGGGATTACATGTTTTGTATCATATATTCAGAAGACTTTGTTGTATTCTACTTTGTTCCGGAATTGGTAGGAAGATTGGACTGTTTCACTGTGATCCAGAGCTCATAATCGTGAAACCTATTAGTCTCTTTGGGATGCTGGAATCAAGTCTTTCATGGAATAAGTCAAATCTGAAGTCATATGCTGTGTTTGATTCATCTTGGCTTGTTCTTTTAAGTGAAAGGAGGCTTGAAGACACAGGCAGAATAAATGTTCTTTTTTGATAGAGCCAGAAACTCTCCAGGCCAAAAAACTCTCCCCAGCAGCCTTTCAGATCAATGGAAAATCACTTTCTGGGATAATCATACATGAGCATATTTCATCTACTGATTTCTCAGCACAGATGAGGTTATCAGAATAGCAAGAACTGAAACAGGAGCCTCTCCATAATGAGCCCAGAAGCAGTTTCTTTTCAAGGGAGAGAGGGTCAGGGAATAGTCTGGGTATTGGCTGACTCAGCAAGAACCACAGTAGCTCTCTCCAAGAGGCAGAAACAGTAAGGGCCAGGGGTATGTCCTCTGGAATTGGACTGGCTGAGAATCCTAACGCTCTGCGTCTCAGTTTTCTCAGCTGTAAAATGAAAATTAAAAGTGTACCTTTCAGCCGTGCATGGTGGCTCATGCCTGTAATCCCAGCACTTTGGGAGGTCGAGATGGGAGGATCACGAGGTCAAGAGATCAAGACCATCCTGACCAACAAGGTGAAGCCACTTCCCCACTAAAAATGCAAAAACTAGCTGGGCATCGTGGCGTGCACCTGTAGTCCCAGCTACTGGGGAGGCTGAGGCAGGCCGGGAGGTGGAAGTTGCAGTGAGCCGAGATCATGCCACTGCACTCCAGCTTGGAGACAGAGCAAGACTCCATCACACACACACACACACAGAAAAGTGCAGCTTTCTTATAAGGCTTGTTTTGGGGAATAGCAAAGTTACAAGGCACTGAGAATAGTAATGGGTACATAATGAAATGCTACCTAAAGAGTACTGTCATCATACTTACCATCATCATCATTATCATCCTCAACCTTTTCAAAGTTAGTAGAGACAGTATATATTAAACATATTTTAAATGTGGATATCAAAATCCAGAAAGCTTTAGTAACTCAGAAGCCTGAAGCCTGAAGGTAGCCGAAATATATATGTAACAACCCAAGAGGAATAGGTGATCTGAGTCAGTGGTATCAAAATGATATATTTTCATACCAGGCAAGAAAAATAAGACAAGGTGAAGAGATGAAGCAGTTCTATGGCAGAGACAAGTGCTTCTCATCTGACTTTGGCTTGAGAACTTGGAATAATTAAGTCTAGCTTTGGATTTCAGGGCTCACGTGATACAAGATTTTACTTCAAGTTCACATTTGCTGCTGCACAATTATGTTCAAATAGGACTTCCTAGGTAAGAAGTTCTCCAACACAGCACAGGTTGAACTGAGGAGAGAAAGGTAAATATGTTGGATGGGGGCTGGGAACTGTCATAAAGCTGATGGCTCTGACCACCTCTTTTTTGTGTGGCACCTATAGGAAGCGATTGGGTCAAATGGTTTCCCCAACATAGAGAAGGGCACACAGGCTTTGAAGCATGTCAGCAGCTTCCTCATAATATAATGATACCTCTGACTCAGATCACCCATTCTTCTTGGGTCATTATATATGTATATATACTTATATATATAATATGTATTATGTATTATTAATATATATATATATATATACATTGTACATATATGTGTGTGTGTGTATATATATATATATGTGTGTGTATATATATATATATATATATATATAAAATGACCCAAGAGGAATAGGTGATCTGAGTCAGAGGTATCATTTTGGAAAAGAAGGGGTTGTTGTTGTTAACTTGAAAGATGAAGAATGAAGAGACCTGTGAAAGGCCAGGTTAGGGACTGGGAGAGCAGGGACTGGGAGAGCTGTGGGGCCAGCCTGTGCTGACCTAGCTCAATACATAGCATCCCCCTTTCCTCAGTGTGTTCATCTTTTAAATGCCTTTCTGCCTCTGAAAATTGTTACAATAATTTAACAATATAATAAATGGGAATTACTTTGGAAATTAAAAGACATTATGGAAATAATTGTAATAGCTAATATTTATTGTGAGCTCAATTTCTTAAGAGCTTGGTAATTTTCCAAACTCTTTTCTTATAATAATAAATTTAACATTCACAACATTGCAATGAGATGGTACTAATAGTCTCCCCATTAAACAGATGAGTCCAGCAGGTTAAATGGCATGCCCAAGGCCGCATAAGTAGTAAGAGGCCCATATCATGTGCCAGGCACCATCACAGGGACGGGGGATTCAACAGTGAACAGGAGCAGAAAGGTGGTTGCCTTTAAGAACGGCAACGGGTCACATACAAGACTAATGAACAACTAACCATACTGTCAGATGGTAGAAGGGGCATAAGAAAAAGAAGGCAAGGTCAAGGGGTGAAGCAGTTACGTGGCAGAGACACGTCCAAACAGGACTTTCTCGGGGAGACGATCTGGTGATGGAACACAGGTCGAACTCCAGAGAGAATCGCATGTAGGATGGGAGGTTAGGAATCAGGGAGAGGCAGGAACAGCTGCAGTGCTGCCCACTGCTGTGATGAACACCTCTGCTTGTATGTGGGATCTATGGGAGCTAGTTGTATAAAACGGTTACAGAAGAAAGAAGCACCAGAGGGCTCCAGGGAGAGAAAACAGCAAGTGTGGCCAAGCAGGCCAGTGGGGCGGGAGATCAGCGAGCAAGAAGGGAGTGATGCTCACCAGGGTCCTGACCTGCGGGCACAGAACATGTGGCCATGAGGTGGAGTGCTGTGTTGAACCATGACAAAGCAGCAAAGTCCACATAGGTACGCACAGTATTGCTGATAATGCGTTATAGTTTCAGTACCTTCAGTACAAGTTTGTGAACAAATAATTCACTTAACCAAAAATTCATGCACCGGGAGGGAAGCTGGTGGAGAGAAGTCTGAGTTATCAGACATACTCCGTACCAGGGTTGTTGGGTATAGGCCAGTCAATCACCAAACAGATTGACTGAAATCATGTGGTCCCAGGAGAACGCTCTTCACCTATGAAACAATCCACGTGAGTGGGATTTCATTAACCAAAATAAGGAGCCAAGCCCAATATGATTTTCAATGTGGCTTTGTATAAAATTGCTCAGAGGGAATCATGTGAATTACAGTTTGCTAGTGAATTAAATTTTTCCCCATTTTCTATTGTATGTAGTTGTCAAGTAAGGATAGCCCATAATTTATCAAAGTTCTGAAAAATATTTCCAATACAATTGATTTCATTTCTCAATTAAAAAGGTCAATGTCCTTGAATTCTAATAACGTCTGAAAGTATCCATCTAATTAGACTTTCAAAAATCTATGAGAGGAATTCATTTTACCTACGTGTCATGTGTTTTGATTGTTGAACTTTTTAACAAATGAAAAGCAATTGATGAAGTTATTCAGCAAACAAGGCAAACATAATGCCAAATGCTGAATCCATCACTTAGAAACAGAAGAAAGTAATAGCCAAGATTTATGCATCAATAAAACTCAGCTGCTTTTTTCAGTAGGGTCCCCTAGGATCTAACCTGCAAGGTGTGTGCTTCTCTAATCACCTTGGCTTGAGAATTTGGAATAAATAAGTCTAGCTTTGCATTTCAGGGCTCACGTAGTACAAGATTTTACTTCAAGTTCACATTTGCTGCTGCACAATTATGTTCAAATAGGACTTCCTAGGTAAGAAGTTCTCCAACACAGCACACATTGAACTGAGGAGAGAAAGGTAAATATGTTGCATGAGGGCCAGGAACTGTCATAAAGCTGATGGCTCCCACCACCTCTTTTTTGTGTGGCACCTATGGGAAGCGATTGGGTCAAATAGTTTCCCCAACATAGAGAAGGGGACACAGGCTTTGAAACATGTCAGCAGCTTCCTCATTGTCCTACCTTAGAGCATGCTCATTTGTGTGGCTGAAAGGAATGGAGGTCTCGGGCGGAGATAGCTCT
Source organism: Symphalangus syndactylus (assembly GCF_028878055.3). NCBI lineage: Eukaryota > Metazoa > Chordata > Mammalia > Primates > Hylobatidae > Symphalangus > Symphalangus syndactylus. The sequence continues at coordinate 78,877,626 of NC_072431.2, forward strand.
GCTGTTACCTGATTATCCTCTCTAGGACTGTCCCTGCCTTCAGGATTCCTGTATAGTGCAGTTCTCTGCTCAACAGCCACAATAGACTGGGTTCAAATCCCAGCTCCACCTCTTCCGAGCAATGACTTTGGGCATATTAGAGAACCTCTTTGTGCTACAGCTTCCCCCAAATATAAAAGGGATGAGTAAGAAAAAGAAGCAGCAGTGTTGTTGAAAGAATTCAATGAATTAAAAATTAAATCAATCAAATTGCTCCCACCACATAAGGCATGCTAAGTGAGATGATAACTACAATACCAAATAAAACTACATGAATATCATAAAAAAGGTAGTAACAAATCCTTATGCATGAGCTAAAGTACGATCACTTTCCAGATGAAGGTAGTACAGACAACTTCAAAAAGAGGCCAACATTTGAGCTGAGCCCTAAAGATATGCTGAACGTCAATAGCATAGTCTCAGGCCTCTTTGGGAAGAAGAAAGGCTTGAACATAAAAGTACAGGGCACATTTTGGATAAATTTTGTCTGGCCTGACTCAATTGTAGGATTGGTGCTGACAGCAATATTAATGAAAATTGTCATCATATGTGGCAGTCTTTTTCTAACTGCTTTACATATATTATTAATTCTCAATATACCCTATGATATTTGTACTATTATTATCTCCATTTTACGCATGAAGAACTGGAGCATAAAGAGATTTAGTAAATTGCCAAAGGGCACAGTTAACACCTGGGAGCTGGGGTTAGATCTGGGGAGTTTGCACCCAGCACCTGTGCTCTCTGGCATGCTGACTCAGTTACCTCTGAAATAGCGAATGGCAGCGCTGGAACTCTTCAGAATTTGTGTCTTCTGATCATTTGCGTATCAAGACCATCTCACCCAGGATAAGAAAAGAAATGAGTCCTAAAGCATCCCTTTGAAAATTAATTGCGTGATTTTCCAAAGTATGTTTTTTAGACTGTAAAGGGAGGCCATAACCATTTCATGATCTCACCTTTCTTCTTTATGGAGATCAATTCTACATAAAGATGATTATCAGGAAATATTGAATGTCTGGTTCTTGTATCCTTGAGAATATATTACTATGGTCAAATTGCGTATTTAAAAGCCACTGAAAGCACTTTGACCAAGCTATACTGAAGCTCTCATAAATAGCACTATCATCCTACCCAATATATGGACTTGCTGAAAAGACCACCTGTCTGTGCTACACAATGACACCCCCTCGGGATTTTTCTGATTTCATCCTGATGTCATTTAACTTGTTCTCCTGTCTTTTACATATATTGTCAACTGAAAATTACATCTAAAGGCTTGACTAGATCAGGTTATAGATTTTAGAATGAGTCTTTCACAGGTGGTGCTAAATACTTCATTTACATCACATCAGAGTGCACACATGGTGACATAAGGTCACTAGTACTGATGCTGAGATTAATCTCTGGTTAAGCCACTAACAGGCAGATCTCTCCATTGAAGTTGTGTTGCATCACTCAGGATGAGAAAAATGATATGTGAAATGATAATTTTGCACAATGTGAACATTCCATTTTCTGACAAACTTTCACAGAATGATCCTATCGCCCCCGATGATGACTGCTTGAATCAATTATTACATTAGGATTTGTACAGTGGGCATTACTATATTCAATAATTCCTTTTATATTTATATCAAGAGCTTTTGGCCAAGAAATTAACCTTTTTGGTTACCTTGAAATATAGTTGTATTGGAAAAGCAGTTTAGTACTAATTTCTTTCCTTTAATATTTTCAAAGAAAGGAGTAAGTGTAGTCGCCTCCAATCATGTCAAATACAATCTTGATTTTGTGTGTATGTGTGGCTTTCTATTTTGTGAATATAATTATAGAATGAAGGAATGCACACACTCACTCACAGACAGAATCTTTTTATTGTGTCTCCATCGATCACAGTCGTCTTCTTTTCCTTGATATCCTAATTGTCCCTGCTTTGCCCCACAGAGTCTCCTGCAGCCTAGCTCCTGTTTCCCTTTGTCCTCATCCTGTTTGGTTTTGAAAGTTTCCTTGCTTTTCAGCATAGCAAGATTCTTCTGTAAATTAAAAAGAAAAGAAAGGAGAGAAGAGGCTTCTCTTTCCAGAAAAATGGAGCAGTCATAGTTTTTTATATTTCTCCTACACAACTAAACGTAGTCTCAACTAACTTGAAGTACAGGTAAAATTCCTGGACATTATGTATCAAATAAACACAGGAAAATTCTGTGTTTATAGGTGTAGAGAAGAAGGCAGGTTGTCCAGAGATGTTGAGATCCAAGCAACTACATGGCAGTAAGTTCTCTAGGTTTTCTTTTCGTCTCACATATCCCGGACTTGGAGCTGAAGAAGTCAGTAAACCAGAAATGCCAAGGGACATGAAGAAAGACAGCGCCAATAAAAGCTCTGCTCTTTCTAGCCAAAGGCATAGGAAAGGGGAAAGAGAGCAAGATGGAAAACTTTTGCATAATAAGCAAGGAAACCATGGAAAAAAACGATGGCACTATCTTCATCCACGCTGCAAGGCTGAGTGTGGAGTTTAGACTGCCACCCTAGCAAGACTATAATGAACTACTCCAACATCCATTGCAAGGTCACGTCAGAGAAGGTCAATTACGGAGCTGCCTCTATCCTGAGAATGTTAGTGGGTATCACATGGGGAACCTGAATTTCTATGCCCTTCTCCACAAGGGTGGTGCCAGAGGAGGACTCGTGAGGAGTCTAAACTTTCCCCATCATCCAATAGTAACAAGACCACCCTCAACACATTGTGAGTGAAGATCACATGGGGAGCAAGAATTCGCATTTAGAATAAAGGGAATTCTCTCTCAGGTGTCAGGGGGAACTGAAGGGGGAACCTGAACACCTCTATCCACATGGCAGTAGTGAGGCAGTGCCAAACAAAGCCATCTAAAACAGAACATTTAAATGAGATTCAGATGCTCATAACGTAATATGAAAACGTCTAATTTCATTTAGAAATTACTCATCACACCAAGAAACATAAGAAATAAAGCTAAATGAAAAAAAGAATTAGTCATTGCCAACACCAAGATGACAAGATGTTAGAAGCATCTGACAAAGGTTTTACAGCAGCTATCATAAATATGCTTTGACAAACAATTATAAACATGCTTAAATAAACTTTTAAAGTTCAAAATCCCAATAAAGAGATAGAAGATGTAAAGTAGAGTGAAATGGAGATTTTATAACTAAATAATACAATAAACAAAAGAAAATACTCAGTTAATGAGCTCAACAGCAGAATGGAGGGGACAGAAGAAAGAATTAGCAAAATAAAAATAGAACAATAGAAATTATAGTCTGAACAACAGATAGAAGCTATACTTTTAAAAAAATCAAAAGAAAATGAAGACAGCCTCAGGAAGCTCTCTGTATTATACAGTGTTAGGTAAACTATTTCTTACATAAGATATTATAAAAGTGTTTGTCTGTTTGAGATGAGGTTATTACTCTGTCACCCAGGCTGGAGTGCAGTGGTGCAGTCACAGCTCCTGCAGCCTCGACCTCTGGACTCAAGCAGATCCTCTCACCTCAAGCCTCATGAGTAACTGGAACCACAGGCATATACCACCATGTCCAACTATTTTTTTTTCTTGTAGAGATGGAGTGTCCCTATGTTGCTCAGGCTGGTCTCCAACTCCTAGGCTCAAGCGATCCTCTCAACTCAGCCTCCCAAAGTGCTGGGATTCCAGGTGTGAGCCACCGTGCCTGGCGTTACAAAAGTTTTAACATTTGTGTTGTCCTTAAAAAAGTGACTTCAAATGTTAACAATCTGGACAGGTTTTAAGCAAAAGCATGGACAAGAATCGATCAGATAAACATTAATCAAAGGAAAGTAGGATTCATTATATAATATCAAATAAAGTAGATTTCAGAAAAAAAATTTAGCCGACACAGTGAGGAATACATACAGTGAAAAAAGGGCTGATACACCAAGAAGTCATAGCAATATTAAATGTGTATGCAGTGAACAAAAGACATGCAAAATGCATAAAACAAAACTGAAAACTGAAATGGACAAATCCATAACTGTAATGGAAAACAGCAACTCCTATGTCAACAATTGATAGAACAACTAGACAGAAAATAAGCATGAACATTGAAGAATTCAAGAATACCATCAATCGATGAGACCTAACCAATTCAACAACTAAAGAGATGTAATAGAACTTATTTTAAAATATTTCAGCAAAAATACAGCACTTATGGAAAAAACTATCAATTCTTAAATCTGCATATGAGTGTGTACATTATTATACTATTTTTCTATGTGCTTAACATTTTCATAATAAAAGTCAAAAGATTGGCGAATAGTAAGTGGTACTTCCTTTGTAACTAGTCAGCTGTTTTCATTAGGTAACTTCCCTTTGATTATTAGAACTACTATGTGGACCTGGTAGATATTTTTAGAGCATTTTAACAATACAGAAATGGTTTTTCTTTGAGTTTTTCGATATAGAGGCCAAAAGGTTCCCTATTTTTGCCCTCATTCTTCTTTTAAACAGCAAGCATGTATTGAGTGCCTACTTGGACAAGATGAATAAAACCAAATGGCTTTTCTTAAAAGAGTCCATAACCTGATCAAGGAGATAAATAAGTGGATAACTATGCAAAATACACCGTGAATGTATAATAAATACAGAAGGTGTGTAGAGATTATCATGCTTCAGGGGAATGGGAGTGGGTAATGTGGTGTGTGATACTTGGTCTTTGCACTAAACTGATGTATGATGAGGCATTACCAGACAGAAATGAGAAGGAATGACATCCTAAGTAAAAAGGAAAGTTCGTGTAATGGCACAAGGCGAGGAGATACGAGCAAAAACCAGTTAATTCTAGACAATTTAATATTGCTGAATGAAAAGGCAGAATGACTGGAAATAAGGCAGGATAAGTAAATATTATTTGTATCATGGGAGGTCTTCCAAATCATAATGTGGTCAATCCCTGAAGTCTACAATTATATTTTTGCTCTTCCAGGAGGAGGAAGGCAGCCTTCCAATCCTGTGTGCATGTTGATCATGGCAAGCTGTTGTTAGTGACTCCCAAGAGATACAAGAGCCTTTCAGTGGGAATTTTAGGCAAGAGTGAGTGTTTCAGGGTTCATAATTTCTTGTGACTAAGAACTGTGTATCATAACCCATGAAAGGCATATGGCACTAGGTCAGTACCAACTGTTTTAGCCGAGTGTTGCATTGTCACGGGCAGCCAAGAGAAATCACAATTTATTTCTCATGATACTGCATAGCCCAGCTGCTTGTGCTGACTCCCAAGGAGATAGCACCCTGCTAGGCAAATATGCCATGCCTTGCCTGTTTTTCACTGCTAAGTCTATTGAACCTCAAATAATAGGGAATGCAATCACAAAACTGAAATGCTCTTGTCAATTAGCACAAAATACAATTCAATGACTTTATCCTGGAAACAGTGGCAAACCATAGAAAATAAATCAAAGTAATTAAAAATGAGCTGTAGATAAATCACTTTGGTAATGATGTAAACAAAAAAAAAGGTTAGAGACAGCTGAGAAGAAAGTAGCTATGTAAGCGATTAAAGTTAAGAGACTGAAACAAGGCAGCTACCACGTAGATGTAGAGATGGTGGCCTGTTTTAGTGAGGTAGAAAGTGGAGGAGGTGAGGCACAATGCAAGCAGACGAGAGGACAAAGGAGAGCCCCTGCCTTCAAGGCTTAGGTGAATCCGTGCTGCCACTGCTGTTACCTAAGATAGAAAACCTGGGCAGATAATAGTATTGGAGAGTAATACCAAGAATTCATTTTTTATGGTTCACTGATGAACTTATAAAAATCCAGGCTGAGATGCACAGTATACAGTTGGTGCACAAACAAGGGGTCTGTTAGACTTAACTTTGGGACCCATTAGGCATGTAAGGAATAGTGGCCACCTAGTAATGGACATTATGGAAGAAATGAGGAACAGACAAATATTGTTCATAGTGCAGATGTTTGGTTTTGAAACATAAAAAAATAAGTACAAATCATTGCATTGTATAAACAATGGTCCAGAAGAAAACAGAATAAAACAAGGCGTGTTGTTTACAACAGCAACACAAACGCATAGCAATGAATAAGAAACTTGGGAATTATGAAATGCCATTTAGAAGGAATGTGACTTTATCAGGCAGCTTCGACTAAGTTACATGGTGCTAGTAAACGATCCCTAAAATCTCAATGACTTCTAGAAGCAAAACATGTATTTCTTCCTCCTGCTACATGTACATCGCAGAGTGGCTGGGTGCTGTTCTGCTAGTCTTTATCTGACAGTCCTGGTGAAGGAGTAGGCCCTGTGAAGACATTTCCAATGCCATGGAAAAAGAAAAGAGAACATGGTAGAACCGCACAATTTCTCAAAGCTTCTACGTGAATATTGCAACACCTCTTCTATTCACATTTCTTTAGTCGAATAAGACTCTGTCAGACATCAATGGAGCGTGAGTTTGCAATGATCCCACAGAACTTAAACAATTTTATGTTCCAATCCAAGTCACTTTTAAGTGTTTTTGATAGATTCTATAACCAAAAAAGTGACTGTTGCACAGAAAAAACAAAGTCCATAAAAAGGACACAAAAACAAAATGGACAATTATTTGCAAAATTGTTAACACAAATTGTTACCACTTCATGGTGGTTAACTAGGAAGTGGGACTTTTAAGTCATTCTCCCTTATTCCCTGCTATCCTCAGGAAACGAGCGTGTCTGTATTCTTGTTCCCTCATAAACAGCATCAGGCCTCTGTAAAATGGAAGCATCTCACCTTTTATTTATGCTTCTCTATAAGTATTTGCTGTTTTACAATTAGCAAGTATCATTTTCATAATAATAATGCTTCTAGAATTGCAAGAAAATTATCAAAACTCCAATAGATAAATGAGTAATTATTATGAGTGGAACCATCACAAATTAGGAAATAGAAACAATAAAGAAACACATGGAAAATGTCCAAGAACATTTGTAATGAAGGCATGGAAATTTAAGCAACAAAGAAATTCAATTTTATACCTATTAAATTAACATAAATCTAAATACATGTTAGGATTTAATCCAAAATGAGACAACAGAACTGCACTAATTCCTTCTCAATAATGTTGCAAATTGGTACAATTTTGGAAAACATAATGGTAATATATTTCAAGAGCTAAGAGGAAGTTATTAATTTTTGAACCGTTAATCCAACTCTTGGGTATTTATCCCTAAGAAGTAATTCAACAGCAGAAGTCCCCCTAGAGCTTATATTACGTTGCCAATGCTGACATTGATTGAAACCTATCTCTGCCGTGAAAACCTTTTCCCCTTGGCCCTCTCAAGTGGAGCTGCTCATCTGCCAGCATGGCCTGGAAGTGGGCCTGGGAGTCAGCATCTCTGGCCCCAGATGCTCCCTCATTTCCCACAATCCTTGTCTTCAGCGCAGCTAATTGGGAGGCAGCGGCACTCGGAACACAGTGAGCACTTGATAACTGCTTCTTGAATGATTTCATTAGAAACCTCACCACAGGGAAATTATCTTAATTATAAAACAGTAGCACCAAAAAAGGTTACTGTAACACAATTGCCCAAACTACTGAGTGAAAAATAAAGAAAAATTAGCTGAATAAAGCATGGTTTGAAAGGTCAAGATTATTATCATTCAGCAAAGTAGTCACTGAGAACAATTTTTCTGTTCAAAAATGCAGTAAAATAGAAAGAATAAGATCTAGTATTCAGTAACAGAGTAGGGAGACTATGGTTAACAATAATTTCTTGTGTCTTTCAAAATAACTAAAATAGTGGAATGGTCCTAACACAAAGAAATGATGAATGCTCAAAGTGATGAATACCCCAATTACCCTTATTTGATTGTTATCCATTGAATGCTTTTATCAAAATATCATAGGCACCTAAATATGTACAATTATTACATACCCATAATTTTTTAAAAATTTAAAAAACAAATGTAGAAACACAAGCTCACACATACAAACTGGTCACAGTTCTGCAGAACTGGAAGGTAACAACTGTAAACTAGGGATTTGCAGTTCTTTTTTTTGAATGTTCTACAGAGCATTTGGCTTGGAAAACAGAAGTAGGACGCATAGGATGCTGGGATGCCAGAGGTGTGGGCAATACTTCTGCCTCCTGCAATCGACATTTCTGTACCTCCCATCTCAGATATGCATGGAATTCACTGTCAGTAACCTGCTGAAACATTCTACACATTCCACTTTTAAATTTTTGACTAGTTACAGTTCAACTCCATCTTGTACTGTCAATTGATATACATCCCAAATATCGACAGCTCCAATTTTTTTTTTTTTGTTTCTTTGTTTTTTTTTTTTTTTTTTTTTTTTTGAGACGGAGTCTTGCTCTGTCTCCCAGGCTGGAGTGCAGTGGCGCGATCTCGGCGCACTGCAAGCTCCGCCTCCCGGGTTCCCGCCATTCTCCTGCCTCAGCCTCTCCGAGTAGCTGGGACTACAGGCGCCCGCCACCACGCCCGGCTAATTTTTTGTATTTTTAGTAGAGACGGGGTTTCACCGTGGTCTCGATCTGCTGACCTCGTGATCCGCCCGCCTCGGCCTCCCAAAGTGCTGGGATTACAAGCGTGAGCCACCGCGCCCGGCCTGACAGCTCCAATTTTTGAAGTTAAAATATCATCCATAGTCTCTGTTATTTTTTATTTTCTGCATTTAATGGAACTTGGTTTCTTACCAGAAATGAGCTCCACTCTCTGGTCCCGAAGCTAATTCTTTCCTCTTAGCATCTTCATTAGCTCCTACACATGCCGCGGTGGCTGGCTTGATAAATCTCTCTGTGTAAATGGTTCCTCCCTCAGGACTCCCCATCAGGCTGCCCACGGATTGATAAATTTCAGGGTAAAACGCCTGAATCACCTACTCTTTCTTCCTTTGCTTTAAATGAGCTTACTGCTTCTTTTTGTTTCCCATTTTCTCAAATGATAGAAAGTGAGACATATTACAGGTGCCGTGATCTGTGCACAAAATGAAACTCTACTTTCGAGTCCACTGATTCTTCTCTAAGTAACTTTTTCAGGGGGGACTTGTTTGATGAATTATTTCATAATATGTCAAAGCCAAGACTAAACTAAACAATTAATTCATTTATTGCCCTCAACAAATGCTGACTTTTTTTAAGGCTTTGAAACTCCGAACTATAATTTTGAAATGTTATATTGAATCATAATCAAGGCTATTAGAAGAGAAAAGCTACCGAATTGGATTATTTTTTATTTAAAACTAGCTTTAAGTTATTGATATTTTGGACATTTATATCTAATGGTCTTGACAGAGGTCTCTGATTTTTCATTAGCTGTTTCTGCACTTCCTGGAGTCCTTCCTTTTTCTTAAGTCTTTTTCATGCCATTAACTTTTCATAGTTTTTACCTCTGCCATCAGCTGTGGCTTTATTTCAGGATACAATGTGCCTGACAGACCATAGAAAACAAAGGGGAGAAGTAGCCACCAATAAGCCTGGTCATGACAACATGTAGGAAAAAATGCATGCCCTTAAATGTGAAATTTTACCAATCCTTGAACAAAAGGCGCAAGTTAAGAGAATAACCCAAGCCTGAGGGAACTCAAATTTTGGCTTCTACTCAGTGGCAAGGTTGGGCAAATGAAGGCAAGTAACAAATTTTGGTTGATGCGCCTCAAACGTGTGCCTAGGTCTGGGTAAATGTAGGGGCGGTCAGTGTTCAAGGCAGCCCAGGGCTCCAAATTTCCTAGATTCTCAGGCTCTGCCAAGACCCTCTGAGTGGCTGCTCTGCTGGAACGGCAGTCAATACGATGAGATACACAGAGGATTATCCAGACCATAAACGATAAATTAAAGAAAATGAGTCCCGTATTTTATGGCCTAGTCAGTCTGGGAAGAGTTGTTCAGAGTGAAGTCAGAAAACCCCTTAATGAGAAAACATGAGCAGCATAAATCATAATAGCATAAAAATTGAACTTAGAGGGGGGCAATATAAATAATTCTAAATGTTTATGGAACACCACAGTTGCTTCAAGATCTATAAATATAATCAGTACCTAGATTTTTCTTGGCTCGCTTGATATATTTCATGTAATGAATTTTATCTGTGCCACAAAAAGTACTATCATCTATTCTTCTAACATCATAGAATAAAAACATTTCCATTAAGTGCTCTCGAATATTCATCCTACACTAGGTCATCTGATGTGCACTTTCACACACACAAAAAGTCACCTAGCCTCTAGAGAGGATTATGAAATTTTGAATGATGAAAAGGAAGGCTTGCAAAGGTTGGTACCAAAGTTTGGATGTTTGTCCCCTCCAAATCTCATGTTGAAATGTCATCCCCAATGCTGGAGGTGGGGCTGAGTGTGAAGTTTTGGGTCATAGGGGTGGATCCTTCATGAACAGCCCCCTGGCAGTAATGAATGAGTTCTCCATCTGTTAGTTCATGAGAGATCTGGTTGTTTAAAGAACCTGGCACCTTCTCCTCTGTCTCTGTGGCTCACTTTCCTGCTCTCTCCCTCTCTCCCTTCCCGCCCTCTTCTTCTCACTCTCTATTGCCACATGACATGCCTGCTCCCCGTTCACCTTCCTCCATCCCAGTAAAAGCTTCCTGAGGCCTCCCCAGAAGCTGAGCAGATGCTGACATCACTCCTCTTTTGTACCCTGAAGAACCATGAGTCAAATTAACCTCTTTTCTTTACAAATTATCCAGTTTCAGATATAACTTTGTAGCAACACAAAATGGACTAACACAGTACCTGGCTTGTGCACTGCATGGATGATGGGAAGAGAAGGTGAAGGTGGGTCTGCCCAACTCTGAAGCCCAGCCTCCATGGGCCAACATTCTGCTTGTCAGCATTTTAAAACAAATAGTCACATAAAGGTGTAAGCTGTGAGAATTCCTGGACTGTTCAAAGGTCACGAATTTACATCCAGTGAATCATTTCGATATTGAGAAAAATGTAGATCAAATGTCGTAGCCAGCCTAAATGTTTTCTCCTCTTGTGCCTTACCATCTCTTAATAGTCATTAATATTTTCTATCACTATCACTGGGAAGTAAATAAAATCTGATTTTTCTCTCTTCTCACACTTAATTGCTTCTGGGTTTGCTCCTAGGATGTTTCACAGAGCTGTAGCATCTAGAAGCTGGTACCTCAGTGGTGTTTTAAGGAATTTAGCTGATTACAGTTTGAAAAATGGTTTCCCATACATTACCTCAGTTGATCTATTATATATTCCAGCCTATGAGATAATGTGGTATTAGCATTTTCATTTAACAAATAAGAAAGTAGATTAAAGTAGGAAGTTAAATGTGGAGTGGAAACTCATAAATGTAAGTACAGGTCTTAGAACCAAATCCTGAGCTTCCTCCACTTCTGATTTATTCAAATTGTTAACACATAAAATTGGCCTAAAGGATGACTCACAGGGAATTCCGTTGTGAGAATGTATCCTTTAGCTCAGTGATTTCAACGTGTGGTCCCTGGGCTAACAACATCCTTACCTAGAAACTCGTTAGACATAGACATTCTCAGGTCCCTCCCCATACTTACTGAATTGAGATCTCAGGGGTAGGGCTCAGCATTTGCGTTTTAAGGAGCCCTCCAGGGGATTCTGATGCTTGCTGGAGTTAAAGAGCCTTTGGTTTAGCCAGAGGAGTTAGTATGAATCTAGCAGTTCAAACCAGATCAAGTTTAGAGATCTAATGTACCATTTAAGGACTAAAGTTAATAAAATTATGCTGTATTGGGAATTTTTGTTAAATAAGTGGATTTTAGCCTTTCTTGCTACCAAAAAAGTAACCATGTGAGATGATAGATATGTCCATCTGCTTCACTATAATAACCATTTTCCTATCTATATGTATAAAAATAACATCACATGGTAAACCTCAAATATGCATAATAAATGTCATTTTAAAAAATAAAAAGGAATTAAAGAGGAAACAACGGTTTTAGAAATCACTGTTTTGCAGGCTGTCCTACCCCTAATATCTGTAAACTTGCGAAGATGCAACTGTGCTGAAAAGGCCTTGTGACTCCCTTGCTCTGGATGGTCAAGCTAGGGAAGTGAAGACAGAATCGGCAAGGGAAGAAGCAAAAGCTTCCGTAGCTCCCGTGGAGTAGGGGAATCGAGGCTCCGCAGACTGCTTTATGTAGGGGTTCACTTTAAGGAGGAAGCGCTTAAGTTGATCTTGCTGCTCTGATATTTACTAAAAGTCACAACTAACAGTATGATTACAGTGAGTCACCACATGTTTTCTAGTCTTAAAAATCAGGGGTTTAACTCAGTTCTTAAAATATGGACATAATGAAGTGCATGGCATTCCCTGTGAAGTATCACTTAAATTTTAAGTCTGATTCTCGTCAAGCCTTTGAGCCACACTTAGCAGTTACAGAAAATCAGGGGATAGAGAAGCAGACAGTGGCCCCACCAAGGAAGCACTCAGATGAACTCAGCGTCTACAAATGCTACATGCCCCCAAATTCAAACTCTTGAAATTAAACAGTAGGGTGGCTAGTCTAGAATAAATTAGTAATAAACCTAATAAAAAAATGGGATGTGATGTGTGCAGCTTAATTGGTTACTTGGTTTAGAGGGTATTAGCTCCATGCAGATAGACAGAGATAGGTTGATAGAGACATGCACACAGAGCAATTATTACAGAATGCCCTCAATTGTTGAACTAAGGTGGACACAGATGACCATTTACTATTCTTGTGGTATATTTATATGCTTGATTTTTTTCAAAATTAAATGCTGATGAAAATAGTGAAAACAGAGAAGGTTATAGAGAAGAAAGGAAAAAAATCTCTATCTCTTCCATCATTCTACGATTAACAAAACCTAGATTAATCAAGGAATAGAGAGGCAAGCAAACCTTTGTTGAACTCCCAATTTCTTTATCCTTTGTTCTATGGTAATCAAATCAAAGCCTCTGACCCTAAAACTATGCCTCTTCAACTAGAGTCAGAAATTCCAGGGGCCTGGTGCATAGTCAAAATGCTGCAAGGATCATGAGAGCATTTTTCTAACGGGATCTTCATGGTCTCATGACTCCTCCCCACTCCCAGGCCTCTGTTCCCCATGTTTTCCTTCCTAGACATGAAAATATGAATGGAAAAACAAAGAGAACAGGGCTAAAGGATTTCTGAACACTGGTGGTAATAAATACAAACACATGCATACACCCAGACATGCACACATGTATCCATGCACCTGGAGAGAAAGAGAGAGACTAGAGGATGTGGGTGTTAGCCTCCTCAAAAAGTTTTGCCAGGTTGGGTGTGGTGGCTCATGCCTGTAATCCCAGCGCTTTGGGAGGCCGAGGCGGGTGGATCGCCTGAGCTCAGGGGTTCGAGACCACACACGGCAACATGGCGAAATCCCATTTTTACTAAAAATACAAAATAATTAACCAGATGTGGTAGCGCACCCCTCTAGTCCCAGCTACTTGGGAGAATGAGGCAGGAGAATCGCTTGAGCCCCAGAGGTGAAGGTTGCAGTGAGCCAAGATTGTGCCACTGCACTTCAGCTTGGGCTACAGAGTGATACTCCGTCTCAAAAACAAAAACAAAAACAAACAAAAAAAAACTTTTGCCAAATAATATCAAATTAAAGTTTTAACAAACAAAAATCTTATTTTGAACGCAGAAAGTCTCCTTTCTCATATGAAAATATTTCATATATTTTGGGTTTTCATGCATAGAACTACACTTTCAACTAAATAAGATGCCACTATGTCTACAGCATCTCCCTCATCCCTGATACCACCCTCTCTGGACACATTGTTTTTTCTTTCTTTTTTTGGCCCCATAAATGAAACATGTATTAAAAAGAAGGGTGTAACACTGCCTGTGTATTCACGGTACCAACTCTCTAAATCCGCCTTTTCTATATTAGCCTATACAAATTGAAAATATATAAAATGAGACAAAGCACACATACATTATATAGGCATGTGCCAGATAACAATGCTTTGGCAAAGGAAGAACTGCATACAGACAGTGATCCCATAAGATTATCACACCATATGTTTACTGTATTTTTTCTATGTTTAGATACGTTTAGATACACAAATACTTGCCACTGTATTACAATTGCCTACAGTGTTCAATGCAGTTACCTGATGTGAAGCTTTGTAGCCTAGGAGCAATAGACCATGCCATGGAGCCTAGGTGTGTGGTAGGCTGTACTACCTAAGTTCTTGCAAATGCACTCTATGATGTTCACACAATGATGAAATCACCTAAGGACACATTTTCAGAGGTATCCTCTTCACTAAGTGATGAATAACTGTATATGTATATATAGAAAGAGACAGAGTCAGATATGTATGTGCGTATGTACCCCAAGACAAAATAACTGCCTTCAATCATGAATGTGGGTCTTTGTGCACAGATATGTGTGTGTGTGAATAAACTTTTATTTTTTGCCACCTGTTGCTCTTTATGAATTAAACATTTGGGAAGTGAAGATTTGCTTAATGCCATAGGCTTTGGATTGTAGTATTATTTTTCTTCCTCTCTTTTCTAAAATGTCCCCCATGCATTTATTATTTCACTGAAATGGAGCCGATTAAGATGGAAAAATCTCCAGCTACTTTACCACAGCTTCATAAATAACAGGGTACAGCTGCCTGGTCTTTGTCCCCGTGAGGAAGAGAAAATAACAGTCTTGAGATGAAAGCACATAGAGTTGTTAATCACTTTCTAATAGTCCGTGCTTAGAATTATTGGTGAGATATCTGAAACCACATCTGCAGGTCTGGGGTCTTACTTTTGCATATTGGTGGAATAACAGCAGCCATGCCAATGCTGAGCCCTGTGGGGCTATGTGATTGGCGAGGCCACCTATCCCTTGCCCTATGCACACAAAGTACCATTTTAATGTCATCTGCCATAGAATCAAGCCCCAGGGACTGCCCCAGCTTTTGAATTTTGCTTTTAAAATGTGCTTCTGTCTCAAGTGTGTTTTTTTTTGCTGTGGCTTCACAGAAATATTCCAGGGAGGGTTAATATGAACAGGCATGATCATGATCACGGCAACTGTGCTTTGGGGTGTACCTCAGAGTGCTCAGCACACTGCCCTGGTGTTTTGTTTCAAATTGGGATGAGTTTCTAAAAGTGTCCCATAAGAGATAAAAACCCAACATAGTTTTTCACCTGCTGAAGAAATGTTGCATGTGGTTTGCTAATGATAGAAAAAGATAGTTTAACTACTATTTCCTTATTGAAAAGTTTGATCTAAAAGAAAACCTAATATGTATTTGGTATGGTAAAAACAATTGATTTTGGGAGGAAAATCATAAATGTATTTAAATATAGTACAATTTCTGATACAGGGATGAATTATTGGTTCACCCTTGATTGAACACACTGATTTCAATTTTATTTTCTCCAATGAAATAGAAGAGACTGCACAATAGGACATCTATAGTTAGTGATAATTTATTGTATATTTCAAAATATTAATAACTAGAAGAGTGAATTTGGAATGCACCAAACACAAAGTAATGTTAAACAATTGAGGTGATGGATATCCCAGTTACCCAGATTTGATCATCACACATTGTATGCTTGTATCAAAATGTCACATGTACCCTATAAATGTATACAACTATTATGTACCCGTAATTATTTAAAAAGCAGAGTAGGAGTTGAGAAGCAAGGTGCCATATGAAGCTTTGGAGATTTAAGCATAATTATCTAAAGAGAATACACCCAATGGCACAGAGCCCAGGAACCTTGTATGTGTGTTTAGGGTAAAATCAAAATTTATATTTTTAATGTAAATTATTTCATATACTTTTCAGTGTCTTTCTTGTTCTCTTTGCATCAAATATGTGCTAGAGAGAACCTGGAAAAAGAAAGAGATTTTGTCTGCTTTGCACCAGAATTTTAAAGAGGAGACTAGGAAGCTAGGGTGGAGACGCCTCAGAAGGCTAGGGTGATGACAGCAACCTCTTCCTCTCCTGGGCCATTCCTCCTGACCTGAACAAGTCTTTTCCTTCTGCTGCTGCTTTTCTCTAAGATACCTGGGAGGTTTTCCACTTGGTTTTAATAAAGAAGATCTGATCCCTTGCAAGTTGCTGCAGGGGTGTGAATGTCATCACAGAATGGGAACAAAAGGATGTAATGACTTATAGAGTCCTAAAATTCAGAGAGGGGCCAAATGACAGCGTATGAATAACCCATACGGAGGAGTAGCGTTTTTGCTCACAGCTGAGGAGACTATAAGAGGAAAATAACGAGAAAATAAAACATCTTAAGTTCCAAAAAAAAAAGAAGAAAGTTGCTTTTCTCTTCTTCAGATTCTATATCGTTTTGTCTCTATAAATCCGTGTTTTTATGCATCAGTTCTTCATACAAAAATCCAATTCACAGAACAACTCCAGGGATAAAAGTAACTATGTCATGGTACTTTATATTCAAGATTTTGAAGATAGTCAGAAAGATAGATAGGTTTGATATGTTTTTGCAATCTGAAGACTGTAGTTGTTCATTCACTCTTTTCTATATGGAAAAAAATGAATACTTTCAAACACTTAAACAATGAATTTCTCACTTTCTTGCAGAGCACAAGAGGAACTATCTCCTCTGTCAGATCAACACAAAATAAATGAATGAGTGAAATCAGGAACTGGACCAGAAGCCTCAAACACCACCAGATTTTGATTTTAAATGTAAAGGAAAGATTCTGGGCCTGGCGTGGTGGCTCACGCCTGTAATCCCAGCACTTTGGGAGGCCAAGGCAGGTGGATCACAAGGTCAGGAGATCGAGACCATCCTGGCTAACATGGTGAAACCCCACCTCTACTAAAATACAAAAAATTAGCTGGGCGTGGTGGCAGGCTCCTGTAGTCCCAGCCATTCAGGAGGCTGAGGCAGGAGAGTGGGGAGAACCCCGGGAGACGGAGCTTGCAGTGAGCTGAGATCGTGCCACTGCACTCCAGCCTGGGCAACAAAGCGCGACTCCATCAAAAAAAAAAAAAAAAAGGAAAAGATTCTACCAACAACCAGGAAAATAATGAGAATCTGGCTCTCCATTTAGACATGTGCCTAGAGCTGAATGGAGCACTCCTCTTTCTGGAAAGATTAGAAGCTGGATGAAGGGTGACCGATATACCCTGGGTCTACAGAAAAAAAAAAAAGTAGTACTCATTATAAATAGGAAAGAAATTCTTCAGAGCATATACTAACACATAAAATGCTGTTCTCTTTAGGATTTCAGGAAAGTAAGGAAGTAGACATTCCGAAACATGATTATATGTAAGAGGTGGATGTCCACAGACCAATTTGAGCATACTGAGTCGGCGCAGGCAGACCCCAGCCAGAGGCCAAGGAGAGAAGGTGACTCAGGCCCACTAGAAGGTGAGGGGTGGGGGAGGCGAGTAAGGGAAGAGTCGGAGGTTTCACGTGCCTTCACCTTCACTCAGTCAGTGGAATTTCCATTTCTGCTAGAATCCCAACGTGGGTTTGTCCGTACATTCAGCAGTGCACTGACAATTTTGAAAGATGTTCTTCTTGTCACTTTATATTTGTCACGCTGCTAGAATAACATGTGTACAGCACGCTGTGATATGATCCCTTCAATTCATCTGACAATTTTATAAAGTGCCTAGAGTGTGCCAGCTACTGATCTCAATTTCTGGCAATATAAAAATTAATCCAAGAAACATATGTTCTGCCCTTATAGAATTTACATTATGATGGGTGAGAGGAGGGAGAGGGCAGAGAAAATTAGCAAAACTTGGAGTAAAACTAGAAAGCAATAAGTGCTGGGAAGCAAAATAAAGCAGAGAAAAAGAATAGGGAATTGCAGGAAGCAGAAGTTGTGAATTTTGAAACAAATTTAATGAAGGCCTTTCTTGGAAGGCAATGTTGAATAAAGAACTGAAAGAGTTTGGGGAGGAAAAGACTCTGCTGATATCTAGGGGAAGACCATCCCAGGGAGAGGAATCGGAGGGGAAGAGCTCTGGAACGAGCAGCTGCTTGCCCTGTTCCAGAAATAGCACAGAGGCAAGAGTGGCTACCGGAGAATGAGCGAGGGAGACCACAAGAGGCCCAGTGATGAGGATACCAGAGGAGACCAGGTGCTGCAGTGTTATTTAGAAGACACAGGAATGATGTTTCCTGAAGTAATTTTAACAGGAAATTAAATGGCTGCCATGTGGGAAATGGATTGGGATAGGGATAGAGTGCAAGGCCGGAAGCAGGAAGGCCAGTTAAGAGCTTATGACAGCATCCCAATGAAGACATTACACTGGATTGCAGCAGAGTGATAGAGGTGGAGGTTGAGAGATAGATTCTGGACACGCTTTGAAAGTGGAGAATTTGCTGACAGATAGGATATGGGGTGTGCAAGAAAGAAAAGCAAAATGGCTCCATAACCTGTTTGTCTATCAAACAAAGTCAGAGTTGCTACCAGCTAAGAAGAGGAAGAATGTGGAGATGGGGCCACAGGTTTGGGGCAGAAGAATCAAGATATTCCTTCTGGCCATTGTATAGACAAGATATCCAATTAGACATTTGAGGGAAAATGTCAACAGCTGATTTATGAGTCTGGTGTGATATGGATCTTCATGGATGGGGAGTTGAGACATTCTAGCATCAAGAGTTTGGAGAGATGAGGGTACAACAAAGTATAAAGAAAATATATATGAAAAAGAAGAGATGAGTGAGCTAGGGAAAAATCAGTGTGGTATCCTAGAAACTATTTGACGAAAGATTTCAAGGTGGCAGGAGCCATTAGCTGTGTTCAATGATGACTTGGGTGCAACTAAGATGAGGACTTAGACGTGACCATTGTGTTTAACAGCATGGAAGTTTTTGGTGACGTTGGCAATGGTGGAAGTGAATGCCTGCTATATGAAGTTTGAAAGAGAAGTGGAGGAAAGAATTCTGAGACAGTGAGCAGTTTTGAAGAACTGATGCTAAAGGAGAACAGGGAAATAAGGCAAGAAGTGGGGAGGTAAGAGCGACCATTCATTAGAAAGAGAAAATGTCAATATATTAAAAAAGATACCTGCACTTATATGTTTATTGAAGCACTATTCACAATAGCAAATATTTGGAATCAACCCAAGTGTCCATCAACAGATGACTGGATAAAGAAAATGTGCTATGTATACACAATGGAATACTATTCAGCCATAAAAAAGGAAATCATGTGTTTTCAGCAACATGAATGGAACTTGGGGTCCAAAGCAACTCAAACACAGAAAGATAAATATCACATGTTCTCACGTGTAAGTGGGAGCTAAATAATATCTATATATGCATGTAGAGTGTGAAATGATAGACAATGGAGACTGAAAAAGATGATGGGGTGGGAGGATGAGTGGATGATGACAGATTACTTAATGTGTACGATGTACATTATTCAGGCAATGGATACCCTAAAGTCTTGAGTTGATGACTATGAAATCTATGTATGTGACAAAATTGCATTTGTGCTTATAAATTTATACAAATGAAAGAGAGAGAGAAAAAAACCTGATGCTGACACCAGAAGGCTAAGGCTTCATTGCTGGAATGACGTCCGTGGCATGGGGAGAGGACCGGGCCAGTAAAGCACTGGAAGGTTCTGGTGGTGTGACAATAGATGTATTACTGGGGAAGGTGACTCTCAAAGATGACCCCTGACGATTTTGAAGGGTAGGTGCCCGATGCTGGAAAGAAGCCTGTGGGCGCAAATGGATATGGCTATTCGGTAGACAGTTTTCAGTTCCACACAGTTAGCTTTATTATTATTTTCATTGACATGATTATTACTTAAAACATGGATATAACTGAATCCTATGATACAATATCTGAGAGTTTGAAGGGAACTGGCAAGTCTTAACTCATGTGTGCAGGCAATAAAACATGTTCCAAGACATCTAAAGATCTGTTAATTAAGCCCTCAATATGCCCTTCATGAAAATATCCCTAGGAATACTTGAGCTTATGAAAATTTGAATCAATTTTTTTTAACTCAAAAATCATAGTGTTACAATATAAAATGGGCAACTGTGACCACGGCAACAAGCTAAACAAATAAGGACTAAATAATTGATTGAGTATGCTTCCAAACAAGAGTCAAACGTGATTTGATTTTTTTTGAGAGAGAAGATACACAGTTAAACATTAATAAATAAGATAATCCCAGCTTGTACCAAAAGTACCCATGAGAGATGTGAGGAGGTGCATTTATCTTATATTCTGGTTTATAGACACATTTTATTTTCAATGCTGATAATTTTTAAGCTATCAGCTAAATCACATCTCTCTATGGATGTTAGCTAATACTAGTAAGTTTGTTATAAAAATAATCCCTAAATTAGCTGATATGGTTTGGCTCTGTGTCCTCATCCAAATCTCACCTTGAATTGTAATAATCCCCACATGTTGTGGGAGGGGCCCGTTGGGAGGTAATTGAATCATGGGGGCAGGTCTTTCTCATACTGTTCCCATAACAGTGAATAAGTCTTAGGAGATCTGATGGTTTTATAAAGGGGGGTCTCCTTGCAAATGCTCCCTTGCCTGCCATCATGTAAGACATCTCTTGGCTTTTTCTTTGTCTTGGGCCATGACTGTGAGGCCTCCCCAGCCATGTGAGTCCATTAAACCCCTTTTTTTCTTTGTAAATTACCCAGTCTCAGGTATGTCTTTCTTAGCAGCATAAGAACAGACTAATACATAAAATAATTTAAATGTAAGTTTATGATTTCTAAATGTCAAGAAAAAAATTAAAAATAATTAAAGAAAACATACATAAGCAGATAGGAAAGAAACAAAAGGAATTAAAAGATGTAAAAACACCAAAGGATAATAGAAACAGTCATATATGCATTATTTTCTCTTATAATATGATAGGTATGTTCCTTAAAAATATCCCAAATAATAGGGTTCTATTATTAAAAATTATACACAGCCAGCTCTCCATAGCTGCAAGTTTTGCATCTACAGATTAAACCAATGGCAGATCAAAAATATTTAATAAATAAATAGTACTACAATAAAAATAATACAAATAAAAACCAATGTAGCATAGCAACCATTTATATAGCATTTAGATTGTATTAGATATTATAAGCAATCTAGAAATGATTTAAAGTACACAGGAGGCCGTGCATAGGTTATGTGAAAATACTACACCATTTTATATCAGGGACTTGAACATCCTCAGAGTTTGATATGTGAGGGCATCCTGGAACCAGTTCCCCATGGATACCAAGGGATGACCGTAATCCCATGGGAAAAATCTTGCTCATATTTAAGCACATGTAGAATATATTTAAAAACAGTATGCTTCTAATTTTATGGAATGTGCGTGTACACATTTATACCATAAAACTAAATTTTTCTTGTCTCTTAATCATAGGATTTCTGGGGAGGTTATTTTTCTCATTTTACCTTTCCATACTATTAAAATTTACTTTAGCGAGCTTGCAACAATTTTTTATTCAGGAAACAAATCCCATTTTTGTGAAGCTTATGTTTTCTACTCCCTGAAAATAAAAAATTCTAATTGTAATAGTTTAATAAAATAGTAATTCAGAAAAAATATGTGAATTGCATTGTAAATTAAAATTAAAAGATTTATATAAAATTTTTTGTTTGTATTATATATAATAATGTATACTGATAGTGATAGAAAAATAGATATTTAAATTCAGAGGCTTTGTTCTGGGTTATACAGCATTAGAAATTTGGATTGATTTTGGACCAGCTGGCATTAGGTACGTTTTCAACTGTGAACAGACAAGATTTTATTCTGGTCCTCTTTTCAATCCTCGCACCTAACTTAGAAAAGAGAAAGCAAAATGTAGAACAGGAAACCTCATCATAGAAATCACACCCTGGAGGACAATAACACAGTCCATCATACCAAACACTTGAGCCAAAGCCTGCACCTTGGGGTCTGGGGTGGCAGGATTGTCTGCTAGGCATGAAGTCAAGCAGCCAGAAGTATAGGGTTAAATCAGCAAATTAATGTCAGCAAAGAGCACAGCATGGAAATATTAGGAAATTCAAGGATACTTCTCTTGTCTCTAAATCATTTCAATCAGATTCTCCTCCAAATGGAGAGGGTGATATTGATGAAATGGCTTCATTCACAGAGTGTTAAACTTGCAAGGAGAGAATTACCATGACTTAGAGAAGATGCGTTCAACTAAACCAGACTGTTGTTCAAAATCTTTGAGTCTCCTCAATCAAATTACTGAACACTTGACAACTTCAACTAAAAGCTCTTCTGCTGTGCCTGGCACAACAAATGAGGCTATAAAGTTTAAACTCTTGAAGACAGGGGAAGGTGTGCATTAAAAAAAAAAAAAGGATGAATGTCTATGTTTAAACATTCAAAAGAGAATACCAATAAAAAAGGCTGACTTGCCAGTGTTCATAAGGATTTTGGCAATACCCAAAATGATCACCACTTAAGAAAATATATTTGTAATTGATGGAAATGAATCTGTCACCTCCAGGCAGGCAAATGGTGGCAAGAAGCACACCGTATGGGCTATACCAGAAAGGAATATGTTATGCCTCCCCAAAGGGAGCTCCCAGTTGGACTCACAACTGCTGAACACACAGCCCATTTTTAGTTGTTCTCCTAGAAGAGCTTACAAAGCTTGCATTTGGTGAAATTCTCACTTTGGGAAAAGCTGTATGATGGGAGATTTTAATGAGATGAGAACAGAGAAAGGAAAGGTGAGTAAACCCTATACTGTTACCGCTACTCTCCTCAGGTAATACTTACCATCAGGTAATACCATGGAATCTATCAAGAACTCACTGTCACCTGGAGTAGCCTTCACTTCAAGCAGATTTCCAGACACTGAGAGAAGTTTATCATGCCATGTTTCAAACTTCAGTTTTCTGCCTGATAACGTTTTCAAAAAAGTAGGCAAAATGTCTATAATGAGAATGCCTTCATTTGGAACACATTTGAGCGTTTACCTTTCTCTTTTATACATTTTGCATTAAGATAAATATATGTCAGCAAAAATATATTTCTAAAGGACCAGCTGTTTAGACACTTTTGAAATTTACTGGAGAAGACGTTCCAATGAATTTATACTGCAAGGTGAAACTAACAACAAAAACAGTGCTAGTCTCACTGATAAAGCCTCATAGGCACTGAGAAAGCAATACCATTCCTGGCTCTGCTTATCTTGTTTTAACGTAAAACTAAAACGAAGCCCCACCAGGAATACATTTCAGTTCCTCTAGCACTGCATAACCAAGAAAAACATTAAGCTTTTATTGTTTCTCGCCCTCTCTCTCTTTTTCTGTTTTATCTATCTTTGCATTGTAATCATTTCTTCACATATATACTCTAAGGTGACTATGGTATAGGCTAAATATGACTGTTGTGTAAGACTTACACAGGCACAGTTCCCCTCTCTCTCTCCCACCTCTCTGCATCTCTCTCTGTCTCTGTATGCATCCATACTTCTACCATTTCAAAAAAATTTTGAGCTAATTCAATGCATGGTTGCAATGAAGGAAAAAAGAGCATCAAAGAATGGCAAGTGCAGTGTGGAGGGAAAGAGCAGTAAAAGTACAGGGCGCACTATCTCAGGAGCATGGCAATTGCGGGTCATGGAAAAATAAGGCAGTTACTTCCTCAACGGCACCATTCGACTTGTTTCCGTTTCAAGCACACTGAAGGCAGGGATCACACCACCCATGTCATTTTATCAGAAATCACCATGTAGAGGTGACATTGTGGTGTTCACTGAACTGCCCAGGGCTACCTCAGGGCTTAGCACCAGCCCACAGCCCACCCAGTCTCCCACATCGCCTACATGAATGGCCCAATTCAAAAGAGAGAAAAGCAGAGGTGCCACATGCTCCACCATAACATGCCTTCTGCAATATCCTAACTTCAGGTTTAAACAAAGGAAAAAGGAACTGGGACATTGAGGAGAACTTTATTTCTGCAATTTGCACCTAAACTTGGAATTACTTTTCCTATTTCTAAAACGCAATAGGAGTTCCAACCTTGATTGAAATCCTGGGCCAGGGGATCAGATACGTGAGCTTCCAAACCAGACTGGCTTTGTATACACAGTTCCCCACTCATGCACTGAAGGCACAAGTCTGTGGCATTATGATGTTAGTGAATTTCATGTCATAAAGATGCAAGCAGCAGCAGCTTAAGCAAACTGAAGGGCTATTTCTCATCTCAGGTCAGAATTCCAAAGGGGAAGCTCTAGAGCTGTGGCTGTGGCTTTCAGTGGAGAAACCCGGCCTTGGTCCCCGGTGGTCGTGCCTCCCACTGTATCCTTCAATCTAGGCCAGGTGGTTTCCTGCTTCTGCTGCTCTCTATATTCCCCCAACTTGGCCTCTCAGATGCAGTGATCACTATATACCAGCCTCCTGCACTGAATTTTATGTCCTTTTATATTTTGTGGGCTTCAATGGGAAGACCCTGCTGTTCTCCAAAGACCAAATTATCACCAATATATTTGTTGCATCCTCCTTAGAGTGGAGATATGCAAACTAAGCCTGTGGGCATAATGTGGCCCAAAGCCTGTCTTTGCAGACAGAGTTTTATTATAACCCAGCCATGCTCATTTGCTGAAGTCTTGTTCATGGACACTTTTCTACTACAGCAAAAAAAGTTGAGTGGTTGTAACAGAGACTGTTCAGCCCACAAAGCCCAAAGTACTAACATTCTGGTACTTTGCAGGAAAAGCTTGCCGGCCCCTTGTTCTTCTGTGTGAGATGACTCGCCGTCACATCCATGGTCAAGGTCTAGGATGGAGGAAGGGAGGAAGAAAGAGAGCAGCTCCATCATTTAAGCACATACCCCAGAAGCTGCACACATTTCTTCGAGTCCAATTACGTAGAACTGAATGTAGTCAAATGGTCACACTTAGCTGCAAGGGAGACTGGCGAGTTTTGTCATTATTTTGTGTAGGAATGGACTCAGCAGCAACACTGACAATTCTCTCACTTTGTAAGCAGGTGAGAATTGCAGTTCTTAGGATGAGAGCTAAGACAGTCCTCATTTTAATTCCAGCAATCCAAAGCAAGTATATTCAATGTCTTGCATGTTTGCCATGCTAAACAAATGTTTTTATTAAAAAGTGACAGTGATCCTTTTAAAAGTCAGCACCTGGCACTGTTTTCCTGAGCCCTGACACTTTATGATTGTACACAATGCCTACTATGAGTTGTTCACTGAATTTTGATTACTTTATAATCATACTGGAATCATATTTGTGGAGCTCAAGCCAATAAAATCCCCACAGCATTCCGAACACAAGGAGAAAGCTGCTGGAAATATCTGCACTGCAGCCAGCAGTAAGGGCCATAATCTCTGACCCTGGTCTCTGCACTATAAATAATGCTTTGCATCTTAGTTTGTTAGTACCAATTTTTGCATTATGAACATACCGTAGCTGGAATTTAAATTTTTTTGGAGAATGGATGATTGTAAGAAAAGAAATCAGATTCTATTATATTACTACAAATACCCTAAGCATTTTGGTATACTACTTTTTTTTTTCTCATCTTGTTTTAATGTAAAACTAAGATGAAGCCACACCAGGAATATATTCCCCTTGCATATAACTTTCTCTTTATTTAAAATCGCAGTCAGTCTTTAAACATACATAAAAATTAAATACAGGTACTATTAATAAAATTGCATTGGTACAATGCACTGAGATACATTTATAGCGTGTATTGGTATTCTCTTTGAATCCTGGGATATCCAGATTGGTAGAATTGGAAGAGATATTACTCAAAAATGGTGTAATCCATGGCATGGGAATCAGGCACAGAATGACTTTAAAAGAGTATGGCTTTATAGTTCTTTTTGCTGATTCCATTCCCATTCCAACACAGAGTCATGCACACCCACATGACTAAATTCTCATTAGAACTATTGAAACTGTCATTCAAGAGGTAAGGCAGCCTGGCATGGTGGCTCAGGCCTGTAATCCCAACTCTTTAGGAGGCCAAGACAGGAGGATTACTTGAGCCCAAGAGTTCAAGACCAGCTTGGGCAACATAGCAAGACCCCATCTATACAAAAAATTCACAAATTAGTTGGTTGTGGTGGCACACACCTGTAGTCCCAGCTACTCAGGAGATTGAGGTAGGAGTATGGCTTGAGCCCAGGAGTTCAAGGTTGCAGTGAGCTAGGATTGCACCACTGTACTCTACCCTGTACAACAGAGCAAGCCCCTGTCTCTACCAAAACAAACAAACAAACAAAAACAAAAGAAAGTACCTAGGAGGTGACACAAGGAGGGTGATACAAGAACAAGGAGGGTGATACAAGGAGCCGTGGTGAGCAAATAAATTACTGGTAAACATGTAAATAAATCTAATTTTTTTATTATAAGGACAATAATTATTATAGTTACTATTTAGATAGTATTGATTGAAAACAAATTAGAATTAAAATGCTACACAATAGTGTCATGAAAGATGAGAGGAAAATAAAAATTATAGTCATACTGCTTCAATTTAAATTTTATTATATCAAAATTATTTATTGTGTCTCATTTACAAGAATGAAAATAAATACCAGTAGAAGAAAAAAGTGTGTTTGGGTGAATAGAGAAAATTTAATCAGTATAATTAAAAGCAGGAATGAAAAGCAGAGGAGAAGCATAAAAAAACAGAATGTGTAAAATTACATGACAGAAATAAATCCAAAGAAGACAGACCCCTCTGAAATCCTCAAGTGATAAATGAAGATTGATGTAATTACTATTCCCAATGATTCATTTAGGGATGTATTTGTATTCTACTGCTGCATGACAAATTGCCGCGGACTTAGCAGCTTAAAACAACAGACCTTTATTATCTCACAGCTTCTGCAGATTAGGAGTCTGTGCATAGCTTAGCTAGGTCCTCTGCTCAGGAACTTGCCAGGCTAGGTCCTCTGCTCAGGATCTTGCCAGGCTGGAATTCAAGTGTTGACCAGGGCCAGGGTTTCACCTGATACTCAGGGGTCTCTTCCAAGCTCCCTGGTTGTTGGCAGAATTCATTTCCTTGTGCTTATAGGACTGCGGTCCTCATTTTCTCATTAGTTGTCAGATGGAGACTTCTCTCAGCTCCTAGGGGCCACCACTGTTCTCTGCCTCAAGGCTCCAATAGGCAGTTCAGGACATGACTGTTGGCTTTAAAAGCTCATCTCTCTCATGCTTCATCTTAATTTAAAAGCTCCTCTGATTAGGGAAGGCCCACCCAGAATGGTCTCCCTTTTGAGTAACTCAACAGTGACTGATTTATAGCCTATGCAGAGGAGTGATACATCATCTTCCCAGGTTGCACCCACACTCAAGGCAAGCAATTGTACAGGGTATGTCCACCAGAAGTAAGAATCTCAGGGCCATCTTCATGTCCAACCTAGGCTGAGTGTGAAAATGTAACCCAAACCTGGCAAAGGATTAGGCTTGTTAAATCTTTTGGAGACTTGTAATGTTTTTCCTCATGATGAAAAGTGAGATGATTGTGAGAAGGAAGTTCACTTACTTTTTAGATTTTCCATTTGCTGTGGGAAGAAATGATACTTGAGCTGCAGCCAGCCTGCAGCCCTGACTAGAAAGCCTGGAGACTGTGGCTTGTGGAGGCCTGACACATGTTTACAGATGGAACTTCCTGCAGTTGGGTAATCTGTCATTCCAGCAGTGAAAACGCCAAGTTATAACAGTGAAAATGCCAAGTTATAAAGAAGCACACATGAGATAAATTATAAAAACAAACCCAGAAAAAGTGAACACCAACTTCCAGCATGTGATCACCTGTGCAGTGGGAGGAGGTAGAGATACGTGGTCGGAGAGTGCCTTTGCCAAATTGCATATTTTTATTTCTCAAAAATACAACATGAAGACTGAAAAAATGTTAACATTTCCTAGATCTGAGTAGTGAGTTTTAACAAATCTATTGTATCATTTTGGATGCTTTTCTGTAATTTGAAGGGCTTTGTAACTTAAAATAGAGCATATTTGGTGCAGCTGAGATTGCAACACAGCTCTGCAGGGTACCCTCAGAATAACCAGCCACCCCATTTTCAGCTGCTTGAGTTTTACCATGGGCTAGGAAGCAGAGTTTTACATGGATACTTGTGAAAAATCAGTCAAATGAGCAGTGGGAGACAGAAAACCAAAGAACCTTCACATTTCTGCAAAGAGCACTTATTCCAGCACACAATATTCTAAACCATGTTCCTCAGTGCTCTAAGAAAATCTCAAAATTTATTCTAATTTTAACGTTAACTATATCAGATAAGTAAAGCAGATTTATGCAAAATTTTATTGAGGTGTAATATGAATACCATAAAATACTTATTTTAAGTGTGCAATTTCATGATTTTTGTCAATTTACTGCATGGTGCAACCTCCATCACTATCCGGTTTTAGAACATTCTCAAAATTCTAATAAAATCCCTTTGCCTCTTTGGCGTTTAAATTTTTTCTTCATATCCAACCCAGACAAACACTAATCTACTCTACATCCCTATGTTTTTATCCTACAGGTGCATTTCATATAAAGTGCATCATACAGGATTGGACTTTTGCCTCTGGTTGTCTGCACTTGGCATATTTTTGAAGTTCACCTGCATTGTAGCATACATCATACTCCATTCCTTTTAACTGCTGAATAACATTCCATTGTATGGATGGATATGCCATATTTTGTTTATCCATTCACCAGTTGATGAACATTTGAGTTATTTCCACTTTTCGGTTACTATGAATAATTGTGCTATAAACATTCACATGCAAGTTTTTGTGTGGACATGTGGTGTTGTTTTCTCCTGCTTTGGAAGATATTTAAGACTAGACTTGCTGGGTCATTTGGTAAATTTCAAAACACAAGTACTCTTACGTTTTCTAACTCCCATAACCAGTCCAAGATTGGGAGGTATATTAGCTTACCAAGAATTAGGTTTCCATCAGCTAAAAACATGAACGCAAGCTACTTTGCAGCTAATACAGTTTTCAGAAGCACTGCATTAAAGACTTTGGGAAATGTATCACATAGAATGAATTTAAAATTTGGGGGTTAATTTAGAATTCCATTTTTATAATAGGCATAAATTTGTTTATTTTCTAGTATGTAATTTAGTTATTCATTTAACATAAACTCATAAAAATTTTCAACACTTCTACATATTCTTTTAAGTTGCTGCTTAAAATCCCAATGAGTAGACATGGTATTTACTTAATTATTCCAGTATAGATGAATATTCAGTTTATTTCTCTTAAAAATTATGAAAAATATCTTTCATTTCTGTGCACACAGAAATGCCAGCTTTGCCATGTTTTTGGACAATTTCTTTAGGACAAAAAAAATCCAAATATAGTTCCTGAGTTACAATGTGCACTTAGTGGCTTTTGACCTATGCTGCCAAATTGCTTTCCAAAAGGTCTATCCCAGTGCCAGTTTATACTGCCACTGGCACTGTATGAATGTCCATTTCATTGTATAATTGCCAGCATTGGATATTACCTTTTCTAAGCATGGGATTTTCTCAATACTCATTTTTCTAAATCACAACAAATCGATGTAAGAAAAAAAAAATCAGGGGTCCCCTGCCTTGTTTTCCTAAAATCTGTATGGAGCCCACAGCCACTCTCTGGTTTTTTGTTACGAACAAGGGCCCATTTTCTTAGAAAAGTTCAGACTCTTTCTTAAATATATCTTTTTCTTTTCTCTTCCTTTGCTCCATTTATTCTCCCCCTCCCCAGCTTGCATTCTTTATAGACCACCATCTCACACTAAAATAGACTGGCTGTGTATTCTCTTATCTTCCCTAATAGACAGATCTTTCCAAAAAATATTTGTTAGAATAAGATTTTCTTTTTTAACTGGATAGTATATGTTATTTTACATACATAATATATATATGTACATTTATTTATATTTTACTTACTCATAGAAGGCATGGAAATAGTGTTTAATGTACCAGCAGTTTGAAGGACCAGGTATCTATTTCTTGATAACTGATTCAAGCACCTGCCAGAAGCTTCTGGGCTACCAATTCCATAATATATCTCGCTAAAAAAAAATGTTGTTCTCGCTCTGTTCAGCAAGAACATTATTAAAAATGTAGCACAGTCCGTTTTCTCCTCAGGATGCCAAACAGCCGGTGCCTATCCTTAAAGGTCACACAGCAACTCCTGGTGGCATATCTCAGTGGCTACTGTCACAGGACAGTGCCCAGCCCCACACTGCCTCGCAGACCCAGCAGCTGGGTTCAGCAGCACTTCCAAGGATCTTCTCACAGCTCCTGTCTGTGGACTCCTCCTGCACAAGCTCTTGGCAAGGGTGGGAACAGACTCTACAGTTACCAGAACGTGCATAGCTGGACACACCCATAGGTTATAGTGTACCCCCTCAGCAGGTGTGGCTCTTGAAGTTCCTATTCTCCCACAGGCACTCCTGGAGCAGAAAATGTTCCCCAATTTCCCCTTAGATTGGGGTAAAAGCTTGTTCTCAATGATGGTCATCCTTCCCTTCTGATAACACCTGAATATAGACAGCTGATGACCATCATAGCCTGGACACTTCTGTCTGCACAGGAGGACGTACATGTTCGGCACAGGACATATTCAGCAACTCTTGATACCCAAGACTTTGTGAGATAAAGATGAAAACTAACTGCAATCATGATCATTACCCAGATTTTCAAATAGTGGCAAAATCTGACAGCAAAAATAGAGAGCAGTTCATGACAGTAGGATTTTAGGATATATTAGAACAAGGAAAAGAAAGGAAGGATGTGAATTAGAAAACATATTTGTGAACTACCCACTAAGTTATAGGCAGTGTTTTTGAAATGTCATTATGGATTTTGTATTTCTTTCAACCTACATAACAACCCTCCTTTTCCAAGATGAGGAAACTAAGGTTCAGGAAAGTTAAGTAGCTCACCAAAATTAGCTTAGCTCATAAGTGATAGATCAGAATTTAAATTGTGTTGGTCAAAGGAGTGGAGCCTTTGCTGGGGAGAGGTAGGGAGGAGTGCAAAGGCTGAAATATATGTGATCTGAGAGGTGGTAGAGTTTTGAAAGAAAGGCCTCGCTGCTCGCAACTATGCCAAGCAGAGCCATGACACTAGGATGTGACAGGTATTGTGATGCACAGTTCTAATTATCACCCCTGCCCCACTTCCGAGGGGCAAAGGCAGCCAGAATGAGGTCTAACTGGAGCAATCCATAAGAGAAGACAACCGGTGCCTGTCTCAGGCCCTGTCTGCCCAGCACATATGCTGGCTGGTGGATTGGTTCCCACTAGGCAGGGGCAAGCCTGTGCACCGAAGTGCAAGGGGTAATGGAACTTGAAGTCGAGGCTGGTGTGTTTCAGTTAATTAGAACCAAGAGCACAGAGTCTACCCAAACGGTTGCGACATTATCAAGATCCACAGCCACATGGCAGATAGCCAAACATCAATCAAATAAGAAGCTTCATACAACAGAGCTAAAAGAGATAAAAGGTAAATGCCAAATAACCCTTTCATCTAGCTTAAGTGTTCAACATGTTTCAGTCACACACGAAAAGCCTTTTGGACATTACAGTCATTCTGTGCATTCACAATTAACTCAGGTGCAAGCCTGTGCAACAGCGTATGTACTCTTATTTTCCCAATGTTTAAAAAATATATTATATTCCTACTAATGGGACTCAAAAAACAAAGTAAATAGTTTACTAATACCTACGCTGTTGCCTCACCAAATTTGAATGATTCTTTCTTTCTCATCTGGATACCTAGAATCTATTTATTTTAATGTAATGTAGACACAATCCTGGGATTGTTCATACTCGGTCTCCACCACTTTCTGTTTGTGAAGCCTTGGGAAAGTCAGTGTTATGTCACTGAATGGGGACTTTTGATTTATAATTCAGTAATAGCAGTGACCATCTCACAGATGCCAGGGGTCTGGAAACTATGAATGTAAGGAAGCTGGAACTTAGCAACACTGAATAGGTAATCATGAGCACATCATAACTGAACAGGTGCTGGGATGGCAGAGGCACTGCTGGGGTCAGAGTATTACAAAATCCTTTTACAAATGAAGCAACCAAGGTGAAGAGAGAAGATGCCCCTGAGCTAACTGGTGAGAACTACAGGAAAACAGAGCACCAGCCTCCAGCTTAGCCCAAGTCTGATGCCACCATATCCTATGCTTCCTTCCAGAGCAGAACATGAATATCAATGTCTCTAGCCCAGCAAGCAATCCATGCTGTGATTTTTTAGCTCTTTTTTATTTAGTCATTCATTATAAAATTAGAACATAATAGAAAACAAAGATTTTCCTATGTATAACATTGAGCAAATCGTTTGAACTGAATTTTCTCACTTGTAAAAACTGAAGTTTTTAAAAAATGTATTAGTCCATTCTCACACTGCTAATAAAGGCACGCCCAAGACTGAGTAATTTATAAAGGAAAGAGGTTTAATTGATTCACAGTTCTGCAGGGCTAGAGGGCCTCAGGAAACTTATAATCATGGCAGAAGGGGAAACAAACATGTCCTTCTTCATTGCTGCAGCAAGGAGAAGTGCCGAGGAAAGGTAGTGGGGAAAGCCCCTTATAATACCATCAGATCTTGTAAGAACTCACTATCACAAGAATATCATGGGGGTAACTGCACCTGTGATTCAATTACTGCCCACCAGGTCCCTCCCATGACACATGGGGATTATTGGAACTATGTTTCAAGATGAGATTTGGGTGGGGACACAGCCAACCCATATCATAAAGTGATGAAAATCTTCTAAAATTGACTGTGTGATTGTTGTACATATCTGTGCACATACTGAAAACCACTGAATTGTACATAGTGGATGAATTGTATGGTATGTGAATTATATCTCACCAAAACTGTTAAATATAATTAAAGGGTTTAAAGAGATAAACCCCAAAATTCACTCTATCCTCAAGAGAAAGACAAGGAACACACTACAGTATGAGCTTTAAATTTAAAGGACTAAATTCTTACCTCCAATGGACCTCATTCTAACTGTGTCACTGAGCAAATTATCTCACCCCAATAAGCCTCAGTTTCAGCATCATTAAAATAGGCTGGTGTAAATAGCACCAGGTGATATGACTTGGCTGTGTACCCACCCAAATCTCATCTTGAATTGTAGCTCCCATAATCCACACATCATGGGAGGGACTGAAAGGAGGCAATTGAATCATGGGGGCAGGATTTCCCCATGCTGTTCTTGTGGTAGTGAGTAAGTCTCATGAGATCTGATGATTTTATAAAGGGCAGTGCCCCTACACATGGTCTGTTGCCTGCCACCATGTAAGACGTGCCTTTGTTCCTCCTTTACCTTCCACCATGATTGAGAGGCCTCCCCAGCCAAGTGAAACTATGAGTCCATTAAACCTCTTTTTTTCTTTATAAATTACCCAGTCTCAAGTATTTCATCATAGCAGTATGAAAATGGACTAATACAGTAAATTGGTACTTGTAGAGTGGGGTACTGCTATTAAAATACCTGAAAATGTGGAAGTGACTTTGCAACTGAGTAACAGGCAGAGATTGGAACAGTTAGGAGAGCTCAGAAGACAGGAAGATGTGGGAGAGCTTGGAGCTTCCTAGAGATAAGTTGAATGGTTTTGACCAAAATGCCGATAATGATATGGACAGTGAAGTCCAGGCCGAAGTGGTCTGAGATGGAGATGAGGAACTTATTGGGAATGGGAGCAAAGTGATTCTTGCTATGTTTTAGCAAAGAGCCTGGCAGCATTTTCCCCTGCCCTAGAGATCTGTGGAACTTTGAACATGAGAGATGATTCAGGGTATCTGGTGGAAGAAATTTCTAAGCAGCAAAGCATTCAAGAGGTGACTTGGGTGCTCTTAAAAGCATTCAGTTTTATTCATTCACAAATATATGGTTTGGAATTGGAACTTATGTTTAAAAAGAAAGCAAAGCATAAAAGTTTGGAAAATTTGCAGCCTGACAATGTGATAGAAAAAAAAAACCATTTTCTGCAGAAAAAGTTAAGACAGCTGCAGAAATTTGCATAAGTAACAAGGAGTCAAATGCTAATCTCCAAGATAAGGGGAAAATGTCTCCATGGAATTTCAGAGGTCTTCACAGCAGGCCCTCCCATCACAAGCCATGAGGCCTAGGAGGAAAAAATGGTTTTGTGGGTTGGCCCAGGGCCTTGCTGCTTTGTGCAGTCTCAGGACTTGGTGCCCTGCATCCTAGTGGTGGCTAAAAGGGGCCAATGTACAGCTTGGGCCATTGCTTCAGAGGGTGTCAGTCCCATGCCTTGGCAGCTTACACATGGTATTGGGCCTGTGTATGCCCAGAAGTCAAGAATTGAGATTTGGGAACCTCCCCCTAGATTTCAGAGAATGTGTGGAAGTGTCTATGTGTCCAGGCAGAGCAGGCAGAGCCCTCATGGAGAAACCTCTAGGGAAGTGTGGAAGGGATATGTGGGATGGGAGTCCCCACACAGAGTCCCCACTGGGGTACTGCCTAGTGGAGTTGTGAGAAAAGGGCCTCTGTCCTCCAGATCCCAGAATGGTAGATCCGCCAACAGCTTACACTCTGTGCCTGGAAAAGCCTCAGACACTCAACACCAGCCTGTGAAATCAGCCACGCTGAGGGGCTGCACCCTGCAAAGCCACAGGGGCAGAGCTTCTCAAGACCATGGGAACCCACCTCTTGCATCAGCATGACCTAGATGTGAGACACGGAGTCAAACGAGATCATTTTGGAGCTTTAAGATTTGACTGCCCTGCTGGATTTCAGACTTGCATGGAGCCTGTAGTCTGTTTGTTTTGCCCAATTTCTCTCATTTGGAATGGCTGTATTTACCCAATGCCTGTACCCCCATTGTATCTAGGAATTAACTAACTTGCTTTTGTCTTCTACAGGCTCATAGGCAGAAGAACTTGCCTTGTCTCAGATGAGACCTTGGACTGTGGACTTTTGAGTTAATGCTGAAAGCAGTTAAGACTTTGGGGGACTGTTGGAAAGACATAATTGGTTTAAAATGTGAAGACATGAGATGTGGGAAGAGCCAGGGTGGAATTATATGGTTTGGTTGTGACCCCACCCAAATCTGAATTGTAGCTCCCATAATTCACACACATGGGTGGGGCCCAGTGGGAGGTAATTGAATCATGGGGGCAGGTTTTTCCTGTGCTGTTCTTGCAATAGAGAGTAAGTCTCATGAGATATGATGGTTTTATAAAGGGCAGTTCCCCTCCACACGCTCTCTTCCATGCCATCACGTAAGATGTGCCTTTGCTCCTCTTCTACCTTCCACCATGGTTGTGAGGCCTCCCCAGCCACATGAAACTGTGAGTCCACTAAACCTATTTTTTTCTTTATAAATTCCCCAGTCTTGGGTATTTCTTCATAGCAGTATGAAAATGGACTACTACACCAGGGCATGGGATCTCAGTGAGTGTATGTGAAAATGCCTGGTGCTCAAGAAATGCCCAGGTTTTTCAATTCTTATTAAAATTCTAAACTATTAGGCAGCTAGATTCATTGCTATTTAAAAATCAAGCACACTTCCTATCAACAGGACTCTTGCTATGAATAGTACACTCACAAGCAATGGTGTTATACACAGAACTGTACATATTTTCTTAAGACTTGGGAAGGTGACTTGGTTGTGTATGCAGCTACGTTTATTCAAAAGAGATTTAGGCGTGCATCTTCCAACAAGTAATTAAAATAATACAAAGGAGCACTTGTCAGATCTTACCAGTCTGAATAAAAATGGAAATGGCAAGGACGCAAGCTGAACTGTATTTGTGTCTGTATCAACATGGCCCTCCTGTGGCCTTAGGTGGAAGGAGAACTTGCTCCAATCCCAGAGAGAATGGCTATAAAACACACTGTTCGCTTCCTATCTCTTCATTGAGGGGCAAGTTGCTTAATCACACTGAGGCTCACAATGTTGGTTTCTAAAATGCTTATAGAATTACAGTACAAAATAAAAGAAGCATTATACAAATATTGCCTAGTTCTGTATTATGTGTCTGTCAATATTTGCTTTCTACTCTCTTAATAAAAATGCAAAAGTTGGTCAATAGATGTGTGATATAAAAATTCACAGGCCTACATGGCATCATATAGACAAAATTATCTTGTGTTTAATTGATTTTACTTTTCATCCAGGTGTGTGCATGCTTATTTTATGTTCTTTGCCTAAAACTCATCATAAGGATAGTGAGAAATCAAAAATGATTGTTCTTGTGAAGTCTGTTGAGACAGCAAGGAACTAGCTAAGACTAGGTATTCAGTCTTGAATACCTAGTAGGTATACCCTACTAGGTATTCAGTCTTGCTGAAAGTCTACCATGTCAAGCATGTACTAAATTCAGAAAAGAACTGCAATTGCCATTCCAGTCATCTCTGCCCTTTGGCTTTACTTTTCTTAAATTTTCAGGGGAAGAAAACATAAAAACTCCCCAAACCCTCAAATCTTTGTATCTTTTACTGAGGGTGCTAAATTGTCCCTTTTTTTTCTGTGTAGATACGAAAAAGATATGGTCTTCCCTCTGGTGATATTTGCTCTGTGGGAAAGAAGCTGAAATAACATTCTGGATGCAGATAGACTACAAATGACTTGAGCCCTTTGAAAATCACTCTCTCGGTATTGATTCACTTGGGGAATGAAAGCCTATTGGACTGACTGAAGCCAGCCCTGGGCAGACACAGACCCAGGGCTGCAGAATTCCATGGGAGAGGCAGGAGTGCTCTGAGAAATTCGAGCTGCCAAGGGCACTTAGCAACATGCCCACCAGCCAGGCTTGCTTCAACTTCATGCCTGCCTTTGAAAGGCTGAGTTTATTCTAAACACTCTCACTCCAGTTTTCAGGTGACAAGTTTGGAAAAAAGAATGGAGTCATTATTGAATACACTAGCTGTGATCAGTCATGATATAACAACACTTTGCTCTTTAATTTTCAAAGCTCTTGATGAAACATTATTGTATTTTAATCCTCCTACAAACCTTGGACTAATTCTCTTTATTGAGCTAAGTCTTTTCTCCACAGAAGGAGGAACAGACTCTGAGACCCTCAAAGAGTGGTCAACAAGGCAACTTAGGTGGAGCCAGGTTTGGCTGCCTATTCTGTGGCACCTGATTAGTATTATTGCACCTCATCAACAGCTTCCAAGTTTCCTAGCAATGCTAGAAACACATCATCCATCAATGTAGGAATAGTTAATACATTATATTAGAAATACAATAGAAAACCATGCAGCCATTTGAAAGAATGAGCTAGAATGTAGCACTGACATGGGAACAAGTCAGTCTATGCTGTGTTGTGAAAAAAAATCAAGCAATAAAACAAAGGGACAGCATGATTCAACTTCAGTTTTGGAAAATATTTCTGTGTTTTAAATGTTTTTGCAAGAAGATCTTCAAAGTTACTCACAAAAAGCCAAAGTGAATCTGGGATTCTCTCTGCAGTAGAAAGCACGACTGGTTTGGGGAGGTTGAGGTAAAGGAATAGCAGTTTCAACTTCTTTGAGTGATAGAATAATAGCACCAAGTCGCTCTCTCGCCCCTGGCCTCCGATGTAACCAGCCAGCATGATCTGAGTTACGATGCTTTGTAGGCCCTCCCAGTGTGCTCATCGAGTCATGAACATAATTTTAAATAAATAAACCTACTTTTGTTGAGCCTGACAGGGTGCTGGGAGCTCTAATTCGTTCCCTCTTTTATTCTTTGCCACTACTCTGCAAGAGAGGCATTAACATGAAAAATAATAGCTCCTCTGCATAAATGCTGGCTAGCAGGACAAAAAGGAAGAACTGCACATTTACAGGTTCTTCTAAAGGCAGGAGCTGATATTGAGTGTGCACAGTTAGACTGTGTCCCTACACTACAAAGTAGGGACCATCATCTCATTTTACATGAAGGAAACTGGGGCTCAGTAAAGAAGTACCCAGAGCCATCCCTCCAGCTAAGTGCAGAATCAAACCCCATATCTAACACTGTAGTCAAGAGAGAGAGTCAAAAGGGAATGAGTCCTTGGTTGTAGCTCCAGCTGAACTTAGCTACGTGGAATATTCAGCACCTGTGTGCATGCATGCGTGAATGTGTGTGAGTGCGTGTATGTGCAGTGTGTGTGCCTGCACAGCCATATGCATATTACCCA
The DNA here is from genome assembly GCF_028878055.3 of Symphalangus syndactylus. Classification (NCBI taxonomy): domain Eukaryota; kingdom Metazoa; phylum Chordata; class Mammalia; order Primates; family Hylobatidae; genus Symphalangus; species Symphalangus syndactylus. The sequence continues at coordinate 78,915,765 of NC_072431.2, forward strand.
CTGTCAGTAGGACAGGGAAACAATATTTGTTGTCTCATGCTAGTGCCACAAGCTAACCCTTTTCATCGCACCTAATCACACCAAAAAAGTCCTGTCTGCCCTCCTTCCAGCCCTCAACCTGCCCACATCACTTCATACGACTTTACTGGGGATACTCAGGAAGCTGCTTGAGCCCCAAGAGATCTCCTGGGGAGAGCTTCTGCTACCTGGACAGAGCTCCCTTCCCATTTTTCTCTCCAGGATTCTTCTGGAATGTCCACTTTTCCCTGTTGCAGAATTGGGGGCATATGCAGAAATCAGGTGAAGGAGGAAAAGGGTTATGAAACTGATAAAGACTCCTTCCCATCTTTTTTCTGACATGTGCTCTGGGAACAGGGAAACCTTCCAGCCTGGCGGAGACGTTGTTATTGAGCTCCCTTCTCTACCCACAGAAGCTGCCCCCTTCTGAGGGGTTGTTCATGGGGTCAAATGAGGGCTGGCCTGGGGATATTTCATTATGAGACACAGAAGCACAGGATTTGAGCTAAATCCATTAAAAAGAAAAATGGGACTTCGATGTGTGTAGGTGAGTGCTGGGGTGGCTGACACACGTCACTGACGTCTTCAAGGTTGAAGTTTCATCTGGAAAACACCCTTGGTACTCTCCCCAAGGTTCTGTATGCACCCAACTCTAATTTAAACTGCAACATGATACAACAGATGGAAACAGAGAAAGTTGAAATAAGCCTTTTGGAACTTGTAGCTGCACAAAGCCATTGTACATGAAAAGTACAGAGAAAACAATTGGAATCATTTCAGGCTTTGAAAACTTATAATTACAGGTGAGTGGCTATTATGTTATTGGAACAGCCATTATAAGTGAAAGGTACAATTTCAGATAATATATGTGAGGACATTAATACACCATCAGATTTTTACAGTACAAGTATCACAATGCATCCAATTTCAAATTAAAGGTCACCTTCCTGGGTCTTTTTTTTCCCTTGATTCTCTACCTCCATTTTTAAGTAGAGCATTCATGTGAAATAATGGCATCATTTCTCCGAAAAAATCACAATAATTTTTGCTTGTGCATTTTTTACTATCATTTAAAAGCTTCCAGGTCTTTAACGTTGTAGGAAAATAACAAAAATCAAAATCACCCATCAGTACATTCTCTACATGACTGTCACCTCTGAGTTACTTATGCTAATTGAATAGAACTATGGCATGGAAAATCAAGATGGAAGCAAATCTAGAAATTACCTTTATTCACACCTAGAATTTAAATTTAAATGTGCATGCATTTGACACCTCGGAAGTCTCCAGACACTGGATTAAGAACCTCAGCAAGGACTGCAGAAAACCGAGAGACATGAACCATAGAGAGTACCATCCAAATTCTGTCCGGAACTCTATCACCTTGCTGTTGGGTGACATTTCCAGCATCCCTGGCCCTCTGCACCCTTGTGAGTCCTGTGTAGTCTGTGATCCAGAGGATGATTGTGATGGAAAGAAAGGTACCCACAGACAGAGATGAAGGACCAGGCAGAGGCACAAAGACACATGCATGGAGTCCTTTCCACAGAAGGGGCAGTTTCCTTTGACCACTGAGCTGTCTGCTGTTCAGACTATAAAGGAGTAAAGTTCTCAGTATAAAAGCCCATGGGAAAACGCCTTTGGCCATTCCCACAGGGATTTTTGTGCCTTCCTGGTCCTTCTCAGCCACCCTAGGAGCTCTAGCTGAGTGGTTACTTGTCCATTTGTGGGAGTAACTGAAAACAAATAGTAGCAACACAACACTTGCCTAAATCCTTATTTTGAGTCTGAGTGAAATGTAGGCCTATTACCTAGGTGTTCATCCTCTTGGCAAGCTCACTTCCCAGGTTGTTGTATGGAAATCCAGCTCAGTTCAATGCCTCACCTGGTATAAATTCCTGACACAAGTTAGTTTCACCATCTAAGAAGATTGCACGTGTTTCCATCCTCCAACTTCCCTGTTCAAAATTCCAAACAACTTAACGTGAGTTTCCATGATAATGCAAACACCAGCCTGAGTTAAGCTATCTTCTCCTTTTGCATTTATTTTTCATGTTTTCTCGGTTTTTGAAATGATTTAACAATTTGCTATAGGGCAGCCTTCTCAGAGAGACTGATGGGCTGTAGGTTATTGGAAAGAGTGACACAGGACTGTGGCAACAACAGACTTTATTACATAAGCCACAGTGATAGGAATCTGACCTAAATAAAAGAGAAAAGGGGGTTGAGAATATAGCCTTTTGTCATTTTAAGATGCAAGTTTATTGCAATGCATTATGTTTTCTGTATGAAATTAAATACAAAAAGGCCCAATTTATGATAATCTAAATGTTCTTTCTGTAAAAATTGACTTATGTCCAGATATACAAAATATAATTCTGAAAACAGTATTAAAATTGCATTGTGGATAGTTTGTTGGAACTCTGTGGAGGGGCTGCACAGTGACGAGCATATTCCCATGAGTAAGAACACCTTAGATATACGGATGCTCCTCAACTTCTGAATAGGTTACATCCCATAAACCCACCATAAGAAGAAAATGAAGTGTGTTAAAGATGCATTCAATACTCCAATGAAGCCACTGTAGAGTCAAATAATAGTAAGCTGAACCAATTGTAGTACATATGCTCCCTGACTTACGATGGCGTTACCTTCCAATAAACTCTTAGTAAAGTTGAAAAATTATAAGTCCAGCCATGGTATGTCAGGGACAATTTGTACCAATAAATAAAGATCAAAGTCAGAAAAAATAGCAGCCTAAAAAAAGCAACTTAGAAAATCTCTATGAAAACCTTGCTGTAGACACTGGCTATGAAGAACATGACACAGGTTGGGGCCACATATCAGCAGGCATGTTTGCTAGTTGATGTCAGGATAATTTGGGTGAATATGTCAATCACATTTTTATTGCAAAATAATCACATATAATGTAGAAAATATAGATGGCAAAACAAAAATGTTACCTACAATATGTCACCTACAATATGACACAGATGTTAATTTTCAATACAAAATGACAACATGGAAGAGAAAAAAACATTTTGAACAAAATATTTGACATGTGTGTACATAGTAGGCAACATGTCCAAGGAGAAACTAATTCTGTACTTGTGCCAATTTTACAGGTTCTGATAAGAAAGCCCTGGCACTCAGTGATTCATTCCTGCATCTTATACTTTCTGTGTGTCAGACGCCCTGGGACACGGAGATAGAAAGTAAACAGCAGGACCCTGAGTTCCGGGCTGGAGTCAGCAATGCCTCTCCTTTCTCTGCCACCACCTTCTCCCACTCACTCTCACCCCCAGGAGGGAGCAGCTGACAGAATTCCTTAACTAGTGTGAACACTTCAAGGATGTTTATTAAACTAACTCTAAAAATTTTAAACAGTTGATAGATTATAAAGACATAAGTACAAAGTTTAACAGTACTGTAGAACCAAGAAACTTATTCTTGTCCAGACATATACATTCAACTTGACAGAAGTTTGTTCTCAAAACCTTTAAAAAGGAGAGTCTGTTTCCTAGCCATCGCCATATAAAAATAATCTGTAGAAGTGGCAAAGATTGTTCACGAGGTCCCACGGTGTCGACTCACATACTCTTTAAATGTGGACTTACATTCACTTGTGGTATCTATTTTCAGAACACATTTAATAGGCAATATGGCAGAGGTACAGAAATACTTTCAAAGCATGTACACTCATAATGTACAAATGACTATGGTGCAAATCAGCTGAATTATTCATTGAGTTGCAGTACCAGGCAAAATTATCGGGACAGATTTAGTTCATTTTTCAAAACCAAAAATTGTCAGTTCCTTATGATGCCTGAGGGCACACTACATGTATGTCTATATAATGCTAAAGCATTTGTGGGAAAAATAAACTATTCAGCCAGTTATCTCCTGTGTTTCTCTATTGAGGTCAAAGTTAGCTGGATGAAGACTTTGGACAAAAACATCCAGTTGATTGACTACAGTGTTAAGGTGAAACCTGGAAAATAAAATGAGTTTTTCATAGTTTTGTAAGATATAAGTCAAATTCCTTGATTTTATACATGAGAAAAGAAGCCAAGAGAAACTGGGCAACTTACCTAAGCAAAGAGCGTTTCTGATGACTAGAAGGGCCAAGCAATACCACGTAAGGTGTAAGGTAAGAGCAATGTCCTCACCTGGACAGATCACCACCCTCTCTTTGCTTCAGGTCTTCTTGATAAAGGAAAAACCTGTGGTTTGGGATAAGAAGTTTAATCAAAGTGAAAACTAGGTCCTCTTTCAAAAAATATCACAGTAAACTCTTTGCAATTAGTGTTGTTCATGTTGCAGTGGAAGCAACATCTGGCAGGGTGGCAGCTCAAGGAAGAGGGGCTCAACCTCATCTTGAGTTTTTGGGTGTGAGGCATCTGAAGGCTTCATACACAGCCAGCCCTGACACTCTTCCCTTTCCAACTCGCATCCTGGGATTAGTGGTCCACAGGACCCTGTAAGGGTGTTTGTGAGAAGTCTGAACTGAACCGGAGTGTGGTCAGTGGTCTTTAAAGATGGGCTCCAACAACTGCTCCCTCCTGTGTGTGTGAATGCTCCTCCTTTGTCAAGGAATTATGTTTATTTTCCTTTCATTTATATAGGGGTTGAACTTGTGAGTTGTTGGACAGGTGTGGGTTTTAGGTCTAGCCCTTAACAGGACTGAAAGCATTTGCTTTTACTCTCTTGGGCCCCTGTCACTACTGTCTAAGGAAGCAAGTAGAAACTGTTGGAGGAAGAGTGAGCTCTTATGCAACACCAATGGCTAGGCATGTGAGAGAGGCTGTTCTGAAAGTGCCAGACCCAACCAGGCCTTCAACTGAAGGTGGACGCAAGAGCAATCCCAGCTGACACCAAGTGGAGCAGAAGATCTGCTCAGCTCAGCTCAGCACACCCACAAAATCCTGAGAAATAACAAGCTGCTGTTGCTTTACTTGCTAAGCTTCACGTTTATGTAGGGTAGATCGCAAGAAGTATCCAGGCTGCAGGACATAACACACATGTAATGTTGTGAGTTATCACAAGAGCCAAGTTTTACTAGGGCTTCTTATTCAGAGTTGCCATGTCACATGAAAACCAGAACCAGGGATTGACCCTAACTAAGCTGCAAACCTACTGAGAGGAGGGAAAGGAAAGGACATCATGGAAGCTAGGATGCTCCCTCGTGTAACAGAAATAGAGATAGGACTCATGGCAAGGGACGGTATAAGGAGAACAAAAGAGGAAAGACCAATTAAACAATGACAGGCACATCTGGATTCTGTCTTTTGATACTACAGATAATTCCAAATCAATGAAAACTTCCAGCTGGCTCCCTGCTTCTCACCATCCTTTACCAGAAAGTAGCTAGCATGAATATCAAAATCGGTCATGTATATCTTTTGGAATCTGAGCCCCAAGAAGGGAGAGAAAGATTGGCAGCACACGCATCATCAACACTAACTCATGAAAAATATAGTCTTGTCCATACCCATACCATCCTGAACATGCCCAATCTCGTCCAATAAGTATAATCTTGTGGCACTCCTTCATCTTGCTTTCCTTGACCCGTTTGGAAGAGCAGTTGGCTTTGTCCTGTGACACAATGAAGTAAGATTGTCCTGCACATTTGTGTGCTTTCTTATGTTAAGTAGTATTTGTCCACAGCATACAATATATGCCATGGTTCCAGTGATGCTCCCTTGCTCATGGTGTCCTTTTGCAGCTGACTGATTATATAGCTGACCAAATTTTATGATGCTTAATTATGCAAGTTTCAGACAGCTAAGAATGATATTGAAATGTGATCTATGCCAAGCTTAATGTTCCATTTCATAGCAATTTAAATGGAACAAAAATGATATGCCCATAGTCCCAATAATCTTGAACTCTCAGCTATCCTATAATGTGACAGAAATTTCTAATCAGTAAGCAATGAGCAGATGAATTCATCAAATAAAACCCCAGAAACTCACAGAACTAAGCCCTCCCTCCTTGAACACAATGAGCAATGGAAACACCATTGGTCCTTCATCAAGGGGGCAGGAAAACCAGAAGACACATGTGCATGTCCACAGAAGCTTTGAGCAGAGAAGACAACAGGATGGAGATTCAGCCTTTGATTCTTTCCACTTTTATGTAGTGATTTAGTGTCTGCCTTGTGCTATAAGGGCTGTGGGGAGCTGTAGACAGAGAAGAAACAATGAGAATTCTATTGATTGAGTACCATCTCTACCTTGGAAGTTTTCACCAATTGAGGGTGGTCATTTAGGGAGCTAACCATGAAATGACTGCCAAATTCTGTAATTCAGTTCAGAAATGGATCTTTTCTAATTATGTAGCCAATTTAGTATTGGCACTGAGAATTTTTTTAATGTCTAAAAGGTATGGACATTTCAAACATTTTTTTAATGTCTAAAAGGTATGGACATTTCAAACATTTACAATCCAGTGTGATACACGCATAAGGTAGGTGACACAGAGTGCGCTAAAGGAGCTAAGGAAGGGAATCGAAAGAAGCCTGTAGAGGTCCACACATTCTCCCTCTTTTGTTCTGAGTCTTGAAAGAAGCATTGGAAATTCTGAGTAGAGAATGAAGTAAGGATACCGTGGGTAGAGACAATAACAGATGAAAAGGCATGTTGTGTGCAGGCTGGCAACTGATTCCATGTGACTATCACATAAAATGAGCTTGGGTCTAGTGAGATGCAAGTCTCAGACAACCTTGTTATGAAGCTGACTACAAAAGGACTTGAATACTATAATATACAATTTAGAAAGTATGGAAAAAAGCAATAAAGGGATAAATCAATGAAATCTAACAGACATATGTAGAACATTCCACTCAACAACAACAGAAAGTACATTCAATTGCATGTGGATCATTCTCCAGGATAGACCATATGTTAGGCCACAGGTTAAGTATCAATGTATTTTTAAAAATAGATATCATGCAAAGTATCTTCTCCAATGACAAGAGGATAAAGTTAGAAATCAATAACAGAAGAAAACCAGAAAATTTATAAATTTGTGGAAATTAAAAGTACACTTTCAAAAAGCCAGTGGATCAAAGAAAAATCAAAATGGAAATAAAATATCTTGAGACAAGACAGTAATAGTGAAAACACAACCTACTAAAACTGTGAGATGCAATGAAAGGAATGTGAAGGGGGAGATTTACAGCTATAAACCATTACATTAAAAAAGAAGAAAGATCTCAAATCAACAATTTAACTGAAAAGAACAAACTAAAGCCAAAGCCAGCAGGAGGGAAAAAATAAAAATTGGAACAGAGATAAATGAAATAGAAAATGAAGAACAACAGGGGCCAGGTGCGGTGGCTCACGCTTGTAATCCCAGCACTTTGGGAGGCCGAGGCAGGCGGATCACGAGGTCAGGAGATCGAGACCATGGTGAAACCCCATCTCTACTAAAAACACAAAAAAATTAGCCGGGCTTGGTGGTGGGTGCCTGTAGTCTCAACTACTCAGAGAGGCTGAGGCAGGAGAATGGCATGAACCTGGGAGGTGGAGCTTGCAGTGAGCCGAGATTGCGCCACTGCACTCCAGCCTGGGCGACAGAGTGAGACTCTGTCTCAAAAAAAAAAAAAAACAAAAAAAAGAGAGAAAACAAAAGAAAATGAAGAACAACAGAGAAAATCAACAAAACCAATAGTTGTTTTGAAAAAAATTCACAACAATGGACAAATCTTTATCTAAATGGACTAAGAAAAGAGAGAAGGCTAACATTACTGAAATCAGAAATGAAAGTGGGAATATCCTTACCAATGGTACATCAAAAAAAAAAAAAAAAAAGGTTATAAGAGTACTGTGAACACATGCATGTACACCAATCAGTTGGGTAACCTAAATGAAATGGATAAATCACTAGTGACACAAAACTGGCCAAGATTTAATTATGAAGAAATAGAAGTCCTGAATATATCCATAACTAGTATAGAGATTAAATAAAGAATCAACATCTAACAAAATAAAGCCCCGGACCTGATGGCTCCACTGGTGAGCTCTACCAAACATTTCACAAAGAACTAATACCAAACCCTTGCAAACTTTTCCAAACAATTGAGAGGAAAGAGCATTTCCTAACTCTATGAGGCCAGCATGACTCTGAAAACACAGGCAGACAAAGACTACAGACTAATATCGCTTATGAATATTGATGCAATAATTCTCAACAAAATACTACAAACCAAATTCAACAGAACATTAAAGAGATTATAACCCATGACAAGTGATATTTGTAAGAATAGTTCAACATATGAAAATCAATCAATGTAATATACCCCATTAACAAATTTGAAGGAGGAACTGATTACCACAACTGATGCAGAAAAAGCATTTGACAAAATTCCACATCCTTTCTTGATAAAAACACTCAACAACTAGAAAAAAAAGGAAAACTACTTTAACATAATAGACATAACATATAAAAAACCCACAGCAAACATACTCAATAGTGAATGACTGAAATCTTTTCATCTAAGCTAGAGAAAAAGGCAAAAATGCCCACTTCCACGACATACGTTCATCATAGTACTAGAAGAGTTAGCCAAAGCAATCAGACAAGAAAAAAGAAATAAAATACACCCAAATTTGGAAAGGAAAAAGTCAAATTACCTCTGCTCACAGATGACATGATCGTATATATAGAAAACCCTAAAGCTTCTACAAAATACCTGCTAGAACTAATAAACAAATTTAGCAATGAAATAGGATTACAAATCAATATGCAAAAATCAGTTGGATTTCTATACACAATGAACAATCTGAAAATAAAATTAAGAAAACAATTCAATTTCCAAGAGCATCAAAAATAAAATACCCATATTAACTTAACTAAAGAAGTTAATGATGTGTATGATAAAAACTATAGGCCGGGCGCAGTGGCTCACGCCTGTAACCCTAGCATCTTGGGAGGCTGAGGTGGGCAGATCACAAGGTCAGGAGTTCAAGATCAGCCTGGCCAATATGGTGAAACTCTGTCTCTACTAAAAATACAAAAAAATTAGCCAGGCATGGCGACACATGGCTGCAATCCCAGCTACTCAGGAGGCTGAGGCAGAAGAATTGCTTGAACCCAGGAGGCAGAGGTTGCAGTGAACCAAGATTGTGCCACTACACTCCAGCTGTGTGACAGAGAAAGACTCTGTCTGAAAGAAAAAAAAAACTATACAACGTTGCTGAAATAAATTAAAGACATGAATAAATGGAAAGATTCATGTTCATAGATTGGAACACTCAATATTGTTAAGATGTCAATATAACCCAAAGTGATTGAGAAATTTAATGCAGTCACTAACAAAATCACAAATTTTGGTAGAAATAGAAAAACCCATCCTAAAATTTATATAGAATCCCAAGGGAACTCAAGCAGCCAAATAAATCTTGATTTGAAAAAAAAAAGCTGGAGGACTCATGTATGCTGATTTCAAAACTTACTACAAAGCTACAGGAATCAAAACTGTGTTGTACTGGTATTAAAACAGTATCCAAATTAAGACATTAAGTGTCCCTTAAGACATGTAGACGAATGGAACAAAACAGAGAGCCCAGAAATAAACCCTTGTGTATATAGTCAAATGCTTTTCAACAAGAGTGCCAAGACTATTCAATGAGGAAAGAAGATTCACCTCTTTTTAACAAGTGGTCCTGGGAAAACTGGATACCCAAATGCAAAATTAATGTGGGCACCATACGTAAAAGTCAACTCAAAATGGATCAAATACCTACATATAAGGGCTAAAACTATAAAACTCTTAAAAGAAAACATAGGATAAAGTCTTCATGACATTAGATTTGGTAATGATTTCTTGGGTATGACACCAAAGACACAGGAAATAAAGAAAAATTAGACATTGGATTTCATAAAAATTTTAAAATTTTATGCATCAAAAGACCCTATTAACAAAGTAAAAAGGCAATTCACAGAATTGGAGAAAATATTTGAAAATTTCATATCTGATAAAAGATTAATATCTAGAATATATAGAGAATTCCTAAAGCTCAATTAAAAAAAAAATCTTATCTGAAAAATGGGCAAAGGACTTGAATAGATATTTCTCCAAGGAAGATATACAAATGACCAGTAACTACCTGAAAAGATCTTCAACATCACTAGTTATAATGGAAAATGCAAATCAAACCACAATGAGATAAAACCTCACACTCATTAGACTATTATCAAAAATAAAAAACTAAATAAATAACAGAAAATAACCAGTGTTAGCAAGAATGTAGAGAAATTGAAACCCTTGAGCACTGTTGGTGGGAAGGTAAAATAAAATATCTTGAGACAAGACTCAAGGTGCAGCAGCTGCGGAAAACAGCGTGGCAGTTCCTGAAAATATTAAATATAGAATTACCATACAATCCAGCAATTCTACCTCTGGGTATATACCCAAGAGGAATGAATGCACGGACCCAAATATCTGTACACTCATGTTCATAGCAGCATTATTTACAATAGTCAAAATATGGAAGCAACCTCTCAGGTCCACCTATGGATGATAGAATAATTGAAATGTACTGTACACATACAATGGAATATTATTCACCCATCAAAAGGAAGAAATCCTTATATATGTGTCTCAGTCTGCTTGCACTGCTATAACAAAATACCAAAAACTGGGTAATTTATAATGAACAGAAATTTATTTCTTATAGTCCTGGGGGCTATAAGTCCAAGATCAAGATGCCAGCAGATTCAGCATCTGGTTCAGGGTGGCTCTCTACTTCCAAGAGGAGGCCTTATTGCTGCAGCCTCCAGAAGGGAGGAGCACTGTGTTCTCACATGGGAAAAAGAAGAAGGGCAAAAGGGGGACAAACTCCTTCATCAAGTCCTTTTATAAGGGCACCTAATCCCACTCACAATGGAAGAGCTCTTTTGATCTAATCACTGTGTAAAACCCCCACCTTTTAATAGTACCACATTGGTAACACCTGGATTTTCAAGGTGACCCATTCAAATCACAGCAATGTGCCACAACATGGATGAACCTTAAGACATTAAGCCAAGTGAAATAAACCAGTCACAAAAAGACAATGTGCGATTCCACTTATATGAGATATCTAGAATAGTCAAATTCACAGAGACAAAAAGTTAAATGGTGGTTGCCAGGGACTGAGGGGAGAGAGAAGTGGGGAATTGTTTAATGAATATGAAGTTTCAGTTTTGAAGGATGGAAAGCATTCTAGAGATGGGTGGTGGTGATGGTTGCACAACCACGTGAATGGACTCAGTATCCCAGAACTGTGCACTTAGAATGGTTAAGACAGTACATTTTATGTTATGCATATCCTGCCACAATAACGAAAATGTGTTATTTAAAAAATGAGCAACAGAGAAGAAACAAGGAGTTTTTAAACAAATAATGACATTATTTTTTCTGTATTTTAGGAAGCTTATTTAATCACCACCATGGAGAACAGCATGAAAGAAAGTAAAACAGGAAATGTTGGATGAAGGCATAAATGAAGACCTGGACTAAGACCATATGTTTTCAAGAAAGGAGACGACAAGCCCAGGAGACCCTTGTGTGGTATCATCAATAGGAATTTGTGACCAACTCGAGACGAGTGACAGAAGCAGACGGTAAACTGTGGGACCCTGTCCTCATAACTTGAGTGGAAGGCAGCAGCATCACCATGGCAGAGAAAACAGGAAAAGCAGCTGAGAAAGAGGAGGTGGAATTCAGGGCTTTACAAGAACTGAAGGGATATCACCCAAATGAAACTCTCCACTCAGATTCTGGTGTTGGGTATGTTAGTGCCATGGACTGAATATTTGTATCCCCTCACAAATTCACATGTTGAAACCCTCACTTCCCATGTGACGGTACTAGGATGTGGGGCCTTTGGGAGGCGATTAGGTCACAAAGATGGAGCCCCCATGATGTGATTGGCATCCTTTTAGAATACATTGCAGAACTCCCTGGAGTACTTCCTCTGTTTCTCACAGTCTCTTTCTCTCTCTGCCGTGTGAGGATAGAGGGAGAAGGCAGCCATTTCCAAACCAGGAAGAAGGGCTTCACCAGACACTGGATCTGCAGGACCTTGATCCTGGTTTCCCAGCCTTTGGAACCGTGAGAAATGGATTTTTCAGCCCAACCTGAAAAAAACACTTAGTCTCATTCTCAGAAATGTCTTGGTTTGAGATACATATTTGAGAATTATGAGAGAATAGACAGCAAACATCTGAATATGAAAAAAGTGGCTGAGAGAGGCCCGGTGACTTACTCAAGATGGCCCGCAGAAGCCAGAAGGTTTACATCATCTCTGGAACACAAATCTCCTACTAAAATGTTTCTTATATATTCACTTGCATTAAATCATTAATTTTATGTGAAATAATGACCATTACTTGTCTATAATTATTATTTTTAGTACTACACATCTGTAAGTCACGACAGTTTTGCACAAGAAAACAAAGCTTGTGAGAGGCAAGAGCCATGACCTCAATTTTATAGAGAAAATATTCTATTAACCTCCGCAGATACTGCATGTTTGGGGCTAGTTCAACAGTCTTATGACATGTGCTCAGGAGGAAATACAGACCAGGGTAATTTTCCTGCATGACTTCAGCATATAATAGCTGTAACAGTCACTTATTAGAAACACCTACTTCTATAAAAAGGGTGGGAACTGCAAGAATCTTAGCTGTATCTATGATGAGGAGTTTAGGCCACCCGGAGGCACAGTTACTGTGCAATATATTTCCATTCTAACAAAACCTTTGATTCCCTATCTTAGCATCAAGCTTTAGCGTGTTTTTCTTAGCAGAAACTATCATGTAGTAAGCAGTCAGCAAATACTCATGGATGATCATGGATGATGCTAATATTGGAAATGTTTATTGTTGATTGCCATAGTAAGGTAGTGAGTTTCTTTTCTGAATTGGAATCTGGACTGTTGAGTAGCTGCTAAATATTATTAGAACCAACCAGTAGAAGGGGAGTGACTGAGTAAACAAGCAAGACACACCCATCACCATGGCTTCCACAGTTTTAGGAATCATCTCTGAGCACTGAGATGCAGAATTGACAGGTGACGTTAGCAAATACTATTGGTGGAGAGTCACCTCCTGCAGTTGTTTGCTGGGTTTTTATCCAGGAATCAGGACGTCATTGAGGATGTCAGGCACAGCTTCCCAGAGAAAAGACCAGTGTGGCAGGAGTGTCCACAAGAAAGGCTGCTGGAGCTTGAGAGGCATAATATGGAATGAAATGGAGAGGTACCTTTTCCCTCACCTTCAGGCAGGGCTCCAATATTGAGTCCTGCAGGGGAAGAGGTGCCTTTTGTCAGGACCGCTCAAACTGGCCAGATGGCCTCTGTGCCCAAGGGTGGTGACTAATACTAGTCAGGGTTCTCTAGAGGGACAGAACTAATAGGATACAGATATAGATGATACAGATAGATACAGATACAGAGACAGAGACAGAGACAGAGACAGAGACAGAGATAGAGATAGAGATAGAGATAGAGATAGAGATAGAGATAGAGATAGAGATAGAGATAGAGATAAAGGGGAGTTTATTAAGTATTGACTCACATGATCACAAGGTTCCACAACAGGCTCTCTGCAAGCTGAGGAGCAAGAAGAGCAAGTCTGAGTCTCAGAACTGAAGAATGTGGAGTCCGATGTTTGAGGGCAGGAAGCATCCAGCATGGGAGAAAGATGTAAGTTAGGATGCTAGGCCCCTCTTTCCATTTCATGTTTTTCTGCCTGCTTTATATTCGCTGGCAGCTGATTAGATTGTGTCCACCAGATTAAGGGTGGATCTACCTCCCCCCGACCACTGACTCAAATGTTAATTTCTTTTGGCAACACCCTCACAGACACACTCAGGATCAATACTTTGTATCCTTCAATCCAATCGAGTTGACACTCAGTATTAACCATCACAGTGATGTTTGACTTTCTGCATGTCATCCCCAGGAGATTGCCAGCCCTCTGCCCCCTAACATCTTTGCACAAAGATTAGGCTGGGCACAGTGGCTCATGCCTGCAATCCCAATGACTTGGAAGACCAAGGTGGGATGACTGCTTAAGGCCAAGAGTTCAAGACCCACCTGGGCAACATAGCAAAACCCTATCTCTACAAAATGTTTTTTTTTTTTTTTAATTATCTGGGCATGGGGCACACACCTCTACTCTCAGCTACTTGGGAAGCTGAGACAGGAGGATTGCTTGAAGCCAGGAGTTCGAGGTTGCAGTGAGCCACATTCATGCCACAGCACTCCAGCCTGGACAACAGAGTGAGACCCTGTCTCTAAGAAAAAAAAATTAAATTGGCAAGATAATATGTTCTCTGTTCTGGATTTTTTTTTTTAAGAGACTGTCTCGCTATGTTGCCCAGGCTGCAGTGTGGCTATTCACAGGTACAATTCCTCCACTGCTCAGCATGAAAGTTTTGACCTGCTCCATTTCTGACCTGGGCTGCTTCACTCCTCCTTAGACAACCTGATGGTCCCTCACTCCCAGGAGGTCACCGTATTGATGTGGAACTTAGTGTGGACACCTCATGGTCACAGTGCATGACAGCCCAGAACTCCTGGGCTCAAGCAATCCTCCCACTGGACTATGTGCACCCACCACTGCCCGGGGGTGTTCTGGGATTTTTTAAAAAAGAGAATCTTAACTTATAATTTTCTTTTTAAAAAGTGAACGTTTGTAGTAGAAAAATCTTTGGTGATTGCAATCAACAAATATTCAAAGTCAATAATTTTAATTAATTTTTTAAACCTCAAATTTTCCGTCTCATTGAGGGGGAGGATTATACAACAGTATTTTACAAGGAATGTTGTACTTGCAATCATAGACTCTAAGCTGGAATTATGGTTCTGTCTCTTCTCTTCTGTGTGACCTAGAGTATAGGTCTCTTAACCTCATCTGTAATTTGGAGATAATTATTCATCCTTACCTAGTATTTAAAAACTAAAAACTATATAAATAAAAAGTGTTATCCTAGACAGTAAAAGGATAGGCACAAAATAAACTGCTTTTGCCTCTTCAGTATTCACAGTACTGAAAACATATATCTGAGGTACTTGCATAAAAGCACATACTTTAAATGAATATGCACAGTGCTGACTATGGAGATTATATGATCGCTGGACTCCAGAGCTCAAAACGACCAGAAAAAGTGATGTTTTCAAATACTTACAGTAATTAAGATCCCTATTGAAGAAGAATCTGGATCAGTTTTCACTTTTCTTTTTCAAGAAATGACAGATATGGTATGCACAATATTTGATTTCTTTAAAAATAATGGAAACTTTAGATGAATAGACTCTAGCTAGATGCAGATTTCTTAGCCAGAATCTGTGAGCAGATTACTCAGAGGTTGACAAATAAGACTAAACCTGGGACCAAAGTCAGGTGACACAAACCAGTGATGTTGCATTTATCTTGATTGAAGTTTAGAATCATAGGAAAAGATGTATTCCTGGAGGCTCCCTGTCTAAAATAAAGCCACGGAGAGAATTGTGGGAAATAATCCATACTCAGATTATAAGAACTAAGGATCCATTATTGAAAACAACTCACACAGGCAGAAATAAGGTAGTGGCTGGAGGCAGTCAGTATATGCAAAATATTTTAGGGTAATCAACATAGATTCTGGTAGAAAAATTGTGGAGGGATAGAATGGAGTGACGGTGAGACTATTTACTAATAAAGCAAGACCAGTGTTTAGATGAATAGAGCTCCAGAGATTTTAGTTTCTTGGGGCAAAGTACAATATATACAAAATTAAGAAGTTAGGATTCTTTTCCAAATAGCTAAGTTTTTTAGTTTCTCATACTTTTAAACATTGCTTTTTATATCTTCCAATTTAAATAGAAATTTGGATTTATATATATTAACTGCATTCAAAATAAATGGTGTGGATCTCTTATTTCTTGTTTTAACATGTATAAGATTCTTGGCTATAGAGTCTCCAATATATTACTGTCCTTTGGTGCCATACATACCAAATTTTAGATACCAAGCTCCTGGAGAATTATAATTTCTAGGGATTTTTTCCCTGTTATTCTACTTACTTCTCTCATCATCTGATACCTGTAAAGCCATCCTCTTTCATAACACTTATGACTTTCTACCTTATGGTACTTATTTGCTCAAAAACCAGACTCTTCCAGGCTAGACACTGAGGTATGTGTAAAAGATTCATGGATGAGATTTTAATCCTCAGGGATCTCGAACTAGAAATACCATTTGACCCAGCCATCCCATTACTGGGTATATACCCAAAGGACTATAAATCATGCTGCTATAAAGACACATGCACACGTATGTTTATTGCGGCACTATTCACAATAGCAAAGACTTGGAACCAACCCAAATGTCCAACAACGATAGACTGGATTAAGAAAATGTGGCACATATACACCATGGAATACTATGCAGCCATAAAAAATGATGAGTTCGTGTCCTTTGTAGGGACATGGATGAAACTGGAAAACATCATTCTCAGTAAACTATCGCAAGGACAAAAAACCAAACACCGCATGTTCTCACTCATAGGTGGGAATTGAACAATGAGAACTCATGGACACAGGAAGGGGAACATCACACTCCGGGGACTGTTGTGGGGTGGGGGGAGGGGGGTGGGACAGCATTAGGAGATACACCTAATGCTAAATGACGAGTTAATGGGTGCAGGAAATCAACATGGCACATGGATACATATGTAACAAACCTGCACATTGTGCACATGTACCCTAAAACCCTAAAGTATAAAAAAAAAAAAAGAATATAAAAAAAAAGAATATTAATGAAGATATTGTAACCCCAGTTTAAGAATAGGATAGTATGAAATAGGCATAATCAGATAACAAGAACTAACCCTTGGATATTTATATATCCAAGAGCAAAAGTCATAGTACTAGCAGTAAACTTTCCAGGAGGCCTGGGAAGCAATAGGTCTAAATGAGAGTAGGGCAAATTGATACAGAAGGGAAGTATCCCAGAAGGAAAGAACTCCAGAGACTAGGTATAATTCTTTCAAACTTACTGGCATTCTCATCTTACAGTGGGGAAGTGAAGATATACTGTATATACTGATGAAATAAAAATATAGATAAAAGTACAAATTTTACTATTGCAAAGTAACCAAGAGAAGATAAAAAGAGGAATGTTTTGGAGATGATGATAACATTGAGGGGAAATAAACTCGATTCTAAGGTATAGATAAAAGTCAATATATTATATAAAATATTGACACACATATAGTGGCATATATATGGACTATTTAGAGATAGAGGTTATTACAGGAAAAACTAAAATCAAACATAATTAAACAAATTAAAGTAGTTGACTCTGGGAAAAAAAAAAAAAAAAAGATTCATGGATAAGGACAGCAACATCTTTCCCTCCCCAACAGCTTGGTGGGGGAGATGAATTTCTAAGCATATAATTAAAATTCCAGGGTAAAGATTACTATTATTTTCAAGATAATGATAAGTACTATGAAATACAGAGAAGAGATAAAACTTTTCATTGTAGGGGGAATAAAAATCAAAGTTGAGATGATGACAATTATGCATCATGGTGAAAAATAAGTAGAGTTCATCAGAGCCCGGCAGGAGAAGCTGCACATGAACATAGCCAACACGGTTAAAGAGCATTGCCTGTTTAATCTTGGTAAGCACTGTGGTGTCATTTGAGCTAACTGGGTATTATCAGGAGCAAAAGGCATAAAACAAAGTTGGAAACATAACTAAGTACAGTGCTAAGAAGATTGGAAATGGTGAGTTAAAAAAAGGCATTTTAAAGAGAGTACTGATGAAATCAGAATTGTGTTTTTGAAAGATAACCCCTTAAAAGTGTGTAAAGAATGGATTGAGGCATTAATGGCTGGAGAAAAAAGAAGCAAAACAGGAAACTATTGCAATAATAAGAGTGAGGTTTAGAGACATTGGCAATAGTGAAAGAGACAGAATGGATTTGGCAAACATGATGTGAAAAATTGTAAAGAATGGAGGCAGAAAGAAGGCGAGGAAAGCTTCTGCCTTTCTCAAGAGGCAATTTGATGGGGAGTTGTGCTTTACTATCTCCTATGCAAGTCCAGGTCTGGGTAAGGTGAGTTAGACACTCACATTTGATGCACGGATCTATGAGTTAGACACTCACATTGATGCACAATCTAAAGAAGCACCAAAAATCTTAGTTATCAAGAGATATAATATTTTAATGTAATATTCAAAAAAACAGGCCGGGCGCGGTGGCTCACGCTTGTAATCCCAGCACTTTGGGAGGCCGAGGCGGGCGGATCACGAGGTCAAGAGATCGAGACCACGGTGAAACCCCGTCTCTACTAGAAATACAAAAAATTAGCCGGGCGCGGTGGCAGGCGTCTGCAGTCCCAGCTACTCAGAGAGGCTGAGGCAGGAGAATGGCGTGAACCCGGGAGGCGGAGCTTGCAGTGAGCCGAGATCGCGCCACTGCGCTCCAGCCTGGGCGACAGAGCGAGACTCCGTCTCAAAAAAAAAAAAAAAAAACAATATCAATGTAAAAATCCATGATGAATGATTAGAGTTTCGGAGAGAAAGAAAGAAAAGAGTTATTATGAAAAACTGGCAGATGATTATGGAGGCTGAAAAGTCCCAGGTTCTGTGGGGTGGGTCTGCCTGCAAGCTGGAGACCTCAGAGAGCCAAGGTGTAGCTCCAGCCTGTGTCCAAAGGCCTGAAGACCAAGATATCTGATGGTGTAAGTTCTAGTCTAAAGGCTGGCAGACTAACTACCCAGGGAGAACCAATGTCTTAGTTCAGATGTGAAGGCAGGAAAAGTGCTGATGTCCCAGTCTGAGGCTATTAGGCAAGAGGAATGTCCTCTCACTTGGGGAAGGTCAGTCTTTCCCTACTATTCAGGCTTTCAAGCAATTAGATGAAGCGCACCCACATTAGAGAGAGCAGTCTTCTGTACTTAGTCTACTAATTTAAATGTTAATCTCATCCCAAAACGCCCTCAGAGAAGCACCCAGAATAGTATTTAAACAAATACCTGGGCACTTTGTGGACCAGTTAAGTTGACACATAAAACCAGCCATCATAATAAACAAAATATAAAAAAATTTTAAATAAAGCCTGGCTCAGTATTATTGATTTTCTTTTTGTCTCAGACTCCTATTTAGCTTGGCATGGCACTGCTCTTATGTCTTGTAATATCTCCTACTTGGCACAATGTCACTTGAAGTGCCATTCCCCCAAGATTTGCAATGTGCCCTGTAAGGGTTCCATAAGTGTAGCTTTCAATGTGCCAAGAAAGGGTTCAATAAGTGTACATTTAACAAAGTAATGCAAGCCACTGTGTGTGGGAAGTAAAGATTTTTCCACCACAAGATAAATTTAATAGCAAACTCAGAATGCCTTCAAATATTCCTTAGGATGTATCATACAAAAATACATTTATGCTTTGTGGTTAATTTTTAACCCACAGTACTGGGTTTGGAAATGAGTGGAAGCTAATTATTTTCTTCTGTTTTCTATGGGTGTCATTTCAATAGCTGTAACCATGGGAATGGCAGTCTAGGATAATGGAAACAGAGTCTCATCAGAATATTGCACATCCTATTTCATGTAAAAGAATGTTATAGTGCTCCATAAATTAGAAAAGTAAGGTTCAAGGAGTTTAATTAGCTTGGTCTTGGCTGCATGCTTAGTAGGCGGTGGAAACATTACATGGCCATAGTTCTGTCCCACTCCCAACCTGATGATGTTTCCATTACTACCTCTGGGATAATCTTCTCAAATATGCCAAATACCCAGCATTGTTTTCTTGAAATGTACATATATTTACTTTCAAGAAGTCTAACATAGTAAACAACTAATTTCTAATTTTGATTTGCATACCTACTCCAAAATGCAATAGAAGTTATGATTTTAAAATACACATCTGAATGCAAACCAAGTTCTTTTCCCAATAAATTAAATGTTACCAGATGTCAACTTAAAATAACCGAATCTTCAATAGCATTGTTCCAATCGGGAAAAGGAACCATAGCAACATGATTATCAACTTACACAGTTCCTCACCCCTCCATTTTGATTCTGAAAGGCAATTTGGTTGAATTACTTGTTTATGTATTTTTTTGCAACCTGGCTTTCTATTCACATTAGCTTCTTATTCAAGTCAAATACCTCTTCCCCCAACCACATATATTCTGACATGAAATCTAAACATCAAATCTCTCTCAAATCTGTCCTCTCAGTCCTTCCTCACGTCTTTGACTGCTGACAGTCATCTCGTTAAGTGTTGACGCTTCACATGTAAATATGGGGACAAAAATGTGTCAATTTAAAATTCTGGAATATCAACTGACATGTTTTCCTGCAGTATTTCCTGTTACCCTGTAGTAATGCCAACTCGGAAACTAGACCGTGAGGCATCCATTGCTTCAAGGAAATGCTTTTCCCAAATGAATGGTAAAGAACTAAATAAAACAGACAAATACTGGCTTTGAAGTTTTAAAACTTGAGGTCCAGGTGTAAGACACAAAGGTCTGGATGTAACCCCTGCAAGCCTGCCAGGGACTGACAAGGAGTGAGAATGCTGCAAAGGATTTCAGCTTAGAAACGAGAGACAACGTCCCCATGCCCCAAAAAGGGTCAACTACCTAGAACCTAACGCCCTCAGCTGAAAGGCTGCGGCAGATGCCAGGAATGAGCTGTTACAGACTTTACCCGATTAACTGAAATTACATCTCCCGTACTAGTGGAAAGGGATTCAAAGTATTTTGAAACCAAACACGGAACAAATAAAGCTGCATTTATTATATACCTAAGCATACCCAAACTTATAACCTAGTATTTGAATCTCTAATAGTTAATACCCCTACAGTCGTTATGAAGATAAAGTGAGATAAAAACTAGGCCTCTTTAATTCTTGGATGTTCACAATTCTGTCTCCCACCATAGTTTATATTCACAACTGAAACTACCTCTTTATTAGCTGACTCACAACCCTTATACAGTGGCCAGAGTCACATTTCTAAAGTGCACTAACCTTATGACTATCTTCCTTAAAATCATTCAAGGTAAAGAAAAATACTTAATTCCTGTCCCATTTCATGACCTGATACTTGCCCATGTGCTGAGCAAGCTTCAAGACACTGAAATTCTTGCCATTGTCCTAATCCACAATTTCACACCCAGCTGCCTTTGTCAATCTCTTCTTTGTCTGCCTGCAGCACAAGCACAAAGAAATCCCTCATTTACCCAGTGACTTTCTTCCACACCTGATCATTTCTCTCAAATATCATCTCCCCTAAGAGTCAATGAAGAAAACCCCTTCCTCCAGGATGGACCTTAATCAGTGTCCCTGTGCTATCCTAGGATCAATGCTGTCTTCAATTATAAACTCTTAAAACATTGTGTTGCTGGGTTTTATTTTATTACTTTAATGACTCCTTTGCCAGATTATAAGCCTCATAAATATAAAGGACAAAATGTTAGCTATTCTTTTTTACTTATTTTTAGTTTTATAGACCTAGGGGGTACAGGCACAGTTGTGTTACATGAATGTATTGCATAGTGGTGATGACTGGGCATTACCTCTATTTTTTTTTTTGGCAAGTTACTGGGGTTGGAACAGATCATCTTAATCCCATCAGGGACTGCCTTGGCCTGAGGTCAGTTTTCAGACTTTAAAAGGCTCAGCCTATCTTTCTTTCATCTCTGCTTCTAAGGTGTAGTCCTCCAGGGGTCCCATGGTGTGGGGTTTGTACCAATGAACTTCTTCCCTGAGTTGGTCCTGAAACATAATTTTGTCTTTTAGAATCGTGAGATTTTCAAAAGCTCCAGTTAGATGTTTAGCAGCCATATGCTCAGTTTCTTAAATGTTTACCCACTGTAGATTAATAATCAGCAAATCTATATACAAGAAGCAAGTTCAGAAGGTATCAAATTTACTCCTAATAAATATAAGAAAAATATAAGTGAAAATTAGATTTAGATCCAATTCTCATTCATCAAATCAGTAAAACTTCCAGATGTTTGACAAAACTCATGATGAAGCTATGATGAAACAGGCATAGTCATATATTGTATAATAGAATAAGTCTTATAGAGGATATTTTGGCAGTATCTATAAAAATCTCTCCCTCTCTCTCTCTCTCACACACACACACACACGCACACACCACAGAAACACTTTGAACCAGAAATCCACCATCTAGGAATCTACCCAGATGGCAAATTCTGTAAATATGAAGCATTATATGAACAAGGTCATGTTCTATGTCACAGTTTACAAAGCAGAAGACAGGAAACAACTCAAATCCCTTTAGTTAAGGAACTGCTTGTGTATGTGGTATATTCACACAATGACGTATTACTCAGCTGTAAGAAAAAATGAGCAAAATTTCTATGTATTGAAATAGAGATAGTCCCAGACTGTATTTTAAAGTGCACAGCAGTGAATATTGAATCCTTTCGGTGTTGTAGTAGAAATAAAAGTACAAATACACCTAGTAATGTATTTTTGCAAAAAGAAATTCTGGGTAAATGAAGAAGGAAATAGCATGGGAGTCAAAGTGGGGTGGAGGGTAAAGGGATGGGAATGAAATTTCTCTGAGTGTACCTTGTTTTGAATGCAATATTTTATGTGATCAAAAAATCACTTTAGATCAAAAAGGAAAAAGAAAGCTATAAAATGAAAAAACGAACTGAAACAAATGAATCTACCTCTATGAACTTGGTAATATAATCACATAGAAAATAATTATTTCAAGATGTTGTGTAACAGAATGCTCTGACTGCATATGTATACATTCTTAGAGGGATATATTCAGGATACAAGGAAAAGTACAAAGAAAGCAAAGCCTCTTTTGGTGATTTTAATAGTAGCATTAATATTATTAGAATTTTTAAAATATGCATATTTTGATGATTATGTAAAAATGGCAATTTGTGAAACACCCAGATTTCTCAGTGTAAGAAGGAGATAATATCAAAGAAATTCCACAAAATATACTACTTGGTTAAATTTTAATTGGAAATATGAATATGTATATATTATTTTTCTTATATAAATTATATATATGTATTTGTATATATATCATATATATATATGCACACACATATTTCCTAGCTCCATACAAGGAACGTAGAAGCAATGTCATCCCAGTATCAATCAATTCAGATCTTGGCTTCTAAATAATATTCCTTACTAACAGGAATCAAGCAAGAGAATTACAAGATAAACTTTGGATATTTTGGACCAGAAATCAAAGAAATGCTCCAAGAAACAAGTAAATCCAAAGGATAATTTATTATCACCTACCTTCTCATATAACACAAAAGGCAATTTATAGCATGAACAATACAATTTTCTTGCCAAAAATATGTGATTTGAGTCTAATAAGGTCTTTAGGTTTAATTTCAAGTTTCTGTAAAGTAAAGGAGATACAAGAAAAAAAAATACAGTCCAGGTAATTTACATACACAAAGAAAATAAAGCATATACAGCAAAATTTTAACAACTGTTGAAGCTAGATGGTAAGTAAATGGGTGTTCGTTTTATTATTTCTTCAACTTTTCTGCAGTTTTGAAACACTTTATAATAAACACTTGGAAAAAAAAATTTCCTCCCATTGATTCTGTCTCGCTGTAACTTGTGGTAGAAGCTGCTGGCTACTGCCCATGGGTTGCAAAAGTGAGAGACACACTGCGGCACCACAGATGCATCTGTTCTGACAGCAGAGAACTGGAAGTCCCATAGAGACAACCTTCTCTTTGTTCCAGCCCTGGGTAATCTTTTCACCATCTAGAGCAGGAGTGTCCAATCTTTTGGCTTCCCTGGGCCACCTTGGAAGAAGAATTGTCTTGGGCCACAAATAAAATACACTAATACTAATGATAGCTGATGAGCTAAAAAAAAAAAAAAAAAAAAATTGCAAAAAAAAAAACCTCATAATGTTTTAAGAAAGTTTATGAATTTGTGTTGGGCCACATTCAGAGCTGTCCTGGGCCACATGAGGCCTACAGTCCATGGGTTGGACAAGCTTGATCTAGAGAGAAAGCATCCCAGCCCATGTTTCTGCATGGCCATGCTTCAATTGATCCTTGTCACCTTCAGGAGAAAAACCCAAACCTGGAACTGAAACAGAACACTCAAACACAATTTGGCCACTAGATTACACCTCTTTTCCATGTGGCCACACTCTCTACACCGTGCTATAACCAATGCCTAAAATTCTCCCGCCTCCCTGAAATGCCCTGCTCCTCCACACAGTGATGTCTCTGCCCATGCTTGCTAATACGGTGAAAAGTCCTTCCCCATTCCTCAAAGATTATTCCTCTTCAACATTCAAAATTCACAGAGAATGTCTCTGCTTGATTCTGTGTACCTATTAGGTAGCACTGTCATTTGCATTTAACAACAAACTTATCTCTCTACTTTCTGGCATCTAGTATTAGGTCTGGCACATCAATGCCCATTGCTTTAATTCTGTTATACTCAACAAATATTTATCTAGTAGGTGGCAGACAAGCACCAGGCCAATGATTGGTGACTGTCAACAAAAATGAATGAGAAGATGGCCTCAAACCTGGCTCAGAAAATCACACTTGGAATCCTCATTACTATAACTATAAAACAGAAAGCCAAATGCCTCACCATGACATTTTATGAGTACAGCAATGCTTCACTTCTTCAAACACTCACAGTTGCCACATCCATGATTTCTCAATTACATGTGAGATTCATATGCAGATGCCTCAAATGTGGCAGCAAGTGATGATCTGAAATCAAGGCAATCGGGCAAAAATGGCATTCAGGCCGGGCACGGTGGCTCCAGCCTGACCAACATGGTGAAACCTCGTCTCTACTAAAAATACAAAAAATTAGCCAGGTGTGGTGGTGCACGCCTGTAATCCCAGCTACTCAGGAGTCTGAGGCAGAAGAATTGCTTGACCCGGGAGGCAGAGATTGCAGTGAGCTGAGGTGGTGCCACTGAACTCCAGCCTGGGCAACAGAGAGAGACTGTCAAAAAAAAAAAAAAAAAAAAAAAAAAAAGGCATTCAAAGCTACTGCAATTGAATGTTGCTCTTCCAAAGAAAAGCCTTCCATCTTGTAGCAATGCTGATTTGTTCAGATATAATGCTTCTTTTAAGAACACAGAAAATAAAAATGTGCTTATTCAGGGACATGGATGAAGCTGGAAGCCATCATTCTCAGCAAATTAACACAGGAACAGAAAATCAAACACTGCATATTCTCACTCATAAGTGGGAGTTGAACAATGAGAACACAGGGACACTGGGAGGGGAACATCACACACTGGGGCCTATCAGGGGTTGGAGGGCAAGGGGAGGAAGAGCATTAGGACAAATACCCAGTGCATGCGGGGCTTAAAACCTAGATGATGGGTTGATAGGTGCAACAAACCACCATGGCACATGTATATCTATGTAACAAACCTGCACATGTATCCCAGAACTTAAAGTGAAATAATTTTTTTAAAAAAGTGTTTATTATATCAACAAACACAATTGGCACTGAAATTCATAAACGTAACAATTTTTGGTCTTATTTTTACAGCCATATTCCTTCCTTCCTGAAATGTCTTGGGCATAACAATTTTCATTGTTCTAACCAAAATATGTTGAAATTTTAGAGCTATGTTTCACCTCACACTATCCAGCTGGCATTTCCCCAACTCATCGCCTCCCACTGATTTTTTTTGGATGATCTCTTTGCACTATAGTACTGAAAGTGGTATGTAAGAAAGTCTTCTGTTGTCGGAGATAAGAGATGGAAAGGACAGGTACAAAAGTATTCAATGAAAGTCTAAATTATTGTTTTTTACATGTGTTTATTTTGATTCAAAGCAACCAAAAGAACAAGTATTTTAAAGCACTACTGTTTATAAAACATTGAGCTGTATCCGTGAGACCTAATAAAAAAAAAAGAAGAAGAAGGCATGTGCTCTGCCCCCCCACTCTCCCAGAAAACCACACATTAGTAGAACAAATAGGAATGTGACAGATAGATGATGACAGACAGCTAGATAGACAGGTGGATAAACAGGTGTATTGATAGATGTATGGATAGATAGGTAGATAGATAGATGATAGATAGATAGATAATACAGATATATGTACAGGTAGAAAAATGAATAAATGGATAGATAGCTCTGACACAGGCAGACCATAATAAAGGATTTAATACAAATAAGCTCTAGAAATAGAGAAAGAAATTACTAACTCAGCAAGGAGAAATCATGGAAGGCTTATAAGATTTTTTTATGCCTCTCTACATTCAATGTAACAAGATCTATGCTGTAGAAATCGTATAAACATAAAGAAGACGATTGTGATTAGGAACCTTGGTTTTGAAATACTTAGAGCCACCTGTTATTTTAGGGCTACTCACAGGCCAAATTTTGTTCCAGGCCACAGCCTTGTTCAAAAGGTAGAATTCCAAAACATTGCAGAAAAACAGTTAACAGGAAATCAAATGTCACTCTCTAGTTTCAAAATAACAGTGCAATTATCAGAAGCAATGAGAGAAAAGGAGGTTTCGTGTCTAGCTTTGCTTTGCTTTGTTTTCCAATGATAGTACCAAAATGTAAAATATCTAAAAAGATGTGCCTAATTTCCATAACAGGACCCAAGAAACTGTGGAATTCAGTATTAAAACTAGAGATTTTAGACACTCAAGCAAAGGTTTCTGTGAGACTTTTTGTTTTGAGGTTGGCCTAATTTTTGTCATACCCTCCCCAGCTCCCCTTCACCCTTGAACCACCAGACTCTGAGGACAAACCAGGCCATGCTGGGAAGCCTTAAGAAGAATTGGTACAGCACCAGAGAATGTGGTTAGTAAGTCCATTTTCTTGCTGACCCCACTCTTTATAAATGAAACTCAAGCAGGTAACAGCAGGAAATTGAAGAGAGATTTCAAATTCTGAGGTCTGAGAGACAGCCACAAATACATCTAGTACCCTAGTAGAGAAAAGGGCAAAGACAGAAACAGGATAATTTGGGGAGAAAAATCAGAATGCAGGCCCCAACTCTAATGAGCCATGTCTAGAGGACAATTCTTTCTTAGTTACCAAAAAAAATAAAATTTTTCTTAATAAGATATTAAGAACAAAATAAGGCCAGGCACAGTGGCTCAAGCCTATAATCCCAGCACTTTGGGAGGCTGAGGCAGGCGGATCACAAGGTCAGGAGATCGAGACCATCCTGGCTAACACGGTGAAACCCCACCTGTACTAAAAATGCAAAAAATTAGCCGGGCGTGGTGGTGGGCACCTGTAGGACCAGCTACTCGGGAGGCTGAGGCAGGAGAATGGCGTGAACCAGGGAGGCGGAGCTTGCAGTGAGCCGAGATCGAGCTACTGCACTCCAGCCTGAGTGACAGAGAGAGACTCCGTCTCCAAAAAAAAAAAAAAAGAACAAAATAATAAAAAATACCAGGCTTTTTAATGACTAGTTCCAGCTTCTGCTCCTTAATCCTTCAAGGAAACCATCATTAAACTCACATTCCATATGAGAAACATGGAGGGGCAGAGAATTTAAGTAATGTGCACAGCTGAAAAACGTAGGACCAGGATTCAGTCTCAGATCTGACTCCAGTATTGCTGCCCTTTCTCTTATGAAACTTTGACACTTAAGAAGTTGTGTATGTGTGTGACCATGTGGATGCCTGTGCATGCATATGTAGAACTACGTGTATGTGCACATGTCCATACATATGTATTTCAGCCAGTGTATTACCATGTGAATATAAATCAAATTCCAGTTCAGCAATTTACAGAGCTATGCTGAAATTGCTATAGAATAATCAAAAGAGGCTCATATAAAGCCAAACTTCCTGTGTTTGCCACTTAGTAATTGTGCTATCTTGGACAAGTCCTTAAAATTCTTGGTGACTCAGTCTATACGCTGTAAAAAGAAGATAATATTAGTACCAATATTACTATAATTTCTGATTACATGATTTTATGTATCTGAAGTGCTTAGAACTTTCCCTAGCCAATTATCATTGTTATAAAATCGTTAGCTATTGTTATTACTCATATGTTTCATTGGAAAGTGGTTTACTGTTTCCTTCTTAATTTTTCATTGTTTCATTGTTTATAGCTTTCTATTTTCCATAAAGGACTTCCAACAGGTTTTATAATCCAAAATTATCTAAAGCCACAAAGCATTCAACTATATTTCAGAATAGGAATCTCTGCTGTGTTGCCCAGAAGAAGACTTCTTCACAGTTGAACACAGACAGGACAACGTGACCCAATTGACATAGCACTATGAGGTTATGCTATTATGGGTTAATTTTCAATCAGTAAAAATGGGTGGCGGTCACAGGTAGAGAAAGGATTGTTCATGCAGGATCTTCAGTGGTCATTTGAGCACATGAGCTCAGAATGTCTTCCCAAAGCTCTGGCCACACTCACAACTGACCCACAGCAGTTACAGGCCATTAAGTTGAGTTTCAACAATATAAATTCTCTCATATGTGTGGTTCCAGGGTCCAGTCTATCAACTTTTCTCTATAGCTCATAAAACATTGCCAAACCTATTTTCTACTCAATTAACTATTTACTATTTTCAGTTTCTCAATAATCCAACACATTTCAACAGCTCAGTCTCAATATTTTTCCACATGTGCATTCAAACAGTGGGATTCCTGGCAATCTGAGAAGGATTTGCTGAAAACTCACGATAAATTGGGTCCAGCTTTTCAGCATTAAAAAATATCTCAGCCAGTAGAAAACCATATTCCAAGCAAAAGTGTGTTTTGTGATTTTCAGAATGAAAACCATTTTTACACAGAACAACCAGATCCAGGTGCTCAGAAGAATGCCATAAATTGACTGAGCAAAATGCCATGTAAATAAAGGCAGTTAATGCAGATACATTGTCCAGTCTGCCACAAGCTCAACACCTGTCTCTTGTGGAAAGGCCTCTTTGGTGCCCTCCACCACACACACATGCAATGTACACACATAAATGCATGTGCTGTTACACATGCATGCATGCATACACCTGTGCACACACCAGTAAGGAAGGGACAATAGACCTTCCTAGGACATGCTCCTTGTACATAGCTCATTGTTTTCCCAGGTCACCTCTTATTCTCCCATCTCCTCTACAGCAGTTGTACAAAAAGCCTCAAAAACAATTTTCACATTTTTCTCAGAGACAAAAGTTATTAGCAGGTTGGACCATATAAAATTGCCATTTTTGTAGCTAAAACTAGCTAAAAATAAGCAATTTAATATGGTTCAACAGTATGTTGCTTACTTTTATTTATCAAAATATCATTTATATACAGCAAAATGCACAGCTCTTAAACATACAGATTGATAAGTTTAACAAATGCATCACCTGTGTAGTTAAGATGCAAGTTAACATATAAAACATTTCCATCTTTTCATAAAACTGCCTTGTGCCTTTTTCCAGTCAACCTCCTGCCATCCACAACCATCTCTATGATTTTTATAAACATAGATTAGCTTTGCTGGTTCTAGGCCTTCACATAAATAAAATAATGCTGATTCTTTCATGTCTGGCTTTTTAATTCAGCATAATATTTCTGAGATTTGTGGACGTTGCTGTATATGTTAGTAGTCATTCCTGCATGCTGCTGAGCAACGTTCTGTGAAATGAGCAAACCATAGCTTCTTTATGCTCCTATCAGCAGGTATCTAGATTGTATACAGTTCAAGGCTACTATGCAAAAAGAAAACAGAGTGCTATGAACATGCTTAAATGCATCTTTATGTAGACAAATGTCATCACTTTTCTTCAGAAAATATCTAGAATTGGATTGCTATGTTTTTTAAATACACTTCATTGACCAAAGCCGCTCATCAGTTTTCCAAAGTAATTCTTTATTCTCATTAGCACTATATTCAAATTGCAAGTGCTGGACATATTCACCAACATCAAGTGTTATCAGTCTTCATCATTTTAGTCACTTTAGTGGCTATGAAGTGGTGTCTAGTTGCATTTCCTTCATGAAGAATGATATTGAGCACTATTCCTGTTTATAGTGGCCATTTGTATGTCTTCTGGTAGTCCATTGAATTGAGATTCATAACATAGTTAATTGGTTTCTGCATGTGACTAGACTAGTAATGTGTATATTGTGTAAATTCAGGAACTGAAAGTAGGAGAATCCCTATTTCACACATGAAGTAAAAAAATCAAAAGGGGGTCTGCAGAGCAAAAAATACAATAAAATAAAGTAGGAATCATACAGGACACTAGCAATGCAGGGATGCTGAACTTCTCTTGTGTGTTAGGTTCCATTCCTGAGTTTCAGCTGTTTCACTGAATGTGTGTTCTGATCCACAGTAAGTTTCCTTTCCTTGCTCAAATTGGTTTCTGCTGTGTTCAGTCAAAAGCAATGTGAATAATACCAAAATCATCTGACTAATAAAAAGTGTTTTACAAGTATTTGGAGTTATAGAAAGACCTCCTTTATTTAAAGGAAATTAAACCTATTAAAGTATTAAATTAAGTATTAATTATTAAACCTATTAAACACATACCCACGTACACATCTCAGTAGCTTTCCAATTATTTTTGAGAAAATATTCAAAGATGTCCCTTTGGTAAATTTTTGAGAAAAAAATAATTTATCTAAACACAAATATGATAAAAAATGAGGAGGTTGAAAAATCTTTACTGTTTCTGTGTGTGTGTATTTTTTAAAATATTTTATGTGTACTTGATAATTTTATTGTGTCATAGGAAGGTTTTGCAAACTTTGATTTTTATTTAATTTCTTTATCTACTTATCTTTCTTGTCTTATCATTTTCTTGTCTTATTGCATTAGCTACAATTTTCAATATGATGTTGAATATGAGCGGTGAGAGACGATGTCCTTGCATTGTTACCAGTCTTAGAAAGGAATTACCTAGTTTCTCACCATCATATAGTTTTTCTTCTGTGGTCTATTGATGTGATAAATTACAATAATTGATTTTTGAACACT
This sequence comes from Symphalangus syndactylus, assembly GCF_028878055.3. Lineage (NCBI taxonomy): Eukaryota > Metazoa > Chordata > Mammalia > Primates > Hylobatidae > Symphalangus > Symphalangus syndactylus. Next base: position 78,946,754 of record NC_072431.2, read on the forward strand.
GAACCAACCTTGCATACCTGGAACAAATCTCACTTATTCATGGTGTATAGCTCTTTGTATACATTCTTGAATTCAATTTTAAGTATTTTGTTAAAAATTTTTACATGTGGGTTTATGAGAGATATCAGTCTGTAGTTTTTCTTTCTTGTAATGTCTTTGTCTAGTGATATTAGGGTCTAGGTATTTGTTTATTTGGTATTAGGGTAATTCCAGCCTCATAGAATGAGTTAGAAATTTTTCTGTCTGCTTTATTTATTTATTTTTCATAGAGAATTAGTATCAATTCTTTCATAAATGTTTGGTAGACTTCCACAATAAAAACATCTGGACCTGGTGCTTTGTTTTGAAAGGCTTATAATTTTTTTATTTAATCTATTTAACATATATAGCCTATTTAGATACTAGTAATCCATATTTTCTCTCTTTTTTTCTTGGTTACCCTGGCTAGGGTTTTATCAATTGTGTTGATCTTTTCAGAAAACCAGCTTTTAGCTTTGTTGATTTTCTCTATTGTGTTTCTGTTTTTAATTCCATTTATTTCTGCTCTGATTTTTATTATTTATGTTCTTTTTACTTTGGATATAATTTACTCTCTTTTTTTCTAGCTTCCTAAGGTGGAAACTTAGATTATTGATTTTAGATCTTTCTTCTTCTCTAATTTATGTATTCATTTCAATAAATTTCTCTCTAAGTACTGTTTTCACTGCATTCCATGGATTTTAATAGGTTGCATTTTCATTTAGTTCAAAACATTTTTAAATTTCTCTTGAGAGTTATTTGATCCATATGTTATTTAGAAGTGTGTTCTCTTATCTTCCAGGATTTTCAGATTTTTCAATCTATCTTTTTGTTATTGATTTCTGCTTTAGTACTATTAAAGTCTGAGTGCTCTCTTTGTATGATTTCTATTCTTTTAAATTTTGTTTGGATTTGTTTTATGGCCCAGAATGTGGTCTATCTGAATGTTTCACATAAGCTTGAGAAGAATGCGTCTTCTGTTGTTGCTTGATGAATTAGTCTATAAATGTCAGTTAGGTCCAGTTGATTTATGATAGTGATCAATTCAGCTATGTCCTTACTGATTTTCCATTAGATTTGTCAATTGCAGATGGGGGTGTTGCGGTTTCCAACTGTAATAGTGAATTTGTCCATTTCTCCATGCAATCCTGTCAGTTTTCCTCTATGTAAACTGATACTTGTTATTCGACAGAATTGTTATGTCTTATTGGAAAAATGACACCCTTTATTATTACGTAATGCCCTTATTTATCCCTGATAATCTTATCTGCTTTGCCATCTGCTTTAACTGAAATTAATATAACTATTGTATCTTTCTTTTAATTGGTGTTAGCATCATACCTTTCTCCTCATTATATTTAGTTTATTTATGTCATTACATTTAGAGTATATTTCTTCAGACAACATACAGATGAATCTTATTTTTTAATCCTTTGTGGTAGTCTCTGTCTTTTAATTGGTATATTTAGATTATTGACTTTTTAAAGTTGATATAGATTAATATCTTTTTTAAAAGATTCTACTATAAAGTGTTGAAATAGATTAATATCTTCTATACATGTAACTGGGCTTTATATATTGGCCTGTTCTTTTTTCTTTTTAAGGGGGTAGTGGGGGGAGTCTTCCACTCTTTTTCTCTCTTTTCTGGTTTTAATTGGGCCATCATTTTAAAGGATTCCATTTTCTCTCCTTAGCATATAAATTACACTTCTTTTTAAAATTTTCTTAGTGGTAGACCTAGAGTGTGTGATATATATTTATGACTAACCCAAATCTACTTTCAAATAATACTATTCCACTTCACAAGTAGTGCAAGTGCATTATAACAAAGTATTCCCAATTCTTCTCTCCTACCCTTTGTAACATTGCTGTAATTCATTTTACTTATCCACATTATGGTTGCCAATATAGTTGCTATTATTATTTTGGATAAACTGTTATCTGTCAGATCAATTAAGAATAAGGAAACTATAAGATTTTCTTTTACTTCCATGTATTTCTTCTCTAACACTTTTTTTCTTTATGTATATCTGAGTTTCTGACCTATACCATTTTCTTTTTCTCTGAAGAACTTCTTTTAACATTTTTTTTTTTTTTTCAGGGACAAATTCCCTTAATTTTTGCTTGGGTGAGAATGTCTTTACTTCTTCTTCACTTTTAAAAGACAATTACTCTGGATACAGAATTCCAGGTTGATGGGTTTGGCACTTTTTTTTCTTAACACTACAAACATTGTAGTCCACTCTCTTCCTGTTTGCATTGTTTCTGAAGAGATGTTCAAGTTTCTATTGACATACATTTAAGCTCACTGATTCCTTCCCTGGTTCTTTTTGCATGTTGTCCACTTTTCCCTTTAGAATCCTTAGCGTATGAATCATAGTTATTTTATATTCCTGGCCTGATCATTCCAAAGACTCTGCCATATTTGAGTTTGGCAAAACTGATGCTTGGTTTGTCTCTGTTCTATGCTTTCTCCCTGCTTTGAGAATTCCATGTAATTTTTTGTTGAAAGCTGTATCTGACATTCTGGGAAGTAGGAACTGAGGTAGATAAGGCTTTAGTGTGTGTTTTGATGATAATCTGGCTAGGAGTTAGGCTGCATTTACTGATTGCTGTAGTTGTGTTTTTGTAGGCTAAAATCTCCTTAGGGCCTTTGTTTTTGTTACCATATCGTCTTTGAGCGTCACTAGAGACGTTTTAAGTGGGACCTGAGGCTGCAGCTCATTTACTTGTAATCAAGTGTTACTGTTCATGAGAGCGGTGATGTGGTGGCAATGTGTGGTGGGAGGGGACTCACATTCTAGGGTCCTCCATTAAGTCTCAGTCTTTTTAGTGAGTTTGAATTACCATCCCCTGTGTCAAAAGCTGGACATGGCAGGAGTTGGGTATTTATCTTTCTCCAGGTAAGTTAGGCTTTGGTAAAACATAGTAGGTTAGGCTTAGTTTAAATAATTTCCAGTGAGGGGAGGCCTTATTGAAGACAACAGAAAATCTAGGTGTATTTTTAAATAGTTTATTTTCCCCTCTCTCTGCCTGGAGCTCCAGGGCATTTTTCTCAGATATTCACTGTGAGGACCTGGTAGGGATCCTGTAGATAAACTCACGAAAGTGGATGGCCACTAAGACTGGGTCCCTTCTAAATGAACTCCCAACCTCGTCCACATGGATTCTCTAGCAATTCATCAATCTTAAAGTGATTCTACAGATTCAGGCTTCAGCGACTCCTTCT